>NW_026126447.1:13035000-13645000 GCF_943737965.1 Phodopus roborovskii
ACAAAAAATGTCAGTTGTTTTTAATACTTTGCTGTGTTCCTTCACCTTTTATAACATGTACATAGTGGCAATTGCATAAACTATACAAGTTGGCAATTTTCTAAGAACCATATAATCAGTTTAAACAACTAACACTGTATGACAGTCTTCCCATCCACCTTCTGCCTAAATACCAGAAAACCAACACACAGGCAAATTTCTATTCTTGAAGGTTTCCCAATCTGTATCACTTTTACAGATTAGTAAATGTTACTTGATCCCTTTACTATCAATAATAAGTTCTTCTTGCTCATTTCATTAGTGAGAGGGATTAGTTATAATCCCTCACTTAGATACTGCGTAAGACTTCATCTATAAAAATAGACCTAAACTCTACACAAATAATGACAGATTACAGAGGAATACTGAAACAAGGAGAAATTTCTTTCCAAGAGATGAGTAAAAATATTGGTTATACAATAACAATGATCAATTCTGAAACATTTTCTGTGTATGAATATATGATGTGTATGTGTATGTGTGTTTGTGAATGCTTATAGGAAAAATGTATTTGTATGTACACATACATACATATAAAATCATTGAACAAAGATGATTATAAATTGTGGAAAGTACAAATATAGCTTCATGGGAGGGTTGTAAGAAAGAAAAAGGAAAGAGAAACTATATAATTACAGTATAATCTCTAAATAGAAAAAAAGCATGTACTGGTTTACAACTATTACAAGCAAAGCTTTAGACATAGATTTAGATGTGACAATTTATTTGACAATTGTTATCTAGAATCAAAAGTTACAAAGCTTGTAGAGTTTGTGAAAAGTTAAAAAAAAAAGGCAATAGATGTTGTGTTATTAAATGTGTTATTGCTCTGAGCAACCAGAATTAAACACCAGTGGGTATTTTCTAAGTAACCATGTAGAATAGATGCCTACATAATATCCACTACATAAAAAAGCCAGAGGATTTTCCTCTCCTTTATTAGCTCCACTGATTGAAAAATAAACTTCAACACTGCTCAGTTTAAAGGCAGCTTGATTGTAACGAGGAACACAATTCCCATCTTTATTGGCATCTTCTGAAAAAAACAGTGTATATACAATGATTTCTAAACTTTTGATGTAAAAATTGCCCTGCTTTTATTTCTTTGAAGGAAAACTGGAAAGGGAACACATTTCTTTAAATATGCTAATAAGTTATATTTTATTCACTAGAAACAACATTGTTGTTCAAATCACTAGTTAAAATGATTCCATATGAGCTATGGGAATGAATCAAATATTTGAATGGGTTGCATTCTTCTAATGTTTACATTGAAACGTGAAGATTAAGAAAAGTGAGAGCAAGATTTTGAAAAACATAAATGAAGGAATAAGAAAATCACAGGGTCTACAGACCAAGTGGAGTTGTTTAGAGGCACATGTTTACAATTTCCATCCTCTTCTAAGATATGAACAGACAATCCCAGCATAAAGGCAACAAAATTGGAGAAGTTCACCCGTGCTGCACTTTATAGTCAGTTCTGGGACACTTTGACCTATAAGAACACTGTCTAAACAACTTCTTATTGACAGACTTCTTGTTTTCATTATCTAACTCCCTCACAAGTATATATGCATATGCCCTGGTTCTTAAAATATTACTGCCATACTAATCAACAACTGGATTTACTGTGGCTCTCAGCATGCATACACAGACTATGAGAAGCAGCTGGTAGCCAATATACCTCTAAGACCACAGGATGGAAACAAGTCTGCTGACACATCTCAATCCCAGTCTAGTACATGGTTGCATGCAGCACTCCCTTGAATATGAGCAAAATAATTACAGTTATCCCCAGGTACCTGGGAGCTATTCCAGGTATTAACTATATCTCTACTCTATCCTCCTATTGACTCCACTTCTACATAAGAATAAATGTTCAAAACATTTACTTATAGTAGAATATGCATGGACAACTAAGCCATGGGACCAGATAGCAGCTGAGTTCAACAAAGACACTAAGAACAGCAGTTCTTAGTTACTCTCACTAGTTACTCAATTTCCTCCCTTCCCCCATGTGGATATACTATTGACCTTGGAAGCAGGTTGTACATCAGTTGTCAATATAGCCAATAAAGAAGCACCTGCATCAGCCATCTCAGTCTTTTCTTGTAGGACTACATGGAAATATGAATATTTTTACAGGAATTTCCACACTAGGAGAGAGCCAGAGCATGATTAACTTTGATGACTGAGTACTGTAAGAGGATTTGACCTTACATTCATGAGCAAGGTTGATATAGAGGAAGCTGGAGTAGAATATTTATAGTATATCTTGATGCTGCAAAATCCATGATAGGTTCACATGAGAAGATTCAAATCTTCACCTCCAGCTTAGATCTAATAAAAACTAACAACAGCCAATCTCTGCAGCATAAATCCAATGAAAACTCTAACAACAGTCAATCTATGATGAATAAATGACAGTAGAATTCAAAAATGCCTAATAAACGTATTTAAGCAAGGAAAGTGGTTTTGATGAGAGACAATTACTGACATATATCTACATAGAATGGGGAATCAACAAGTTCAGAGTCCTATGAGGACACAATGTCAACCAAGGATTAATGAATGACTTAATGGGAAAGCTGTCCCAGGGAGTACAGTGAAATCTGTCTATCTCAGGAAAAATTATCAATGAATGGCATCTGTTGTACTGTACCTAGGGGGCAGAAACATGTAATCACCACTCTGGATGATATAGAAGTTTCTGAAAAAATAGAAGTCATCTGTCCTCCTAAAATTTTCTTGAACAGAAAGTCATAATTTCTAAGGACATATTTATATAGAGATCAATATCTAGTACTGAGTTTGGCACAGCAGTGCACAATGTGTGGATACCAGTATGTGACCTTTACTTGGGGAATATGAAGTGGGCCAGTGGGGAAAGATTTTTGAGGAAGAAGTAATCTTGAAAAATGTACCAAGATCAATCTTCAGAAAGACTGATAGTAGCCCCCTTAGACATAAAGACCCTTCAAAACTATGATGATTGCCAAATGTAGTTTGCAACCAAAAATTATTGTCCCCTCTGTCTGTCTGACTATCTGTCTGTCTGTATGTATGTATGTCTCTTGTCATTCTCTCTCTCTCTCTCTCTCTCTCTCTGTGTGTGTGTGTGTGTGTGTGTGTGTTTGTGTGTTTGTGTGTTCGTAGATACCAACATATATGCTTAGGTCAAAAAAACAACTTTTAGAAATCAAATGATACTTTTCACCATGTGAGGTTGAAGACCAAACCCAAAAATTCAGGCATGACAGAAAGTGCCTTTTCCTGCTAAACCATCTCTCTGGCAAGGGCACTGTCTTTTAAGTTGTGTGGTAGTCTCCTGAGTGAAAATATTTCACCAATTATGTTTGACAGAGGGGTATCATCTACACTATATAAAAATCTTTAAAAAAATATGAACACCAAGAAAGCAAACAGATTTTAAAAAAATAGAATATAAACTAAAAAAAATCAAAGATGAAGTATAAATGGTCAGAAAACATTTTCAAAATGTTCAAAATTAGTGCTGTCATTATGGAAAGTGGTGTTGGACTTCTCCAAAAATCTAGAAATAGATCTAATATGATCCAGTTATACCAACCATGGTTATATACACTAATATACACTAAAACTTTTATATACTGATCTAAAGGTACTTGATTGTCTATACATTTGGCTGTTCTACTCATAATAATTTGTCAATATAAAGTTGATGATGAAAATGAAATGGAATATTTCCTAGCATGCAAGAACAAGAAAACTATTAAAGTCACAGGTAAATGGATGGAGCTAGAAGCAATTTTTTTTGGTGAGGTACCCATACCAGAAAGACAAATGCTGTGAGTTTTCTGTCATTTATTATATATTAGCTTTGAATCTTCTGAAGTGTATGTTTCTTTTGTAATACTTATAGAAGTCAGGAAATTAAGAAGGAACCATGGAGATGACTAAGCATTTTGGGAGAGAAGACAGAATTCCCTGTTATAAATGATAAAAAGCAAATAACAGACCAGAAAATGTTAAATTGTGGAAGAGAGGGACTGTAGATAGAGGAGAATATATGGAGAAATATAATTAACACTAATTATTCTTAGAAAAACAATAATCCACCTTGCTGTAGAAACTTCTTAAAAATATGCTTATACTTTTATAAAAGGACATCAAATTGATTTACTTTATAATAAGTACAATATACTTATTAGACTACACAGTCAAACCACAGAAAATCATTTTCCCAGGGTTTCTTCCTTCAGAATTATTAGCTAGTAAAGCACTACAGACTCCAAAAATGTATGTGCCTTTGCCAATTCTCTTGGTTATCCCTCAGTACTTGATGAAGATACAACTTACTTGAGTTACAAAAAATTAATATATCAAGTTGTTACTGGTCTTAAAGATTCCTCTCTACTTATTAGTTTCGCACAGTACAAGAAGATGCAGTGCATGCTATTGGAGGAGAATAGTAATCAGCAGCCATATTCCCTCTGACCTACAATAATGACCACCCTGGCAACATATGACTAATGGTGCAATAAAAGCACAAATATCATGGGTATAACTAACTAACCATTTTCAGATTTTATTTACAGCATGCACCATGAGATGATGCCCATACCTGGCACCCTTATTGAGAAGTAGTAACAAGACAAGTCACAGGCCATAGTTTAGAACCTATTACTATTAATTATACTTAGTAAATATATTATTTAACCAACTCCAAATAACTTACATTTATACCCATAGACTAATGTATCCCTCAGATCCCATCCAAGAAGACTTCATTTGTAGCTGGAGAGGATTAACATAAAGGCTGACCAGTGGTCAAGTTGCAGAACATCAGAGACTCTGGCTAATTTGTCTAAGTAATTTGTCTAAGTAATAAAAACCTGGGGTGAGATATAGAGGGAAATGCTGAGAGATCAGAGAGAAGGAGCAAGCCACCACAATACCTTACCTCCTTATTATCTCAGCAGAAAAGAAGGCAAGTTATTTTTTTCTCCCAATTTATATCCTATTTCTGCCCAGTTATATCACTTCCTGTCTGTCTAGACAGACCTTCAGAGCTCTATGGTGAGCTACTGGCAAGCTCCAGTCTCTGGCCTTCAGACTGGCTTTATTTGTACAAGCAAGGTATAACCACTTTGCTAAATACTAAATAGAACAACTATATCATATTCTTTCACCACAAATTCTTAAGTGCCATTGAGAAAGGGGATGAAAGGCTATAAGAGACATAGACAGTAGAACACAACAAGAAAATTGTGATTTCTAGAGCAATGGGTCATTTCCCCACAGGAATCACATATCAGATATTTACATTGAAATTCATAAAAAAGAAACAATAGAGTTAGGAAGTATCAAGAAAATATTAATATGTTTTTGGGGGAAGCTACCACAACATGTAGAATTGTATTAAAGTCTGGAAACTTTGGGAAGGTTGACAACTTCTGTCTAGGCATCATTGTATATGTGAACTCACACTGGTTGTGACATTAAGCTCAAGCCCTCTGGAATCTCAAATCAGAAAAATAATTCCAGCATGAATAGGGACTAGGTAATGAGTTCCAATTCCCAGTTGAATAAGGATTGAAAACTGAATGCTCCTTAGAGAGGAAAAGGTAGTTTTCATTAAGAACCTTTGTAGGTTACCATGATATATTAGAAGGCCACCCATATGGATGATAGAAACTGGACTTAATGGTTTAAAATAACAACAAAAGAGGGTACAAAATCATATGATTTTGGAAGGGTAGATTTTACAGGACTGATGGGAGGTGGGTGGATATGACCAAATAATCTAAAAACTAATGCAAATAAATATATGCATTTTCCATTAAAAATAACACACAAGTAGTATTCTACAAATAAACAGCATGAAAGTATGGCTTTGGGGTGGGAGAAAATCTTTGCAATGTTGAAAATTCTAGCATCCAAAATACATTAAGAATTCAAATAATACAACTACAAAAAAAAGTTATTGAAGTCATTAAAATGAGCTTAAAAGCACTAGCAAATATTTCTCCAAACACATTCAAGACATTATTTAAACATGTTTTGAGAAATAGATGAGTAGACCACTTAGAACATACCTGGGACCTGGACAAATATCTATTACTGTTTTATTTATAAATCTTAACAAATCTTGAGCTTATATGATTGGTGCTAAGAATTATTTTTTATTTTTTTGAAAAAGTGGACTATTTACACAGAAAAGCCTCAAACTGTTGTAGAACAATTTCATAAACTGAGTAACGAAAGGGAGAGATTGCTGTGATAGTACACAGAGAGGGATTATTGTGTTATTAAAGAGTCTTTTCAGATTAAGTTACATTCATTGAGAACAAATTTGATGAACAGATATTTTCAGAATGATTAATTACTCAAAGTCACAAAATCTCAGAACCCTTGTATAACCAGATGCACTATGGAACTTTGGTTGTAGCTGAGCTTAAAGTACGAAAGTAGGCAGAAATGCTACAAGAGAAAACAGCAGTATAAGGGCCACTTAGTTCATTATAAGCCATCATAAGGAACAACACAATATCAGTATGTATAAACTGCATTAGAATCACCTGGAGATTCTTTAGAATATTCTGTTTGAAAGATATCTTTTTCTTCTCTGATGCTGCAATCCAAATACAAAGATGATCTGAGTTGCCCCATAATTTTGTCAAACGGACTAGTGTTTCTCAAATGTCAGAATCCTGTCATTGTCTGGAGAATTCATTTTACTATAGATTTTAGTGCAGTTCCTATTTCCAATTCAGTACCTCTTAGAGACTGGGAACTAGAATTTTACAGTAAATCTTTCCTGCTTAGGTGAGTCTGAATCAGAGACTTTGTTTTGAGAACCTCAACCATGAAACTTTGATTTAGTACTGATTTGTAACATACAATATATCACTAGAGGCTACTACTAAAATATCTATACTAAGATATACTATATTTTCCTTTGTTTTAAATTCCTGCTTAGGTTCTAGCTTACCTTTGATACCACTTCTATACACTTAAAGAGAGGTGGAGATGTATAGTTAAAGCATTTCCCAAGCTTTTTTTGTTAAAATACCCCTGTGTGATAACATAAATGAACACGATTTGTAAGTAGAAATAGAGATGTTTATGAATATCATGTTTACTAATACACATACACTGCTAAATACACTCTCAAGATAAAACACAATTCCAGTATCCTGCACAGTGCTAAACTATACATTTAACAAAATGAATGTGATGCAGAGAGGGAACAATCAAACTCCATACTTTTACAAATTGCTCTGTAGTTTTTATGCACTCTTGCATGTTTCTTTGTCTGATATGTGGACAGACATTATTTTAAACACAGCAGTCACTGAGTGTGTTTGTAAAGTAGGAATTGTTGTCACAGGTACTAAGAGATAAAACATTGATGGGAAAACTGAACCAGCTCACATTCTGAAATTATTATATAAAATGCAATAGAAAAATTGGGGCAAAGACCAGCCTTCAAAATACTACCTATTGAACAATAGAGTTTTTCTGTGCTAAATGGAAGATGTAATTATAGAGTGACATTAGTGCTTTCTTCAGAGCCTTCCTCCAATAAAATGATACAGTGTATGAAATCTTGTAAAAGGTATTAGCTGGATATGTTCCTATTTGAAGGTTATTGTATTTTCCCTAGTCCTGGTTAACATTAAAATGGAACCACTCCTTGAAACTTCCTGGAATTACATGGCATAAAAATTAAAGGATGAAATTGCCCTTGACATCATAACATGAAGAACACAGCCTGTGCTTATTTAAACTATATTACAAACATCTTTCAAAAATAATACATCCTTAATCATGCTTTGGACTAGAAATTTAATCATTCCAAATGTGGCGTCCATTTTAGAATAATTTTTCATGTTTTTTTTTCTGAAAAGATGAGAGTCAAGGAATGTGAAAAAAAAAAAACAGAGAGAAAACCATATTCAAAGTTCTGGGACATTCGGAGAAAAACAAACAAGCAAACCCACTTTGTATCCTATACCACTTACACTCCATTCTTCTTTTATTGATGCAAGCATGTTATGCTTTGTCTTATATCTTACACACACAGACTATAAAATGCATTTAATGAATTTTTATTTATATATTTATTCATTAATCTTTCAGACTTAGGCATGGAACCCAGAGCTGTTCATATGCATGGCAGGTACTTTCCACTGAGATACATTCTAGTTCTTTGCTGATTATTTATTGTTACATTTTAAACAGAATGGTTATACCAACTATATGAACTATAAATTAAATATGACCATGAACTGACTGTTAAGACTAATTCCAGGTGTAAAATGATCTCTCTAGTAATCATAACCTTTTCAAACTTGAGAAAATTTGCATTGAGAAACAAAATTTATCACATGTTCTTACATCTTAAGGCAGCAATGAGCAGGTGACAGATTGGTCAATAGGAAGCCAAGCCTTTCAGATCACAAGCCTTTCTAGAAAATTATATCTTTAAGAAAAACGGAGCATGTACATAGAGTAAGTCAGTGTAAATTAGGAGTTACTCTTGGCAAATAATTGTGAGAGAAATGAGCCAACCAATTTATGATGACTAAAATATTAAGCAAAGTTTGTGTATGCAAATATTGTTCAAAATTTAAATTTACCACTTCATTTCTCCTATACTGACTAGGTTTCACAGATTTCAATTAGCACATGTGAAATGACCTCTTGAAATAACCCTATGTTCAGGTTTTTTTTTTTCAAAAATATTAAGCATCACACAGTAAAAGGTTGGCCTGATTTCCAGCGTCTATCTTATCAAGAGCAATGATTTGATTTCTTTTTAACAACATGGGTCACATCATTTGAAACATTAAGTATACTTACATTCTTGAGAAGATGTCAAATTAAGTCACTCTGCTATTTTGAGGCTAAGAAGAAACAGTCAGAATGGCCAACAATTCAACTCAGATGCTACCTGGGATTTAGGCTGATAGCTCTTAGCATACTTGGGTCACAAGTGCTAAATGTTGCACAGAATAACCTCTTCTGATTTTATTTTTCCCTTTAATTTTTCTTAGCTTTTGCTGCAGACTGTTAAATTAAATAAGTATTAGGAAACAACTTTGTCATCCATCCCAAAGCTGTAAAACATGAAGCATGATGGAGTAAATTCCTCACACAAGATCCTAGGTAAAACACTGTCTTATGAATTTAATATTTGGAAAGAACATTTTCTTTGACTAAACAAACTGTTTTCTTCAGAATACAATTTTGTGTAACTTTCCTCAATGATATAAAACTAAATGCTGACAGGATGTCTATTAGACTCTAATTCTACAAGAGAATGGATTCTAGATCCTGCTTCTACCAAAGGTTGTTTCTAGAGGTTAGCTCAGCAAGAAGATGGATTCTAGAGTCTGCTCACACATGAGGATTGATTCTAGAGAAGGCTGATCATACAAAAGGATGGATTCTAAAAGCTGATTCTATATCATGATGGAGTCTAGACCCTGATTCTACACAAATATATATTCTAGAGGTTTGCATATACATGGAGATGGATTCTAGTGGACAGTTCTATAATAGGATGAGTTCTAGAATTTGGTTCAACAGCTGCATTCCAGTATTGGAGTTAATGTTTTTTGTGTTTGTTCTTTTGTAACCTTAAAGATGTAGAGTCAAATTCTCTCCAACTCCACTTACTGCTTGAAGAGTAAAATCGCCCTCTTATAATTTCTGGACTCTTCTTATTAGTTAATGATTAAGTAGCACAACTACATTAAATTATCAGTGTTTTCTATATCACATTCCCTCTTCCAGTTTTTTCCTAACATGAATTTCCCTCAAGTTAAGGGGTTTTTGTCAAGGAAGTTTTCTTCATATACTGCCAAATAATGTAGTAATGAATGCAACTGCATATCATTTTATGCTTTTTTCTTTTATATATAAGAACTTGAAGGGGGCTAATGCCTTTAGTTCAAGCATTAGACAGCAGAGCCAGCTGGATTTCAGTGAGTTCCAAACCTGCCTACACAGTGAGTCCCTGTGTCAAAAATCACAAGACCAAATGAAATCTCACACAACCAGGTTTAAGAAGTTAACATTATTTGAACCCAGTCATGTACTAGGATTGTAAATAGAATATCTATAACACGAAGAATCCCACTAACAGTTTTTTATATTGTTTCTGATGGCTCAAACTAGCTTATTGCTGCACGTTATATTACTATATTTACATCAACTTGGAATGAATTTTAAGAGGTACAAAACAGTCTTTTCTATTTTTAAGCCTAGTTGTTTTTCACATAATGAAATTAGTGTGTTAATGGATCACATCATTAATTTTCCATTCTATGGCCAAGGAAAGAAATCCATAGATTTAGACTTTGCTTTTGCCCCTTGCTATTTTACTATCTCCTTGTAAGTAGCTATCTATCAGTAAAACTAAAATTTCTCAGCACTGAATTGACAATTTGTACTAAACTAATAAAGAATGCATTTCAAGAGATTATAAAACAGAACAGGTAAAATAACCATTTCCAGAAAGGAAGTATCTTTTTCTCCCACATGGATAAGTTGAATTTAAAGTTAAATATTAAATAAGTAAAGCATTTCCACTTCTAAATGTCTTACAA
The DNA here is from genome assembly GCF_943737965.1 of Phodopus roborovskii. Taxonomy (NCBI): domain Eukaryota; kingdom Metazoa; phylum Chordata; class Mammalia; order Rodentia; family Cricetidae; genus Phodopus; species Phodopus roborovskii. The sequence continues at coordinate 13,045,638 of NW_026126447.1, forward strand.
GTAATTCCAAGTGTCTTTTAGGTTAATTTCCTTGCTTTTTTCTTATACCTATATTTTTGAGTTAGATAAACAAAATGATTTTGTTTGACAGTAATGTGATTCTGTAGTCTATGTGCAAAATATTATACTATGTATCCAATCCAGGACACACATAGCCTAGGTTGTGTTAAGATGGAGAATATTGGCAACATGAGATAGAGAAACCAACTGACTGAAAACTGAAAGGGAAACTTATTCTATGTTGGATATATTTCAGAAGAAGAAAATAATGCAGGGTCCTTGAGTAGAAAAGATATTTGTGATCATGCCAAATGAACAGTGCACTGAACAGTGCATGCTGAAATACTGTCTTGCCAGGATATATGTTCCCACAGGGGCAAAGTGACATGATTGTTGCTGGGAAACCAAGAGTCACCTTATTGGATTTGGGGCCTGTTGTGCAGGAGGAAATTCAGTCCTGGAACATACCTGGTTAAAATGTCACATCTGTGAAGGTCATATGCACTAGCATAGGTCCTGAATTGTTACTATATTAATCATCATATCATCAAATGACCTTATAAATATGCATGTTTATATATGATATCTTAATTGTTTCCTTGAGAATTTCATCAATGCATACAATCTGTTTTGATTACATTAAACACAATGTTCTTGCCACTATAATTATTGCTCTTAGTCCTACATTGCTTTTAACACTGGGGGGAGAAGCTTCATTTTAGAATATGCAAGAGTCAATGAAGAATCGTCATAAGAAATCAAATGGTTGAAAATAAGGGACTGTATTCACTCATGTCTAAATGAGTGCATGTGTTTTTTTAAATGGGACATCTTTAACAAATTCCTTTACATGAAATGGGCAACATTACAGAATATGAGTGGAGAATACTGATATAAAACTTTGTCTCCTGGAGAATTATATGAACTGTTGTTACCCACAAAGTACATGCATGTAATCAAGCCAGCTAAATTTCTGTCATGATGGGAGAATAATTAATGAAACCCCAATTATTATTGAGCCACTTTTGGCTGTTGATACCTATTTGGAGGTTGACTGTTAATGCTCCAATCAGTGGCCTCATAGCCACACATCACTAATTCAACATAGTGGGAGAAGAAGAGGAGGAGGAAGAGGAAGAAGGATAGGAGAAAGAGAATAAAGGAAAGGGAAGGGGAAAAGCCATCACACACACACATACACATTTGTACATAGTATATGCATTATGTGTTTATGTTTGTACTATGTATATGAATGAAATATCTAATTATATATTACCAATAAATAAAATTATAAAAAGTTTTCCAGAGGATGTGAAACAGCTTAGTGGTGAAGAGAATGTGATGTTTCAACGAATACCTGCAGTTTGGTGTCCAACACTCCCTTTGTTGACTTACAATGGTCCACAGGGATGTGACACTATCTTTTGACTACCAAAGACTATAAATACACATAGACACATTTATATGAACAAAATTAAATATGAGAAATTTTGAGATTAATTATGATTTTATAACTTTTCAAAGAGCTGTGTGTTTTGACCTAAAATGCCAGATTCAGTTTACCTTAGGGTACACCTTGAATGTTTCCTAGCACTTTACACCTTACTCCTGACATTTTACACCTACATTATCTATGATAAGCACTTGGCAAAAATACTATGCTAAATCCTAAAGAAAAAATATGCAGGGAAGCAAACCACATTTTATCATTCTCTTTATTTAATCATATATCAGATGGACTCTAAGAATATTGACAGCCTCTAGTCTGTTCACTGGGAGTAAATTCATTCAATTTGTTCAGGTCTTCTAGAATGGATCAGCATTCTCTGAAGTCCAGATTGTATTAATTATCCCTGAGGTTTGCTGGAATAAGTAATACATGATAGGGTGGGATCATCAGACAATTTTTCTCCAAGGTTTACAAAGAAAATCTAGACTCTTATTCTATTCCACAATTCTTTTTTTTATTATTTTACATATTGATCCCAGTTCGCTGTCACTCCTTCCCTCTATCTTCCCCTCTGTTGCACCCTCCCATGCCCCCCGAACACTCTCCTCTCCAATCCCCTGCCACTCCACATGTAGGGATGCCTTCCAGGAGGGGTCATCTAAACCTGTCAAGGCATTTGGAGTAGGGACTAGGACTTCTCTCCTGTCTCCAAATTAAGGGAATATCTCTCCATGGGGAATGCACTTCCAAAGTCCTTTCACTGTCCCACCCCCACTCTCAATATGTTCAGTAAATCTTGTCCCATTCCCCTTCTGTGAGGGATCCTATATGAATCTCTTAGAATCCTCCCTGTGTCCTAGTTTCTATGGCAGTGTGAATTATAGGCTGGTGATCCTTTGCTTTATGTCTAAAATCCATATATGAGTTAGTACATAGAATTTTTTTTTTGTGATTGGGTTAGCTCATTCAGGATGGTTTCTACAAGTTCCATCCATTTGCCTGTGAATTTCAAGATTCCAATGTTGTTTGTTCTGGAGAGTAGTATTCCATTGCATAAATGTGTCACATCTTCTTTAGCCATTCTTCAGTTGAGGGACATTTAGGTTGCTTCCAGGTTCTTGCTATTACAAATAATATTGCTACAAACATAGTTGAGCACATGTCTTTGTTTCATGGATGTGGATCATTTGGGTATATGCCTAAGAGAGAAAATGCCAGGTCCTGTGGTAGATTGATTCCTATTTTCCTGAGAAACTGTCATACTGATCTCCAAAATGTCTGTATGAGTTTGCACTCCCACCAGCAGTGGAAGAGTATTCCCCTTTCTCCACATCCTCTCCAGCAATAGTTGTCATTGCTGTTTCTAATTTTAGCCATTCTGGCAGGAGTAAGGTGGTATCTCAGAGTTGTTTTGATTTGCATTTCCCTAATAGCTAAGGATATTGAGCACTTTCTTAAGTATCGTTCATCATTTTTTATTTCCTCTATTTAGAGTTCTCTCTTCAGTTCTGTACCCCATTTTTTAACAGAGTTATTTGGTGTTTTATTGACTAGTTTCTTGGTTTTTGTATATTTTGGAGGTCAGCCTTCTCTCAGATGTGGGATTGATGAAGACCTTTTCCCAGTCTTGCGCTGCCATTTGGCCTTTTCAACTGTGTCCTTTACATTACAGAAGCTTCTAAGTTTGAGGTGGTTCCAATTTTTAATTGTCGATCTTAGTGTCTGTGCTACTGGTGTTATGTCCAGGAAGCAGTCTCCTTTTCCAGTTTGTTCAAGGGTACTCCCCACGTTCTCTTCTAAGAGTTTCAGTGTAGCTGGATTCATGTTGAGCACTTTGATCAATTTGGACTAGAGTTTTGTGCAAGGGAATAGAGATGGGTCTATCTGCAGTCTTCTACACCATCATCCCGTTGTGCTAGCACCATTTGTTAAGATGTTTTCCTCCTGCCATTGTATACTTTTAGCTGTTTTGTCAAAAATTAGGTGTTGATAGGTGTGTGGGTTAATATCGAAATTTTCAATTCATTTTCATTTGTCTACCTGTCTATTTCTATGCCAATACCAGGATGTTTTTTAGGACTATAGCTCTGTAGTATAGCTTAAAGTCAGGGTTGGTGATGCCTCCTGACGTTCCGTTAATGTACAGGGTTGTGATAGCTATCCTGGATCTTTTGTTTTTACATATAATGTTGATTATTATTCTTTCAAGGTCAGTGAGGAATTGTACTGTTATTTTAATAGGGATTGCATTGAATGTGTAGATTGCTTTTGACAAGATTGCCATTTTTACTATGTATATCCTACCTATCCAAGAGCGTGGGAGATCTTTCCATTTTCTGGTATCTATTTCACAATTCTTAATATTTTGTGTTGCCTAGCCTCATATTCGGTATGCAAAAAGATTTGGATGAATTTAGTGACCTCCAACCTTCATCTTGTTTTCATTATGAGTGACTGGTAATTACTAACTTAGCCTTCTTCAGAAATCAACTTTCTCAATTGACACTGTACATTCAACAGAATATCAGATGCTGTAACTTCCTCCACATCGGAATTATATATATTTTTCTTTTAAATTATTTAGAGCTTTCATTTTCTAGTGTAATTGACTTTACTTACTGTATCTGGCTGCCATCCTGAACTACTGCTCTCAGAAATACTATGATTCAACAATGTCTGCTATCCTATATAAAATATCTTATAAACATCTCACATTAATTCAACAATATTTGCATAGAGATTTCAAAGTACACAATTTTATGTTGGTACAACCACTTCTGCCTCCTGGATGGACAGAGCTTAACTCAGCTCTTTTATGCCCTAAAAAAACTTGTCTCTGTACTTCAATCTCAGATCTGCAATTTTCAGTTAGTGATCTATTCACATAGTCCCAGAACCTACAGCTTTCCGCAGTTAGGCCTTCTGATACTCACAAATCTAAGTACTCTCCTTTTAATCCATAGGCATTGCTTAATTTTCCCCTTTAAAGTATGTATTCTTAAGGATTCTAAATTCTTTTAAAGTTGAAATCATGTCCCGGTAATATAAATATTCTCAGGACTTGGAACATTATAGGTTTTCAATGCTTTTCTCAATTTTGTACATTAGTTTATCTTTTAAAATGCATTATTATATTGCTGAAAACTCAAATGAATTTCATTCTTACAGGTACATTCTAATACCTTTACATGAAACAGTATGTCCTTTGGTATTTGTCCCAATATTATTTCCTCTCACACTCCAAACATCAGAAACAGTTTCAACACAGTATGTGCTATTTAAAACATACCTCTATGATACTCCATGTCATTAATCTTTTATTGTCAGCATTCACAAAATTGCCTTGAAGAAAGGGGACACTAAATAAGCATGTTTAAAAAAATAAAAATGAATGAAAGATTGAATATATTAACTTTTGTCAGACTTTAGCATTATACATTTGAACAATGAAGAGCTATAACAATATATTTCTACTTTCAAACTGACAGCTCACCACTTCTAAGGAATTGAAATTTTGACAACATAAGAAATTCTACCCTAGAATCCCAAAGTAATGAAAAAAGATGGATAAATCATGGATAAGAAAACAGCTTCCTTGAAGAAGTTATAAAAATTCCTGGTAACTCAGTACTATGTGGTATAGTTTTAAAAACTAAATCATCTTTTATTCTAAAATATTACATCTTTTATTTCTCTGTAGATGAAAATTTGTGCTCATATATTATTTACCAGAGTAACAGAAAAACACATTTTAGTGTGGTTTAAGTTTCATGTTATACATCTGTGTAGCTCTGCAAAGCCAAAAATATTCATGTCATAGCCTTATACTAATTTTCCATGGGGAACACCTGCTCTTCACTGTCCTGTATCTATTCCTTTTCCATTCTTCTGAATGTTTACCCCATTCCTAACATCATGATGAGATCCATGAGTGACTCATGTTTAAGCTTCAATATAGTTATAGCATATTCTTTTATTGCTTTTCATGTAATAATTACTTATGTGTCTTAGCAACCATTTATGTATTACTTTGCTCACACTTTAATATTATTACAGTAAAAATTCTTTGCTCTGAAATAGGCTTTTGATTATCAATGAGACAACTAACCAGAGATCATCAAAGAAATGACAAGAAGTTCCATGGCATATTTACTATTATTATTTAATGTTTTTTTCTTATTTTGCATATTGATCACAGTTCCTTCTTTCTCTCAATCACCCATGCCCTCCTCTAACCCCTCATCCTCTCTTCCATCAACTCCCCAAGGAGGGTAGACCTTCCATGGGGGATAATCAAAGTCTGTCAAGTCAGTTGGGTAAGGGCCTAGGCACACGCCTGTGATTCTAGAATAAGGGAGTATTGCTCCACGGGGAATGGGCTCCTGAAGTTGGTTCATGCACTAGGGATGTATTCTGGTTTCACTGCCAGAGGTTCCATATATTATCTAAGTCTCCTACCTGACACCCACATTCAGGAAGTCAGGGTGGATCCAAGGCTGGTTTCCTAGCTCTCAGTCTGGGGTCCATGAGCTCCCCCTATTTCAGTTCAGAAGTTCCTATAGGTTTCTCCAGCCTATAATTGCCCCTTTTACTCATTACTCCTTCCTCTCTGCCACTAGATTCCAGGAGTTTGGCTCAGTGTTTAGCTGTGTGTCTCTGCTTCTGTTTCCATGAGCTAGTGGATGAAGGCTCTAGGGTTACTAATAAGGTAATCATCAATCTCATTATTAGGAAAGGGCATTTAAGGTAGCCTCTACACTATTGCCTAGTTTGTTAGTTGGAGTCATCCTTGGAGGTCTCTTGACGTTTCTCTAGTGCCAAATATCTCTTTAAACCTATATTGTGTCCCTATATTACAGTATCTCTTTTCTTGCTATCATCTATTCTTTCAAAGACTCAATGTTCCTGTTCCCACATGTTCTCCCCTCCCCTCCTCTTCTCCCCTTCTCTTTCTCCTAAATATTTCTCCAACCACCCCATCTCCCAAATTTCTCAGGAGATATTGTCCTTTTTACCTTTTCTGGGAGACCATGTATGTCTCTCTTAAGGTTCTCCATGTATCTTAGCTACTCTGGTGGTATGGACTGTAGGCTGGTGATCAATTGCTTTATATCTAAATTCCATATATGAGTGGGTACATATCATGTATTTATTTTTGTGACTGGGTTATGTCACTCAAGATTGTTTATTCTAGTTCCATCCATTTGCCTGGGAATGTCAAGATTCCATTGTTTCTGTTTTTGTTTTGTTTTGTTTTGTTTCCTGCTGAGTAGTACTCCATTGTATAAATGTGTTCCACATTTTCATTATCCATTCTTCAGTTGAAGGGCATCTAAATTGCTTCTAGGTCCAGGCTACTACAAATAATGCTGCTATGAACATAGTTGATGTATTAGTTGCATCGATGTTTATCTTTTGCGAATATAGCTAATAGTTCAATTGCATAATTCTTTGGTAAACGGATTCCCATTTTCCTGAGGAACCAGCATACTGACCTCCAAAATGACTGTACAAGTTTGTACTTCCACCAGCAGTGGAGGAGTATCCAACTTTCTCCACATTCTCTCCAGCATAAACTGTCATTGGTGTTTCTGATTTTTGTCAATCTGACAGGAATAAGATAGTATCTTAGAATTGTTTTGATTTGCATTTCCCTGATGGCTAAGGATATTGAGCACTTTCTTAAGTGCCTTTCAGCAATATTGGATTATTATATTGATATTCTCTATTCATTTCTGTACCCCACTTTTTAACTGGATTATTTGGTGTTTTGTTAATTAGCTTGTTGAGTTAAATTTTATGTTTTGGAGATCAGCTTTCTGTGAGATGTGGGGTTGGTGAAGAACCTTTCCCCATTCTATGGGCTGCCATTTTGTCTTGTTGACTCTGTCCTCACCTTACAGAAACTTCTCATTTCAGGAGGTCCTGTTTATTAATTGTTTATCTCAATGGCTGTGCTACTTCTGATATGTTCAGGAAGCAGTCTCCTGTAAAAAATATTTTCAAAGGTACCCCCCATTTTCTCTTCTAGCAGGTTCAGAGTGGATATGTTTATGTTAAGGTCTTTGATCCATTTGGACTTAAGTTTTATGCATGGAGATAGATATGGAACTATCTGCAGTCTTCTAAATGCCAGCATCCAGTTTTGCCAGCACTACTTGTTGAAGATGCTTTCTTCCAGTGTATAATTTTATCTTCTTTGCCAAAAATCAGGTGTTCCTAGGTGTGTGGGTTAATATCAGTGTTTTTAATTTGATTCCATTTGTATACCTGTCTATTTTTTTCACTAACACCAACCTGTTTTCAGGACTATAACTCTATAATGGAGCTTGAAGTCAGAGATATTAATACCTCCATATGTTGCTTTATTCTTCTTAGTACTGCTTACAAATTGTCTCATGCATTTAGGTATGTTTTGTCTTCATTCTTATTGAAATCTAGGAAGTCTTTAATTTCTGTCTATATTTCTTCGTCAACCCAGATATGGCACAATTGATCATTATTCAAGTTCCATGTGTTTGAAGGGTTTCTGCAATTATTTTGTTGTTGATTTCTAACTATAAAGCATTGTGGTCTGATAATATAAAGGGGGTTATTCCAATGTTGTTGTACCTATTGAGGTTTTCTACATTACCTAGTGTGGTTGATTATAGAGAAGGGTCCATGTGGAGCTGAGAAGAGGGTATATTCTTTGTGTTCAGATGGAATATTCTACAAATGTCTGTTGAACCTAATTGGATTTTAACTTCTGATACTTTCTTTATTTCTTTTCTAAGTTTCTTTCTGGTGTTCCTGTCTAGTTTTGAGAGTTGGTTGTTGAAATCTACCACTATAAGTGTATGAGGTTTTATGTGTGATTTGAGTTTAATAATGTTTCGATTGTGGGTACCTTTGTATTGGAAACATAGATGCTCAGAATTGAGATTTTGTTCTGATGAATTTCACCTGTGATTAATAAGAAATAACCTTCTTCATCACTTTTGATTGATTTTAGTTTCAAGTGTAATTTATTAGATATTAGGATTGCTACACCATATTGTTTCTTGGGTCCATTTGCTTGGATATTTTTTTTATCAACATTTACCTATGAGGTAACCTTTGTCTTTGAAGTTGAGGTGTCTTACTTGTATGCAGCAAAAGAATAGATTCTGTTTTCATATCATTTCTGTTATTCTGCATCTTTTTATAGGTGAGTTAAGATCATTAATATTAAGAGAAATTAAGGACCATCAATAGATAATTCTTGCTTGCTTTGGATTTGTTGTTGATGATGCTATTGTGTGTGCATTTCTCTCCTTTTTTCTTTTGGCTGTTGGAAAATTGGGAATATCTATTGTCAATTTTTTTGTTGGTGTTGTTAGCTTCCTTAGGTGGAATTTTCCTTTCAGAACTTTCTGCAGGGCTGGATTAGTTGATACATGTAGTTTAAATCTGGTTTTGTCCTGAAATATCTTGGTTTCCCCATTTGTAGTGATTGAAAACAAACAGTTTTGCCATTATATGTTACTTGGCCTTTTTCCTTTGCTGATCTTAATATTAGTTTCTATTCTGTATGTTTGCTGTTTTAATTATTATGTGCTAGGGGGTATTCTTTTGTTTTCCTCACTATTTTGTGTTCTGTAAGCTTGTGCTTTCACTGACATATCATTCTATATGTTGGGAATGTTTTTAGTTGAATATGTTTTTGAACCTTTGATTTGAGTTTCTTCACCTTTTTCTATACCTATTATTCTTTTGTTTGGTCTTTTCACAGTGTCTCATACTTCCTGGATATTTTGTTAAGGATTTTTTGGACTTAAATTTTTCTTTTGTTGATGCATCTATTTCTCCAAATGTACCTTCAATGTCTGAGATTCTGTCTTTCATCTCTTATATTCTGTTGGTTGTATTTGTGTCTGTAGTTCCTGATTTTTACCTAGCTTTTACATTTCAAGCTTTCCAGCATTCCCTCAGACTATGTTATTTTTGTTTGCCTGTTCATTTTTTGTTTGTTTTTCTTTGGCTCTTGGTTTTTTGTTTGCTTGTTTTTTGTTGTCTCTATTTCACCTTTCACCCTTAAATGGTTTGAATTGTTTCTCGTAATTTTTGGTTTGTCTTTCCCTCCATTTCTTGAATTTTTGTTTGTTTGTTACTCCATTTCTTTATGGGACTTTTTCATTACCTCTATGAGTGTCTCTATCATCATCATAAAGTTGTTTTTAACATCATTATCTTCTGCTTCATGTATGTTGCCATATTCGGTTCTTGCTGGTGTGGAGTCCTAGAATCTGGTGGTGTCATATTGATCTTTCTGTTGTTGACTGTGTTCTTATACTGTTGTCTACACATCCCTTTTCCCAGTGCATAGTGGTGAGATCACTCCCTCTCCTTTTAGGAATGTGACCAAGGTGCATGTAAGCAAGTCCAAAACTCTGATGTCTTCTCTTCCAGTGGGTGGATACATGAGTAAGACATTGGCAGACTGTGTGAATTGATCTGCTGGAACAAGATCCCCCCTTTGTAGTCCCTAGTTCTCATGAGACTCTGAACAGGGGCCCAGAAGGCAGAATCTGCCTGTGGCTGGAGGTGGGACTAGGATGCTGGCAGAGTCGGGATAGGCATGTCTGCCTGGATGGGTTCTCTTGAGTGTGCACAATCCCCAGGCTTAGGAGACTCTGAGCAGAGTCCCAGAAGTTGGGCCAAAAACAGGCCCATGCTTACCTCCTCCATGGGTGGAAGTGGGACTAGGCTGCTGGGATGGGCTCCCCAGGGCACAGTCCCCAGTTCTCAGGAGGCTCTGAGCAGGGAACCAGACAGCAGCCAATTTTTAAAATATCTTAAAATGCAATTCTTTGCTAAATGTTTACAATGCACTGCGAAGTGAGGAATGACAATGCCTACCATTGCAGCATTCAAAAGGTTTGACAAGAGCCTTGAAATCAGAGTGGTATATGTAGACACTGTCTCCAAAATTAACACAAATTGATTCACCAAAATATGAACAAAATAAACATTAGGAAAACAAAATTCTGTAGTACATGGGTGAAAAATTATTTTTTTTCCTGAAATTGTAACAAAGTTTATCAAACAAAAGGATACCAAAATGTCAACAAAGAGAGACATAGAGTCGGAATTAAAGACCTACTAGGAGTCCAGTGAAGCATAGCAATGGAGCAGCTGAACAACAATGTCTCAATGACCATTTAAAGGAAATATTATAAAGCTTCAGTGTCACTCATGGAGACATGTTGCAGTGCAGTAGATCGAGGCAGCCTCTATAGAGATAGAGTTTCCTGGGAACATTTATTATTCCAACTGATAGTATGTTTTCTCAGACATCTGTTTGAGTTACTTGCAAATTACATTGTCTTTACAGTTTTATTGTCTCAGATTAACTATACTGGTTTAACATGTGGGGAAAATGTGCATGTAAGAGAAGTGAATTTTAATAACTTCTCCCAAGGCTTCCTGTGATTTTGAGTGAAGAATAAGGGTAGAACAATCACAAATCATGGGCTTTAAATATAAAAGGAAAGAAAAACTGGTATTTATTATAAACTCAGTGGAATGTGCTTGATCCTTAGAAATCATCTTAAAACTCTAAAAAAATTTCCTACTGTACAGCAGATCTAGTTATGAATTCCAATATGAAAACATTCATTCTGATTCCTTCATAAAACTCAAATTGCATACTTCCTGCTATTCATATCACCCAAAAAGTGTGAAAAACTCCAAAGGTAAAGCAGCCCATTGCCAGGTAATGTATAATTTGTTTTAGGTAACTATCTTGAGAATAAATATTAAGAGTAAATCCGCAAGTGTTAGCAGAAACGCCCTTCCCATCACTCCACAAATATGAATGTTATATGGATTCAGCATGAAACATCTTCCCTTACTCAAAGCTTATTATAAAATCAATAACATTCATAAGACTCCCCCCACTTATTTATTAACTATGATAACCTTGTTTGATCACTTTCTCTACATCAAAGTTATTCTTTGTTTAAAACCCCTCTTCTTGTGCACCCTGCATGTTAATATCTAGCAAAGCCTGGACCAGTTACTGTATGCATTCCATCAGAATCTATGAGGGTCTCTGATGCCTCAGGAGATTTTTACAGAGATGGGGCAGGGTTATGGTTAGAGCTGGAACTTATTTAACTCACAGTTCTTTCAAAGTTTAGGGTCTGGTATGTGAAAGAGATATGTCAATAGGAAGCTGAGTAACCTTGGGTAAAGTGCAAGCACAAGTAGCAAAGGAAGCAATCAGGACAGAAGCTGACCACATCATGTCCTGGAAACTGAATTTAGATAATATGAATAATTGTTCAGAAGGAATAAAATTTATTGTGCTGAAAGTTGTTGTTCAAGGAAAAAGACACTGCTCTTTAGTGTGATAAATTTGTGTTGATCAATGGTTGGCACAAACAGGAAGCAGAATTGCTTTTTTATTTGTTATCTGGGAACCAGGTGTAATTCATTAATGGAGTAACTGGCTGGATAGTTCACAGAACGTGTGTGCAGGAAATGATTCATGCTATGGGTGTGCTGTGAATCTAGTTAATAGTAATGAATATATCATATCAGAGACTATACAGTCCCCATAACATAACCCACCCATCTGCTCTTTTTCAGGCTCTCCTTCTCTCTCCACATATTCAATTTCATGGGGTATAAGCATAGAGCAGTGTCACCCCTGCTAGGAATAAGTTTACATGTGCATTTATGTCTTCAGAAAAGGAAATGTACTATTTTAAAATAATGATTTCTAAGGCAGATCATGTACTGAAGACATTTAATAGCTTCAACTAAAATGTAGACCAGGATAGAGTTTCTGGAAACCCAGCTTCTGCCATCTTACCATGCAAGTGCATAACTAATGTGCTTGCTAGGGCTGTCCTGTAAAGAATTTTGCTCAGCACTGAACAGACCAAAGTGGCTTTTTACAGGTAGATAGATTGTTACTTTCTCAGGCAGCTTGTCAGGTGGAATGATATTTTAAGTTTGACAATCAGCCGTGAAGTTGTTCACATTGCCAGTTTTGCTTCTTGGCTATAATTTTCACAAGACAAAGTCAATGAACCAGATAAATGAAAATGTGGTAAGTGTGTTTACATAGCCCTGCAGTTAGTACTTTCACCTTCTATATCCCATTCTCTAGGTGCTTTGTCTTCCCTAGATTAGTGCTAAACACCACCCAGACAGCACTGGTTCCTCATTACACCTTTGATTACAAATTAGGTTTTGAAGGAGAAAAGGACATTTTCAGTGCTTTCAGAAGTTTCCTGTGTTGGAGATTGAAGGTTTTTTTTTTCAAAGGTGTTCAGAAAATGCTGGACAGCTAGTTGAAAATGTCTACCTAGTGGCAAATCATGTCTTTTTCAGGAAAATTTCACTGTGGGATCCACATGGTGATTAAATAGTGGAGACACTACTTGTGTGCATTACAAGAATTTGTAAGGCTTAATTAATTGTTACAACTGATAGTCCTGTCAAATTGGTAAGCAAGATATTGATCTTAAAAGTCAACTGAGCTCAAGAGAAAGACTGACAAAATAATTTGTATATGTGACAGAGAAGTCAGCTGGAGATAAGTAACAAGTGTGAAGGTAGAGGAGAGAATGTACCACCAGAAGAAATAAAAAGAGGGGTGATGCCTTCAAAGAAATAGTAGGCATGCTGTTCTCCAAAGATAGGACCCCAGGAATGATATATCTATTCTACTCATGGGTTTTACCTAGGGATTTTTTATATACTTTTAATAACCCCCTACTTTTCAGCTTATACTGTGCACATGATAAATAGACAGATTCTATGCTGAGCTCATTGAATCACTAGCTTTGAAAGCATAAATATCCACATTTTTGGCCTGAGTACAAATAATTAATACCATATTTTATAAGAACTGCTGATCAGGTACCATATAACCATCCCAAGGAGGAAATAGTCTGCTGCAGTTTCTTTTTTATGTTAAGGCGAACTGTATATGTTTTACACTGTATTCTAGAAATAGTTTTCTTGACATAGGACTCCATGGAAGGTAAGGAGCAGTGCAATGCTTGTCATTGGCTACAAACCTTTGGTTGACATAATTTATTTTAGAGAGTACCGTTTTCCATTTTGTAAGATATAAGTGAGAATCCTATCCTCAAACTAAGTGACTCAATTGTGTCACATCAGTTCCCACCATTGCTGTATCCCATCTAACACTATCAACAGCAACCTTAACTCCCAAGCTATAATACACTACCTCCTCCACAGACAGAGCAATTGATCTCATCAATCATGTCACAGTTTGGAATTTGGCAATCCATTTGAAATGTGGATAGTGTATGTAGTCAGGAACCTAAAAGCAACCTTCCATATCTAGGTGTAGAACTATGAGTGAATTCTTCTTGTATTCAATATCTGTCTGTAGACTAAAATTCATCTGTGCCTTCAGAATACTATCATAAAATATTGGTCCAGTATATGTGACACCAAACCAATAATTGATCCTTAAGTTGACTTGTCTTCATCTCACTCTGTTTATGGAATTATACTGCTATTTTACAATGTCATTATAAAATAGTAGTCTTTAAATTGAAAATAGTAGTCTTTAAATCATGACATACCATTGTTTTGGACTGTATTTTCACTCCAGCCCCACAACAGCTTTATTCAATATGGAGTCACAGTAACACTCCATTTTATCAAAAGCAAACTTCAGAATTGGGAGGACACTGTCAATTTCCCAAAGAAGCAATTTTTACAGGTACAGGAGGGGCTTTATGATTATCTGTACATCTTACAATGTTTTGCCCGAGTTTGTTAGACTTCTATTACTATGAAGAAACCCATGGCCATGGCAACTATTATAAAGGAAGAACATTTAATCGGTGTGGTTTACATGTTCAGAGGTTTAGTACGTTATCATCATGGTACAACATGATGCCATGCAAGTATTCATGGTGTTGGAGGAGCTAAGAATCTGACATTTTATCTAACAGGCAACAGGAATTGTTCTGTCCTACTTGGTTTATCTTGCACATAGGAAACCTCAAAGTCCACATCACAGTGAAAACCTTCTTACAATATGGCCACACCTACTCCAACAAGGCTATACCTCCTAATAGTGCCACTCCCTTGGGAAGGTGTTTTCTTTCAGACCACTCCAGACCCATTCAAAGAAAACAACCTGAAATTCTTAATCAACAATCAATCTAGAGAACTGTAAACCACTTAACATAACCTGAGTTTCGGTTATGCCCAGCAGAAGAAATGCTACCTGGCCACTGGTTCACCAACAACTAGACCAAGATTTTTGAAGCTCTTGTGGTAGGGATTTTGTTCTTTGATATTTTGCAATTCAGAATATAACATAATTCCTTATAGAAGTAAGGCAAAGAACGGTCAAGTGTGCTGATTCAGGGGCTGAAGGTCCCTGAAGACTAATAAAATGACCTAAATTTGATTTCCAGGGCCAAATTTGTAGGAGGGAATTGACTTTATCAAGTGGTCCTCTGACTTCCAAATACTTTTCAAGGTATCTCTCTCCCTCCCTCCTTCCCTCCCTCCCTCTCTCCCTCTCTCTCTCTCTCTCTCTATCTCTGTCTCTCTCTCTGGTGTGAGTGTGTGTATGTATGTGTGTGTGTGTTTGTCTTTGTGAAAATAAATATATAGGTTTTCAAAGAATTATTAAAAGTAAAATACTTCTTACATGAAAGTATACTAAAATAATGGATGGTAAGAATAAGTTAAAAAAGTAAAAAATATAATCTACCTCACTTTCTCCCTGAAACTTACAAACTTACAGGTCTAAGTTTTTTCAAGGTAATAATTAGGCTCTCAGAAACTTTGAAGTCCTAATACACTAACTATACTCAAAATATTTCGAGGTGTTTTGTTATGCTATTGTTTTCAAAAGAAATATACAAAGGTGTGAATTCATAAAGTGGCATTCATGATACTTTTACTTTGAGTAGGAAGACAGTTTTAGTGACTATATTCATATCCATAACTGTAACTATAAGAGTTTTGGTTGTTAGAAGCTATGATGAGGAATGCCATTACGTCCTCTATCCATTTGTTACACCGCTGCTTTGAGGTCTTACTTTTTACTGATGTGAAACTGAAGATTTGATATCTTATCTGACCTGGAAGAATGTTACCTTTCCTCATGAATAGCCTTCCAGTATTATATTTTGAATTTTTTAAGGAAAACACAAAATCTGGGGGAAATTATTATGCTGAATACATCTAAATTTTTATATGGATATATAATTTGAATAAAACCTCTAATTTGAAGAAGATATGATCATCAAACAAAGGGAAATTTAAGACATATCCAAACATTCCAGTGAATGTTATTTCCTGGTCCTTGAAAAATCTTTGAAGATGCATTTAAGCTCCTCAGAGAAGAGCAAATTGGATTATAAGTTTGAATAAATCCATGAACAAAGAAATGTATCATTATAAAGATGTTCCATTTGTTTGTTTTAATTCCATTAAATTATTGAGATAAAATTTTTGGTGTATAACCCTTTTAATAATAGATTAGGAAAGTATAGTGTTTCAAATTGGATAATGATGCTAATATTTTAGGTTTAATTAATAATTGTATTGTTTCAGCTTATAGTCTTTTATTAAAAACTAAATTCCAGAATTTATTTTAGTATGACAGTTACAAAATTAAGTTTCATTTTTCAAATGTCTAATGTGTAGAACTATATTTAAATACTACAAAGTAAGTGAGTAATGGTAATTTATTGTAACCTATATTGTGCATGACTTCTGTGAATGAAGTAAATTGTATCATAAAGTATAGTCACATACCCTGTTTCAGTATATGAGAACAAACAACTGTGGATTGACATGTCTCTGAGACTATACATTTCATCCTTTAAAGATGAAAGACAAACGAGCACAAGTAAATTACTTAATATTCCTCAGTCAGCAATGGAAAAACAGAAGGATGCTAGCATTAAAAATGTAAATTATGAGTTTATTTTAATTCTGTGGAATTTAAACTATGTTTCAGAAAATGTGTGAATATGATTTAAAATGCAGGTGAATGCACTGTTTGGGATTTCAGAAGAGAAATTTGGAACCATATTGTATATTAAGATGTCATCCTCATGTCAATGAAAAATGAAATTTTTAAAATGAGTGATGATTCCTAGATGGAGATAAAAATATTAAAAAGAAGTATGGTGAAGGACAGAGCATTATAATATGTGCACTGAATATTTAATATAGTAAAACCAACACTGGGGAAAACTAGGAAGATCAAGTCCAGTGTTAGCACTGTCTGTGCTAGTGATGATGGAGTTCACACTGCATTGAATACACAGTATATTCTGGGGACTTGCTTCATGTAAACTTTGAACAAATGTATAATTATAATGTTCTTAAAGATAAGTGAACTAAAATTTAAGACAGTGGTCAATCCACACATCTTTTCCAAAGATGACTACAGATTAGCTGTCCATGTTTGTCGCTTTTCCTACCTTTTAAGATTGTTCCCCACAGAGACAACCAAGCACATAAGACACTGTGATTTAGAACACCAAGAGAACAATGCATCGTGTACTTTCTCCCCTTTCTTTTGGAATGATACATTTATCATCCATTTCTGCACAGTGAGGCTGCCTAAGCAGCAGATCCCTATATGACATAAAGGTAATCAGGTAATCAGATCCACAAAGAAGCCAGATGCTAGGTAAGAATTTTTACTCTCAGTCACCAGGTTTTGAACTAGAAAACACTATTAAAGACTAAGATAAAGATTTTAATCACTCTATGTTGGATATATATATATATATATATATATATATATATATATATATTCAAATAAGAAAGTTGGCTTTAAATTGGGCAATAATTAAAACCTGAAAGTGTTTTTAAGTTTTAAGAATACTCACAGAAAAAGGTAAGAAGACACATGGTGGGCTATGAATAAAGAGACAATATTGAAACTGTGACCAAGCTGAAGAAAAGAGATAATTGTGTAGCTTAGACTCCAAAAGTTCCATTTATATCCTGGACACAGATTCTTTAAAAAGTGTTTAGCTTTTTCAATTCAGTCACTCAGTGGTGACATTCAAAGAACAGGAATTTTCCATTTTGATGAATTATGACATCCCTTGATTTTACTCTGTGTGCATTTTCATTCCACTGATGGCTAAGAAATTATTTTTTCATACTAAGTTATAAAATCTTCCACTTTTCATTTTCTTTTAGAAGTTTTATATTTGCCTTTATTATTATGACTTTAAAGTTCTTTGGAGTTATATGTGTCTGGCATAGTGGTCTGGTCCCATGCTTCATTTGTTTTGTATTACATATGCATATTTAATTGTGTCAGCATTTCTTTTAAAAGACTGCCATTTTTTCATCAAATTGGCTTTTTACATTTACTGAAATAAATTGATCATAAATGATCCAATTCCCTTCTTCTATTATCTTCATTTATATATTTTCTGTATCAATAATGTCACATCCTTGGACATCTTTAGCTTCAGAGTAAGAGTGAAAAGATAAGTGGTGAAATTCCTTTCAACTTTGCACCTTGCTTAGATTTTCATATTTTCCTTATAGATTATTTATTTTTCAAACAAATTTTAATATTGTGATTATTTAATATTAACTATAGAAAAATACATACTTGCATACATAAGTCAAAATCATGGCAGAACTTAATGGGATTTTGTTTAATTCTTGTCTTCAAAGAGTAATTCTTCATCAAAAGAATTCCTCGATTACTTTATGTCTCATGTAATAAAGGTCTCCATTCATTTGGATATTATTTAAAAGTTTTAATTTTCAGTTTTGTGTATGGCAAACTTTCTTCTGCAAGTATGGATATGCTTTCATTGCATTACTGCTGTTTTTCTCTGTAAGTGTTCCTATTGCATGGCTGTTTTTTCTTCTTGGGTCCAGTTTAGAAATAACCAGTAAGGCATTTGAGCCTGGTATATATCCTTATAGGAAAATTTTATACTGTAAATTCAACTTCTTTCTTAGATTTAAAGCTATAAGGGTTATTTCTTCTTCAATGAGTGCCATTTTACACCATCCATTACATTTTTTTTTCATTTAGGCAAAATAGTCAAATTGATTAAAATAATGTTTTCATTGCTTATGCATCACTAAATAACATACTGCCCTGATATGCAATGCTTAAAGCACCAAGTTTCCCTCCCCCCTCATTTTCTGGGTCAGGATTCTGGAATAGCTAAGTCAGAAGATTCTGTTGTAAATGTTTCATGTGGCTCTATGGATAAAAAACTGTGTGGCAGTGTTCATTTCAAGATGCCTACTGGAAGAATCTCTCTATTCCTTAACAACTAATGTCTGGATGCATTAGTTTCTGTCCACATGAGTCTTTTAATAACCTGATGGTGTTTTTAACTATTTTTAACACATGGAAACTTCTTGCAGAAGTTCTTGCAGAACTTGTTGTAAGGAAGAGAATGGAATCCAGCAATTCTATTACCTTTCTTCTGAACTTGTATATAAGTTTTGAACGTTTCTTTTCCCTAAATGAATCAACAAACAGTTCTATATGCCTTAGGAAATGATGCAGACATTCATTTGTTCTTTGTTTTATTATATGTACACATTTTTCACAATTCTAATATGGGTATCAGTTCCCACATACTCATATGATGGAACACTTGATCTCTACTTGGTGCAAATGCTTGATGAGGATTAGTAGGTGTGACCTGGTAGAAGGAAGTGTGTCACCAGGAGTGGGCTTTGAGGTTTCAAAAGCCCAAGTCATTCCATATAGCTCTGTCTCTGCCTTGTGTTTGTGAATTAAATGTAAACTCTTCATTCTATCTTCAGTGCCCTGAAAGCCTGCCTACAGCCATGGTCTCCACAAAGATGGTCATGGACTCAGTAATAATGATCACTGACTCAACCTTTAAAATTATAAAAAAGTCCTGAATTAATTAAATGTTTTCTTTGATAATCTTCTCCAGTCGCTGTGTCCCTTCACAGTAATGAGAAAGCCAAACAGGTAATTTTTTTCATATCTCTCTTTCTTAATATCATTAATTTTTCTATAAGTTCAATAAACTTTGTTGACTTAGGTAATAGTTTTTAAACCTTTTTAAACAGATTTTATGTTACACGCACACACAAATACACACACACACACACACACGCACACACACACACACACACACACACACAAATAATCTTGTAACTCACTCTGTAGTCCAGTTCTGCCTCAAACTCATAGATCCACCTGATTCTGCCTCCTAACTGCTGAAATGAAAGGTATGAGGCACCCCCAGCCCAGTGATTTTTTTTTCATATTATTGATACTTATGTTTTTTCTTTCTTTTACTTTATTCTTCATATTTTAGATGGATTTTTCCATCACTCTTTTTGTTCATTTTGTTTACATTTAGTACATACATTTTAAGAAATATATTTCTAGGGCATATATATTACCATTGTAGCTATATCCCATGAGCATTGATATTTATTAATTATTTTTCCATTTACATCCTTTCTGATTTGGCCTTATGTGTTTTGCCTGATCGTGGGTTGTTTAAAATTATATTTCATTTCCTTATATTTGGAAATTTTAAAATATCTTCTGTTATTCATTTTGATTATAAACATCTTGCCAACAGTGAACATAATTTGTATAGTTTGAGTCTTTTTTAATGTACTGAGTATAATTTTATCATTCAGAATATAGTGTCCTAGTAAAACTCAGTGGCCTTGAAAAGAATGGTAATTCCACACAGTTGTGGGACACATTTCATAGATAATAATCAGGTTAAGTATGTGGTAATCCACTAGAAAGTTCTATGCTCATAGGTTTTTGTCAGTGGTGCTGCTTTCAACTCTTGAGCAGATTTGAAACTTTTTCTGGCTCTATTAGTTTTTGTTTGGTATGTCATTGTCAACTACTTAAATGTGTGGTTCTATAAGGAGGATATGATAAACTCAGTTTTCCTCTTTATTTTACAACAATTGAATATTCACTTCATTATCTACGTTTGT
Organism: Phodopus roborovskii; assembly: GCF_943737965.1. NCBI lineage: Eukaryota > Metazoa > Chordata > Mammalia > Rodentia > Cricetidae > Phodopus > Phodopus roborovskii. The sequence continues at coordinate 13,066,072 of NW_026126447.1, forward strand.
GGTTTTTGTTATGTGCTTCCAATTGTTATTATTTTTTGTTTTAACATTTCTAAATGTCTGAAATGTGTCATAGAGATATTCTTCCCCAAAATGAAAGAACTTAAGAATACAACCTACTAAGACCTTAATAAGCACTTTAAATTTGTTGTTGATACTTTACTCTTACCATTCTCCAATGTTTCTAGGAATAAGAAGCTCTATAACTTTTTAGCTACAGATGGGTTACCTGTGGCTGAGATAAACACTAAGGCGATCATATATGCTGCGTTGTTCAGGTATTTGACCTAAACCAGCATGATGTTTTGTGTTAATTTTGTTTGACAATCTTTTGTGTAAATCAGAAAAGTATGACAGTAAATCAAAAATTAATCGATTTTGCATATAAAATATACCTTAAATACTTTGATTTCCAGGAAAAATAAACACATGAAATTGTTTTCTTGTTGCAGTTTAGCATAATTATCTTATAAATCTTAGATTTAAAATATAAACAATTTTACTAATGACTTATCAAGTAACACACTTGACTGTGGTTCTTCTTTCCTTGTTTGATGCACATAAATTTGACTTTTGAAAAGATTAGCCATAATTAACTGCCTGGTTGGTCTCTGTTGAGCTGCCAACCACCCCAGTTTAAGAAAATTCTCTAAAAAAATAACTTCTTGTTTTCCTGTCATCTTTATTGAGAAGCTATAATGAAATCCTAGATTGAGTTTCACTACAGATTTCTTTTTCTTGTTTGCCGCTTTATCATGATAAAAAGACCAATGGGAAATGTTGGGCAACCTCAAACACTCTAAAACTGCATAATGATTTACTGAATAAAGCCATACTAGATTTATGAACTGCGAAAAATGCTAACTTTAGACATTTTTAAATCTAATCAATGGTTTGTTTCTGTAAATTCATCCCTCACTCTTAGGACCTCCCTTTCTCAAAAACAAATGTTTAAAAATTATTCATTTATTTGAACCACTAATTAACTCTATCTAAAATTACATGTTGCAAATATGATCACAATAAAGTGGCTTTTACAGAGATATAGTTCCCATAATAGATTTTGTACTTAGACATGTGTTTAGATCCTGGCTTCATAGTTTCCTTGGTGTGACTGGGAACAAATTATCTTGCCGTTTCTAAAGCCTGAGAGTCTGCAAGTAGGCTGGCTCATATTTCTACTCATCACTTGTGTTTGTGGATCACAGGGACTTCAGAGAAAAGGGGAAATCACTCATTTAACATATGAGCACAGAGTGGCTGCTGTTCCATTAAGGGACATTAACAATTAAGGTTGTTTTCAGAAAGGGTCCCCTATAGTTCAGTGTAAACTCAAACTCACTATGTAGCAAAGGATAACCTTGAATGCCTGATATTTCGGCCTCATTCTCCTGGGTGCCAGGATTATAGACAGAAGCCACAAAATCAAGAACTATGCTATTTACTTTTATCACTTAATAGGTATCTGTGTGTGATATGGTAACCTAGTTGAGGAAAATATAATTCATACATGATGATAAGGGAATGTTACAGGTGGCTGGTTGGGTGATATATCAGGTAAAAATATATGTCACCAAGCCTGATGACCTTAGATCCATTCATAGAATCCAAATGATGAAAGACAAAAACATGTCCCCCGACCATAAGTTATCTTCTGACAACATGTATGCACACACTTCACAAAAGTAAATGTTGAAAATAATGAAAATAAACTTTCACTCAGTGCTTTATGTAAATCTGCTTTATTGATTCATTCCAGCTTGGAAAGCCCACACTGGTATCTAGTATCTGTCTATTGCCCCCAGGTGCTACCTGGCTACATACTTTAATTAATTTGTTTATCGAAACAATTACCTTCCAGAGAAAAATCATGTTGTTATATAGAGAAAACAATTTTATTATCTGAAATTAGAATAAAATATCAACTGATGAGTAATGTTTGCCAGAGCCCTCTATTACTATAGAAGCTTCTGTCTAAGAAGTTGAGCTTGGAATTGGGAGTGAGGTAGCATGATTCACCTGCTTGACAAATGGCTACCTGTGTGCTCTTGAAAGTGTTTCATAACATCTCTGTGCCTGAGTTTCTTTATTTGTAAAGTAAGTGCATGCTTAGTCATTAGAACGGTGGCTGACACACAGTAAAGAAATACTAATTTCACTGATATGAAAGCAACCACAAATTGCCATTGTTCAAGAACATATTTCCCATAGGAAAATTCAGGTTCTCAGATCAAATCCAGGTAACATATTCTCCAACAAAATAACATGGGATGTTGTCAATTCCACAGGCTCTAGTCACCGAGGAAACAAGCCTCTGGGAACAAAAGTGAGGGATTATCTTCACTGAATTAGCCTGGTGTCATGCCTTTTGGGACTAAGCCTGATTAGGTTAACTGAGGTTAGAGGATGTAATCACATATAGGTGACAGCATTTCCCCAGCTTGGATCCTGCATTGTGTAAAAATGAGAAGGTGAACGGAGCACAAGCATTCATCACTATGCTTCCTGACTGTGAATACCATGTGCCTAGTTGTTTCAAGCCCTGATGATGTGATGTAACTTCTTGACAATTGCACACTAGACTCTTTAATTAGGAACTAAATACAGTCATTTGCCTATAAGTTCCTTTTGTTGTCCTATTTTATCACAGCAACAGTAAAAGTAACTGAGAAATAACTACATTTAGCATTAAATATTGTTTTAAAGTTCTCATGGAGGACCAATGTTGTCAAATTGTATTATGGAAGAATCTTCAAGATTCTTAGTAGGAAAAAACATTTGTTCATTAAAACTCATCATCTGAGTTTATCCTTGTATCACATATTGGTATTGGCGAACCAACTCCAGAAAGTGCTATAACCTCCACATTCAGGCAACAGCAAATGTATAGAAACACACATAAACATATCACATACAAACACTTAGGCAGTAGTAACAAGTGTTTCCAATTTGAAATAAAAAATACATTTCAATCTAGTAGCATTTTAAAATTACATTACTTAGAAAATATAAAGCCACTATGCCAAACTTTTTTCTTTTTTCTCATTGTATAATATCATCTGGGTAAAGGCCTGCTTAAAGTGCTTCAAAACAACTTTAGATGCATGTTTATCAAAGGTAATCTTTCTTCCACTGCTCTAGAGTAATTCCATGAAAAATAATACTTACATCTACTGTAGCAGAGTAGCTGTGATATCTCATATAGTTATTCATGAATAAAACTATAAAAGTATTTGGCAGGATTTTTTTTGCACATTTGAAAATTGCTATTATTCTTTAATTCCCAGATAATATTTACTGGTTTTTACTGTATTACCAGTGTTTTTCTAAATTCTATAACTGTCAGGGAAATAAAGAAGGCTCAATATTTATGGAAAATAAGTAGTATGCAATAAACCCATCAAAAACCTAAAATAAAATTATTTCATTAACAAAAAGTATGTTAAATATTTGTATTTTAATTTCAAGACGTTTTTATGAATTCTAAATAAATCTGTACAATCTCAGTTGGAACAAACTAGGTTACCTGCTGACATGAAAGACAATATCTTGAAAAATAAATAAAATTGGAAATAACTATAGAAAGTTGCCATGCTTTTAGTGAAGTGAGTTTTGCATTTATTATACTCACTAGGAAGAAAATTGAGCTTTCAGTTGTTTTTTTAGCTTCCACAAATTTTCGGGAATCTAGAAATATGAAATAGAATGGAGTTGGCCAATTTGTCTATATTAATTATTCTTATTAAGAGGTAATAGAGGATCCAACTATAGAATCTACGTTTTATTATTAAACAGTAACTATTTTCAGTTACAATATCCCTTTTCATCTTCATGTGCCTTTAGAAGTTTTTTACAACTTATTTGCAGTTCCATGAGCCTGAGTACTTTGTTCGCTGCTGACCTTTATGGAAGAAGTCGGTCAGTCCCCCACCGATTTTTAAGTTTGACTGATGTAATATAATTTCCATAATTAATGCTTTAATTAAATTAACAATTTTCTATGTGTAGTCAAGAAATATTTTGCTGTTTCTCATTAAAATTATTCATAGTATTTTTTCATTATAACATAACTCCAAATAAAGACATAAAGCCTATCAATATGTGCTTCATTGCTCTCCATCTCTGTCCCACCCAAACTCCCACATCCTCATCCTCATTCCCTTCTTCTTTACCCATTCTTGCCCCCAGTTTACCCAGAGTGGGGGTTACATTTATTTTTCCTTTTTAAGGGAATTATTTTATCTCTCTTATGGTCCTCCTAGTTACCTAGCCTATCTGGAGATGTAAATTGTAGCCTGGTTATCCTTTGCTTTATATCTAATATCCAGGAATGAGAGAGTACATACCATATTTGCCTTTCTGAGTTTGGGTTACCACACTCAGAATGATTTGTTTTTTGTTTGTTTGTTTAGTTTTGTTTTCTAGTTTCATACATATTCCTGAAAATTTCATGATGCCATTGTTTTAACAGCTGAGTAATGCTTCATTAAGCAAATGTACCAGTTTCTTTATCCATTTTTTTAGATGAAAGGGGGATCTAGGTTGTTTCCAGGTTCTATTTGTTTCCAGAATTACAAATAATGCTGCTATGAACATAGTTGGCCAAATGTCCTTGTGGTATGATTAAGCATCCTTTCGATAGAGGGTTAGGGAGAAAACTGGTGCCAGAGAAATTTCTAGTAATCCACCAGGATGACCCAAGCTAAGATTCTTAGAAATAGTAGAGAAGATGGCTGAACTGGCCTTCTCTGATCAGAATGGGACTGCCCTGATTGTCGTCATAGAACCTCCATCCAGTAACTGAAGGAAGCATATGAAGATATCCTCAGCCAGGAACTATATCTGGTTCTAGAAGTCCAGTACAAGAGAGGGAGGAGGGATTTGATGAGCAAAGGAGGTCAATATCATGAAGGAGAAACCCACAGGACATAGCAAACCTAAGCTTATAATTATCTGGACTCTGAACTGACAGCTCAGAGACTGAATGGGACTAAACTTAAGTTTTCTACATGTGGGTGAGAGTTGTGTGGCTTTGTAAATTTGTGGGGGTCCTGGCAGTGATATCAGTATCCCTGGTATATGAATTGGTCTTTTGGAACACATTCCCAGTGGTGTGATCCCCTGCTTATTCTTGATGCAGTGGGGCACAGCTTAACCTGCCTCAATTTAATGTATCAGGGTTTCTGGAATTCCCATGGAAGGCCTTACACTTTATTGGGAGAGGATGGGAAGGGATGGTTGAAAGAGAATGGGGAGGGGGAAATGTAGTTGGTATGTAACATGAATAAATAGTCAAAATAAAATATGTCCTCTCACACTTCCTCAAAAAAAAGTCTATTAATAAAAGCGTTTCACAAAATCAAACACCACTTCATGATAAAGGTCTTGAAGCGATCAGAAATAACAAGAACATACCTAAATATAATAAAAGCAATATATAGTAAACCAGCAGCCAATATCAAACTGAATAGAGAAAAGCTTAAGGCAATTCTTCTAAAATCAGGAACAAGACAAGGCTGCCCATTCTCTCCATATGTGTTCAGTACTTCATTTCAAGTATACCTAGATCAATAATACAACAAAAGAAAATCAAGGAGATACAAATTGGGAAAAAAAATACATCAAATTTTCAGTATTTGCACATGATATGGTAGTTTATATAAATGACAAAAAAAAAAAAAAAAAACCCATAACAGGGAAACCTACACCTGATAAACACATTCAGCAAATAATCAGGATATAAGATTAACTCAAATAATGATAATAATAATAATCAGTATCCCTACTATATACAGACAACAAAAGAGGCTGAGAAAGAAGTCAGATAAACATCACCCTTTAAAATATTTGCGAACATATCCCCCATGGAGGGATAAATGCCTTAATCTAGAGACAGGAGAGATGCCCTAGTACCTATTTCACATGACCTGTCAGATCTACATGACCCCAACTGGATGGCATTCCCCTACATATGGAATTGGGGTGGGGGGATGGGAGGGGAGGGTGGTTAGAGTGCATGTGAGAGGGCAGAGAGGGTAAAAGGGAGGGAAGGAAGGAGGGATGGGGGGAGGGAGGGAGGGAGGGAAGGAAAGGTAACTGGGATTGACATGTAAAATAATAAATTAAATTAAAAAAAAATGCTTTGACTCCAAAATTTAAGTTCAAGGACAAGTTACTGGGGAAAAGGATTTCTATTTTTGTTTCCACAGAAAATGAAAAGATGTGGATTCCTTCCAGACTTATGTGGTTTGGTCACACCAGACTGCCTGAAACAGAGTATAAAGTGATCCTACATTCAAAACAGCTGGACAAACAGCCCTACAGTCTACAGCCAGGATTTCTGAATATTCTTCGAATCCCCCATGACAGTGCCCAGTGCCAGCAGGAAGTAGTTTGGAAAGAGCAACGCCCAAATTCCCAAATATTGTGTATAAATGTTTGTTTTCATTTAATTGGACTTTGTTATATAAAATAAAATAAAATAATAAAATAAAATAAAATAGTCACAAATGACATAAAGTATCTTGGGGTAACTATTACCAAACAAGTGTAAGACCTGTATAGCAAGAACATTGTGTCTTTAAAGAAATTAAAGAGATACCAGAAATGTAAAGATCTCCGATGCTCTTGGATAGGTAGGATAAAAATAGTAAAAAAGGCAATGCAACCCCCCATCATAATCCCAGCACAATTCTTCACTGAACTTGAAAGAATAATACTCAACTATATATGGACAAACAAAGACTCAGGATAGCCAAACCAACCCTGTCCAATAAAGGAACTTCAGGAAGCATCACCATCCCCGACTTTAGCTCTACTATAGAGCTATAGTCCTGAAACCAACTTAGTGTTGGCACAAAAATAGACAGGTAGACTTTTGGAATCTTATCAAAATACTGTTATTAACCCACACACCTATGAACACCAGATTTTTGACAAAACAACTAAAAGTATACAATGGAAGGAGGAAAGCATCTTCAACAAATGGTACTGGCACAACTGGATGATGGTGTGTTGAAGACTGCAGATGGACCCATGTCTATCACCGTGCACAAAACTTAAGACCAACTGTATTAAAGTCCTCAACATATATCCAGCCACACTAAACCCCTTAGATAAAATGTGTGAGGTGCCCTTGAACAAATTGGTACAGGAGTTGGCTTCCTGAACATAAGACCAGTAGCACAGACACTGAGATAAACAATAAATGGGACGTCCTCAAACTGAGAAGCTTCTGCAAGGCAAAGGATGCAGTCAACAAAACCAAATGACAACCCACAGACTAAGAAAATATATTCACCGTCCCACATCTGACAGAGAGCTGATCACCAAAATACACAAAGAACTAAAGAAACTAGGCACCAAAACACCGAATAACACTATTAAAATGTGGGTTACAGAACTGAATAGAGAATTCACAATAGAGGAAACCAAAATGGATGAAAGACACTTAAAAAACTGTTCAACATCCTTAGCTATCAGGGAAATGCAAATCAAAACAACTCAGATATACAATCATACACATGTCAGAGTGGCTAAAATTAGAAGCATCAATGACAGCTTTTGCTGGAGAGGATGTGGAGAAAAGGGGACACTCCTCCACTGCTGGTGGAAGTGCAAATTTGTATAGCCATTTTGGAGAACAGTATGGCAGTTCCTCAAATAAATGGGAATCAATCTACCACTGGACCTGAAATTTCTGCTCTTAGGCATATACTCAAATGATCCACATCCATGCAACAAAGAAATCTGTTCAACTATGTTCATAGCAGCATTATTTGTAATAGCAAGAACATGGAAGCAATCTAGATGCCCCTCAACTGAAGAATGGATAAAGAAGTTGTGGTACATTTACACAATGTTATACTACTCAGTGGGGGGAAAAAACAATACAATATTGATTTTCACATGCAAAAGAAGAAAGGATGGAACATGAAGAAACCATCCTGAGTAAGGTAACCCAGTCACAAAAAGAGGAACATGGTATGGATTTTAGACATAGAGCAAAGGATAGCTGGCCTATAATTTATACTACTAGAGAAACTTGGATACAAGGAGGAACCTAAGAGATTCATACAAGATCCCTCACAGAAGGGAAAAGGAACAAGATCTCCTGAGCATATTGGGAGTTGCGGGATGGGAGGTGCAGTGAGTGGAGAGGGAGTTACAAGAAAGAGAAGGGGAGGAGAGGAGAAAATGTGGTACCAGGATGATTTAGTCAGAGGATGAATATATGAGAAGAAGAGAGAGTGGGGTGGGAGAGAGAGAGGGAGAAAGATAGAGAGAGAGCTAACTTAAATGACCTTCCCTGATAATGAGATTGACAACTAACTTATGTGCCATCATAGAGCCCTCATCTAGTAGCTGATAGAAACAGAAACAGACACCCACAAATAAACACTGAGCTGAACTCCTGGAATTCTGTTTTAGAACAGGAGGTGTGATAAGAAAATGGGGGCAAGACCAAGCTACAGATATCCACAGAGACAGCTAACCTGAACTAGGGAGAGCTTATGGACCCCCGGACTGATATCTGGGAAACCAGCATTGTACCAAATCAGACCCCCTGTACGTGTGGTGTGTCTCAGTTACAAGACCTGTGCAGAGTAAGGGACATCTTACAGTGGAACGAGGATGTATTCCTGGTGCATGAAAGTTTTTTGGAGCATATTCCTCATGGACAGAAATTCCCTTATCCTAGAGGCAGGAGGTAGGGCCTATTCCATACTCTAAATGACTTGACAGATTTTGATGATCCCTCCTGGATGGATTCACCCTCGCTGTGGAGTGAATGGGGAATAGGGTGGCAGGGGCTCAGGGGGACATGGGAGGGAGGGAGAGAGGACTGGTATTGATATGTATAAGAAAACTATACATATATATTTACACACACACACACACACACACACACACACACACACACACACATATATATATATATATATATATATATATATATATATATTGCCCTTTCTACCAGAATCTTGTTAAATAAATAAGAGCAAAAAAACACAAAAATGAAAATTTTCGAAAATCCAGGCTGCTGCTAAAGAAAGAGGCCTCAGCTAGAGAATTCCAGTTTCAAGTGAGATCAAACTATCCTGCAAAACCTTCCCATGTTTCAGCTCAGTCTTCATCATCTTCCGCCAGCTATTGGCCAGAGGTGAGTCTGGGCCCAATCCAGGCTGCCTCATCCCCACCCCGAACTCCCCAGGCCCCTGATCCTGCTGCTCCTGTCTCCTCTCCCATCGAGAGCACCCTTGGAGCTCTGATACACCCCCACCCATCCCCACCACAAGCATGCCCCCCCCCCTACCCTGTGCCCTACCCTGCCCACATTCCTGCCACTCTGGTTAAGCACTGGGACAGAGGGTGGAGCCAACAGTCCACATTACTTCAGAGACTTCTTGGAGCAACTCTGAACAAAGGAGACCTGACTATCCACGCGGGACCACCCGTAATTTCACCTGCTTGGTCTCTGACCCCCACCTCCAGTCCTCTGCTGGAGACCCAGGACCCTCCCAGAGATCCACCTATCTCTGAGGGACCACTGTGAGTTCCTGCTGGCATCTTCTACTGGATCCTCATTCTTGACCCCATCCCTGGGTCCCTGTCTGTGGAGAGACCTCCTAGAGAGCTTGGACAACACTGAGCTATAGATATTGAATCTCAGACCCACATAAGCCCACTGGGGAAGTACCATAGAGAGAAGAGGAGACCCCTCCAACACCTACTGGAAGAAGATATGGGGAGAAGGCAATACAAGAAAACACCTAACAATAGGAAGACAAGCATGATACCACCAGAATCTAGGGAATCTACACCAACTAGAACGGAACACAACAACAAAGCAGAGGAAGCAGAAGGGTACAACTTAAAAATTACCATCATAAAAATGATAAAGACCCTCAAAGAAGATGTGAGAAAATCTTTTAAAGAAATGGAGAAAAAACAAACAAAAAAAGTGGAAGAAATGAACAAATTCCTTAAGGAAAGTACAGAAAGCCGAGAAACAAAACAATTAAGCAGGTGAAGGAAATGATACAAGACTTGAAAACTGAAATAGAGAAAATAAAGGCAACACAAACTGAAGGAATGCTGGAAATAGAAAAACTGGGCAAAAAATCGGCAACTACAGACACAAGCATAAAGAACAGAATTCAAGAGATGAAAGAGAGAATCTCAGGCACAGAAGATAAATGAGAAGAAATAGATTCATTGACCAAAGAAAATCATAAATCCAACAAATCCTTAACACAAAACATCCAGGAAATGTGGGACTCCATGAAAAGGCCATACCTAAGAATAATAGGCATAGAGGAAGGCAAGGAAGCCCAGCTCAAAGGTGCTGAAAACATATTCAACAAAATCATTGAGGAAAACTTTCCAAATCTGAAGAAGGATATGCTCATGAAAGTACAAGAAGCATATTGAACCCAAAAAAGGCTGGACCAAAGAAAGAATATCCCTCAACATATAATAATCAAAACACCTAGCATATAGAATAAAGAAAGAGTAGTGAAGGAAAAAGGACAGGTAGCATATAAAGGCAGACCTATCAAAATTACACCTGACTTCTCCATGGTAACCCAAAAGGCCAGAAGGTCCTGGATAGATGTTCTAAAAGTACTAAGAGAACACGGGTGCCAGCCTAGGCTACTATATCCAGCAAAACTCTCAATCACTATAGATGGAGAAAACAATATATTTAATGACAAAACCAGATTTTCCCAATACATATCTACAAATCCAGCAATACAGAGGGTATTGGAAGGAAAACTCCAACCCAAGGAAGGTAACTACACCCACAAAAAGGTAGGCAACAGATAATCCAACTACACCAGGAACCAAGGGTAAAGCAGAAATAATATATTCATAATACCACTGCCAACAACAAACCTAAATCAAACAAACATCAACAATCAATGGTCCTTACTCACCCTCAACTTTAATGGTCTTAACTCACCTATAAAAAGACACAGGCTAACAGAATCGATACGAAGACAGAATCCATCCTTCTGCTGCATACAAGAAACACATCTAAGCTTCAAAGATAAACATTACCTCAGGGTAAAGGGTTGGGGAAAGATTTTCCAATCAAATGGAAATAAGAAGCAAGCAGGCGTAACTATCCTAATATATAACAAATTAAACTTCAAACCAAAATTAATCAAAAAAGATGAAGACAGTCATTTCATATTCATCGCAGGAGAAATCCATCAACACAAAGTCTCAGTTATGACTAGGGTTTCTCTCCTGTCTCTAGATTAAGGCAGTTATTGCTCCATGGGGGATGTGTTTGCAAAGTCCATTTGTGCACCAGGGATACATCCTGGCTCCACTGTCTGAGGTCCCTTATACTGCTCAGTCCTTCTGGCTGAGACCCATATTCAGGGGGGCCTGAGTCAGTCCCATGCTGGCTTCCCAGCTATCAGTCTGGTGGCCTGTTAGCTCCTCTTTGTTCAGGTAAGCTGTCTGTATGTATTTCTGCAGCCTGATCTTGTCCTCTCCATCTGCATCTGGGTTCTACTTTGACTCAGTGTTTATGTATGGGTGTTTGCTCCTGTTTCCCACAGGCATTAGTTGAGGGCTCCATGGATAAGTTTGGGTTTTTAACTTTGGTGTCAACAAACATAAAGTATGAAATATAAACCCCTTGAAGTATTACCATTTTAACAACAAAAGGTACAGTGGAGGGCTAAGTAAATATCTATAAATATCACCAGCCATTTAATAATTATGTCAATTGTTCTTTTTTATTTCCATTTACACCTCTTGTTTTTTGCATTTATTTTATTTTTTCCATTAGGAAAGTACTATTTGTTATTAATCAAGTATGTATTTCTTAAGTAGAAAGAAGTTTCTAATGCAGCCACCAATCTATTAAATTTACCCAGGGACATATGTTAAGAATGGAAGGTAGTATCTTAATTTGCTTCTGATCCCCTGGGAAACCTTTTTAATTTGACAGGCTATGAAGATCATCATAAATTCTTTGACATTAATTCAGAAACTGCTAATCATTGCATTCTTGCATGTTAAAAATTATATGCAGGATCAGCATAGAACCATTAATGACAAACCAGAAGAAGATGAAAATTATGAGCTGCCATCACAGGGAATCTTTACAAGCAGCAGAAGGTTTTTGAGCTTGAAAGTTGTCAAGAAGCTCCATTTCCATGTCTTCCAAATGATGCCCTGATTAAGAAAGGTCAGTGTGTCTTCTGGGAAGTTGACAGTAGTGATATAGTAACTATGCAAAGCTGCAAGTCTCTGGAGTAGTATTTGTGTCTAATCTATATGGTCACAGGAAATATAACTGCCAAGAACACCATATTCATCATCGTGAGTGGTTTTATCAGCACTGCCTGATGTCGCACTCAAAAGAAAAATCACCAAATTTTGCTTGGCCATTCAATCATGCAGCCTTTGTGAAATGCTCTTAGTGAAAATTGCATGCATTCCTATAAAGGTAAAGATATCATGCTGTCTTTTTCCTCCGTGTATTATGGAAGTTAGAGGGAAATATAGAAAGAAATACTATAATGCTAATTAATAATTGGAAGAAAAAGCAAAATGTTACATAAAATCATGAATAGGTCAAAATTGTAAATCTGTATGGTAAGAACGAAGCAGAGCAAAACAGAATTATAGCATTCAGTTCTCAAAATCCTTTTTATAATTAATTCATTAATTTATTTTAATTTCATTTCACATTCTAACCACAGTTCTTCCACCCACCCCTCCACACCTGTACCCCTAATCCACTCCTCATTTACTCCTCTTATAAGATAAGTTATCCCATTATAAAGTAACATGAAAACGAAAATCTGATTTCTAATATACTTGCTGTTCTAAATACATGACAAAAGCATAGGGTGTTCTTCACTAACACATCATAGAAAAATGTTCTATGTGCTTACTATGTATTATTTCCTTTTCTATTTTGTAGTAACAGTGATAAAAATAGGGATATTTTCCTGTGTTGTAATTTACATACTGTAAGAACAGGAGACTATCATTCAGTTAAGTACAAAAATAGAATTAGACTTTTTTTCCTACTCTAGAATGTATACAGCTGACACCTACACCCTTCACCATACCCAGCCATTACATCAAATATGGAAACTTACTTTTTAGAAGTTTTGTAGAGTGAAAGATGCAATCAGATTTTGAAGTGGAATCATCATACAGAAAATAGCACCATGTGGGTTGAGTTTCCTGTTTCAATGGTTTTAACCTGAGAACAGGCCATGATGAGTACTGGGTTCAGGGCAGCTGAATCATTCAGAAGTCCTCTAAAAATTCTAGCTCACATAATTTAAAAGAAGGCCTTAAATTTCACATTGTCAAGACAGAGAGGCCACAGTACCAGGAAAAAAAAAAACTTTCAATATTGAGAAGCCTAGGTTCTCTGTATTAACTTAGACTGAGTAGCTGGATAAGCTTTACAAGATGAATAATTTTGACTAGATCACATCAAGTAAACAAATGATGTAAAGTATGACAGGTCTCTCTTGTCAACGTGACATTCAAATATGTCAGTTTTATGCCATGGTGTTATTCCTTCACCCTTACAGGCATATGTCCATGTCATAACTTTAAAATCCATTAATTTGGTCTTCAAAGCGCCTCAAAGTCAGACCTGGAGACATGTCGCTGTGAATTAAAGCATTGTCTGTTCACATGATGGATCACAATTGCTTTTAAATCCAGTTCTAATCTATCCAAATGGCTTTTCTGACTTGGGCAAGCACCAGTTAAATACATGTTGTATATCTATATCAAAAGAAAAAGATTCCCAAACAAAGAATGAATGTCCCCATAGTCTTTAACAATTTTTAAAGAATATAAAATGTTAAGTCTACATCTTTTCAGAAATTTAACATAATCTCCGAGATTTGATCTCCTTGAAATCATCAAGGAGAAAAACAAATCCACAATTCCAATGTACAATGCCACATAGCAAACTGTCCCATTTTAAAGAGGAAGACCGAGGACATAGAAAGAAAATATCATACAAAAAAAAAGACTCAAAGAAAACAGTCCTTCAGTTCAATGTTTGGCAGCTGGAATATGATAGAATTATTTGGGATGCAAAGGACATGGGTAGAGTCAGCCTTCCAGAACTACTGCTATCAACACTTATAACCTGTCTCAAGGAAGCTGTATATGCAACTTTCTTTGTACATATCCCATGATCTTAGAATCTCTAATATCAAGAAGTTTCCATTTTAACATAAATTTATATATATATATATATATATACACATATATATATATTATTTTTTATTATTTTACATATAGATCCCAGTTTCCTCTCCCTACTTCCCATACCCCAAACTCCCCTACTATCCCAACCGCCTCTCTAGTCCACAGGGAGGGTGATGCCTTCCAGGAGTGATCATCAAAATCTGTCAAGTCATTTGGAGTAGTGACTAGGCCCTCCCTCCTGCTTCCAATCTAAGAAAGTATCCCATCATGGGTAATGTGCTCCCAAAGTAGTTTCCTGTACCAGGGACACATCCTGGTTCCATTGTCAGAGGTCCCTTAGACTGCACAGACTTCTGAGACCCGAGTTCAAGGAGTCTGAGTCAGTTCAATGCTTGTATCCCAGCTATCAGTCTGGGGGTCCATTATATCACCCTTGTTCAGGTCGACTGCCTCTGTGGGTGTTTGTAGCCTAGTCTTGATCCCTTTCATTGTCACTCCTCCCTCTCTACAATTGGATTCCAGGAGTTTGGATAAGAGTTTAGCTGTGGATGTCTGTTTCTGTTTCCATCAGCTACTAGATAAGGGCTCTATGCTGTCATATAAGTTAATTATCAACATCATTATCATGTAAGGGAAAGGCATTTAAGGTAGACTTTCCACTGTTGATCAGATTGTTAGTTGGGGTCATTCTTACAGGTCTCAGAAAAAATATCTAGAGTCAGTTTCCTCTTCAAATCTATAATGGCTCCCTCTATTATAGTATCTCTCTCTCTCTCTCTCTCTCTCTCTCTCTCTCTCTCTCTCTCTCTCTCTTTTCTCCCATCTATTTCTCCCCCCAACTCAATCTCCCTGGTCCCACATATTCTCCTCTCCTCACCTTCTCTTCCTCCTAACTCCCTGTCTACTCACTGTCTCCCTTCTCCCAATATGCTAGGGATCTTGTTCCTTTCCCCTTCTGTGAGGGACATTTTATGAATCTCTCAGAATCATCCTTGTATCCTAGTTTCTCTGGCGGTGTGAATTATAGGCTGGTGATGCTTTGCTCTAGGTCTAAAATCCATATATGAGCAATTACATACCATGTGCCTCTTTTTGTGACTTGTCTGGTTTACCTCATCCAGGATGGTTTCTTCAAGTTCCATCCATTTGCCTGCGAATTTCAAGATTCTTTTTTTGTTTGTTTGTTTGTTTTTGTTTTTGCACTGAGTAGTATTCCATTGTGTAGATGCGCCACATCTTCTTTTTCCATTCTTCATGTGAGGGGTATCTAGGTTATTTCCAGGTTCTTGCTGTTACAAATAATGCTGCTATGAACATAGTTGAATGTATGTCTTTGTTGCTTGGATGTGGTTCTTTTGGGTATATGCCTAAGAGTGGAATTGGTAGGTCCTGTGGTACACTGATTCATGTTTTCCTGAGGAACTGCCATAGTGATTTCCCAAATGGCTGTACAAGTTTTCACTCCTAACAGAAGTGGAGGAGTGTTCTCCTTTCTCCACATCCTCTCCAGCATAAGTTGTCATTGGTGTTTCTAATTTTAGCCACTCTGACAGGAATAAGATGGTATCTCAGAGTTGTTTTGATTTACATTTCCCTGATGGCTAAGGAATTTGAGCAGTTTCTTAATTGTCTTTCAGTCATTTTGGATTCCTATACTGAGAATTCTCTTTTCATAGCTTCATATAATATTTTCTTGGTTCTCCTTGCAAGGAATATGACCTGTCACATGTCATACAGCCTCAGTGGCTCTCTGAAACTATTAACTATATATATATATATATATATATATATATATATATATATATATATTTATATATATTGCTATTATTTGTATGCCTGGCTAACACTAGGAAAACACTTCCTCCATAAGTGGATGTTTTAAACAGGTACTCTCTTTACTGATAATTCTATTTTAAGTTCATTCTCTCCTTTCAAGTGAATTTGAATTTTTATTTGAATGAATCTTCAGTAGGCAGTGTCTCTGCTAGCAAGAAACTATGGCAATGCAGCAGTTATTTCTATATTACCAATCTTTTTACCAATTAAGCTGCTTTCTTAGATTAGCATTCCTTGCAGCTTTTCCCTAGAAAGCAATATGGTTTCTTATTCTTTGGAACAACTTGTATATATTTTTCAATGTAGACCTATATAAAGCACTTAGCAATAACCATGACACAGCCCAAATGCTATTTTGTACTGAGATTCACTCTGCAAAACAATTTAATTCATTTATTTTAAATATAAAATAATTTTATTGTAAGGAACACACATGCATGTACACATACATACCCACTACAAGGAAGATTGAGAAAGCCAGTTTCAAAACATACTTCCCCAGTACTGTACTTTATGTATTTTGGCTAACTTCTAAATAGTTAGAATGGCCATTCTCTATCCACAAAGCTTTGCATATATTTTTACACTTTTTACACTTTCACTCTCAATAACACTTCATGGAGATATTAACCATAATAAAAGAAAGACTGTAACCAGTTTGAAAAGAGGAAAACAATTAAGTTTTTTTCTCTTTTCTGAGTCATTCCATCTTTTGCCTGAATTCCATCTTGTTTCATCACCTAATATTACACTTTCTTTGTCCTTTTTCTGTCACATAATACCCACCTTTAATAACTGCTTACATTTAAACATGTATATATTATATTCTAGAATATATGAGTGAGAATATGCATTTTCTTTTTACTGAGTTTTGGTGACCTGTTTTAATATGTCTTTGTGCTGTATAACTTGACAAAATCTAAAGTCATCCAAGAGGAAAGAGTCTTAATTAAGCAAGTGCTTCCATATGATTGGGTTCTAAGAAAATCTGTAGGACTTTTTTAAAATTAATAATTGATGGGGTAGAGACCAACCCCTTGTGGATGGTCCCATCCCAGGACTAGTGGTTCTACCGAGGTCTATAAGGAATCATGCTGAGTAAGCCATGGAAAGCAAGCCTGTAAGCAAAACCCCTCCAAGTCCTCTGGTATTGACTACCTGTTCCTCCACTATTTGAGTTCCTGTCCTGGCTTCCTTCAGGGGTAGATTATAAGTATGAATGTGTAAGCCAAGTAAGTCCTTTCCTCTCCAACTTGTTTTTGGTCATAGTATTTTATCATAGGAATAGAAATCTATATAGGACATTTTTAATTCAGCCACATTCAAGTTCTCAGTACAGAAAAGAGCCCAATAATTTTCTTTTTGCTACAATATACCCCCAAATGACCCCATTTATATATGAAACAGCTACTCTCTGCAGATCTCTTGGCATTCTGTCCTTCCAGCACACAATCTGTTTAGCTCAGATTACACCATTGTAGGTTTCTTCTAGCCTTAAATTTCAAATTCTTCCATATTGTTCCTATGAACCTGTACTTAATGGTTAAGAACAAGGCAGTCAATTATATCACATTAAATACCCTTAAACTCAGTATCAGTTACATGATTTCCTGTTTTTCAGGTAAACGTGGTACTGTCCACCATCGTTGGAAGTCATAGTAGAAGCTACTGATCACATTGCATCTGTGGGGTGATCAGGAAGGAGAAAGGAATAGATATTGATACTGAGTTGATTTTATTTGCAATCTAGAGTGTTAGATGAGATATTATAGTCTGTTTTTAGGGTGGCATAAGGTCATAGAGGAGAAAAATTCCATAAATACAGGTAAATGATTCCTTGACAGCATGGATTTTATTCATGAAAATACCTGTGGAGGAATCTTTGTTGTAAAAGTCATTTTGAAATGAAATGACTGGCCCTGGCACTTACAGTGGGATACCACCCTTAGAAGTTATTTGTCTAAATATAGCCTGTAATAGGGCAGAAAACATGAAGGAAAAGAGGGCCTGAATAACATTTCTGCTTTAGCTAAAGTTGGATGTTCCTAGGGATAGCTAAGGAAATATGCTGTATAATGCATTATAAAATGTCAGACAACCAATCAACATCTTTCAAAGCTAACTATTTTTAGGAGTCAATAGGTCCTATGAGACAAGAATCGAGAAAAAAAGTCTGTTTAACTGAAATGAAGGAGTTTTGAAAAATACCACAACCATGGGTAGTAAGCATGTCTCTTCAGCTCAGTTAATCCAATCTACAGAATCCTTCTGTCAAAATATTTTTCTCCAGTACTTCTGTAGTCTTGTCAAGGTAACTATTGACATAAATCATTGCAGCAGGGCTGAGAAAAAGATCACTATGCCTTTAATTATTTATTTATGCATATATTTACATATGAAATAATTGGAAATTAAAATAAACAATTCCACCTACAGTGCTATCAACAATTTTAGCATTGATTAAGATAAATATGGAAGTTTCTAACTGAAAATTTTAAAACACCCCTGAGTAATTTTATAGAAATATCTCCTCATGATAAATAGGAAATGTCAGTACTATTGTCTTATCCATTTGTCCTCTATTTAATATTTCAATTATATCCAACTTTAATTAAAACCCTCACATAATTATTTTAGATGCTGACAAGCTGATTCCAATGTAATTTTAAAAAATATTTTCACTATAATCAGTAGAAAGAAGTAATCTCATAAAGGCAACAACCCTAAACAAAAATGTATAAGCAAACAAGGATTTCTGACATTAGGACAAATGTTCTTCTGGGGGGAAAGAAGACACCATCTTGTTAACTAATATGAAATGGTTATCCCAGAAAACACAACCATGCAAGTAACATTGTACAGACTGATAAAATTGTTATTAAGTATTTATGAATACATACATATATAAATGGGTGCATGTGTATAGAACAAAAGTTACAAAAGAAAATGTCATAAATTTGAAAAGGAGAAGGCAGGGATGGTCTGAAGGTAGGAAATAAGAGAGTAATAGTTCAATTATATTATAATCTCATATATATAATATAATCTCACACACACACACACACACACACACATATTAGGGTGAAATTTTTTAAAAAATATTTAGAATAGTGGAATACTCTGAATGGGAAAAAGGAAAAAAGAGAAGTGAAACCCTCTGCCTTCACAGCATAAATATGGATGAAACTAAAATGGATTATGAATCTAAACGTGAAACAAAATTAACATTGGAATAGTTGTTAATTTTAATTACCAGCTATATTTACCTTGAACAGGAGTGATTGACTACATTGGGATGGCCTGTAGGTATGCATATGGGGAGCTATCTAAATTAAGTTAATTTATATGAGGATAATATTCAGCTCCCTATGGGCAGTACCACTACGTAAGGAGGCAGTAATGAATTGTGAGAAAGTAGAAACTAGAACTGAACACCAGCTACCAAGCAATTTACTCCATGCATGCATTCATTTTTCTCTGGTCTTGAGTGTGGATATGGTTAGATTCTCCAAGTGTCTGCCTCTGTGACTTCCCTGGACTACAGCCTATAATAGTGAGCTGAAATAAATCCCCTTCTTCCTGGATCTCTTTTGTTGAAGACACTGCATCACAGCAGCAGAAATGAAAGTAGGACACCACTTTTATAAGGAAAATAAACTTATCCTTGTGAGCTTGAATTGTATAGGTTCCTTATGAATAAGCCATAAATAAATAAAGTATATGTTCTTATATATATATATATATATATATATATATATATATATATATATATAAAGTATATGTTCTTCAATGACTTAGGAAATGAAGAAAAGGAAAAGATTGTGCAAAAAGAAAAGAACTTGGGAGCACATAACCCATGGAAGGAAACTCCCTTAACATAGAGGCAGGAGGGAGGGCCTAGTCCCTATTCCAAATGACTTGACAGATCTTGTACACCCCTCTTGGAAGGCAATACCCTGCCTGTGGAGTGGGGCGTGAGGTGGGAAGAAGGGAGAGAAGGAGGGAGGGAGGCAGGGAGGGAGGAAGGAAGAGAAAATAGGGATCAATATGTAAAATAAGAAAAAATAAGAAAGAAAGAAAGAAAGAAAGAAAGAAAGAAAGAAAAGAAAGCCCAAGTCTTTTCCTGAGGATAACATTCTTTTTTTTTTTTTTTTTTTTATTCATCCTGTATTTATGTATTTGTTTATTTATTTATTTATTTTTCTTATTTTACATATGGATCCCAGTTCCCTCTCAGATCCTCCCTCCCTCTCTTCCACTCTCCCATGCCCCCTGACTACCCTCCCATCATCCCCTTCCCTCCCCACTCTACATGTAGGGTGATGCCTTCCTGGAGGGGTCATATAAATCTGTCAAGTCTTTTGGAGTAGGGACAATGCCCTCCTTCATGCCTATAGGTTAAGGGAGTGTCCCTCCATGGGGAAAGTGCTCCCAAAGTCCTTTTGTGCACCAAGGATACATCTTCATTCCATTGTCAGAGTCCCTTAGGCTGCCTTCTAACAGCTACCCATGTTCAAGGGGTCTGAGTCAGTCCCATGCTGGCTTCCCAGCTATCAGTCTGGGGGCCCCGTTAGCTCCTCCTTATTCGTGTGAGCTGTCTCTATGTGTTTCTGTAGCCTGGTCTTTTACTTCCTCTCTGCATCTGGATTCCAGTTCGGCTCAGTGTTTAGTTGTGTCTCTGCTTCTGTTTCCATCAGCTACTAGATGGGGGCAATATGGTAGTGGATAAGTTAGTCGTTGACCTCATTGGGTTCAGTCTTGTATGTCTATGGACAATTCTCTAGGTTTACCTTTCTCTTCAAACCTATAATGGCTCCCTCCCTCTTTTATGGTCTCTCTCTCTCTCTCTCTCTCTCTCTCTCTCTCTCTCTCTCTCTTGTCTATTCCTCACCTGACTCAATATTCCTAGTCCTACATGCTTTCCTCCCCTCCCCTTCTCTTTCTTCTAGCTGCCTCTCCACTCACTGCCCCCCCCCACTCCTTATCTGCTTAGGATATCTTGTTCCTTTCCCCTTCTGTGAGAGACATTGTATGGATCTCTTAGAATCTTCCTTGTATCCTAGTTTTTCTGGTAGTGTGAATTATAGGATGGTGATTGTTTGCTCTATTCCTGAAGATTACCTTCTTTAGGAAGAGGTCTGAAAATGAGCTTAATTATAGAATTTAGGAAGATTGTCAACACTCCATCATAAGATGTAATGTGATTACAAGAAAAGGGTACATGTGAAACAAAAGTTTCA
Organism: Phodopus roborovskii; assembly: GCF_943737965.1. NCBI lineage: Eukaryota > Metazoa > Chordata > Mammalia > Rodentia > Cricetidae > Phodopus > Phodopus roborovskii. The sequence goes on from NW_026126447.1 coordinate 13,087,359, forward strand.
TGAATCAAAATAAATCATGAGAAAAACAATTAAAAAGACTAGGTACCAATCACCAGTCACTAGTGCCATGAGTCAGGATGAGAGTTCTCTCTCTCTCTCTCTCTCTCTCTCTCTCTCTCTCTCTCTCTCTCTCTCTCTCCCATTTTGGCCCACTATATATATTGTATCTACATAAGGCATAGTTGGCTCACTATAATGGTGCCCAACTTGGTGGACTAGTGTCTGATCTCTGCCTACCTTGGGCAAGAGTCCTGTAGTGGAGCTATAGCTGGTTTGTTGAATACACTTGTATGCCACTTCTCTTGTGAATGCCAAATGCAGTTTTTAACTCTCCTTTATAAACACTGAAAAATCTAGAAGATTGTATAAATATTGAAGTGAACAATGGGAATGAAATTAAAAACAAACCATAACAAAACAAAATGCAGGGAGTATAGAGAATGCACATCTGACAACTTGTTCAGAAAGCTGTGCCCAAAAGACTATTCAATCTTATGGGCTTTCTCTAGAGTTTTCATGAATTTTACCATTAAAAACACACACAAATATAGAATTTGCTTACACTCAGAGTTAGATATATTTTCCCAATTAATATAGTTAAATTTATCAATTAGTGGGCAAAGCAAGAAGTTTGATAAGTTAAGAGGAATTTTTGGTTTTGAGCTACATTAGTAAGGGAATGCAGCCAAAGTTCCAAGAGAATATAAAAGAAACAGAAAACAGAACTATAGGAAATTCATAGGGAAGAGCTGCAGTTGTATTTCAGCCTCATCACCAAATGTGCAGTAGAGAGCAAAGGAGTATGCAATCATCTCAATCTTCAACCTTTACCCCTACTGTCCCTATATTATTTTGATAGGATAGCTGAAGCACTGTTTGGGAAGAGTCTAGGTGCCACCTGTAGCATCTGTGTGTTTTAGGTGAGTAACATTGTCTAGTTGTGTTTAGAATTCCTAGTCTATGATTTGAAAGGTTGAATGCTTACATAGTTCAATTGTAAGCCATGGCGGCACATTCATTAAGACTATAGTTAATTAAGCTATGATCTGTTCTCTGAGTACGTTACATTCAGACAGGATTATGAAATGCCCACATTTTAGAACCAAACTTGTATCCACCTGCTAATCCAACACAGAGACTCACAACAGTAGCTTGAACAGACTGAAACTCAAATCTTAGTAGTAATCCTTGCCCTTGAGAGCTTCTGTATTATTGGTGTCAAGCTTTGGGACTTAGAGCTAAGGGAGTAATATTAATTATTAAAAATAAGTAATCTGGGCATTAGATGAGGAAAAATGTGACATTAAATTTTATATTCTGATATTGGAACAACGAAGGTATCATGGTGCTACTGGGATATTGGCACATCATTGAGAATGACAGCTCTTTTCTCTTGGTGTTAGAGGGCCAGCAAAGTAGAAACCAGTAGTTTAAAGATATTATCAGAGGGATGAAAAGATTGAGATAATTTACAGACCACAGAGGTGAGTTTTAGACAGAATTCTGTCACATATGAAAAGGCAGGACCTGCAGTAGAAGAGGGAGACTACAGAAGGAGGCAGGGGATAGAGGCAGAGAGGAGGGGGAGAGAACACTTAGAACTCCACAATTATAATCAGGACCCAGGGAATATGATAGCATCAGGTTTTGGTATTTTCCTGCTTATAAAACTGATAGTGATAACGGGGTTGAGATATGGGAAGAGGATAAATTAGTCAGAAAGGGAACTTAACCAGGTGTCCAGCTTCAGTCCAGTGAGGCATCAAGGCAGAGGTGAACATATAGTAAACAGCAAAAGAGGAGGAAGCCAAGCACTGTCAGTATCCTGGCCTTCTGAAAGGGCATTCTTAAAGCCTCTGTTTTGAGATCATTGAAACACATGTCCAATTTCTAGTTCTTGATCTCAACAAGTAGTAAATTCACTTTCAAATCAGCCACCATCACCTACTATGGAGAGTTGTATGAACACTGAACTCAGAAGTGTTTTAATTTTGATTTTATTTTCTGCACTAACCCATCCTCACTAATAATTGTCAGTTATCATTCTTCTAGTGAGGCTGACTGTACTCAAACATTTTTAAGGACTATATTTCTCAGCATTCTACCTACTAGTTTTGACATTCTATACTGTGAGTAGACAACTCCAAGAGACAGCATTGAGAACATAGCTGTAAGAGCTAACATTCACAATGGAGAGAATAGTTAAACTTAAAACACCTCTTTAAAATAGAAATCTCCAGATTAAAAACATTAGGATATTCATATGTTCAAAGATACATTGAAGCCTAGGAGAGAAGTGAAAATATATTTTGAACCAAGTCAAGTTACTGAGAAATAAGGTCAACACAGCCACGTTTAATGTTTTAGAATAAATTTTAGCTTTTAGATTGACATGTAATATTTTTATTACTACAATATTAAGTTCATTATTTTGTTCCTATTAAATGAGTAATAACATGCAAATCCTTCATCAGGAATACATTTTATCCATAAAATACTGGATAAGATTCTTGAAATACCAAGACACTCGCAGACTAAGACTTTTGCCAGACTGATTAATCTTTACTAATTTATGTTTTGAATTCAGGCAGTTTTTATCATGCTGTTTAATTTCAAAGACTAAGAGCATGAATCAAAATGTCAAGCAGCCTATTAATGAATAAGAGCTGGTACATTATGTCTGCATTTCATTGACAACAAGCAGTAGCAAGCATGAACTATGTGGGGATCAATGCTTCTGATAGACTTCATGCAACAACTATTGGCCCTTTTCTATGTCAACTTGAAATACATGCACTTTTTCAGTAGCAATCATAACATATTCATATGATTTATACTTTTAATTTTTATTTTTATAAATATAATGTCTCAATAAAATAAAAATCTATTAAGTGAAGCTTTTATTTATAGTTTGCAAATTTTTTCTGCATTATACAGGAACAGAGTATTTATGGTGCATAAACACTATTAATGTGTGAAGATATACATTTGTACCACAAATCATTTACTATCCAACAAAAAGAAAGACCACATGTTTAAAACATGTTTCTATAGACACATTTGGGAAATATGTGTACATATATGCACATAGAAACATAGAAACTAATACACATAATCCACACATGCATATTATTAAAACATAATTTATTTATACCCCAAATTATTTCTAAATGCAATAACATTATAACATAATTCTAGCAGATATCTATTAAGGGTAAGAAAACTAGAGCTAGATCATGAGAACTCTGTACATTTTGAATGTAAACATAAAACTGGTCTATACTGAGAGAAAGTAAAATATTAGAATGTCTAAAAGAAATTAATGTGATGAAAAACAAGCAAATATATAACTGAGAAAAAGAAAGGCTGAAAACAAATTAGCATGTATATAACACGAAAAAAGAGAGGTATAGTAGAATGCCTGACAACTTGCCAGCACTTTAGGGCCAGTTCTCCTGGCTGAGGTTGAATTATTTTTTGGGGTGTTTTTTTTGTTTGTTTGTTTGTTTTGTTTTTCCTGTCAGACATTAATGGGACCTTCATCAGGTAACTTTAAAAAATGCTACTGTGCTCATAAGATTGGTGCATGCACATGTGCATGGTGCTATAAACCCAAGGAGATGCACAGTGGGAACATGACAAGTTGGGGGAAAATTCTCTCAAATCTGAAAACAGAGGAGAGTTTTAAGGCTTACAACAAATATGTAAACCTAAATAAACATTTCGAGTTTTCTTTTCCATTCTGACATAGTTGGGTTTCCCCATATGAACTATATTTTTTATGGATATTGATATAAAACTCAGTTTCTGAACCAATGTAAGAAAATATCAAAGAGAAACAGAGGAGTTTGCACTGCTACCATTTGTTCTCATGATTTATCCTGTCTAGGCAAGTCTTAATGTTTTTGTTTAGTTACAGTAAATAGCTGACATCTTTTAAACATGATGATTTCCCTGAGAGTGTATGAGGGAAGTCAAAGTTATAAATCATAATCATCACTGTGAATAATCAGACATATAGAAAAACAAAGTTTGGTTATGGGGAAGATGATGGGGATAGTGAGTCCTATTTTGTTAAACAGAGGATAATTTTCTACCATGGGAAATTAACTATTCACATATGACTCCTCCAAAAATATAATGACTGACTAGGAACATATATATGTTCAAATAGAATATACACACAGAGGTGCAAGAGGTGCATAAATGTCACAAATTTGCCAGTGACTAAATGGTTGCCTTGATAAGAGTGAAGACATAAGAGAAATCATTAGAAAGAAATATAATAGGAATTCTTGCAGGGGAGCCCGCCCTAGCAGAGAAGCTCATCTGAGACTGCTAACATCCTGGTCTAGCCTCCAACCACAGGTGGAGTCCTGCCACCACCCAGTGGAGTAGAAGAGCCATCAGAATATTGGACCTGCTTGCACCCACCAGAAGAGAACTTTGGTCCTATACCCACCAGAAGAGGACACCAACGTCTAGCAACTCCACACCTGCAAGATCCAAACACCCCAACACAGATGGGGCAGAAGAAAATGACCCTAAAAACAACTTGATGATAATGAGAGAGACACACAAAGAGGTAATGAAAAAAAAATCCCTTAAAGGAATGGAAGAAATAATTCAAGAAATGGAGGAAAAGACAAACCAAAAATTACAAAAACAAACAAAATAATCAAACAGTGCAAGTTTGGAAAGCTGAAATAGAGGCAATATAAAAAATCACAATCTGGTGTTACTATTTTTAGCCATTCTGACAAGAGCAAGATGGTATATCAGAGTTGTTTTTATTTGCATTCTTCTGATGGCTAAGGATGTTCAACACTTTCTTAAGTAGCTTTCAGAGATTTTGGATTCCTTTATTGAGAATTCCCTATTCAGTTCTGTACACTACTTTTTAATAGGCTAATTTGGTGTTTTTGTGACTAGTTTCTTGATTTCTCTATTTATTTTGGAAATCAGCTCTCTGTCAGATGTGGGGTAGGTGAAGATCTTTTTCCAGTCGGTGGGCTGCCTTGTGGAGAAAGGAAAACACTCTTCCACTGCTGGTGGGAGTGCAAACTTGTACAGCCATGTTGGAGAGCAGTATGGGGGTTCCTCAGGAAAATGGTAATCAGCCAACCACAGGACCCAACAAATTCTACTTTTAGGTATATACCCAAATGATCCACATCCATGCAAGAAAGATGTCTGTTCAGCTATGTTCATAGCAGCATTATTTGTAATAGCAAGAATCAGGAAGCAACTTAGATGCAACTTGACTGAAGAATGAATAAAGAAGATGTGGCACATTTATGCAATGGAATACTACTAAGCAGAATAAAAAAAAATTGAATTCTTGAAATTTGCAGACAACTGGATGGAACTTGAAGAGACCATCCATCTTGAGTGAGGTAACCCAGTCACACAAAAAAAGGATCATGGTATGTACTCATTAATATATGGACTTAGAGCAAAGGATCATCAGCCTATAATTCATACCATCAGAGAAAATAGAATACAAGGAGGAACCTAAGAAATTCATACAAGGTCATTCACAGAAGGGGAAAGGAACAAGATTTCCTGAGCATATTGGGTTGGTGTGTGTGTTTGGTGGGGGAGGGTAGTGAGTAGACAGGGTGTTGGGAGAAAGAGAAGAGGAGAATAGAAAATGTGGGACCAGGAAGATTGAGTCACGGGAGGAATAGAGGAAAGAAAGAGAGAGATGCCATAAAAGGGGAGCTATAATAGGTTGACCTTAACTAGGGAGAGCTCATGGCCCCCCAGACTGATATCTGGGAAAAACACATTGTACTAACTCAGAGCCCTGAATGTGGGTCTGAGTTAGAAGGCCTGTACAGTCTAAGAGACCTCTGACCATGGAACCAGGATGTATCCCTGGTGCACGAAATGATTTTGGGAGCACATTTCCCATGGAGGAATACTCCCTTAACCTAGAGGCAGGAGGGAAGGACTAGTCCCCACTCCAAAGCCTTGAAATATTTTGATGATCTCTCCAGGAAGGCATCACCCTCCTTGTGGTTTGAGGGGGGAGAGTGATGTTATGAAGGGTGGGAGGCATTGGGAGGGAAGGAGAGATAACTGGAATCGATATGTAAAGTAAGAAATACACACACACACACACACACACACACACATATAAAATTTGCAAAGTCAAATTTAAAAGAAAAGGGGGGAAAACAGTTTGAGAGTCTGAGGGAATGCTGTAAATAGAAAAGGTAAGCAAATGATCAGGATCTACAAATGCATAACCAACCTAATATAAGAGACAGAACAGAGAATCAAGTGTTGAAGATGCAATAGTAGAAATAAATTCATTGAACAAAGGAAATCTTAAGTCCAACAAATCCATGACACACAATATCCAAGAAATATGGGATATTGTGAAAAGGCCAATCCTAAGAATAATAGATATACATGAAGGTGAAGAAATCCAACTCAATGTTGCAGAGAATATATTCAACAAAATCTCAGAAGAAAACTTTCCCAAGCTAGAGAAAGTCATGCCAATTAATGTACAAGAAGCATACAGAACATCAAATAGAATACCACAGAATAAATTCCCCTCAACACAAATCAAAACACCAAGCATACAGAATAAAATAAGAATATTAAGAGCAGCAAAGGAAAAATGCTAAGTAAGTAAACCTATCATAATTACACCTGACTTCTCCATGGAAACTTTGAAGGCCAGAAAGGCCTGAATAGATATTCTGCCAAAACTAAGAAATCACTGATGGAAACCCAGGTTACTATGCCCAGAAAACTTTCAAACACTACTGATTTAGAAACCAAGATATTTAATCCAGATTTAAATAATACACATCAACTAATCCAGCCCTACAAAAATTTCTGGAGGGAAAACTCCAACCCAACAAAATTAATTACACCCACAAAAACATATGCAAAAGGTAATCCACTTTAAGAACAACCAAAGGAAAAATGAGGGGAAGCCACACAAAATACCATGACCAAGAACAAACCTAAAACACGCAAGAATTAACAATCAATGGTCATTAATATCCTTCAATTTAATGGTCTTAATTCACCTATAAAAAGACACAGGCTAAAAGAATTGATACTAAGACAGAATCCATCTTTCCACTACGTAGAAGAAACATACCTCAACTTAAAAGATAGATGTCATCTCAGAGTTAACAGTTGGGGAATGACATTCCAGTCAAATGGATCCATGAAACAAGTGGGTATAGCAATTCTAATATCTACCAAATTAGACTTAAAACAAAAATCATTCAAAAGAGAAGAAGAACGTCATTTCCTATGCATCTCAGGACAAATCCATGAAGATGAAGTCTCAATTCTGAACATCTATGCCCCAAATACAAAGGCACCCACATTCATAAAAGAAGCATTACAAAAACTCAAACCTGACAAAAGACCTCACACACTTACAATGGGAGATTGCAAAACACCATTCTCAACAATAGAGAGATACACCAGACAGACACTTTCAATGAATCAATTGAACTAACAGAAGTTATAACCCAATTGGGTTTAATAGAGATTTATAGAACATTCCATCCAACTACAAAAGAATATATCTTGTCAGTGCCACATGGACCCTTCTCGAAAATTGAGCACATACTTGGCAATATAGTAAATCTTAAAAGTGGAATAAACACCTATAGCTGACCAGACCACCATGCTTTAAAAGTAGAATTCAACAAGACAAATAGCATGAACCTTACAATTGCATGGAAATTGAACAATACACAATTGTACCATTCCTGCATCAAAGGAAGAAATTAAAGAATTCCTAGATTTCAATGAGAATGAAGACACAATATACCAAAAATTATGGGACACTTTGAAAGCAGTGCTAAGAGGAAAGTTCGCAGACCTAAGTGCCCACATGAAGGATGTGGAGAATAGTCACACTAGAGAATTAAGAGCACATTTGAAAGCTTGAGAAAAAAAAAGAATAATACTTCCCCCCAGAGGAGTAGACACAAGGAAATTTGAGGGCTGAAATAAATAAGGTAAAACTAGAAAACAATACAAAGTATCAATGTAACAAACAGTTGAGTCTTGTAAAAAATCAATGAGATAGAAAAACTTTTAGCCAAACTCACCAAGAGACAGAGAAAGAACATGCAAATTAACAAAATCAAAAATGAAAAGAGAGGCAATACAGAGAATCTTCAGGTCACACTTTGAACATGTGTTCTTCACAAAATTCAAAAATTCAACCAAATTAGACAATTTTCTGGATAGATATAACTTACCAAAATTAAATCAAGAACAGATAAGCAATTTAAATAGACCTATAACCCCTAATGAAATAGAAGCAGTCTTCAAAAGTCTCCCAACCAAATAAAGCTCAGAGCCAGATGGTTCAGTGCAGAATTACACCAGAAATTTAAAGAAGAGCTAATACCAATATTCCTCAAATTGTTCCACACAATAGAAGCAGAAGGTTCATTGACAAACATTTTTTATGACGCTACAAAAACCTTAGAAACCAAAACACAAAGACACAACATAGAAAGAGAACTACAGACCAATATCCCTCATGAACATTAATGCAAAAATATTCAGTATCATACTGGCAAATCAAATCCAAGAACACCTCAGAGAAATCATGCACCATGACCAAGTAGGCTTCATCCCATGGATGCAGGGATGGTTCAGCATACAAATATCCATCAATGTAATCCACCATATAAACAAACAGAAAAAGAAAAATCACATAATCATCTCAATAAATGCTGAAAAAGACTTTGACAAGATCCAACACCCTTAATGATAAAAGTCTTTGAGAGTTCAGGGATAACAGGAACATACCTAAACATAATAAAAGCAATATACAGCAAACCAATAGCCAACATGAAAGTAAATGGAGAGAACCTTAAGTTGATTCCTCTAATATCAAGGATAAGACTAAGATGCCCAATCTCTCCATATCTATTCAATATTGTATTTGAAGTACTAGCCAGAGAAATAAAAAAAAAATAGATTAAGGGGATATAAATTGAAAAGGAAGAAATCAAACTTTCACTTATTTGCAGATTATATATTTCACATAAGTGAGCTGAAGAACTCTACCAGGGAACTCTTACAGCTGATAAACACCTTCAGCAAACTAGGTGGATACAAGGAAAAGTAAAAAAAAAAAAAAAAAAAAAAAAAAAAAATCAGTAGCCCTACTTTATTCAGACAACAAAAAGGCTGAGAAAGAAATCAGAGAAACATCACCCTTTACAATAGCCACAATCAACAAAACATTTCTTGGGGGTCATGCTTATCAAACAAGTGAAAGACCTATATAATAAGAACTTTGAGTCATTAAAGGAAGAAATTAAAGAAGATACCAGAAAATGGAAAGATCTCCCATGCTCTTAGATAGGTAGGATTCTGTAAAAATGGCAATCCTGCCTAAAGCAATCTACAGATTTCATGCTATCCCCATTAAAATTCCAGCACAATTCCTCACAGACTTCCAAAGAACAATCCTCCACTTCGTGTGGAAAAACAAAAGACCCAGGATAGCCAAAACAATACAAGAAACTGTACAATAAAAGAACTTCCAGGGGGTATCACCATCCCTGTCTTCAAACTGTATTATCGTGCTGTAGTCCTGAAAGCAGCTTGGTATTGGCACAAAAATAGACAGGTAGACCAATGGAATCTAATTGAAAACCCTGATATTACCCATACACCTAAATACACCAAAGAAGTTAAATTTATTCAATGGAAAAATGAAAGCATCTTCAGTAAATGATGCTAGAATAACTGGATACTGGTGTGTAGAAGACTGAAGAAAGAGCCATATCTATCACCATGCACAAAACTTAAGTCCAAATGGATCAAAGACCTCAACATAAACCCAGCCACACTGCACCTCACCTATTAGAAGAGAAAGTGGGAGATACCCTTGAATTAATTGGTACAGGAATGTGCTTCCTGAACATAACATCAGTAGCACAGACATTGAGATCAACAATTAATAGATAGCACATTCTGAAACTGAGATGCTTCTGTGAGGCAAAGAATACAGTCAACAAGACATAACAGCAGCCAACAGAATGGGAAAAGATCTTCACCAACTCCATATCTGACAGAGAGCTGATTTCTGAAATATACAAAGAACTCAAGAAGGTAGTTTCCAAAACTCTGGGAACCTAGTTGTAGACAAGGTGGAATGATGAACAAAGGGGTCAAAACCAGGCTGGAGAAACTCAATGAAACTACTAACCTGAACATGAACTCAGTCTTACAGCTGGGAAACCAGCAGAAAACAGACCCTAAATGTGGTGTTAGTTGGGAGGACTGGGCAGTCTGGAGCCACCAGTAGGGGATCAGTGTTTATCCTTAGTATATGAAGAGTTTATAGGAGTCCATTCCATATAGATATAGATACTACCTCAGGCTACACATATGGGGCAGTACCTGGGCCCTGCTCCAAATGAAATGACACACTTTGAAGACTCCCCATGGAAGGCCTCGCCCTGCATGAGGAGCATAAAGGGATTGGGATGGGTGTTGCTGAGGGGAACAGGGAAGGACAGGAGAGTGTGCAAACTGGGAATGATATGTAAAGCAAGTTTGATGCAAATTTTTATAAAAAAATATTAAAATGTGGTATAAAGAACTAAATAGAAAATTCTCAAAAAAAAAAAAAAAAAACACTTCAAAAATCGCTCAACATCCCTAGCCATCAGGAAAATGCAAATCAAACAACTTTGAGATACCATCTTACTCCTGTCAGAATGGCTAAAATCAAAAACACCAAAGACAGTTTATGCTGGAGAGGATGTGGAGAAAGGAGCTCACTCCTCCACTACTAGTGGGACTGCAATTTCATACAGCCACTTTGGAAATCAGTGTGGTGGTCCTCAGGAAATTGGGAATCAGTCTACCTCAAGATTCAGTATATACCCAAAAGATGCACATTTGTACAACAAGGACATCTGTTCAACTATGTTCATAGTAGCATTATTTGTAATAATCAGAACCTGTAAGCAGCCTAGATGACCCTCAACAGAAGAATGGATGGAGAAAACATGGTACTTTTACATAATGGAGTACTACTCAGTGGAAAAATACAACAGAATCCTGAAATTCACAGTAAAATGGATGGATCTAGAAGAAACCATCCTGAGTGAGGTAACCCAGTCACAAAAAGATAAACAAGGTATGTACTCACTCATATATGGACTTTATACATAGAGCAAAGGTTTATCATTCTACAATTCACACAGCCAGAGATGCAAGGAAACAAGGAGGATCCTAAGATAGACATACACAGTCCCCCAGAAAAGGGGAAAGGGACAAGTTCTGCCAAGCATATGTGGTGTCATACTGATCTTTCTATTCCTCAGTGTTTTCTTGTACTGCAATCTTCCCATCAATTCTTCCAGTGGGTGCATGTGGAGTAACTCTCTCTACCCTCCTTTCCTGTGGGTGTAGGTGGGTTAGGACTTCAATGTCAGTAACTCTGAATTTTCTGAGTTATCTTGGAGGTCTCTTATACAGAGGCTACAGAAGGACCATTGATGTGTGGAAGGCAGGCTCCAGATGGTTCCTCATGGATGGGCATGTCTAGTATGTGCAGAGCCAACCCGGGAAGTTCCAAGGAGAGGATGGGGGTGTTGGACCTGAGCATATTGGGAGCAGGGGAGGCAGTGAGTGGAGTGGGAGTTGGGAGAAAGAGAAGGGGAAAAGAGGAGGGGAGAGAAGAATATGAGGGTCAGGAAGATTGAGTCAGGAGAGAGTAGAGGAGAGCAAGAAAAGAGATACCATAATATAGGGATCCATTATAGGTTTCAAGAGAAATTTGCCACTAGGGAAATGTCCAGAGACCTACAAGGATGAAACCAACTGACAATCTGAGCAATAGTGGAGAGGCTACCTTGAATGCCCTTCCTTGATAACAAGATTTATAACTATTTTTTATGCCATCCTAGAGCCCTCAACTATTCACTGATGGAAACAGAAGCAGACACCCACAGCTAAACACTGAGCAGAACTCCTGGAATCCAGTTACAGAGAGTGAGGAGTGATGAGTAAAGGGGTCAAGACAAGGCTGTAGGAACCCACAGAAATAGTTGACTTCAAAAAGGGAGAGCTTTTGAACCCCAGAGTGATAGCTTGGAAACTAGCATAAGAGCAGCCTAGACCCCCTGAATGTGGATGTTAGTTAGGAGCACTGGGCAGTCTATCAGACTTCTGACTGTGGAATGAGGAGGTATTCTTGGTGCACAAACAGACATCAGGAGCACATTCTCCACAGAGGGTTATTTCCTTAGCCTAGAGTCAGGAGGGGGGCCCTAGGCCCTACTCCAAATGACTTGACAGAATTTGATGATACCTCTAGGAAGGCATCAAACCTCCCTGGGGAGTGTGTGGTGAATGGGATGTGAGGAGGTTTGGGGATACATGGAAGAATAGGAGAGAGAGGGAATTGGAATTAATATGTAAACTAAGAAAAATAATATGAAGATGAAAATATGAGATTGTATTAGTTGGATAAATGTTATACCAACAATATGAAAAATAATGAAGAAAATTGAAACACACTGCAACAAATTGTTTGCAAGTAATGCTTCCCATAGCATTTGATTAGTTAAGAACACCTTTTGTTGTTTGCTTGACAAGATGAAGTAATTGTGCTTGTATATAATATTATCATGAGTCTGTGGAAATTTAACGGGTAAAAGTTTCATTATGGGAAGAATTTTCTGGATTCTTTTAGAGCAGGTGATATTGGCCTTTATCCAACTGAGCAGGTGTCAGTAGCTTCAGAAGATATTAATATACCTGAAAAAGTTCACATTTAATCACTGCTTTAGATTTGTAAGTGGTATTTAATGTTTGTATGTGGCATTTACTGGTATAGAGTTGTTCTGTAGAGTTGTTCTGTTTCTGTTTCTGGTCTGACTAGTTCCATCTAGTCCAGCTGCCCTTCATGCCTAAATAAACACACAGAGGCTTATATAAATTATAAACTGTTTGGCTAATAGCTTAGGCTTCTTACTGGCTAGCTCTCTTTTAATTATTAACCTATTTCTATTACACTATGCATCTCCATGTAGTCTTGGCTTCCCAGAGAATGTCCAGAACTGTTGTTACTCATTTGGCAGCTACATGACATTTCCCTGGCAGTTTACATATTGTATTCTCTCCCCCAGCATTCTCTTCCTCTGGTAGCCCTGACTAGACTCTCTACCTGGCTACAGGCCAATCAGTGTTTTGTTCATCAACCAAAAAGAGATTCATATGTACAGAAGGATATCCCCCATTGTGGAATAACTGAAGAATTACAGGTATGTATCCCAAATTTATGAGAGGACTCTTAGAGACAAGTCTTCTTATCAGGCCAAATATAGGATAATTTCAAAGGCTGAGACTGGTAGCATTGATTCCTTGACTTTGGGGCATTTCCATGAACATTGCTTATTACACTAGTTCATTTAGTGATGGATCCTATGTTATCAATGAAATAAAATAACCGGTGTCCAATGTCAGAAATAAAACATTTTATAAGGCATATCAGGAGTTGTCTGCAAAATATCAAGTATTATCAGCAACCTCCTGAGGGGGCCTTTATGAAGGAAACATAGGCAGTCATTATTAATTCAAAGCATGCCATCTATTTGGCAACAAGGACATTTGGTCTTACTGTACTTTCTATTCTTTGCAAAGGGGCAGTAAATACCATATTTCCTTCCCAGGGAAATTCACCTCTACTCTCTTGGTTTTCCAGAGCTGTGATAAACAAAGGCACTTTAAAACTAGAGGTTTCAGTTTATTGTTGGCATGGTGTTCTAAATTGGATTTGTTTGGATGCCTACACTAAATACTCCTGGGACTTGTACTGTCCCTCTTTAACTATGTATTTATTTCTGTGTTTTTCATAGCTTGGGTCTGGAAACCTGGATGGAACAGTTAGGGAATGAAGAAAAGAACAGATATATAGAAAAAGCTAGGGTCAGGTGGGTTGTGTGAACTATTTTGGAATGGCAACAACTACTGCAACAACCAGAAACTCAACATGTTCATTTGATGCAGCTCAGGTGGCAGGAATAGCTAATCTTGCTAGGGATTGTCTGTGAAGTATCCTGGGAGGAAGGAGAAGTGGCTATGGTTTTGTACACATGTATAATATTCACAGTCATTTATGAGGTAGGCTTTGGCAATCTCAGTTGGACACACTTATGTAGGCCTTGCCAAATCCTTATGAGTCTGTTGCATTGGTCCATGTCAACAATTCACATTTATACAGTACTTCACCCAATCATTCCATGTTTACTTGGTTTCCTTGGCTCACCACCTAAAAGTCTAAATTAAAATTAACTTGTATGTAAGCCCACATTGCTTCTTTTGGCCTGAAGGAATTTGATTGGTGAAATTATTTCCCAGAAAAAATATGAGTATAGATAGATAAATTATTATAGTAAATATATCATACACACACACACACATATACATTTAAGTTTCATCTCTAATAATTTCTTTCCAAATAATACAGACATCTTTTATATTTATACTTTCTGGTATTGTCCCCACTTCTTGCTCTTTCAACCACGATTTAAAGATGAAATCACCAAAAGAGCATCTGAGTTCTTCTAAAATCATTTCCATTTTCTCTTTAAGTTTCTTTATCAAATATATGTTTCATGTTTATAATTTTGTGAACTTCTATATTTAACTGCTGGCTTCCTTATAAATATTTCTTTTAAACAGAAAATCTCTATTTCAAAGAAAATACAGGATTCTGTTTCTAAACACATGAAGAATCTAATAGTCCTCAAAACATTTCAATATTTTTTTCACCCAGCAATTGTAAGCTAAATGGGTTGTTGGAAATTCAGGGCAATTCAAAACAGCTTTTGACTAAAAGCACTTATTCTTCATTTTTATCCATAAGACAATCAAAACAGAGTTAAGATCTGTTTTTTTTTTTTTTTTTTTTCTTCTTCTTCTTCTTTTTTAACTTTATGTTTCATATACTCTTTAGAGTTACCTTCCTGCCTGTACTGGTAAAGCATAGATATTGAGTTGCATCTCATTCCCTGGGCTCTGGAAACAGCATAGCTTACCAAGGATAGGCAGTTATCCCTGAAGATTATACTGAATACGGGAGCAGGTCCTGTCATCTCTCCTGGGAATCAGTTAATTCTCTTTCACAGTTAGAACACTTTGAGCCAGCTCAAAGAAGCAGAGCCAAGAAATTATCAAGGAGTTCACATTTTGGCATTTTTGAGACAGTTTCCAAAGTGTTAAAATCTTATGCACCCTTAGCCAAAAGAAAACTCAATTATTTCAATAAAGCACAAATATGTGTTTTTAAATCAATATTTTGAGTAAATGTTTTTATGACAAAAGTTTTAGCAGAAAGCCATGTTATGTGCTACTGCATCAGTTATTGAAATTGGAGAACTACTGAGATAAATGTATATTTTGAAATCTTTTATAATGAAAATTATTATCAGTGACCATGCACAAACATCATTCAGTGCAATAGTGCATTTCATATTTGGTGACTTTATTTAACAAGCACTACAAATTGATAATTAATAAATGTTGTCCTAAATGAAAATTTACATGTGATGTAATTTTGTTAAAAGCATAACAAAATTAACAGGAAACAAGGCATCATATATTTTTCTTTTAAAGGTAGCTTTATTTGTTTAACAAAATTATATCTTTATTTTGACAATTTATAATTTTGTTGATTATATAATAAAAATAAATCTGATATGAAACCGTGGTTATGATAATTTTGGTTAATTTTTTGGAAGGTTCATAAATTTATTTTTATAATCCATGCAAATAGTGGAATGCATTTACAAAAATAGTCAATGTATACCAATTAAAACTTATCTAAATGCTATAGAAAAATAATAAAAACTTCTAATAACATTTGTGTTTATGTCAAAGTCTTTTATAGCATGATTTTTTTTGTTACAAACTTGTTACAATCTTGGTAACTATGATGGTGTAGTGAGATAGTCCTTCTCTGGCACTGACCACACCCATTGGGGGTGGAGCCATGGGTGGAAGTGACCTGTGGAAGGAGGTCGGAGGAGGCCAGGAAAGGCGCTCTCTTTCTGGCGTGACTCGGACAGGAGAGGGTCGGGTTGAATTTCCTGGTGTTCATCTGTCTAGGTTGTAAGTTATTTCTCCCTGAATAAACATCTATTCGGCCTATTTGTTTATCCTGATCCTTATTTACCGCGATATGATGGTTTGTTTAATTTTATGTCAGTTCCACTGAATTTTGGATCAACTATGATTCATAGATCTGTGCATAGCTGGTAGGGTGTTTAAGTAAGTTAATTAAGGAAGGAAAAGTCATCAAACCATAGGTGATTCCACTTTCAGACTAAAAATGACGATGTCTGAGTAAACACTTTTGCTTTTTGATTGATTGCCTTATCTTTAAGCTGGCAAGTCTTCTACTCTGCTGATGCCATTGTTTACTGGTATCAAAACAAAGCACATCTGATTTCCCATGTGGACAGAAGATCTGTGGCTCTCCTGTGTTACATGGAGTTTTTCTGCCAGCCTGGTAGCCTGGTTCCACAGCCCTGTCAGCCTCAAATAAACACAGAGACACTGTATTAGATATAAAGCTGTTGGCTAGTTACTAGCGTTTCTTATTGGCTAGCTCTGTCTTAAATATTAATGCATTTCTATCAATCTAAGTGTTTCCACGTGATCTTATCTTACTGGAGAGGGGGTCCAGACCTCTTTTTTGAAGTCTCTACATCTTGAATCTCCCTACTACATCTCCTTGTCTCCTAGTCCCACCTATCTTTCTTTCCTTTTTGCCAACAGTGCTTTATTCATTAACCAATAAGAGAAACAAATTTAAATTTATGGAATGACATCTCCCATCACTCCAGGTATCATCTATGCCTTAATCATCAGTCAGGGGCTACTGAAGTGTTCAGTGACATACATTGATCAGCTTTTTGATTATCTACCTTTCCAGATAGCCATTATTAGACTACCTAAACAGTATACTTTTAGGTCATATAATAAATCCCCCTTTATTATTTATTCAATCTGTTGGTCTGTTCCTTCAGGGAAACTTTCCCAATAGATTAACTGTAAAAATATGTATTAGTAAGATGGAGTAACTCTATTGTCTTTACACTAACCATAAAATCATCCCTTTGTAACTTTTACAAAAGATGTGTATGCTTTATGGGGACAAAAATCCAGAAATCCTGAAAAATTACTTCTAAATATAGGTCTACTCTAAAATTATTCTTTAAGCTCATAGTTTAGATTTGCTAAACACAATGGACTTATAAATTTTGAGAGTATTTAGCAGAGCATATTTTAGAAATATAATGATCTTTTAAAAGGGAGATATCAGTTATTTCCTTTTTGGAGCAGACCATAATATATGACTTTTCTTACTTTGTATAAAATTAACCCACTAATATTTTCAGTGATACTGCTTATTGGTATTGTAAGTGTATAATTTTGAAAATAAGGTTTAAGAAATTTGGCAAACACATTCACACACTCATCCATAAATTGATATACATCACAGATAATAAAAACATGATATTTAACACTGCCAGTATATTAAGGATTTTCTTGGCAAAAATTCATAACAATTAATCAAGTAGAAACATTTTGATTTTATATATATATATATATATATATATATATATATACATATAGTGCAGAAGTACATTGGTTAACAAATATCTTTTAATTATATGTACATAAACATATGGGTATTTTGAAAAAATAGGAATTTTTTATGATAAGATAGTAAGATAGCATAGCTGGATATTTTTTTTACATAGTTCATTCTTTAAAAATTGTATAACTGATTTTCTGGATATTAAATACCTAGAAATGGCTCCGATGTCAATCTGGACAGAGGGACAGAAAGATGGCTGATATTTTTGAACTTTCACTCTGAGCGTAACTAGGTTCTTGGAAACTACAAGGAACCTCTTCTTTTCAAGCATCTTGCACTCTGGTGAGTCAGCACCTGTGTTCTTGTTCAGAGAGAGTTTGAACTGCATCCAACATGTATTTTTTAATGAGTGGAGTCAGCAAAGAGAGAAATGTCTTAAAAGATTCTAAAACTGATACATGTTCAGAAAGATACTAACTCATCCAAAGAGATGACATCACTGATAAAAAGCTGATGGAGACATGATCTTCTTTCAAGGTCCAAGCAAACCCCAAGGACTGGCCTCTCAACTAGCCTTGACAGTAGAATGGAAAAGAGGTCATTTTTGGCCATCATATGCCTTAAAATCCTGATAGGAAAGTACCACCCAATATTAAATTGTTCAGTTTGCTCTTTTTAAAAATCCAACAGTTCATCCCTCCAAATATAAGGCTTATGTCCTATGAAATATTTGCAAGGACCAATTGCTTCTCATTAGCTTTCTTCTTGATAAGAAACTGCTTTCTAGAGCTTAAGAGATAGCCCTATTGTTAAGAGTACTGACTCTTCCTACAGAAAACATGATTTTTATTCTCTAGCAGTGCTGGGAAGCTCACAACTGTCTTTAATTCCAGTTCCAGGGGATCTGAGTCCCATTTCTGTCCTATATGGGGATTGTATGCAAGTGATATGCATGTAGGCAAAAACAATAGGTAAACAAGTACACATAAAAGTAACTATATCTTTTTGGGGGGTTTAATTTTTTAATTCAGTCAAGGAAACTAGCTTTGAATTAATTATCCACAGTTTTCAATGAATAATCAAGAATTTTGACAATATTTAGCTGCTGTACTGCCAAGCTATTAGCAACCAAGAGATGTGATTAGGTATCCATATTAATAAACACCTGTCACAATACCATAGCAGATGCTTTGAGGACATAACTAATACAAAATATAAATTTAAAAATTCTGGAACTAGTCAAATACAATATGGAATCTAAATTAAATCTAATGATTATTATCTCATTTGTGAAGATATCACCTTCCCTATGGAGTGGGTTGGGGGAAAGGGATGGAAGCGTGGTACAGAGGGGGGCATGGGAGGGAGGGAGAAAGGTAGGGAGGGAGAGAGAACTAGGATTGATATGAAAAAATAAGAAAATAAAATAAAGTAAATAAAACTTGAAGGAAAAAAGTAAGGGAGGGTGGAAGAAATGAAAGATGGGAGGAAAGGAGGGAGAGAAGGAGAAAAGAAGAAAGAAAGGAAAGGAGGGAGATATGGGGGGGAAGGAAGGAGAGATGAACATAGGGATGGTGAGAGATGGGTGGGAGGAAAGATCTGCTGCCCAGTTACAGGTTGTCATTATTTATGCTCAATTTCAACCCTGCAGTATCTATGCCATACCTAAAGCCAAGGGAAAGACATACCATTGTTCTAATAAGGACAGTGAATAGTGACTACATCTCTCCCCTTTCTTCCTTTTTGAAGATTCTAGCCGTTGTGATTCTAGCCTTTCCACCTGCTGTCAAAGCAGCTAAGAACTCTGGGCCCTGTACTCTCCAGCTAAGATTTGGAGGCCACTACAAAGAAATAATCTAGGAGGAGCCCAACAAGGCAGACACAAATAAATGCTTTTGTGAGTCTGCTCGGGGGAGTATAATAGGTTTTGAGTCAGACACATTAATATGATTTTTGTTCTAGCTCCTCTAGTGTTCTGCCTAGGTCTTATAATGTTTATTTATTTATTCATTTGCATAAACTCATCCTTCCTCCCAAAAGGCTGGAATTGTTTTTGCTACTCAAAGTGCTCCAATTTCACACCTCTCTCATCTTTCCACTGCCTTGCCTCTCTCTCCCTCACATAACTATCTTGTAATCACTCAGGAATTTTCTCTCTTCACACTTGACTGTTTCACAAATGGAACAGCAAAGCTCATTGGTGATCCCTAAGAGCCACTGGAAGAGTAAGTGAAGTCACACATTGAACTGCCCCACTTACTAGGAGATGGTAAGACTGCTTATCACTAAGATTTCCTGGGAACAGTTGGGGCTATTTCTTCAGATGCTCCTTCTTCAGAGGAGAAGATTAAGAAGAACCTATAATGATCTGTTCGGAGTTTAGGGAAGGGGTCCCCATAAAAACAGTTCTGAGTCTTGTTCTTGACCAGATACAGATACTATCTTTGCCTTTTATCTTTACTGGAAGTTTCAGACAGGAGTTCTGGTTCCTGCTCTAATTGCTAGTTATTTTTTTTTCCTTTGTTGGAAAAGCCAGATTGTTACAAATGCTAATCCACTGAATAATTTTAGATCAGGGATTAATAATTTCGGGGACACTGTACATTGTACATAATATACTGTACCTCTTTTTTGATAACACTAGAGAAAGAAATATTAAAACTGCCCTTCCTTAGAATATAAATCATCATATGAAAAAGTAGGTGTTTCAGGACTATGTTGGCATCTGTTGAGGAAAATCTACCTCCTTCTGGTAAAATAATGGAATGGAACATTGCTGTTGGTTCAGACATGACTTCTACTCCAAGGATAAGATTAGTGAGTACCCTAATTATCATAGAACCTACATCTAGTAACTGACAGAAACAAATGAAATAACCCACATTCAAGCACTGGAGTTCAATTGAAGAGAGTCAGGAGGGATCATATGAACAAGGGGAGTCATGAGCATGACTGTAGAGGAAAACTGTAGAGATAGCTGACCTGAGCTAGAGGGAGCTCATGTACTATGGACTGACAGCTGGGGGTCATGCATGAAATTGAACACGATCCTCTGAATGTGGATGACAGTTAAGTGGGTTGATATGTTGGGGGGGGGGGGGTGGCTGGAAGTGGTACCAGATGCATGACTGGCTTTTCAGAGCCCATTACCTATGGTGGGATAACTTGGTAAGCCTTAATACAGGGTTGAGGGGCTTGGTCCAGCCTCAATTTGGTATGCCAGAATCTATTGACTCCACAAGGACTGTCTTTCCTCCTCTGAGGAGTGGATGGGGGATGAGAAGGGGGTAGGTGGGGAGACAGGAGAAAGTAGGGAGAACTAGGGTTGGTATGTAAATGAAAACTAATTTTTTAAGAAAGAATGCCACATATTCCTCTACTTGCATTAGATTTAATGAGGCTGGGCCCTGACAATCCCCTAGACAGGAATCTATCCAAAGGGAAGTTGATACTCTTAAAGGCACAGTATATGCTTATTCTTCCTTGAAGCCTCTACTATGAAGCTCCCAGCATACATTATAGTTAAGCCTGCCCACTTTGATTTCTAACTCAAAAAGCATACCTATCCGTTTTCCTTCTCTATGTCTCTTTTTCAGCCTTTGAATGCTTACCTTTACACTGTGGACCCCACCCATATATATTTAAAACTCCCCTGCTCTGTTAAACTATGCAGCTGCTGGTTGCCCTCCATTGCTGAATCTTCTACAACCTTGCTTTCCATCAGCTGATGAAATGTACAATGTGCCTGCTTTGTTGTTTTAATCTCTAATCTAATAAAATGGTTCTTGAGCTTTCATTTCGATTTTGTTCCTAAATTCTTTTATTAACAAGACTAAGAACCTATAAAAGAGAGCCTTGAATTTCCTGGGGATGGACATTCTGATAGTATGTCAATTGAAAATAGTTTCACACTGAAATGCTGAACACCATGGCAAGAATCACTAGGTCAATCCTTTTCAATATCTGAATTATTAAGTACAACTTTACTCTTTTTGACAGCCTGATCACTTCATGCATTGTCATGCTAATTACCCCAAGTAGCTTACATTATTCCCCCTGAAGGTTTTACTTCTTAAAATCAAAATGGCAGTGTCTGTTTCCTAAATTTATTTATACTTAAAAAAAAACCCTGAATATAATCAAGACAAGCACATTAAGCCCTAAGAAAACAATACAAAACAAAACAAAAAACCCAATTACATATATTTCAAGAGAGAAAAGCTTATTGAGAAAAATAGGTAAGTACACACTATAAAGTTACAACAGTAAAAAGAATGTATGAGATTGTTGTAATGTAAAATTAAACAGATACATAGTATCTTCTGAAAGAGTAAAACAATACATTAATTCTGTATTATATCCCCTTGGCCTTGGCCTTTTAAGATACTGTAACTCAAAAGTCACAATAAAATTGAAAAATTAAATGAATTTGTGAGTCCTCTATTCAATATTTTTATGGATCCTTTCAGGTGTTATAATCTGTTATTTGAATTGCTGAACTAAACCATAGGTCATGTTTAAAATTTGATTTATAAACTTTTTGAATCATGAAAACTTTGGAAATACAGTTAATAGATGTTGGCTCCTTTGTTCTCATAAAAATATATATTTATACACATTAACATACATCCAAACAGAGAGGTGCATATCCAAATAGGCACTCAAGTATTCTCTTAAACACACCACACCACACACACACACACACACACACACACACACACACACACACACAATTGCACAAATCCACAGATAAATACAAACTTTCAAAGCCCATAATAAGAGCACTGACTTCAAGAGTATTACTTGAGGTCCAGACAAAAGCAAGCTGGTCTCTCTCCAGTGAGTACTGACTTTGCTGCTGTGCCTTCACAGCACTTAAAAGCTTTTTTTGTTTTATGAAAATCCCTTATGACTTCAATTTAATACTCATTTCCCTGCTTCCATTATGAAGGCAAATGGAAATCAATTGTTTGTGTTGTATATGACCAGAGTAATCCCCTCTCCCAGTCTGTTTTCCATATGTTAAACCAATAAAATAATAAATCATTGGATCCTACTTTAAAAGAATTACATTGACACTGAAAACAGTAAATAGTAGCTGAAATTATTATTGTTGCTTTCCTACTATATACTATCCCAAATAGTTCCCTAAATATATAATCCTAAGCAGTTTCAAATTCAGAATTTTCATCCCCAGGAAATAGGTTAAAAGTTCAAAAGAGCTCAGGAAGTACTTTCCTGTGCCAATGCCTTCAAGGATAATTCCCACATTCTCTTCTAAGAGGTTCCGTATGGCTGGATCTATGTTGAGGTCTTTGATCCATTTGAACTTGTTTTATGCATGGCAATAGATGTGGTTCTATCTGCAATCTTCTACATGTCAGCACCATTTGTTTAAGATGTTTTCTTTTTTATTGTATAATTTGAGGTTCTTTGTAAAAAATCAGGTATTCACAGGTGTGTGAATTAATATCCAGGCATTTGACTCAATTAAAGTGGTTCACCTGTCAATTTTTGTACTATAAACAAGCTGTTTTCATTACAACAGCTCTATAGTAGAGCTTGAAGTCAGGGATGCTAAAGTCTCCAGAAGTTCCAGGTTGTCTTGGTTTTCCTGGGTTTTGTTTTGTTTTTCTATATAAATTCAGTATTGTTCTTTCAAGATCTATGAAAGAATTGTGTTAGGATTTTGATGGGGGTTGCACTGAATATGTAAATCGCTTTTGGTAAGACTAACATTTTTACTACATTTTTACGACATTTGTACTACTTATCCAATAGTTTGGGAGATCTTTCTATTTTCTGATATCACCATAATTTCTTTCATTAAAGAATTGAAGTTCTTTAAACCTATACTGATCCCTTCTATTTTGGTATCTCTTTTCTTATTTTTTTTTCTATTCTTTCCCCAACTCAATTTTAATGCTCTCTCATGTTCTTCTCTCCCCTCCTCTTCTCCTCTTCTTTTTCTTCTAACTTCTTCTCTCTCCCTGTCCTAACTGATCCCAATTTGCTCAGGAGATCTTGTCCCTTTCCCCTTCTGTGAGAGACTGTGTATGTCTATTTTAGGGTCCTCGTTTCCTAGCTTCTCTGGCAGTGTAGATTGTAGGCTAGTGATCCTTTGCTCATGTCTAAAATCCATATATGAGTGAGTAAATACCTTGTTTGTCTTTTTGTCACTGGGTTATCTCACTCAAGATAGTTTCTTCTAGGACCATACATTTGCCTGAAAATTTCAAGATTCATTGTTTTTTTCTGTCAAGTAGTACTCCATTGTGTAAATGTTCTACATTATCTTTATCCATTATTCAGTTGAGAGACATCTAGGTTGCTTATAAGTTCTGGCTGTTACATATAACACTGTTATGAATATAGTTGAACAGATATCTTTGTTGCACCTTTTGGGTATATGCCTAAGTGTATCTCATAATGGATAAATGTACAGAGATCTACAAAGTTGCCCCCAACTAACAATCTAAGCAATAGTGGAGAGGTTACCTTAAATGTCCTTCCCTGATAATGATATTGATGACTACATTATATGCCATCCTAGAACTCTCATCAGTAGCTGATAGAAGCAGAAACAGACACCAACAGCTATGCACTGAGCAGAACTGCAGGAATCCAGTAGCAGAGAAGAAGAAGTGAGGAGCATAGGGGTTGACACCATGATGAAGAAAACAACAGAAACATCTGACCTGAACAAAGGGAGCTCATGGACCCCAGAATGTTAGGTTGAAAACCAGCATAAGAACTACCCAGACCCCCTGAAAGTGGGTCTCAGTTAGGAGGTCTGGGAAGTATATGACACCTTTGACAATGGAACCAGGATGTATCCTAGTGCAGGAAAAGACTCCAGTAGCCCATTCCTCAAGGAGGGATACTCCCTTAACTTAGAGACACAGGGTGGGGGAGTAGGGCCTATGCCCTATCCCAAATGATTTGACAGACTTTGATGATCTCTCATTAAAGACCTCACACTCCCTTAGGAGTACATTGGTGGGGGGGTGTTGTGGGTTTTATGAGAGGATGTGAGGTAGAAGGAACTGGAATTGATATGTAAAATAAGAAGAAATTTTTAAGAAGACTTAAAATTCATGTCATACAAGTTTTTCACTTGTTTTGTTAGAGTTACCATAAGATATTTGATGCTGTTTGTGGCTATTGTGAAGGATAATGTTTCACTGATTTCTTTCTCAGAACCTGTATCATCTGTATATAATAGGGTTACTGATTATTATTAGTTAATCTTGATCCTGCCACTCTAATGAAGGTGGTTATCTGCTGTAGGAGTTCCCTGATGAAATTTTTTGGGTCACATATATAAACTATCATATGATCTGCAAATAGTAAAAGATTGACTTCTTCCTTTACAATTTGGATTCCCTTGATCTCCTTTTGTTGAGTTATTGCTCTAGCTAGAACTTCAAGTACAATATTGTATAGATATGGAGAGAGTGGGCAAGCCTCTCTTATTTGTGATTTTAGAGGAATTCCATTCACAGATAAGCACTCAACTGAACTCCTGGAATCCAACTGTAGAGAAGGAAGAGTGGTGTACAAAGGGGTCAAGGTCATGTTGGGGAAACCCACAGTAACAGTTGGCCTGAGCAAATGGGAGCTCAGGAACTCCAGACTGACATTTGGGGAACCTGCATAAGACCAAAATAGGTCAAGTAAAGATGAGTATCAGTTGGGGGGCTTGGGCAGTCAGTCTATGGGGCTACTGACAGTGGAACCAGTATTCATTCATAATACATGAACTGGCTTTTTGGAGTCCATTCCCTATGGAAAGATACTCTCCATAGATAGATAAAGACCTAGTTCTTCCCCCAAATGATGTTAGAGGCTTGATGATCCATCATGGGAAGACTCACCTTTCCATGAAGAGCAGGTATGGGATAGGATAGGGAGAGAAAACTGGGACTGCTGTGTATAATAAGAGTGTTTGTTTAAGTAAAAAAAATAAAAAATAAAAAGTGCAAAAAATTTTAAAGATGCTCTGAAAAAACAAAACATTTATGAGTAGTATCACTGCCAGAAATCTACTACCAAAACAAGATTTGGGTAAAAATGTTTTGAATATTGATATTGCTGGAACTTTCATGTGTAAGAAAGTGTCTGTTAATCAAATATAAATGGAGGAGGCTCTTTAAAGCAAAGATGCAGCAATAAGTTGTTGAGTCACAGCAGTATTTGCTTGTAATTATTTGACAGATCATAGTGATGAGTGGACTTTTAACTACTAAATGTAAATCATATTCATTTTCTTTCCTGGTCCTGAATAGTTTTGTATTAGTTACTTGTCAATTGCTATGACAAAAGTCCATGACATAGGTAACTTTTGGAAGAAAGGGTTTATTTGGGTTTAATATGCTAGCAGAGTAAGATTCATCACCATCACAGCTAGGGGTGGACAATAGGGAGGAATGGTAGTTGGAACAGCATGGTAGCTGGAGCAGCAAGCTCTGAACTCATATATTTAACTACAAGCAGAATTTCTAGAGACCAGAGCTACTGGACTCTATTTGTTCACTTCCAGTGACATTAACTAGTTGTCACCAATTTCTCTTTCCCATTCCTCTTCTCTCTGTATGTCATGTAATTTTCTCCCATTTTCCTTTCCCTTCCCTTCAAATCTCCCAAGGACACAAAACACTTTTAAATAAATCCTACACTTCAAGATGACAGTAAGACTTGAAACTGACATGGGCAAAGTGAAACACCATGCCCTCTGGACTGAATGTCATAAAGATCAAAAACTCAGTTATCTGTAACCTCACTCATCAATATGGTAGATTGATTTAATTTTTTTCCAAGTCCCAAATTTATGCAGGCTATGTTCTTATATGTTTTGAATGGCTTTTGTTTCACAATTCTGTTAAAGAATTTAAATGACAAGCAAATATACCTATTTAGTGGTGGTTTGTTAACAAAGAAGTTGGCATGCAAGAGAAGAAGAGCTACTGCACACTAAGGGGAAAGCATTGAAAGAAAGCCTTTATTTCAAACCATCTGTTTTTTGCATCCTCACTTCCCTAAGAAGTACATATCTGACCTAGCTTTTACAGATGAGTGACCACTGTGTTAAGGGTTTATGGGACTGAGCCAAGATTACAAATCCAGCAAATAGCAGAGTAAATTTTAATTTCTCTTTTGCTGAGATTATGGTATAACAAGGCTTTTATGGGGATCAGAGTTCCAATTGTTTTTATACATACTAAGTGAAAAGTAAATAAAGCAGTACTTGGGTAAAGTATGGCATTGTAAAGACTAACATAAGAATTTAAAATCCTCTT
The DNA here is from genome assembly GCF_943737965.1 of Phodopus roborovskii. Taxonomy (NCBI): domain Eukaryota; kingdom Metazoa; phylum Chordata; class Mammalia; order Rodentia; family Cricetidae; genus Phodopus; species Phodopus roborovskii. The sequence goes on from NW_026126447.1 coordinate 13,114,290, forward strand.
TATACTGCAAAATAATTACACATGGAAGTAGTAATGAAACTATTGTATTTAATCCCTATGAATGGATAATAATGTTCATATTTTCTTTGCATTTAGATGAACATTGGATCTCTCACTTCTATATTTTTTAAATGGACATTGGAATTTACTTCAAATGACTAAAAAAAAATAGAATAAAAATAAATGTTCTTTTGAAATAATCTACTACAAGAAAATATATAAAGAGAAACTGTGACTAAATTCAAAATACCAAGGAAGAGGAAAGAAGCAAATTATAAATTTTATAGACACACACACACACACACACACACACACACATATATACATATGTATATATATACATACATACATACATACATATATACATACATACATAAATTTTGTATAATGGTTCTAAGTTGATACTGACTCCTGGGGATCTCAAGAAACACTACAGCCTTCTTAGTCAAGTGACTAATTGAGTTTTTCTGAAGTCTAACTCACAGTGGGTCCAATGTGTTATTGAACTCCTCCTGTGATTATTTTTCCAGTTCCAGAATATATGATTGAGGTAGAAATACTAAGATGTTGTCAGAATTCCCATACAAGTTTGCTAATCTATGGAATAGAGGATATTATGGTTAGATAGGCCAACTGGAAGCCATTGTAATTGCCTCTATCAGGGAAAATAGGAAACAAAAATCAATATCATATTTCTTGAGGAATTTCAGTTGTGACCTAGTACTTTCAAGATGTGGGAGTGGTGGACTGTACTGTATCATATTCTATCTCGCCTATTTGGCACCTTTTGCTTCTGTTTCCAAGATGTGTGCTACTGTATGGAGGCCTGACAATGTAATCTTATTTTTCAAGAAAAGGCAATGATTTGGAGGCTTTGAAGTAGCAAATCTGTTGAATGCTGTGAGTTGTCATAAATGGGCCATCTTATTAGAAATTTGGAAGACAATAATGAGGAGAGTGATGTGGACTGTGGAGATGCAGATCAAGAGGTTTGAGAGATCAACAATATTAGACACTTCTTATGATACTTGGCAAAGAATGTGCCTGGTTTTTGCCCTTGTCTTAAGAATCTGCTTGAAACAAATTTGAAGAAATTTGATGTAATTTCTTGGCCAAAGGGATTTCATTGAAGCCTAATATTGATTTTGCCATGTGATTATTTGTAAGCATTATTATTCAGGCCTACAGAAAAAAAAATGCACATGTGGGACAAAAGGTAACATAAAGTTTACTGTGTGAGGAGGAACAGAGCACTGAGAAATTTAATATTGGAGCCATTGTTTATGCTGAAAGAGAAAAGTAGAAATGGAAGGGAGAAATTGGTCCCCTCAGGGCAATATGCTACTGAGCTAATCTTGTGATTTGTAGGGGAAAAAAATCAAAACAAAATCCTAAGTAATTGCAAATGTAACTCAAGGAGGGGCCAGTTGTTATCCCAAGGAAGCAGCAGAACTGACAGCACTGGTCAACTATTTTTGACGTTTGAGTCATGAAGGACAGAGGAAGAAAGGGTTGTGAAAACTTCATTAGTTAAAGAGAGAGATTGAAGACAGAACTGCAACAACAGTCTCCTGCATAGAAGTCCCAAGAGGCCATTGCATGATAATTGAAAATGAAGCCTGCATTGTATTGAAAACCTTGGGATATTTGATAAAAAAAAAAAAAAAAAAAAAAAAAAAAAAAAGATCCAAGGGGGATGGGGGTTTACTAAAGAGAAATATGTAGAGGAGTGGAAGCTGCCCAAGAGGGAAAAGTGTGCTGCATTGAGCAAAGCTTGAAGGGGAAAATCATCTAAGTCCATAGGCATCATAAAGCTCCAGGACATAAGGCTCCAGGATTTGGAGTTGCCCTGCTGAGTTTTGGTCTTGCGGTAGTCCAGGATTACCTCCCTATGCCCAGAGTCCTCAAAGGTAATAGCTATTGTGTGCCATTGTAAGTTGGAAGTAGCTAACATTTTTTTTGGTTTTGTTTTACTTTACAGGAGGCTACAATTGTCAGAGATGGCCTTGAATCTCTCAGAAAATACTTTGAACTTTTAAATTGTGGTGATATTCTGAAAGACTACAAGGACTTTTGAAGTCAGACTAAACATATTACATGACTTCAGGTCAGTGGGGGCCAGGGAGTAGGGATTGGTGGTTTGATTATAGCCTCATTTATTGAATGATTGGTTCACAGATGGTGTAAATGTTTGTGAAGTGTTAGGAGATTTATCTACTTGGACAAGGTGTGTCATTGGGAGCCCTAACTGAAGGTACAAAGGCTCATGCTATTCTTTTATTTTTTCCAATTTTTTTTCATTTAAATTTGAAACAAGCTTGTTTTACATGTCAAACCAAGTTCTCACACCCTTCTGGCCTCCCCTGTCCCCCCAAAAAACCAACATCCCATCCCCTCTTTGCTCCCCAGGCAGGGTGAGGCCTTCCCTGGGGAGTCTTCAAAGTCTTTCATCACCTGGAGCAGGGATCAGGCCCTCCCCTATGTTTTTATGCTGTGGGAGTATCCCTCTATGTGGAATGGGCTCCCAAAGTTCATTCCTATACTAGTGATAAATACTAACATACTACCAGAGGCCCACAGATTGCTCAGTCCTCCCAACTAACACCACATTCAGGGAATATGAGTCATTCCTATGCTCATTTCCCAGCTATCAGACTGGGGTGCATGTGCTCCCCCTTGTTCAAGTCAGCAATTTCTGTGGGTTTCTCTAGCCTGGTCTTGACCCTTTTGCTCATCTCTACAACTGGATTCCAGGAGTGTTTAGCTGTGGGTGTTTGCTTCTGCTTCTATCAGGATATAAGTTAGTCATCAATCTCATTAACAGGGAAAGGCATTTAAGGTAGCCTCTCTACTACTGCTTAGGTTGTTAGTTGGGGTCATCTATATAGATCTCTGGGCATTTCCCTAATCCAAGATTTCTCTTAAAACCCATAATGGCTCCCTCTATTATGGTATCTCTTATCTTGTTCTCCTCTGTTCTTTCCCTGATATTCTTAGATAGATCTCTTCTTGCCTTGAATTTGTGGAATAGATATAAACTCTCTGTCCATTCTCCATAAACATGTCAGTGTGACTGTTGTCATTATTGTAAAAGACGTTAATGCTCTGATACCATGAACTCCCAAATCAAATGTTTTCCTTATAAACTGTCTTGGTAATACAGTTTATGTTTTTGTTTTTGTTTTGAATATTTTTGATTTATACATTTTAATTCATTTATTTACTTTAGAAACAATCTTATTTCATGTAAATCATAGTTCCCTCTCCCTCCCATCATCTCAAGCCCCCCATTGATCCTCCCATCGTACTCTCATGACCTCGAATAGTCTCCTTGAACAAAAGAGTACTTATTTGTCCTTTGTGTCTATGAATCATAAAAAGTACATATGAATAGGATAGTTAAGGGATATTTTGGATTCTTCAAAGGGAATACTCTCTTAAGATTCTCACAAAGGAAAAGGAAAGGAATATGGCTCCTAGGCCTATTAGTGTATTGATTTTTGTGCATTCAATAAAGAAAATCAAGTGTGACCTAAGCAGCAAAAGTGCAGCCCAGTTCGGTTCAGGTTTCCTTCCTGCATGACTCATGCCATGGATTGGGAAGGGAAAGAGCACTGGAGGTGTGCCAATTTATTATTCTCTGTGGAGTCTCAGGAAAGGACGAGTGTAACTAGCTGATAAAGGGCATTCTCATTTGTCTTCAACTTTACAGTGTAGAGCAGTGGTTAAAAGCTTAAGTGCCATCTATTATGGGTATGCATCCTTATTGTGTTTTTAAATAGGTGTGGAGTTAGTTACTTTTTCTTTGATCCATTGTATTCAGTGGAAGAGGTAAATTGCTGGTGAATGCCTATGTGCTGTAGCTGCAGAAGACCAGTAATACAAGGAAGGTTTAAAACTGTTCCTTGTGTAAGGTGATTGAAAAGTATATTTATAATTTAATAAACATTTTCATTCATTTTGCACCAATGTAACCAGTCTTTACTCTTTACTGGAAAGCTATTTTTTGCCTAGCTTTAATATAATTTCTAAACTCTCTAGAACTTCCTCTTCACTGGCAATTAAGTGTGTGCAGAGGTTTTCTTCTCTTTGTTTTCTGCAAGATTCTCCTCAGGGCAAGATTAGTGTCTGAACCATCTTGTGTTGTCTGTGTTTGTTGAAAAAATGAGTTATTGGCCAATTTTCAGTTTCTCCATACCAGCAATACCATCCACAATAGTCTACAGTACAAAAAGAAAATGTTTCTTTTCAGAATCCACCATGGAGATACACACTAGCACTAAATCAACACTTTCATTTTTTTTTCTTTATTCTAGTTCCTCCTGTTCACAATGCTCTACTAGATTTCTAAAAATTTCCACAAGAGTCTCTTTTGTATACTATTCAATATTTTGTAATTTGGACCATCTTTTGTAAATCCCCATAATCTGTTTCCACATTGATTCCATGCAAAAAGAATATAAAAATAATAACAACATTCAATATCTATGTAGTGAGTACCATATCCTGGGTTCTCTGAAATTTCAATCTCCTTCTGAAATCTTGTTGGGAGAGGAAATAATTTAAATAAAAAATAAAGGTTATGTCTCTTCTATTTGCTATTAATGTTACCACTTTTTCTTACTTGCACAATTAGTGTGCTTCATAGGTTGTGGGATGATAACCTGTGGGTGGAAACTTCTAAAATTAGCAGCATGGATTTGATCTGCATTTCATGTATATATTTCTTTAAACCCCAAATATAACACAATAGCTTTTTATATACTTAATTATTTTATCATATAAATACTTTTAATATTATAGCAAAATGGGAAAAAGCTATAAACATTTACTTTTAGAAAGACATTTAGGTAACATTCACTGGATCAGTTAAATTGCACTGCTGCTGTGAATATGGAAGAGGGAAGATGGAAGTGGGGAAAGGTGAAAATAAATGCATCAGCCAGAATGAGTCACATGGTGAGTTCAGAAAGTTAAACAAGACAAGAAAAGTAGCAAAGTCCTGGAATAACAGAACTTGAAGGAAGGAAAGATCTCTTGGCTGTGAGAACCATTTTTGTTGATGTCTGCATCCAGTTACAACTGGCTTTGTCTTTGCCATTGTGTTACATACTGGATCTACCCATTGGATAGCCTTTTCATCTCTTTCAAAGTTGGGTACTCAAAATTCATCTCCCTTACTCCTGAGCTCTTATTAACACATCCAGATAATAACTGGTTCTCTGGGAGCATTCAGGGCAATGTCAACAAGATCTGTTATCTAAAGATAATTAATTCAGAAACATTAAAACCAGGTAATTGGGAAGAGATTTTTAGAGTCAGGGATGCAATAAAAATAGGAAAGTAAAAAAAAAAAAAAAATAGCAGAACTTAGCTTTCTTACTTTCAAATATGGTTGATTGGCATGATTATAACTGGTTACTTATAGAAGCACTTATAGAGATATGAATGTGCAGGGGTTGATACTAAGGCATGCAGTTCTTAGTTCTGTAGTTTGAGACTGAGAGAAATAACTTATCTTCCCTGTACATGTATACCTATGATTCATATTTATGTTATGAATAATATCTGTAAGTATAAAGAGCCAGGACTCCTTGGAGCAATAGCTGATTCTAAGAATGAGGAAGAACATTTTTATTTTATGACATAGAAAGTAAGACCAAAAGCAAAATAAAATTGGAACACATGATTAAGTGTCATACAAGAGCCCACAAGCCTGTGAGAAGAGACCCCCATGCCACAGCAGGAGCACTGAGGCAGTAAAACAAAGTACAAAGTACTCTTGGATATGAGGGAAAGTGAAATCTACATGGAGGCAACCATATGAGTTATCAAATACATAAGGGCTGGAGAGATAAATCTTTCATTCTGAATTTCATAGGAATTATTTGGATTTGTGCCTGAAGGAATGGAAACAACTCCTAACTCCTCAAATAAGACATATTCATGACATTCTTTTTAAAGGGTATAAAATACAGGAAGAAATGATCAGAAGAATAAGAGTAGAGTGGAGAGATTAACATCACTTCTAGGTGTGATCAAGGTCAACAAGAACAAAACAGTGTATCCTGAACCATGCTCATGGTGTAGACATTTGAAATGTGGTGAAAATAACATGTTACTTCTGTGGTCTTCCTTGGCACCAATTTAGCACCAGCTTTTTTGGGGAAGAAAACCAGATACACCTCAATCGATGGTCCTTCTACAACATACCATAAAAGTATTCTTCAGAATCCTCAGGGAAATGGAAAAAGAAAGTGTTTTAGTTAAGTGGAGCTTAAGGAGACATGACAACTAAATGAATACAGCTTTGTCGATGGAATCCAGGAACTGGTAATAGGAATTAGGGAAGAGCTGAGGGATTACAATTCTTTTGAAATCTGTCTTTGACTCATTCTACCTTCAAAGTCATCTCCAACAACTTCTCCAAATATTTTTTAGTGTTTGTATTTTTGGAAAGTTTCTTGCTATGTACCTCAGAACTACTAGGAATTTAAGATATTTTTGCCTCAATTACCCAAATAATGCAACACCTTAACTGTTTGGGAAGAACTTTTTGAAGATATTTTAAAGACTATAGCAGTTTTGTTCTGTAAATGGAATTGGATTCCTTAGGATGTTGCTCTCTTGACCTGTCACTGACTTTGGGATTTGCAGTCCAGACCAGTGACTCTTGTCTGGATCTTAATTCCACATTAGCTTTACCTTTAGTTTTGTTTACCTAAATTAATTCAAACAGGGCCACTGAAGGCTGAGTATCCACTTTTTCTAAGAAGTGCTTAGATGAGGAACTCAGGATCCTCCAGGGAACAGTCTACCAACAAAAAATACAGGCACTCAAGGTGAATACATGAGGTACCTTAAAAAGCACATCAAGATCTGATAGAAGAAAGGGGAGTATGGAACAGTTAACATTGCAATGTCAATTATCACAAGACTTCTAGGTGAATACTTATGCATACGTTCTTGTATTGAGTAGAAGTATTTAGGTAATTGTAAGATACTGTTTTCAATACAAACTCTAAAACTTAAAGGATTGCCTAGAACTAAAGTATGAGCCTAATTAGGGACATGGGAAGCTGATAAATGTGCATACTCTAATATCTGTATGCATTGTCACATCAGAGTAGTTTCTCTACAGTAAAGTCATATGGCATGACTCATTGTGTCATTTCAAAATTTACCAAAACTATCTCTTCAGGGTGAACAGGGACATGGAGGATTTAGTCTTTGAATACCTATGTCTTGTCTTCCACAGTCAGATTTATATAAGAGTGGGAACTTTTTCTAAGTCTGAGGCAAATGCAGAATGAAAATACTCCATTCTGGTTTTAATGATTACAGTAGTGATAGAATCAAGAATATCATATTTGTTATATTGTTTAAACAACTGAATCTGAGAAACATACAAAAAATTTAAGTAACCAAGTAGCTATAGATATCTCAGAATATCTCTAATAAAAAAATGAATTGGAGTTATATTTTTCCTCATTTTTAAATTCTGTTTATGTATATTTGTGTATATGTGGGCACATATGGATGGGTGTATATGACTGTAGATACAAATGCAAATTATTATCAGGAATCATCCTTGATCACTTCGTCATAATTCTTATTGAGTCAGGGTTGTGTATTTTTTTTTTTTTTTTTTTTTTGCATATAGAGTATTTTTTATTTAATTTTATATAACAAAGTCCAATTAAATGAAAACAAACATTTATACACAATATTTGGGAATTTGGGCGTCGTTCTTTCCAAACTACTTCCTGCTGGTAAGGGGCGCTGTCTTGGGGGATTCGAAGAAGATTCAGATATCCTAGCTGTAGTCTGTAGGGCTGTTTTGTCCAGCTGTTTGGAATGTAGGATCAGCTTGTACTCTGTTTCAGGCGGTCTGGTGTGATCAAACCACATTAGTCTGGAAGGAATCCACATCTTTTCATTTTCTGTGGAAACAAAAATAGAAATACTTTTCCCCAGTAACTTGTTCTTCAACTTAAATTTTGGAGTCAAAGCGTTATTTTTTTTTTTTTTTTTTTTTTATTATTATTATTTTACATGTCGATCCCAGTTCCCTCTCCCTCCCTCCCTCCCTCCCTCCCCCCAAGCCCTCCCTCCCTCCTTCCCTCCCTTTTGCCCTCTCTACCCTCTCCCATGCACTCTAAACACCCTCCCCTCCCAACCCCCCACCACAATACAATATGTAGGGGAATGCCATCCAGTTGGGGTCATGTAGATCTGACAGGTCCTGTGAAGTAGGGACTAGGGCTTCTCTCCTATCTCTAGAATAAGGCAGTTATCCCTCCATGGGGGATATGTTTGCAAAGTCCTTTTGTGCACCAGGGATACATCCTGGCTCCACTGTCTGAGGTCTCTTAGACTGCTCAGACCTTCTGGCTGAGACCCATATTCAGGGGAGTCCGAGTCAGACCTCTGTTGGCTTCCCAGCTATCAGTCTAGTGGCCCTTAGCTCCTCCTTGTTCAGGTAAGCTGTCTCTATGTACTTCTACCGCATGGTCTTGTCCTCTCCATCTGCTTCTGGGTTCTAGTTTGACTCAGTGTTTATGTATGGGTGTTTGCTCCTGTTTTCAACAGGCATTAGTTGAGGACTCCATGGAGAAGTTAGTTGTTGATCTCACTCTCCGGGAAGGGCATTTATGATAGCCTTTCCACGGAAGCTGAGATTGTTAGTTGGGAGCAGTCTTGTAGTTCCCTCGACCTTTCTTTGTGTTCAACTTTATCTTCAAACCAATATTGGCTCCCTCTTTTATGTTCTCTCTCTCTGTCTCTGTCTCTCTCTCTCTTTCCTATTTTCCATTCCTAACCAGGCTCAATCCTCCTAGTCACACATGCCTTCCTCTCCTCCCTCTCATTTTCTCCTACTTCTCTCTCCATTAGCTGTCCTCCCCCCACTATACCTGAGGTCTGGGGGACTTGTCCCTTCCCAGTTCTGTGAGGGACTTTATATGAATCTCTTAGAATACAACTTGTATCCTAGTTCCTCTGGTGATGTGAATTATAGGCTGGTGATCATTTGATCTAGGTCTAAAATCCATATATGAGTGAGTACATACTGTGTTCCTCTTTTTGTGACTGGGTTACCTCATTCAGGATGGTTTCTTCAAGTGCCATCCACTTGCCTGCGAATTTCAAGATACCATTATTTTTTTCTGCAGAGTAGTATTCCATTGTGTAGATGTGCCACATCTTCATTAACCATTCTTCAATTGAAGGGCATCTAGGTTGCTTCCAGGTTCTTGCTATTACAAATAGTGCTGCTATGAACATAGTTGAACAGATGTCTTTGTTGCATTGATGTGAATCCTTTGGGTATATGCCTAAGAGGGGGATTGCCGGGTCCTGTGGTAAACTAATTCCCATTTTCCTGAGGAACCGCCATACTGATCTCCAAAGTGGCTGTATGAGTTTGCACTCCCACCAGCAGTGGAGGAGTGTTCCACTTTCTCCACATCCTCTCCAACATAAGTCATCACTGGTGTTTCTAATTTTAGCCATTCTGGCAGGGGTAAGATGGTATCTCAAAGTTGTTTTGATTTGCATTTCCCTGATAGCTAAGGATGTGGAGCATTTTCTTAAGTGTCTTTCAGCCTTTTTGATTTCCTCCATTGAGAATTCTTTCTTCAGTTCTGTACCCCATTTTTTAATAGGGTTATTTGGTGTTTTGTTGACTAGTTTCTTGAGTTCTTTGTATATTTTGGAGATCAGCCCTTTGTCGGATATAGGATTAGTGAAAATCTTTTCCCAGTCAGTGGGCTGCCGTTTGGTCTTGTCAACTGTGTCCTTTGCCTTACAGAAGCTTCTAAGTTTGAAGAGGTCCCATTTATTAATTGTTTCTTTCAGTGTCTGTGCCCCTGGAGTTATGTTCAAGAAGCGGTCTCCTATACCAATTTGTTCAAGGGTACCTCCTACTTTCTCTTCTAAGAGGTTCAATGTGGCTGGATTGATGTTGAGGTCTTTGATCCATTTGGACTTGAGTTTTGTGCATGGCGACAGACATGGGTCTATCTGCAGTCTTCTACACACCCTCATCCAATTGTGCCAGCACCATTTGTTGAAGATGCTGTCTTTGCCCCATTGTATCATTTTAGCTGTTTTGTCGAAAATCAGGTGTTCATAGGTGCATGGATTAATATCAGGATTTTCAATTCGATTCCATTGGTCTACCTGTCTATTTTTATGCCAATACCAGGCTGTTTTCAGAACTATAGCTCTGTAGTAGAGCTTAAAGTCAGGAATGGTGATGCCTCCTGATGTTCTTTTATTGTATAGGGTTGTTTTGGCTATCCTGGGTCTTTTTGTTTTTCCATATAAAGTTAATTATTATCCTTTCAAGGTCGGTGAAGAATTGTGGTGGGATTTTAATGGGGATTGCATTGAATCTGTAGATTGCTTTTGGTAAGATTGCCATTTTTACTATGTTTATCCTACCTATCCAAGAGCATGGGAGGTCTTTCCATTTTCTGGTATCTTCTTTAATTTCTTTCTTTAGAGTCACAAAGTTCTTATTATATAGATCTTTTACTTGTTTGGTAAGCGTTACACCAAGATACTTTATGTTGCTTGTGGCTATTGTAAAGGGTGATGTTTCTCTGATTTCTTTCTCTGCCTCTTTGTCGTCTGAAAAAAATAGGGCTACTGATTTTTTTGAGTTTATCTTGTATCCTGCTAGTTTGCTGAAGGTGTTTATCAGCTGTAGGAGTTCCCTGGTAGAGTTTATTGGGTCGCTTATGTAAACTATCATATCATCTGCAAATAGAGACAGTTTGACTTCTTCCTTTCCAATTTGGATGCCCTTGATCTCCTTTTGTTGTCTTATAGCATTAGCTAGAACTTCTAGTACGATATTGAAGAGATATGGAGAGAGAGGACAGCCTTGTCTTGTTCCTGATTTTAGAGGAATTGGCTTAAGTTTCTCTCCATTCAGTTTGATGTTGGCAGTTGGTTTGCTGTATATTGCTCTTATTATGTTTAGGTATGTTCCTGTTATCCCTGACCTCTCTAATACCTTTATCATGAAAGGGTGTTGAATTTTATCGAAGGCTTTTTCTGCATCTAGGGAGATAATCATATGGTTTTTCTTTTTCAGTTTGTTTATATGGTGGATCACGTTGATAGATTTTCGTATGTTAAACCATCCCTGCAATCCAGGTATGAAGCCTACTTGATCATGGTGGATGATTTCTCTGATGTATTTTTGAATTCGGTTTGCCATTATTTTATTGAGTATTTTTGCATCGATGTTCATCAGGGATATTGGTCTGTAGTTTTCTTTCTTAGTTGTGTCTTTGTGAGGTTTGGGTACCAAAGTTATTGTGGCCTCATAAAAAGAGATTGGCAATAAACCTTCTGTTTCTATCTTGTGGAACAGTTTGAGGAGTAGTGGTATTAGTTCTTCCTTGAATGTCTGGTAGAATTCTGCACTGAATCCATCTGGCCCTGGACTTTTTTTCGTTGGAAGGCTTTCGATGACTGCTTCTATTTCATTTCGGGTTATAGGTCTATTTAAGTTGTTTGTCTGTTCTTGATTTAATTTTGGTAAGTGATAGTTATCCAGAAACTTGTCCATTTCCTTTGAATTTTCAATTTTTGTGGAATACAGATTTTCAAAGTATGACCTGAAAATTGTCTGGATTTCCTCTGTGTCTGTTGTTATGTTCCCCATTTCATTTCTGATTTTGTTAATTTGCATGTTCTGTCTCTGCTTTTTCGTTAATTTGGATAAAGGTTTATCAATCTTGTTGATTTTCTCAAAAAACCAACTCTTTGTTGCATTGATTTTTTGTATTGTTTTCCTGGTTTCTATTTTGTTGATTTCAGCCCTCAAGTTGATTATTTCCTGGCGTCTGCTCCTGCGGGGTGAATTCGCTTCTCTCTGTTCTAAGGTTTTCAGTTGCGCTGTTAATTCATTTATGTGTCTATCCTCTGTTTTCTTCATATGGGCACTTAGTGCAATGAACTTCCCTCGTAGCACTGCTTTCAAGGTGTCCCATAAGTTCGGGTATGTTGTATCCTCATTCTCGTTGAATATTAGAAAGTCTTTAATTTCTTTCTTTATTTCTTCTTTGACCCAGGAGTGGTGCAATTGCACATTGTTCAGTTTCCATGAGTTTGCAGGTTTTCTGCTATTTGTATTGTTGTTGAATTCCAATTTTAAAGCATGGTGGTCCGATAAGATACAGGGGACTATTTCTATTCTCTTGTATCTGTTGAGGTTTGTTATGTCTCCTAGTATGTGGTCGATTTTAGAGAAGGTTCCATGTGGAGCAGAGAAGAAGGTATATTCTTTTGTCTTTGGATGGAATGTTCTATAGATGTCTGTTAGCCCCAGTTGAGACATAACTTCTGTTAATTCTTTTGTTTCTTTGTTGAGTTTCTGATTTGTGGTCCTGTCTAGTGTTGAGAGTGGTGTATTGAAGTCTCCCACTATAAGTGTGGGGGGTTTTTTATGGGGTTGGGTTTTTGTTGGTGTTTTTTTTTGTCCCCCACTATAAGTGTGTGGGGTTTTATATGGGTTTTGGTTTTTTTGTGTTTTTTTTTAATGTGGGTGGCTTTGTATTAGGGGCATAGATGTTCAGAATTGAGACTTTGTGTTGATGGATTTCTCCTGAGATGAATATGAAATGACCATCTTCATCTCTTTTGACTAGTTTTGGTTTGAAGTCTAGCTTGTTAGATATTAGGATAGCTACGCCTGCTTGCTTCTTATTTCCATTTGATTGGAAAATCTTTTCCCAACCCTTTACCCTGAGGTAATGTCTATCTTTGGAGCTAAGATGTGTTTCTTGTATGCAGCAGAAGGATGGATTCTGTCTTCGTATCCATTCTGTTAATCTGTGTCTTTTTATAGGTGAGTTAAGACCATTAATGTTGAGGGTGAGTAAGGACCATTGATTGTTGATGGTTGTTTGATTTAGGTTTGTTGTTGGCAGTGGTATTGTGAATATATTTGTTCTGCTTCACCCTAGGTTTCTGGTGTAGTTGGATTATCTGTTGCCTACATTTTTGTGGGCGTAGTTACCTTCCTTGGGTTGGAATTTTCCTTCCAATACTTTCTGTAGGGCTGGATTTGTAGATACATATTGGGAAAATCTGGTTTTGTCATTGAATATCTTGTTCTCTCCATCTATATTGACTGAGAGTTTTGCTGGATATAGTAGCCTAGGCTGGCATCCGTGTTCTCTTAATACTTTTAGAACATCTATCCAGGACCTTCTGGCCTTGAGGGTTTCCATGGAGAAGTCAGGTGTAATTTTGATAGGTCTGCCTTTATATGTTACCTGTCCTTTTTCCTTCGCTGCTCTTAATATTTTTTCTTTATTCTGTATGCTAGGTGTTTTGATTATTATATGTCGAGGGGTCTTTTTTCTTTGGTCCAGCCTATTTGGGGTTCGGTATGCTTCTTGTACTTTCATGGGCATGTCCTTCTTCAGATTTGGAAAGTTTTCCTCGATGATTTTGTTGAATATGTTTTCAGCACCTTTGAGCTGGGCTTCCTCACCTTCCTCTATGCCTATTATTCTTAGGTTTGGCCTTTTCATGGTGTCCCACATTTCCTGGATATTGTGTGTTAAGGATTTGTTGGATTTATGGTTTTCTTTGGTCGATGAATCTATTTCTTCTAGTTTATCTTCTGCGCCTGAGATTCTCTCTTCCATCTCTTGAATTCTATTGGTTATGCTTGTGTCCGTGGTTTCCGATTTTTTGCCCAGCTTTTCAATTTCCAGCTTTCCTTCCATTTGTGTTGCCTTTATTTTCTCAATTTCGGTTTTCAAATCTTGAACCGTTTCCTTCACCTGGTTAATTGTTTTTTCTTGGCTTTCTGTACTTTCCTTAAGGAATTTGTTCATTTCTTCCACTTTTTTGTTTGTTTTTTCCTCTATTTCTTTAAGGGATTTTCTCATATCTTCTTTGAGGGCCTCTATCATTTTTATGATGGTGATTTTTAAGTCATACCCTTCTGCTTCCTCTGCTTTGTTGTTGTGTTCCATTCTAGTTGGTGTAGATTCCCTAGATTCTGGTGGTGTCATGTTTGTCTTTCTGTTGTTAGGTGTTCTCTTGTATTGCCTTCTTCCCATAGTTTCTTCCTGTAGGTGTTGGTGGTGTCTCTTCCCTCTCTCTATGGTCCTTCCCAGATGGGCTTATGTGGATCAAAGATTCAATGTCTGTATCTCTGTGTGGTCCAAGCTCTCTAGGAGGCTTCTCTCTGGCCAATAGCCGGGAGAAGAGGACGAGGGCTGGACTGGAACTTGAGAAGGTTTTGCAGGGTAGTGGGATCTCACTGGAAACTGGCGCTCTCCAGCTGAGACCTCGTTCTTTGGCAGGGCCCGGATTTGGGGGTCAAGGATCTTGCCTGCAGGAACTCCAAGTGGACCCGCAGAGATAGGCGGATCTCTGGGAGGGGCCTGGGACTCCAGCAGAGGACTGGAGGCGGGGTCAGGGACCAAGCCGGTGGAAATTACAGGTGGTCCCACGTGGATAGTCAGGTCTCCTTTGTTCGGAGTTGCTCCGAGAGGTCTCCGAAGTAGGGTGGACTGTTGGCTCCACCCTCTGTCCCAGTGCTCAACCAGAGCGGCAGGACCGTAGGTGGGGTAGGGCACAGGGTGGGGGGGGGTAGGCTGGAGGTTGGGATGGGTGGGGGTGTATCAGAGCTCCAAGGGTGCTCTCAAAGGGGACCGGAGACAGGAGCAGCAGGATCAGGGGCCAATCCAGGGAGTTCAGGCGGGGGAGGGGGGTAAAGAGGTTGAAGGGGACAGGCAGCCCCGATTGGGCCCAGACTCACCTCTGGCCAATAGCCGGCAGAAGAGGACGAGGGCTGGGCTGGAACTTGAGAAGGTTTTGCAGGGTAGTGGGATCTCACTGGAAACTGGCGCTCTCCAGCTGAGACCTCGTACTTTTGCAGGGGCCCGGATTTGGGGGTCAAGCCAGGGTTGTGTATTTGAGGCTGAAATTGCAGATGGGCATTCATTCCCATCTAGCATTTACATGTTGTCTTATGACAAATTCCATTATCAAAATCAGGTTGGGGGAGGAAATGTTTTTTCTTTTCTCATCTTACACATATAGGTCACAATCAACTGAGATAAGTCATGCAGAGCCTACAGGGAGAAATCTGGATGCAGAAACCATGGAGGATCTCCGCTCTTTGACTTGCTCATTTACTCATGTTAAGCTAGCATTATCATATGCTTGGGAATTGTGCTTCCCACAATGAGCTAGACTGTCCTTTATCAATTTTCAATAAAGACAATCTTACAAACTTGGCCAAAGTTCAGTTTTTTTAAGTCAAGTTTTCAATTGGTGTTCTTCTATCCAGGTGATATTAGGTTACATCAAGCTAAGGTTACCACCATCCAGAATTTGCGGATTCAGGATGACTGAACCAGTTCTCAATCCTTAAATTTCCCATGCCTTCCTGTGAACATCTAAGCATATTGTTAATGAAGCTTGTTGATAGCACACTTCTCAATAAACTATGGCATAAGTTTTCCCTAGCTTAAGCATCCATTTTGAGATGGCTTAATAGAAAAATGCAGCTCTTTGTTTTCTAAATTATATGAAAAAAAGAAAGGAAGAATGCACGATAGAAAACACAGAAAGGCAGCTAATTTCAAGATGACCCTGCTTTCTCACCACTAAATTAATAGAGATACTAAAATATTGTGAATTCTATCCCCCTTTCAAGATTCTGTCTCAAATTTCCCAAGTTAATTATTTATGCCTAGGTCTCTCTTTCTCTCTCTCTCTCTCTCTCTCTCTCTCACACACACACACACACACACACACACACACACACACAAAAGACACACAAAGACACACAAATACTGATAGGAAAGTCTTTTATTTTATTAAAATAATAGAAAATGGATTAAAAGAAATCTTGTAATGCATGGGATCTATGTATTTGTTTCACACAACTCAGTATTGCATAAAAAATAAAGAGAGATTATATTAATTTAGCTCTGTCTTGGAATGAGAAGTTAATGCAGCAAAGGGTGGGATGAAATGTGTGTGTGGTAACTAAAGGGCTGGCAAACCAAAGGAAGAGGTAAGATACTTTGGATGAAAACTATAACAGAAAAATAAATATAGAAATAAAAAACCTCTGAGCATCTGTCCCTCCTCCTCCCTCTTCACACTGCTTTCTTCTTCCTCCTCTTTGGATATAACATTAATTGTCAATCAATAGGTCATGAAATAATCACATGAAAATATCAGTTCATTATGCAAGACTATGTCTACTCCTTAGTCCTTCATGAAAGAAATATAAGTTGAAAGGTTTGCAGGAAAATAATTCAAAGCAATTAGAAATATATGAAATGTATATATATATATGATTGAATTTTTTTAAAGGCCTTCAAAGTGTCCTCTATCTTTCTTATTTGTCCTCTTGTTCCTTCCAAGACCTGGGATTTAGACTCTTCTCACTTATGATGTTAAGAACCTGGTTTCTCAGTTGGAACCAGAGGTGCTTTCCATCTGTACTTCTAAAAGATTCAGTTTAGTTAGATAGTCTTCTTAAACACAATTAGATAACTAAGTTAATTACTTAATCTGATACACATAAAGAATTATTGATTTGTCTAGTCCATAGTTAAAATTGTGCTCTATTTAAAAAAATGAGTATTTATCCAGCACCTCTACAAAGTCAATGGATGTAAATTATCTGGCTCTTCTCATTTATTACTACTTATTTATACTTAGGGCACTTTTGAATTCCACCAAATTGTCCTACTCACCTAAACAATAAAAAATTTCATGTCAATAAATCTATATTCAAATATTAATAAATATTATTTTAAGTATAGGCTAATATAAGAAATGTATGACTGTAATTATAATCACTTTTGAATGTTCAAAAAATATGTGATATGCAAATATACAACTGCAATCCTAATTACTTTTATTCTGAACAGAAAACTTTTGGATTATAAATTTCTCTCATTAAGGTTGAAGGAGTACATTATGAACTCATTTTGAGTCACATCATATAATAGTCACCGCTGAAATTCATTAAGTGAAAAGATTTTCATTCTCTTCAAGTTACAGGATTTACTCTATTTAATTGATAAGCAGGTTAATGACCAAATACATTTATATATCTATTTTTCTAATAAAAATATGAGTATTAAAGATTGTGCTGAGGTCATTTAGAAATTGTCAGAAGACTGGATGTTTGGAGAATGTCTTAAGAAATGGGAGGCTAATTTAAGGAAGCTAGTGTTTCAAGAAAGTGCTTCCATGGCTCAGTTGGCTGGAGATTCTGGATTTATATCCGTTTGATTCCTTTGGCTTCTGCTCAGAGTATCAGAGGACATCTATTTTCTAATCTAAATGAAAGGGAAACAGGCACAGAGCCAGGCAGGCCTGTATCATTATAAATCAGATGTTGTCTGAGAAACTGACTTTGTCTAGCCAGCCATATTAACTTATTACCCCAACCTATGTGCTACAGGCACACCAGCATCTGAGGATGCCTTTAGAATAATTATTTAAGCCTATTTTCATCATTTCTATGTCATAATTGTACAATAATGGTTAAATAATGTTATTTGCAAGTATGAAGCAAACTATATTAGCAACACTTGCCAAGAATAGGGCTAAATATCTCTTTGTTTGATCTACTGGACATTTTATCATTAGGTTTTAATAGAATACTTAGTTTGGCAAGCACTTTAAAATAAACATTCCTTTATAGACTGGCTTCTGAAATCATTGAGCAATATTCATGGAGGCCCAAGAGGAAATACTGAAATATATTCAATGTCTCAGGAAAGAAATTGAAGAACTGATCTAAAAATTTTGGGGAGGAATAGAGTAAAAATGAATAAATGATAGCAAGGGCAATGGGAGCTTCGTTGTTAGGTGTAGGAAAAATAGGTCCACAATTAAGGGAAATATCAAAAAGCCACAGTAATAGGGAAAAAAAAACAACCAAACAAACAAACAAAAAGACAAAAACAGAGAAATCCAATGGGGTATCACCAAGACTGGAGCCAAATAAGAGTAGAAGGGAAAACATGCCATAGAATCATAGAATAAAGTAGAGCTATACATGATCTGATAAGGAAGCTTGGATCTAATATATCTTTGTTAATGTTATCAATCACACTATTGCTTGTAGAGTATAATATTGAACAGCATTTTCTAAGGTTCCTGAGAATTTTTTATCTTTACTTTTTACTTTTTTTTGGTTCTCTCTCTCTCTCTCTTTTGCTTTTTCATTTTTTATTTAAATTAGAAACAATCTTATTTTACATATCAATCCCAATTCACTCTCCCTCCTGTCCTCCCATGTCCCCCAACAACACTCTCAATCCCATCCCCTTAGGTTTAGGCTCCCCATGGAGGGTGAGACATTCCATGGGGCATCATAAAAGTCTGTCACATTATTTTGATCAGGGCTTAGGCCTCCTCCCATGTGTCTAGTCTGAAATAGTATCCCTCTATGTGGAATGAACTCCAAAAGTCCATTCATATACTAGGGATTAATGCTGTTCCACTATCAGGGGCCCCATAAACTGCCCAGGACTCCTAACTGGCAGCCACATTCAGGGGATCTGGG
Organism: Phodopus roborovskii; assembly: GCF_943737965.1. NCBI lineage: Eukaryota > Metazoa > Chordata > Mammalia > Rodentia > Cricetidae > Phodopus > Phodopus roborovskii. The sequence continues at coordinate 13,132,870 of NW_026126447.1, forward strand.
TCAGTTCTATGCTGGTTTCACAGATGTCAGTCTGGGGTCAGGGAGCTCCACCTTGTTCAAGTCAACTGTTTCTGTGGGGTTTCCCAACCCAGATTTTTATTGACTGTGAAATAATTTACCATATGAGCCTTCTATTTTCTTCATTCTTATTAATTATTCTATATTTATTCCAATCTTCAATATATCTGTGTGGGATGGTTTCCTAAACAGTGTTCTTATGGTTTTAATTGGTTGTCAATAGTGCCTAGAATAATCTAAAACAGAAACCTCTGCATGTGTCTGGGAGAGAGTTTGGAGATTAGGATAACTGAGGTGGAAGTACATGCACTAAATGTGCTTGATGCTGCCCTATGGGCAGGAGTTCTGTAACTGTATAAAAAGGAACAAGCAAACTGATTACCAGCATTCCATACTTCATGCTTACTGACTGAGGATGCATTGTGACAAGATGGCTTCAACACCTCTTTCTGTGCCTTTTCTGCCATGATGGACCATATACTCAAGCTGTGAGCCAACATAAGTATGCTTTCCATGATTTCTTTTTATCAGTTATTTTGTCACAGCACATCGAAAAGTAACTTGCACATTCATGGAGATACACTTGGAAAATGCATAAGTTGGTGAGATCCATCCTTTAGTCTCTCTATAAGTTACATTCTCTCACTATGCCAGGTAGGGTGACTCTTCTGGTTTTAATTATCCTTCTGGGAGTAAACATCTGGCATTACCTAGTAGATACCAATCATTGTGGGCCTACCAAAAACCATGTGTCTTCTCTGCTCTCACTTACAAGTGCAAGGCAATGTGGGTCTTCTTAGGGATGTGTTTTGGTGTCTCTCTATAAGTTACATTCTCTCACTATGCCAGGTAGGGTGACTCTCCTGGTTTTAATTATCCTTCTGGGAGAAAATATCTGTGCATTACCTAGAAGATACCAATCATTGTGGGCCTACCAAACACCATATGTCTTCTCTGCTCTCACTTACAAGTGCAAGGCAATGTGGGTCTTCTTAGGGATGTGTTTTGGTGTTATAGAAATGTTTGTCACTTATTTAGCTGCACATAGATTTGGTTTGATATCTATATAAAATGGTGGTTCTAGTTTTACATAATTACCTAGAAAAATATAAAATTCTGTTGTCCACTTGTTCTTATATTAATTTCACTAATACACTATTTCAAGTTTACTGTCATAGTTATTATATCAACAGAACATTTAAATTTAAATAAGTGAAAATATGAATTGAGTTTACTTGTGTTATGTGAGGTGTTCTTAATCACGTGATGCAATAGTCATCTTAAAGAAAGCAGGATTTGCTTTACTTTAATTTGGAAAATCTCTTAAGACTAGATCCTCATATTTTTATCAATGAAAAAATCTCATTGTATTGTCATGAGTTCGTACTTTTCTTTCTAGTAATATATTATTTGAATTATTTGAATATATGAAACAAAAAGATAATGTAGTACCCTACATTTGAATATTTAGTAGTCACTATTGGGAAGATATATCACTTCCTCAGTTTTCATATAATAACAGTGCTCATCTTTATTTTGTTTAGAAGCTGAAAGGCTTTTGTAGATAATTGTATTACATGTAACAGGAGTTAGATAGTAGAAGTAATATTTTGTTTCTGGAAAGATTTTTTTTCTCATTTTTATATTATTGTACATATAGTTGTAACTCAATAATCCAGTGTTTCTTTCTTATAATAATGTTGAGATAGAAAATTCCAGATCTTCAATTTTACTTTTTAAAAAGAAAATTAAATTCATCACAAAACACTGGAACTTGTATCATGGTCTGGGAAAATAATCAACTCAATATTTTCATGGGTTAGATTTCTTTTGTTGTATAACTGCACATAACTAATAGATAAAACAACATTGACTTTACTGGTGCCACTGTGTACTAACAATTAAGTGATCTGCTTACCAATGTAGAGTTAATTATAAAACTTTCTTTCTCTGTAATAATTATTAATTAACATTTAATTATAACTGCTCTTATAGATTCCTAATGAAAGTTAAAGGTTAGCTACTACTGACAATTGCACAGATTTATGAATGATTTAATACTGAAGTGTCTATTTAAAATAGATAAGTTTATTTTTCTATGTTAGGTATGAGCCATTATTACTTTTAAAATAGGGGGAAAACTGACTATTTATAGTGTAAGAGCATTTGTTTAATAGGACCTGAGAACAGTTGCTTCACATTGCTAATATAATATTCTTCTTTTAATTTATAATTTTCTTATTTTACATATAGATCCCAGTTCCATCTCCATCTCTCCCTCTCTTCCAGCCTCCCATGCCCCCTGACCACCGTCCCATCCCATTCCCACTCCCCCACTTCACATGCAGGGTGATGCCTACCTGGAGGGGTCATCTAAATCTGTCAAGTCATTTGGAGTAAGGACTAGGCCCTCCTTCCTGTCTCTAGGTTAAGGGAGTATCCCTCCATGGGGAATGTGCTCCCAAAGTCCTGGTTCCACTGTCAGAGGTCCCTTAGACTGCCCAGACCTTCTAACTAAGACCCATGTTCAGGGGGTTTGAGTCAGTCCAATGCTGGATTCTCAGCTATCAGTCTGGGGTCACATTAGCTCCTCCTTATTCAGGTCAGCTGTCTCTGTGGGTTTCTGTAGCCTGGTCTTGTCCTCCTTCTCAGCATTTGGATTCCAGTTCGGTTCAGTGTTTAGCTGTGGGTGTCTGCTTCTGCTTCCATCAGCTACTAGATGATGTCTCTATGACTGTTGATAAGTTAGTTAGTCGTTGATCACATTATCAGGGAAGGTCATTTATGGTAGCCTTTCCATTCTAGCTCAAATTGTTAGCTGAGGTCAACAATGTAGACCTCTGGACTTTTCTCTAGAGTCAGTTTTCTCTTGAAACCTACATGGCTCCCTCTTTATGGTTTTTATGGTTTCTCTCTCTCTGTCTCTGTCTCTTGCTCTCTAGCTCTCTCTCCTAGCCCCATCTCCACTTACTGCCTCCCACTTCCAATATGCTCCGTAGATCTTGTTCCTTCCCCCTTCTGTGAGGGACCTTGTATGAATCTCCTAGTCTCCGCCATATATCCTAGTTTCTCTGGTGGTGTCAATTATAGGCTGGTGATCCTTTGGTCTACGTCTTGAATCCATATATGAGTGAGTACATATCATGTTCCTCTTTTTTGTGACTGTGTTACCTCATTCAGGATGGCTTCTTCAAGTTCAAAGTAGAAAAGATTGAATGGTATGTTTATGGTGCTTAGAACACTTTTGTCAAAGAATGAGAGGTCAAACAAAATATTTCTGTAATGCAAGCAGATTTGGGGATATATAGAGAGAAACACGCTCTGGCATTTAAAAAAATAGTTTATGTTGGGGAAAAAGAATTCTGCTCTAAAGGGAGGTGACAGGAAGCCCCAATCTCCTCCTACAGTTTCTACCATCTGGAGAACAGTATAAAATTCTCTTTTCAATAAAAACAACTGCTTTGTGTTTGCAGAGTTCCAATACTGATTTAAGAAAATACATGTGCATGAAGAGAGTCATGCACACAGATCCTCTCCATCTATGATACACAGAAAGAAGTGTATGTGTCAGTATGATTTCTGTCCCCCAAGCTACTTGCTGAGAATACAATGTGGATGACAAGTTTCATGTTTGGCCTATTGCAGAAACTCAAGAGCTTAGCTCTGCCTTTGGTCCATGGATATTTTCACATGGTGAACTTTTAGAAAGCAAGAATGACAATCAGTTGTTTAAGATTTAGAGTAATGACTCAAGCATAAGTTTATCTCCTTCTCAATTAATACTGCAATAGTTATTGAAAGGCATCCGTGTTTAGATTCTGTAAGTTACTAGCTTCTTCCTTGACAAGTGAGCTAGGGAAACGATTGGAGAGACAGCTCCATAGCTACGAGAACTGGCTTCTCTTCCTTAAGAACCTAGATTGGAAGCCCAGCACCCAAATAATACCTCACAACTATTTGGTGCATGGACAGACATGTAGGCAAAACATCCATGCACATAAAAATAAAATAAAGCAAATGAAAAAGTATTTTAAAAATTCTCCTGATAGCAATCTAGAAAGTGAATAATAGAGAAATTCAGCAAGAATATCTGCTTTAATTTGACATTTTCAATAGCAATATTTAAAATTATATATTCAAAGTTTGCAAGAACATGGATTTCTCCACATAACATAATGTAGAGTTTACCTCTATCTATATATTCTAAACATAGAAATGAGAAGACTTTTTTCAATGTCAGGAAAATGTAAATAGTCTATATACAGGTAGTAGAGTCTAAATAATTAGTAGAAGAATCTGGTAAGTGTATTTGGCTCCATTCATAGCATAGCATAAACTACTGTGTGAAATCAAAAAAAAAATAGCAATGGGAAACACATATGTTATGATTTTGTGAAAAATAGACACTGACATGCTGTTACAATGTTGGATATAGGTTTGGAGTAATGGCCCAGTACTTAAAATTCGTGCTCTGTATGTATAGGAACCATAGTTTAGTCTCCAGAACTGTACTCTCAGGCAGTTGTCATAAGGTTAAAATACCATACTGGAAAAGCTGACACAGGAGTATCCCTGGCACTTTTCTTAGCAAGCCAGGTTTAACTAAGCTTCATAGCAGTGACAGACCCTGTCTCAAAGGCTATAAGGTAGATGGCAGAGACTTTTCTTTAATCTTTACATGTGTGCATGTACATACATGCACAATCATACAAAACACAAATTTACACACATGTTCATTGGTATCTTTACATACATGTGGACAATTATTAACACAAAAATATAATATTAAAATGAGTTGAAATGTATCTAATTTTTATAATAGAAAGCATGTATATGAATGTCCATAATTCAATTTTTAATTACTTTTTATTTAAATTAAAAACAATCTTCTTTTATATACCAATTCTAGTTCTCTCTCCCTCCTCTTATTTCCCCCTACCAAAACCCTATCCCATCCCCTATCCACTCCCCAGGGAGAGTGAAGCCTCCTATGAGGAATCATCAATGTCTGTCTATCATTCTTTGGTAAAAGGTTACAGGTTCTGGCTATTACAAATAATGCTACTATGAACATAGTTCAACAGATATCCTTATATTATGATTGTGCCTCCTTTAGGTATATGAATAAGAGTGTAATTGATGGGTCTTGAGGTACATAGATTCCTATTTTTCTAAGAAACCACCATATTGATTTCCAAAGAGGCTGTACACGTTTGCATTCCCATGAGCAATGGAGGAGTCTTACCCTTTCTTTACTGGCTCTCTAGAATAAGCTGTCATTGTTAAGTTATTATAGCAACATCAGCTGATTGAGTCACAGTTCTACATGTAGCAAATATCTGTTTTCATCATTTAATTCCAAAACTATGTTTTGTTTTAATGCTATTTAGAGGGTGCAAATGGACTGGACCTAAATTTGTAGCTGTGTTTGTAAATTTGCTTGTGTATATGTAGGCATGTGTGTGAAGGGATGTACATGCATGTGTGTATTTGTGTTTGACTATGTTTGTGCATATTAATGCATGTGTTTTTGCTTTGCATGGTGTGTATGGGTGAGGAGATTTTGTCAGTTGTCTTCTTTGATTACTCTTCAGCATAGATTTTGAAATAGACTGTCATTGAACCTGACCTTACTAAGTCAGCTAGATTCTGGCAAGAAAGCCTCAAGGATTTTCATCTCTTTTTTACACAGCACTGGGGTAACAGGTATGTGGTAACATGCACATCATTTTTATGTGAAGGCTGAAAATCAAACTTGATTCTCTTGTTTGTACTTCAAGTAATTTACCAATTATGTCATCTCAGCAACTCCACATCCAATCTAACAGTCTGAATATTTTTAATAGTAAGTGAGATAACTGGTCTTTAAAACTAATATTGTAAAGTATTCATGCATTTTATTGACTTATATTATTTTGGATATTTTATTATGTCTCATTTGTTACTTATGTAGTAAAATTTGTAGTAAAATGGATTATAATTTTTGTCTTTAGGGCATAGTATTCCTTCAGATATTCTCAGTAGTGATTACATAACAATAATCAATTCTCTTGGATTACACTCATCATGGATAGGTAGTTTGTCATCAGTTAGTCAGATAATTTTGTTGGAAATAGTAATAATCTGAAATTTATAACTTAATGGTACACTAAGAAGCCCCAGAAAAAAAACCATAGAATAGTATCCAAAATGAGTAGACAACAAAAGTATTAAACATAAGGCTGAATTGAGAAAATCTAAACAAACAAATTAGTAAAGCAACCAGTTGATTCTTTGAAAAAAAAAATCAATACAATTGAAAAACTCTTAGCCAAATCAACTAAAACCAGAGGGAGAAGGTACAAATTTACAAAAGTAGAGAGAAACATGGAGATATAACAACACACTGAAGAAATCTAGATAATCATAAGTATATATTTTAAACCACAACTCCAGAAAAGAGGGAAATCCAAAGAAATAGATAATTTTCTTGATACATAACATTCACCAAAGTTAAATGAAGATCAGATAAGGAATACAAACAAAACTATATCCCATAGTTAAACAGAAGCAGTAATTTAAAGTTTTCTAACAACAACAATAACAAAAATAAACATAGAGAGAAAAAAATGTTTTCTTAGTACAGACATTCAAAGAAGATTGTTCCCTAACTAGAGAAAACCTAAAATCTTTTACACTAGAAATCAAGATTGAAACAAGGTTGACTACTCTCTCCATAAGTATTCAATATAGTACTTTTAATCTTAGCTAGAGTAATAAGACATATTAAGCAGATGAAAGGAATGCAAGTAGAAAGAGAAGAAATCAAAATCAAAATATTTTTATTTATAGATGATATTTTTGCATATGTAAGTGAGCTTGAAATTATACCAGAAAACTCCTACAGCTGGAAAACACTTTCAGAATCATAGAAAGTTACAAAATTAAAAAAAAAATCAGTAACTTTCCCCAACACAAATTACAAGTGGACTAGAAAAGAAATTATTAAAAAATATCATTCATAGTATCCTAAAAGTATAAAGTACCTTGGGGTTTTAATCTATAACTACACATGAATATTATAAAATTTAACTAAGCATGTTAAAATGCATATTATTGAAGTTCAAGTCTTGAAGAGAGAACTTGGGAAAGCAGAAGATGGAAATGTCCTTCAAATGTATGGAATAATATGATTAATACAGAGGAAAATGAACATCATACCAATGCAATGTTTGTAGGGAGAAGTTTCTGTCCCACCATCAACTCTCAAATAAACTCATAGAGAATTAATATTACTTATAAATGCTCATTAACCCTGAAGGTCAAGTGTTGTCATGCATACATTGGAAATAACCCAGTGTTCTCTAACTTATGTTAGAGACTTATGGCCTATTTAAAAAAGAAGTTAATAATCCTGGTACTGAACAGTTACCCAGGACTAGTTAACCCATGGATATTAGAGAAGAAACTACAACAGCCAATTTGCTAAACTAGAATAACACATAACTATACTCATTGTCTTTCCTTATATTCACAGATATATGTACTTCTCACTCTCTTCAACAACTCTTACCTTTGTAACAGAGACGATCACAGAAAACCATAACCAGTAAAAACCTAGGACTTAGTGTGCCAGTCCTCATACACATATCTACAAAAGCACTCACATACCTAAGACTCAGGGAACATTATGAAAGAGAGGGCAGAATGATCATAAGAGTCAGAAGATTAGGGAGTTTGCTCCCATACAGTCCCACCAACATAACTGCCTAAACAAGAGTTGAACAAAGACAAAAATACACATACAAAAGTTAGTGGAAGAAAAACTAGGGGGCTTCAAAGGACTACATGCCACTAAAAATGCTGAGAATAGAAGAGATAGTCTTCCTGAGGGAAAAGAACACTAACTGGTTGTCTAATACCAAAGGGTGAGGACTGAAAACATACATACAAGTAACACAATAAAGGCTAAACATGTTGCTTGGAAATATATATGTATATCTACATATGCATTTAATAACAATCAATGAAAAGAAGAAAGAAGGTAATAGGAGGGTTTGGAGGAAGGGAAGAAAAGGGGGTATTATGTAATTATATGTAGACTCAGAAATAAAAGAAAAATATGAAGAAAATGTAATGAAGAAAGTATGGTATGACATAAAATAGTAGTCCCCATGGTTAGAGATTAAAGAGAAATAGATAGTACAATAACAAGTACTAGTATTTCATCAGAGTAACAGAATCCATAAGGAAATAAAGGAAGTTAAGTGTAAAATTGGCATTTGTTAGTATCCTACCATTATACATATATGAAAAGATATAGCCAAGTAATATAAAGAAGAAATGGAGAGAGGGAGTGAGAAAGGTAGAGAAAGAGACAGAAATGCAGGTAAGAAAGAAGAAGAAAATACATGGTTTGGGCATAAAAAGATATGTAGTGTGTGCACAATTAGAGTGGTTACAGAAAGATACGGTGTTAAAATGCTTTGTTTAGTCTCCATTGTCACATCTCAGAGACCTGCACTTATCTGAAGGGAGAGTGATTCTGGAGGAAAGGGGAGGTAGACAGGAAGAGTAATAGAGGGTAGAGAAGCTGTGGTTGGGATGAATTGTATGAACGAAGAATCGGTTTTCATTAAAAATAAAACAAAAACAATAAAAGATGCTAAAGAAAAGCCAGGTAGTGGTAGCACTTGGGAGGCAAAGGCAGGAGCATCTCTGTGATTTCTAGGCCAGCCTGGTCTACAAAGAGAGTGAGTGCCAGGATAGGCTCCAAAGCTACACAGAGAAATCTTGTCTCAAAAAAAAAAAAAAAAAAAAAAAAAAGACAGTAAAGGAAAATGATTCATATCTATTTATGGAAAAGTAAATATTTTTTAATAAATGTCAAATTTAAATAAAGGTAAAATCAATTTAAAAATGCACAGTATCTGGAAATATTCCTCTCCTGGTGGCATGGATTTTAAATTCCCAGCCTGTGTCCTAAATAGCAAACAGCATTGTTGAGAGAGATACTGATTCTTACTGTAGTTCAAACTTGTAAAAGCTGATTTGTGACTATTCAATATCCCAGTGACCTATAAGTTATAATCATTAGGACCGAGTCTCTGGTGTACCCATGTGGAGTACATCAGTGTAATTCTCAATACCTCTATGTGTAATCATCCACAGCAAGAGCAGGATGCTCAGTTTCAGGTTCACAGTGTCACATTTCAGCTTACTTTTCACAGCTGGCTGACATCTTATCTCTGCACCCGCAATGGATCCAGCCCCTGATCCTTTGCCATATCCTGTAATTTGTGTGTCCCCACCACCCCAGCTAGCTGTCCCCGCAGAACCTGTGTATGACTTGATGTCTTGTATCACTCCCTTGCATTTTTCACTGGTCTCATGAGCTACAGAGTGCAAGTGACACTAGTTAACTATTGCTTATTTTCTGCTTCTTTGTAGAGATATTACCTGTTTTATTTAATTTTGGTAATACTTCTTTAAAAAATATTATTATCGTTCTTATAGTGACTATTTTCACATGCTTAGTGATATTGATGTTGCTTCAAATGCAGTATCTTCCTAGAAGTCTAGAACTGATTTCTGGAAAGGATCCCAAAGTAGAAATAGATTTCACAGAGAGAACATTGTATTGTTCTGGATATCTGCTGTAGGTTTTGATAACTGTTTTCCAGAAGAGGAGTATCAGATTACATGTGCTTTGTAGACATGAACATTGCTTTGCATTATGTGATACATTTATTTCTTATCTTGATTTCTGCAGCACACTGTAAGGCACATACTAGGTAGCCAATAAATATTCATGAATGTAACTTGCCAGTTTCCAAGTTAACTCTGCATTAAGACATTAGCTTCCTTTTGAGGAAACCTCGGTGTGAGAAAAGTTAGTTAATTTTTGTAATACAGTTTATCAGGGACTCAGTAGGTGTTCACTAGCTCTATTGTAATGATGGATGGTATCTATTTTTATGCCAGATGACTTTATGTAGCTATTTGTCAATTTTTTGATATACCTCCTTTGCATAAAATCTCCTAAGGTTTTTTAGACAAAGGTTCTTATTGTTGTTATATTATTCCCTTTAATACTATTGAGAAGTTTTAGAATGTTTATTACTCCATTGTACTTTCACAATCTGTTCTTCTTCATAACAATACCAAGAATAATTAATATTGAATTTTAATAATGTAGTATAAAAACAGATACCAATAATTTTCTTACAAAACTCATCACTCCTCTTTCTAGTTTAACACAGAGGTTGGAATTTTAGAAATTGTTTTACCAGAATAATATTGGCCACTAGTTATAAATAAAAGAAATAATTAATGGTCTGTAGGTGGTAAATAGGATGTGAGTTTTAGAGATTTTAATGTAAAACTTTTTTTTGTAATGTGATGACTTACCAGCTCAAAAGTAATTATTCTTATTTCCTTTCCTACTTAATTTACAACTGTTTTCTTACAAAAAAAAACTCTTGTGTGTTAATAACTTTCATTCCTCGATTCTCAAACATCTGAATCTCTTATTATTAATCGCTCAAAGTTTTTTTTTTTTTTTCAGGTTGCACTCTTCCCAGGACACTGAATGTGAGTCTAACAATGAGGAGAATCATTTAGGCACTGAGCACATGCTTTGACTTCAACACTTCCACATCCACACAGGTTACTCTCCATAGTTATCATCTGTTTACTCATTATTTACAGCATTGGTTTATGTATGTACAAATCATAGAAACTGAATGTACTTTAGTAGAATGCTCATAATATCTTAGCAGAACAATACCATGCTAACAGTTGGATCCTAACCTATAATTTAACCCTTTTAGAGAATTCTGATCTTCGATTGATATCTTGAATATATCAAAAATACTTTTCTAAGGCAAGATAAACAATATGTTCTTATATTTTCCTGGAGCTTGTCATTTTGTATTCCTATTACAGTCAGTGAGCCTGATAATATTAAGTATATTATTTATTTTACCTAGTTTTCTTAGTCTTTCTAAGTTGGTCAGGATCAAGGGTTACATGCCCAGTCAATATATTTAGAAAGATGAGAAACTAGGACATCAAGCCTGTGTTACCTGCCCTATATTTTACATTACTGAGTTTATTAAGTGATAATGACTAAATTCTAACAATATAGTTCACAAGATCATAGAATTCCGAAATCCTTACCTTTCACACTTGTCATACCTTCTCTATATGAGTCACATTACTCACATTTTAACCAACTGTGCATCTACTTACCATAGAGCACATACAACTGAGATAAGATGTATCTGTCTAGGAACAAAAGATGACACCTGTTTCTCTTGATGCCTATGGTCCTATGGAAATAATGATTTAAACTAGTGATTCCAAATCTACTAATAATGGTACAATAGAACCAGGTCAAGACTCTGAAGGATTTTTGTTAATATTTTTTAAAAGATATGAATTCAAGAATTATTCAAACAAATAGGATATCATTTAATCTTTAAGCATGGTGTGATGAGGTCTTATATCACATATATACTAAGATAAAAGAATAATTCATGTTAATAAACTGATATGGAAAATACTAGCCTTTCCCTTTTTTTTGTTACATTTGTAAAATAGTGTTGGAAAATAATATTATTTATAAGATAAAAATGAGCAAAACAGTTAACTATACTAAGGAAAGTAAAAATATATGGCTGATCACAGAGGAGGATTCACCAATAGTATGCTTGAATTTCACTGATGTCAAGAGTTGTTGGCTGGTTTAGCTCTTAGATTGAGTCAAATGGTCCAAGGCTAATGTCTGACCGAATGTCCTGCTTCTGAAGATTTGGCAAAACATAGAACACTAGACACTCATTTGAATAAAATTAAACTGGGACAATTATTTGTTATTATTGTTTCAAACAACAATAACAACAACAACAAAAAGACATGGTAAATAACCAATTGGAAAGCAGAAGCAGGAGAATGGTAAATTGGAAGCCAGCTTCTACTACACTGCAAAAGACAAAGAAAAAATATACAAGAAAACACATAAAAATCAATAATCAATTAAAATGTATTAAATGAATATGACATATCTTCAAAGACTTTTATGACATTAGTACTTATGACCCATTTAATGCTAATTATAAATTCATGCTTTTATTAAAGTTTTATAAATAAAATATTAAATAATCATTTAATGAAAGATATAGACGTCTATAATATATTTTTAAAGCTTTTTCTTATCATTTATTCCTTGATTATTTTTCCCTCAACTTGCCATTAGTCAGAGTCATTTGGGAAGAGAGAAATATCCTGAAATAGCAATTGAAAATATCCTTCCACCCAGTCCTGTGTTCTGTTTTGTGTTCCCAGAACAAGGATCTTCTCTGCATTACTCAAATCCATATATCTTTCTCTCAGCTCATATAGAAGAGATTTTAGTGTGTTATTCATATCAGATAGGATTTTCTTCCTCCTTTCCCTACACTATACCATATGACAAGATTAATAAATATAGATGCTTAACAGATAAGAATGTGAAAGTCCAAATGGAGGGGGAAATGCAAAAGGATTACAATGACTTTTAGCTTTACTTTTTTCAATTTAAGATTTTGTCTATTTCTATTGTGTGAATAAACAATGTGTGAGTTTCACACTCACACGAGGAGGTCAGAGGACAACTTTCAAGAGAAGGTTCTCTCAACTGTAGCTTTAAGGATAGCATGTGATGCAAAGCTTGTGCAGACACTCTGAGAAATCTCACTGGCTCTTAAATTTTCTTTTATATGAGTAAGTGCTTTTCTATGGTCTCTGCTAGAGTTCCTCATTCCAGGTCTCGGCCTTAAATTCCTGCCTTGGCTTTACTCAATGGAAATAGACACTTTCTTTCCCAAGTTGCTTTTGGCCAGTATTTTGTTGCTAGAAGGCAGACCTAGACAATTTAGCTGAAGACAGGACATTCCTTGGACAGCAACAATATGTGCTACTAAAAAATGAAATATTTATGTTCTGTCCATGATTATTTCCTTCATTAAATAATACATCAAAGAGAAAAATTAGAGTTACATTTACAAAATATAGGGCTTTAGAAGCAATTTTTGAGGAGCAAGCTGGAAGGATGACTTGCTTGTTGAGAGTGCTTACTACCCAAGGGTAAGTAACATAGCACAGAAGTCAGGTGTACATATGAAATTGTGTATGGTCCTGGGAAATACTTAACCCCAAAAGTAAAGGAAGAAGAGCCAAACAGGAGGATTACTAGGGTCTGTTGGATTTCAGTGAAGGTGAAAAATATTGTGAAGATCTAGGATCAGGAGGAGTCATCGCCTCAAAGACATATAGTGAAGTGGCATCATGTACATTGTATAAACTTGTGCATACATATACAACTTTTTATGTGTCTGAAAAAAGTTTCTGCTCCACATAATATATTGCACTAATGCATGTTTAGACTCACCACATTCAAGATATTTTTAGTTTTCTCATTTGTGTCTTTCCATACTTCATATTTTTGCTGCAACTCTGTATACAAAGCTAAGGATAGCAGGAAATCAGGATGAAATTCATTACAGTCATGGTGCTTTAATTGAGGAAAAGTGCTTCTGTTTTTAGACTATTTTAAAAAGTATATTGCTTTGTAGGACAGAAATGGGGGAAAATGACATTTTAAATTACAGTTCTATAACCAATTTTGAAGATAAAACAGGCAGCATTACAGCTGACTGGAGTATAATAGGAAAAATATTACTGTAGATACATTAATTTAAAATGGAATTAGATTGTTATAAACTGGGAAAGAAAAATAACATACGAAATAGAAATCTTTCTTTTGCTCCACTCAACTGAGGATTACAGGGTAATTTCAGATAAGAGGATTTCCAGTTTTATTCAACTGGAGGTCATTGCAGAGGTGCTTTGCTTCTATTTTCTTCCCCAACCCCTTCTGTATTCACTAAGAAAAGGCTGGCAGTCTATGTGACTGCTTATTATAAAGGACCTTCCTATACAATTCATTGATATTGTCTTGCTTCTCTTTTTTAACTATACCTATGCATCCAAATAGTAGTTTCTCTCTTCTTTTCTTCCCTTCTGTGAGTCAGCACCTGTGCTTTTTCATTATTGTTTGATGATTGTACTAAAAAAATATTTCTTGGCCTGACTCACATAATTTACACATTCTTGACATAATGTTCAACACCATACTTGTTGCTGTTTGTTCAAAAGAGTAGAACATTAAAGAAAGAAAGAAAGAAAGACAGACAGACAGAAAGAAAGAAAAAACCCTGCTAAAACTGAGCATCTTTAAAAACTTAGTGAGAGAACATCCCTATGATGATAGGCAAAGAAAGTAAAATTCTTCAATAGACCAATGAAGCATAAAAATAAAAGTGAATTTCAAATTTATTTAAAGGACAAAATACTAAAAAAAAAAAAAAGTGAACTGAATTTAAGAGGCAGCTCCATACTCTTTCTTTCTAAAATGCTCTTGTTCTCAAATCTTCATTCATGTTTCCAGATTAGTTTCATTCATAAAGCCCTTGCTATAATTTTGTTGAGTAGTTATTTTAATTGTTTTTTTAATGACAGAATTTTCTTTTTTCTTTCTTAAAAATGTATTCTTTGAAATTTTCTACCCAATTTCCTTTCTTCAAAGGAAATCATGCCTCATTTTTTTCATATATGTTTCACCAAATTTCATTCTTCTTTTTGGTTCAACAGAGAATATCTCTTGAATAGGCCTGTCTGTCCTGGAATTCCCTCTGTAGACTACGTTGGCCTTTAACTCACAGAGATTCACCTGTCTCTGCCTCCTGAAGTGCTGAGATTAAAGGCACTTGCCACCATTCATCCTGTTTGCCTACCACATTTTTTATTTTTTCTTATTTTACATATCAATCCCAGTTCCCTCTCTCTCCCATCATCCCATGCCGCCTGACCAACCCCCTCCCATCCCATTACCCACCCACTCCACAGGGAGGATGAGGACTTCCAGGAGGGATCATCAAAATCTGTCAAGCCATTTGAAATAGGAACTAGATCCTCCCTCCTGTCTCTAGGTTAAGGGAACAATCCACCTTGGGGAATGTGCTCTCAAAGTCCTTTTGTGCACATCCTGGATGCACTGTCAGAGGTCCCATAGACTTCCCAGGCCTTCCAACTGAAACCTAAGTTCAGGGTGTCTGGGTCAATCCAATACTGGTTTCCTAGCTATCAGTCTGGGGTCCATGGCTCCCTCTTGTTCAGAATAGCTTTCTTAATGGGCCTCTGCAAACTGGAGTTGACCCTATTGCTTATCACTTCTCCCTCTCTGCAATTGGGTTCCAGGAGTTCAGCTCAGTGTTTATCAATGGGTGTTTGCTTCTGTCTCAGTCAGCTACAAGATGAGGGCTCTACAATGGAATATAAGTTAGTTATCAATGTCATTATTAGGGAAGGGAATTTAAGGTAGCCTCTCTACTATAGCTCAGATTGTTAATTGGGCCATCCTTGTAGGTCTCTGAACATTTCTCTAGTGTCAATTTTCTTTTCAAACCTATAATGGCTCTTTCTACTATGATATCTCTTTTCTAGCTCTTGTCTATTCATCCCAAGACTCAATCTTCAACAAATGGTGCTGGCATAAGTGGATGATAGTATGTAGAAGACTGCAGATAGACCCATGTCTATTGCCATGCACAACACTTATTCCAAATACATCAAAGATATCAACCTAAATCCAGCCACATTGAACCTATTAAGTGGGAGGTACCCTTGAAAGAACTTGTAAAGCCATTTTGTATGTCAGTATGCAGGCAAAAGGATGAAACTTGAAGAAAGCTTCATGAGTGAGGTCACCTATACACAAAAAAAGAGGAAAAGGTATTTATTCACTCATATAAGGATTTTATATAGAGAGCAAAGTATCACCAGCCTACAACTCACACTGCCAGAGAAGCTAGGATACAAGGAGAACCCTAAGAGAGTCATACAAGGTTCCCCCAAAAAGATAATAGGGACAGGATCTCCTGAACATATTGGGATCAGGGGTGGGGCGGGCAGTGAGTGGAGAGGGAATTATGGCAAAGAAGGGGAAGGGGAGGGGAGAGGAGAACATGAGAGGCCTGCAATATTTTTCAAGAGAGAAATATTTACCAAGTCCAACAAGTGGTGTTCATATGTACATGCATTTACACAAGTGTAGGAACTTTTACTGGGGAATGGACAACTTATAAGTGGGTAATTCTGAAATTAAAATTTACTTTCCCTTTTGCAACAACATCAACTGCTACTATTTCTTCAGTTGTGGTGAGTCTTTGAGAGTCTTCTACTTATGCTCGAAGTTTTAACTGACATGATTTTTGCCGATTTTGTATAGGTACCTATGACTACTTTTACTTCATGTGTACAATGTTATATATATTGAACAACATTTTACAGCATCCTTTCTCACTCCTTGACTTTTACACTCTTTCTTTCCCCTTTTCTTGTGCCTTGAATGGGGGGAGGGTGTTAATATATACTAACCATCTATGAGTGATCACTCACAACCCCTTACTTCAAGAATTTTGAATATTGCTATGCCTCTGTATTAGTTAATATTCACTGCAATATGAAAACTCACAAAGAAAGGTTGAGAGAACCACAAATATATAAATATTTAGCAGGGGATTTGATAGCATATATATCAAGCAAAAAAACATAAATAACCTTTACACTTGGGCATATACCATTCTTAGCCATGGAGTTTGACCATATTTACAGTACAAGAAATAAATTTCCTCTTGTGAATCAGACCACATCAAATGACAGAATTTTCTGATCCTTAGCTTTAACACATTGGAGGGATTGATGCCGTGTATTTAATTTATTTCCTCAGTTGTATAAACCATTATACACCTGCATAGTCAAGACAATGACTGTGTTGCATTCATAGTGTGGCAAGGAATACACATACTATACTATAAATATTTACAGAATCTAGGGAGTATGTGTATATATATTATTATGTATATTTATGTATATATGTTTTGATTTCATGTATGTTTTTATATCATATTCATGTACGATGGCCATGCAGGGTTAAGTGGGTATCGATTCCTCAGAAACTGCAGTTTCTGTAGAGGACACAGACTGTGACTAGCAACCATGTGGGTGCTGGGAATTATGACTAGTACTAATAGTCACTATGCCATTCCCCAGCCTCTTAAATACACCTTTAAAGCTTTCAACTTGATTGAAGGCAATTTTAAAGCTGAATACTATCGTCAAATTCTTAGATGATGATTCTTAGATTAAAAAGAGTTGTGATGTCTAATATTGGTTTTTAAAGTGACTACATCTGGAATCAATTAAATCTAAACAGATGGGTGGAATGTTATTGATTGGAGTTTTTGGAAGTTGAAAGGTATACTCTAAAACTGTGCCTAACCTTCTGGTGGCAGACTATATTTAAAACAAACAAACCAAAAAAAGTAAAAAAGAAAAGGATGCTTTTCTATTTTGGCTGCTTGCTTGCCCTTTGGCAGTTCAACTATCTTCTTACTGGGGAATTTCTTTACAGCTGTTCAAACCTACTTTTTGTGTTCTACTATAGGCTGAAGATAGGAAGCTCTCTGGGATTTCTGGGATGACAGCATTAAATTTGTCCTTCTAAGTCATCTAGTATCATGGACTGAGTAACTAGCAGATTTTTACCTTCATATTGTGCTCTCTGGATAATAGCCTATAGTCAATATATATATGATTAATTATATTATTCTGTTCCTTTAGGACTAACACAGTTTACTGTGACTGGAGTTGTTCTAGAAAACAGTTACAAAATGAATTGAATTTTTAAAGTATCTGGAATAGGCTTTGCGAAGCTCAGACATTTAAAGTTATTGAAGGTTGTCTTAGAGGCAGGTAGAACATGAAATATCTGCGGTGTAAATTATTTTATTGAACTTAATGAAATAAATGTATTTGGTGATCGTAAATAAGATGCTGTATTATGAATTATAAGTAATGTAGTGGTTCTATAAATAAAACTTTGACAATTTGTGGGAAAAGAACAATTTTATATGGTTATTTCTAGCATCTCTGAATGAATTGACAAAGGAAAGGAATGAAATCCATGACAAATTAACCAGCTTCTAGAATTTCAGGTTATAGTGATGAAGGAAAAGTATGAAAGCAGTAGTACAATTGAATAGTTAACAGTTGAGAAAGTATACAAAAGTCTAGAGGTTTCTAACAATGTTTTGAAATGGAGCCTTCTATAACAGCCTCACAGTTCATTTTGCATAAAATCAAACTGAAGCCCTTATTGTAGGACTAGCTGCATTACAATGAAAATTCAAGTCCAAACCTCTGAAGGGATTTTTTTCAACTAAAAGGAGAGACACTTCCCCATTAGAAGAAGAGGCACCACTATCCCTTGTATCAATATCCTCATCACTTTTGCTTTAGATAAATAATAATTTCCTGCCAAACTTGAAGTAAATTGTCCTGAAGAAGATTCTAAGCAACTCAATATTGATGTTCCTGGTAACCCATCAATAGTTGCCTCTAGTCCTGTAACTATTCTTAAGGTTAAACATCCTCCTAGAGGGGAGATAAAAAGAGTGTTCCATGAGGAGGTGTACATACCACCTAAGGATTTAAAGAATTTGTTACTTCACTGAAGCACAAGTCCATAAAATATGTGGAAATGGGTCTTTAGACTCCAGTATTAATGTTCCAGGAATATAATATTGGATTAGGTTGACTTTTTCAACATAGGCCAACAGAATTGAGAGTCTAGGCTTAATATTTAGGCTAGGCCATCTTAAGAAAATAAAACATTTGTTTTATTGGTTGGCCAAATCATTTGTGGAAAAAAAATGGCCTTCAGAAAAGGGGCAGGAGATGTCTAATATCCCTTGGCTTAGTTTTTTTAATATTACTTTTATCTTAATTTTTATTATTTTTTTATTTTACATATTGATCCCAGTTCCCTCTCCCTCCCATCCTCCCATGCCTACTGAACTCCATCTTATCCCATTTTCCACTCACTGATCAGGGAGGGTGAGGGCTTCCAGTAGAGATCATTAAAATTTGTCAAGTCATTTGGAGTAGGGCCTGGGTCATTCCTCCTGTCTCTAGGTTCAGGAAGTATCCTATCCCTTGGCTTAGTTTTGATGAAGGGATATTAAGGTTCTAAAAAATATCAATGTGTAAAATCCCAAACATCCAATATGTCCACAAGACATGACCTTCACTAATCCTTTAAGGCACAAAATGATGAGAGGGACCCAAGCACATTTGAAGTGCTTCATTGTTGTCCTTTTTCTTGAGTCAAAACTTAGAATTGAAGATGCTGCTACTCAACTAAAGGGATTAAATGTGGTGGGCTTATATATGACCAGAAGTAGCAGAGACTGTGTGACAACAATGAATCATCAAAGGAAAGTTGAGTATAGTTATGTTAATGAGTAGCACAGGCAAACCAAAGTCAACCCATAATGGCCTAAATCTCAGTGGGCAACACAGGAAAAACAATGACTATTTTAGTCTGACCTGTACTAGACAACATAGGCAAAATCATTTTTATGATGGTATAACTCAGATGGGCTGTTGGTACTGCTATGCAATCATGTGTTTTCAACAATAAATTAGAAATAAGCCTATTATGTTTTTGTTAAAAACATATAAAGAGCTGCATTGGACTATAGCAATAGGGAATAGAAAACTGTGACCAGTTTCCAGACTAGAGCTAGTTTACAAACCCAGAACTTTTTTAAGGATGGGAAGGCCAGGTTCTCCTGAAGAATGACCTTGTTGAAATACCTGAGTCTTCCCATTAGATTTTCTCTCATCCTTCCCCAGAAGGACCTAAACATGTTCTTAAGGAACATGTTTATTTCCTGAGGAAAATAAAACAACCAGACTTCTTAGGTCTATTGGATACTTCTAAATTGATACTGATTCCAAGACAACCCCCAAAGCGTTTGTTACCCTCCAGTTAACATAGGCACCTACAGAAGTAATGTGAAGAATAAAAATTTGGCTGGCTGAATCCCAACTCATATCAGGTTCACCAAACCCTAATTAATCCAGTGGCTATTTACTCAGGTCCAGAATGCATAATTGAGATAGACATATTGAGAAGATGAAAATTTTCCACAGTAGATTCCTGACATGTACTATGAGGAATGTGGTTGGAAAGTTTAAATAGAAGCTATTAGAGATGCTGCTACCAGGGAAAATGGTGGCCTAAGCCAATATTACATCCCTGGAAGGTGAGAGATTGTTGTCATCCTCAAGGACTTCAAGATTCATGGAAAAAAAAGTCCAGAACCACATTAAAAGTGATGAAACTTCTATTTTCCTGGACTTAACAACTACCAGATTCTTAGTTTTTCTTCATGAGATAGCCATTGTTGAACTACCTAGGCCACAGCCTGTAAATGATCCAAATAAGTAGGTAATTACATATACATATATTTGTATTATGTATTCATATAGTCATCCTATCAGTTCTGTTCCTTTTGATAACTCTCTACAAAGGTGTTGAAAAACCAATTTCTTTAGTTTTGTTTGAGAGATGTTTCTGAGAGCTCATTAGAAATTGGATTTTAGTCACATTGTTCCCATAATACCAGCACTTGGGCAACACATAGAATGTTTATATGAAAAGTTGTATTTATATAAATAAGGAACTATAATATATTAAAGAACAAATTTTAGTATTTAAGTTGCTAGTTTGAAATTTGTATTCAGAACTTTAAGAACACAATGACCATCTGACTGTATGTTGGTGGTCACTGTCAAAAAACCCCCAGAAACTATCCTTTTATTCTAATGGTTATTTGTAACATAAAGAAATTACTGTAGTTAAAATTGCTTCACATATATTAATAGTATCATGTACATAAGAATGTGGAATATAAGAAAAGAGTCCCATTATTTTGATATTTTTGATATATCATTGGACAAAGCTCAGTAATCGTACTTGATGTAGTTAAACCAGCAACAAACTACATAGCTATAGCTATTCTGTACTTGTTAATTTTTCAAGCTTAGTTATAGGGTGTTGTTATTTTTGCTTGTCTGTTTTGTTTTTATTGTACTTATTGACTGAACCTGGAACTGCAGTCAGTATTGAGGCTCACTACATGGGATCTAAATTCTGGTCCTCTGGAAGAGCAGCAAATGCTGAGCCAGTTCAGAACATGAGCTCTTTGAACCTCTGGGCAAATTCAGTTCCTATCTCATGAATGATGATAACTCATACGATAAGATTTTCTGCTGTGAGCAGATGACTTCAAGCAGGAGAGAAAATGACTTGACTGGAGAAAGCAAGATAAGAGAGATATCTAGGAACATTTTTTTATTGGATTAGAACCAGGCCATTTTTTTTTTTCATGTGATTTGAACTCTCTTCAGGTGTCAAATGAGAATTCTTGAAATATGTTATATTTATATATGTTATATTTATTTTCCTAGTCTTAAAAAGATGCCAAATAGGAATCTAAGCAATAGTGGAGAAGCTACCTTAAATGCCCTTCCCCAAAAATGAGATTATATGACATCCTAGAGCCTTCATCCAGTAGTTAATGGAAGCAGAAGCAGATACGCACGCTGAGCTGAACCCCTGGAATCCAGTTGCAGTGATGAGCAAGGGGTCAAGACCAGGCTGGAGAAACCCACAGTAACTGCTGACCTGAACAAGATGGAACTTATGAACCCCAATCTGATAGCTGGGAATCCAGCATAGGACTGACACAGACCACCCAAGCATGGGTGTTAGGAACACTGGGTTGTCTATAGGGCCTCTGGTACTGAATCAGTATTTATCCCTAGTATAGGAATGGATTTTGGGAGCCCATTTCAACTAGAGAGATATTCCCTCAGCCTAGACACGTGGGGGAGGTCCTAGTCCCTGCTCCAAATGATGTGACAGACTTTTAAAATCCCCTATAAAAGGCCTCAACCTCCCTAGTGAGCAGAAACAGGACATGATGGGGGTTGGTAGGGGTGACAAGGGAGGAGAAGAGGTAACTGGGATTGACATGCAAACAAGTTTGTTTCAAATTTAAATAAAAGTATTATCAAAAGAAAAAGATGTTTATTATTCTTGTTATTAGCCTTTGAAAAGCTTGGAATCAATTTGTTAAAACTGGTAGATATGAATATTAAAATAAAATTGCACTTTACATATATATTATCTCTATATATGTACTAAATATAATTGAACTAAGTTCATGCTGTTGTATAATATTTAATTCCGATTAAACATACCTATCTTCTTTACACTTATCAATATGTACAGATGTGAGGCAAGAAAGAGGAGATATTAAAACTTTGAACAAGCATCAAAGCTAGATTTGAACTCTAATTCATAAATGCTTCCCATTATAGTCAAGTGATTTTCACAAATTTAGGAAGGCTAGATTTTCAGTAAGCAATTTGAAGACTTGGAAAGCTTATATTTGAGACAAACAAGCTACAATTAGCCTTAATACAACCAAATGATAAAAGTCAAGGATTCTTATTGACAGTTTTCAAAATGAAGTAAATTGGATATCAGGCAAGTTTATCTATTCTGTATGTACAAAAGAGTTGAATGACTTAGGCAGTCACTGATTGGTCGGAGATCAGTGACCACTACCAATGCCATAGTACAACTTTTCTCTTTCTGGCCTTGAATTATATTAGCATTTAAGCATTTATACTTATTAGCATTTATCTATCACATCTTATGTTACATACATACATAATTATGCTAAAATGCTGCATTGCTGTATCTGATTATAAGTTTCATCTGAGGTTAATGTATAATAAGCATAAAAACTGAAGGAATTCAGCAGGTATAAAATTAGATTTTTTCCTTTAATATTGTCCTGTAATTATGATTACAAAATAGGAGTAAAATAAAACAAGAAATTTTCTATTAGTATTACCTGTGTATATGTGGCTCTCTGCTTTTGTAAGGATTGCTATTCTTTTTAACTCTTAGGAGAAAAACTCTTAAGGATATCATTTCCTGAAGTTGTATCTGACCTCAAGGCTAGGGAACAAGAAGTTTAGAGCTAAGGTACGGTTACTGAACCCTTAGAAAAAGATAGGAAGAAAAGTCTGTTTGTTCTAATACACATGATACTATGTTCCCCTTTTGGCTTATGGTATATAAGAGTGGTGAAAAATAAACTCATGGCTTTTCAGTATTGACTGACCTGACCTCATGACCTTTAAAAAATAAATAAAGTAAATTAATTTTGTTATTTGGAAAAAAATAGATTAAACTCATAGTTCACGATTCAATCTGTTGACAAAATGATGGATTCAGATTGATACAGGACAACTTTCTCTTTAGTATTATATTAGCTGCCATTCAAATTCATTGTCAAAACAAGAAACAAATATAATTCTTTATTTTCAATCTAACTTAAAATATTTACTCCTCTGTGGAAAAATTTAATGGATGTATAGGTGCCATACATTTTCTAAAGTTCTATGTATTTTGAAAAAAATTATTTATATGTTTCTGGATCCAAATATATTTTCAATCATTTTGGAAAATTCTATCCTTTCCTGTAATTCTCAATATTGCAAGAAACTATCAACACAGGGATTACTTTTTGCAACAGATGAATTTGAATATGAGATAATTAAGATGTACTGATTCAAATAGTAAATAGTCTGCCAAGAATTTGCACTGAGTTAGTCATTTAAGTCAAATAGCTGTCTTTAGAGTGCTGAAGGGAATAGTAGAACCTCTCTCCATTGTGGCTAGATTTCCAGTATATTAGCTAATTGTCTCCTCATATATGTATTTCAAAGATATTAAGAAACAAACTACTTTTCTCATTTTCAGAAAAACAATTATGTGTTATAGTCTATCATTTATTAGTATCAATGCTCACGATAAATGACTTCATGAGAGTTAATTGATTGATATAAAACAATGAAGCTATTGATACAAATTTTTAAATTTTTATTATTTTATAATAAAATTTTATTCATAGAAAATGACAAATGTAACAATTTTTTAAAATAATATTTATATAGTGGAGCAATTTGAAACATTAATACTCTCCTATATTCATCTCCCTATTCAATCTTCCTGATCTCTCACTTTTTATCTCACCTCCTCATCTTCCCACCTCTTTCTCCTAACTCCCTCCCCGCTGCCCCCTTGTTTCCAGTTTGTTCAGAGGCTCTTGTCTTTTTTCCCTTCACCAGGGGACCATGTATGTCTATCTTATGGTCCTCCTTGTTTCCTAGCTACTCTGGAGATGTAGATTAGGGTGGTAATCATTTGTCGTATGTCTAATATCCACATAGGAGAAATTATATACCATGTTTGTTTTTCTCTGACTGGGTTACCTCATCTACGATGGTTTCTTCTAGAGGAGAGCAAGAAAAGAGACACATCAATAGAGGGAGCCATTATAGGTTTGAAATGTGGCACAAGGATGACCCCAACATAGAATTTAAGCAATAGTGGAGAGACTAACTTAAATGCCCTATCCCTATAATGAGAATGATGACTACCTTCAACGTCATCCTAGAGCCTTCATCCAGTAGCTCATGGAAGCAGTAGCGGCAATCCACAGCTAAGCACTGAGTCAAACTCCTGGAATCCAGTTTCAGAGAGCAAGGAGTGACGAACAAAACGGTCAAGATCATGCTGGGAAAATACCTAGAAATAGCTGATCTGAGCAAGTGGGAACTTATAGACCACAGTGTGACATCTGGGAAAACAACATAACACCATACCAGGCCCCCTGAAGATGGGTGTCAGCTAGGGAGACTGAATTGTCTATGGGACCTCTGGCATTGGAACCAGGATGTATCCCCTAGTGCAGGAATGGACTTCAGGAGCCCGTTCCCCATGGAGGGATACTCCCTAGCCTAGAAACATGGGACCTGAGCTAGGGCCTTCCCCAAATGACTTGACAGATTTTGATGATCTGTCATAGAAGACCTCACCCTCCCTGGGGCTTGGACAGGGGATGGGATGGGGGTGTTGGTGGGGGAAATGGGAGAATGGGAGGGAGAAGGAACTGGGATTGATATGTACAATAAGAAACAGATTAAATAATAAAAATATTAGCACTTAGTTAGTACTAATATTTATTGTTGTGGTTCAAATATATGTTTTCCAGAAGCTTTATTTTGGTTTACAAAATCCTAGTATAAGTGTCTAAGACCATTCTGTTTACCTTCCTTCTTTGATAGATTGTGTGGATCCCTGATTATAAATGGACTATTGGTACTGTATCATTTTCATGCTCTATAATCAACTAAATCATTTTATGATGACATGTTTTAATACCAAGAGAGAAATGAAATAACAATGACATTAAATTAAGAGAATGTGATACATCTAGTATATTTAACAGCAATTTGCTTCAAAGAGGTGTTACAGTCTCACAGAAATAGAATTTCCAATGCAATGTTCAGAGGACTTTTATATTCATTATGCTATTTGACTTTCAGTAAATCTCAGTAGAATGGATATTGCCATGATAATACCAATTTTGTAAATGAGAAAAGCAGGCTTAGATGACTTAACTATCATTTTGAACATACGGATTTAAATATTCATCCTTGCAACAGGTTTTTTTTTTCTTTTTCTTTCTTTTTTTTTTTTTTTTTTTTTATTTGCCATATGCCAGACATGCTGTAGGCACTAAGGACTAAGGATGCTGATACAAACAAACTCAAAGTCCCCAACACAGGAGGGTTTACATCTTAGTCAGAAAGACAGGCAGTAACCAAAGGCTTATACAAAGACCTAATGTCAAGTGCTGGTTTGAAAACAATGAAAGAAGGAGGAAAGGCAGGAGGTGAACTTAGGTGTAAAACTAGTGTTTTATGGGTGGCAGACTATTGTTTCTGATTGGATGGATACAGAAGCCTTATGAGGAAAGTGGGGGAAAAAAGGCATCAACTATAGTGACACTAGTTATGGAAATATCTGCAGAGTGGATAGCTCTGGTGCTGTAGTTGAAATCTTGAACTCCCACAGTCTATTCATTATAGCTAGTGTTTCCAGTTTTATGGAATCAATGCAGTGCATTTTTTAAAAGGTTGGGTTTGGTAGGAAGTATTATGAGCATATCCCTGTACATATTTACTTTCCTTGGAAGTGAACACCTGATTATGCCATGCACTTCCTTTCAATATACAATGTTTAGCCATTAATGTCAAAATAAGGAAGCAAACAGATCATGAATGAAAACTCTAAAGTTGGAAGCCAAGGTAATAGGTCTCTGTTTATATGATGGTTACTGCATGGCTTTTGTCACAGCATTGGGATTATTGCTAATGCATGGAAAAAGGAAATAAGTGCAAAAAGTTAGACCTGGAGAGAATAAGGCATGCTTTCACTGCCTTATGAAGGTCTTGTCTGTGGCAATGACTCTAGTGTTTATCCCACAAGACATGGGATGCATGAGGAGATGGTTTAAAAAAAAAAAGACACTGTGGATTTGACTATTATTTGAAATTATCCCTATGCTTAATTTCAGGCAGATAAAAATCTACCACTCTGAACCTCTTAGAAGAGCAAGTGGGAGGTACCCTTTAAAAATTGGTTCAGGAGCCCTCTTCCTGAACATAACACCGGTAGCCCAGACACTCAAATCAACAATTAATAAATGGAACCTCCTCAAACTGAGAATCTTCTGTAAGGCAAAGGACACAGTCTACATGACCAAACGGCAGCCAACAGACTGGAAAAAGATCTTCACCAACCACAAAACTGACCCAGGACTGATCTCAAAAATATACAAAGAACTCAAGAAACTAGTCACCAAAACACCAAATAACCCTATCAAAAAGTGGGTACAGAACTGAAGAGAGTATTCTCAATAGAGGCATCCAAAATGGATGAAACACATGTAAGAAAGTGCTCAACCTCCTTAGTCATCAGAGAAATGCCAATCAAAACAACTCTGAGATACCAACTTACTCCAGTCTGAATGGCTAAAATTAGAAACACCAATGACAGCTTATGCTCGACTGGATGTGGAGAAAGGGGAACACTCCTTCACTGCTGGTGGGGGGAAAACTTGTACAGCCATTTTGTAAGTCAATATGGCAGTGCCTCAGGAAAATGGGAATAAGTCTACCATAAGACCTGGCAATCTTACTCTTAGGCATATACCCAAATGATCCACATCCATGCAACAAAGATATCTGTTCAAATATGTTCATAGCAACATTATTTATAAGAGCAAGAACCTGGAAGCAACCTAGGTGTCCCTCAACTAAAGAAGGGATAAAGAAGATGTGGCACATCAACACAATGGAATACTACTCAGCAGAAAAACAAACAAAGAAGCAAACTAAAAACAATGGAATCTTGAAATTCACAGGCAAATGGATGGAACTTGAAGAAACCATACTGAGTGATGTATTCCAGTCACAAAATGAGGAACATGGTATATACTCACTCATATGTGGATTTTATACATAGAGGAAAGGATCACCAGCCATAATTCACAAAACCAGAGAAACTGGGATACAAAAACTGGGATACAAGGAGGAATCTAAGATATTCATACAAGGTCGCTCACAGAATGGGAAAAGAACAAGATCTCCTGAGCATATTGGGTGTGGGAGGCAGTGAGTGGAGAGGGAGTTAGGAGAAAGAGAAGGAGAGGAGAGGAGAACATGTGGGACTAGGCAGATTGAGTCCTGGAATGAATAGACAATAGCAAAATAAAATAAAATAAATGAAAAAAAAAAGAGAGAGATACCATAAAAGAGGGAGCCATTATAGGTTTGAAGAGAAAACTGACTCTAGAGAAAACTCCAGAGACCTACAAGGATGACCCCAATTAACAATCTGAGCAACAGTGGAAAGGGTACCTTCAATGCCTTTCCCTGATAATGAGATTGGTAACTTACTTATATGCCATCATAGAGCCCTTAACGAGTAGCTGGTGGATACTGAAGCAGACACCTAGACCTAAACACTGAGCCCAACTCCTGGAATACATTTGCAGAGGGTGAGGAGTGATAAGAAAATGGGGGCAAAACCAGGCTATAAAACCCCACAAAGATAGGTATCCTGAACAAGGGGGAGCACATGGACTCCCAGAGTGATAAGTGGGAATTGGACTAACTCAGACCCCTGATCATGGGTCTCAGTTAGAAGGCCTGGAAAGTCTAAGAGACATTTGACAGTGGAACCAGGATGGATCCCTTGTGCACATTCCCATTCCCCATGGAGGGATACCCCCTTAGCCTAGAGGCAGGAGGGAGGGACTAGTCCCTACTCTAAATTACTGGAAAAATTTTGATGATCTCTCCTGAAAGGCATCACCCTCCTTATGGAGTGTGGAAGGAATGATGGGATTCGAGGGGGTCAGGGGGCATGGGAGGAAGGGAGGGAGGGAAAAGGAAGGTGGGAAGGAGGAAGGGAGAGGGAACTGGCAGCCATATAAGAAAAAAATAATAAGTACAAATTTAAAAATCTACATGGTGCTGGGCAGTGATGGCATGCCTTGGTTCCCAGCACTTGGGACGCAGAGGCAGTTGGATCTCTCTGAGTTCAAGAACAACCTGGTCTACATGAGCTAATTTCAGGATAGGCTCCAAAGCCACAGAGAAACCCTGTTGAAAAACAAAACAAAAAACAATAATGAACAAACAAACAAACAAAAATTCTATATGGTACACCCACCTCTTCACTAATTCAGAATCAGAATAAACATGAAAGGGTAAGATTGCCATGTTGATGAATAAAAGTTGAATAGTTTTCAACTATTTCTAGATAGAGAAAGTAATAAATCGCTATAAATCCTGACTGAGAACTGATAGAACAGGGTGATAGAACAGGGAGATATCTGCCTGAATATCAATGGTTGACATCTACATTAGTATATGCAGACATGTAACAGTACACAAAATAGTTCACTAAATATAAACCCTATGTTTAAATTTATTTTCTAAATATTTACTAAATTAAATATTTACTAAAATAAAAATAATAAAAATGTAAATTTGACCCAGGAAAGTTTGTCATTGCTTGCCTTAGTGAAATTTACAGAGAAAATAGTAATTATTTTTTCAAAAAACAAATACCAGATGGCAGTCAGAGTATCCTAATCTTTAAAGCAAGATGATTTAATTTTAAATTTTTCTTAAGAGATTTATGCAAAATATAGTACAATCCTTAAAATCTCCTTCTTACTTTTGATCTTTTAGCCAAAATTTTGTAATATAATGCTGTAAAATAAACAGAGTTATGATGGAAGACGTCATTCTGTAAATATGTTTCTCTTATTGGTTAATGAATAAAGCACTATTGGCTAATAGGAAAGAAAGATAAGAGGGACTAGGAGACAAGGAGGAAAGAGGAAATAGTAAGGAGAGGTCAGAATGTAGAGACTGGAGAGAACAGAGGTCAGGGCCCACTCTCCAGTAAGATGAGTCTACATGGAAATACTTTGAGTAATAGAAAGGGGTTAATACTTAAGACAGAGCTAGACGATAAGGAACAAGTAACTGACCAACAGCGTTATATCTAATACAATGTGTCTGTGTGTTATTTGGGGCTGGCTCTCGGTGGTTCCAGACTGCTGGAAAAAAACTACTCGTAACAGAGTTATACCATAAATATCAACATATTGATTATAATTTCTCTTGTTTAAATTACTAAAAACGCAAACTTAAGAAAGTTAAAAAGGTTAGTAATGAAACACTATATAATGTCATCAAATAGATAATTATTTAATGTTCCAGTAAAATCTTTAGAAGATATTTAAAATATTAGATTTTCCTTCAAAGTGTACACAAAGAAGGTTACTAATTTTAGAGTGTGTTTCTCAGTATGTGTCAACATTATCAGATTCTCAAAGAGAAGAGTTTTCTATCAAAAGTTTTCTAAAATCACTCAAATTTACTTAGTGAACTGTTTTCTCCTTTACAGTTTTATATAGTTTACATGTATGAAGTTGTTATTACCAGAATTAGGAGTCTTAATATCTATATAGATGCATGTTTATGTATTATGCCCTACTTATTGGCTATTCCACTTCCCTACAACAACAGTTAATGTTTTCTACTACTACTACACTACTACTACTACTACTACTACTACTACTACACACATACACACACACACACACTTAATAGATTTATGAATTAAATCTATTAAGGTGGGATTTTCATTTTTTCAAATATTTTTCTATGACTTCTACCAAATGCTTTGTTGTAATTCTCCATATTATTTTGCATCCAATTATATTAGAGCAATTATTAACAGAAAGTGAAAACAAAGGCTGCATGGAAAACCAAAGCTTGCACCTTCCAACATAAATCAAACATTATTCATGACATTTTCTATTAAAATAATTTCTTTATGTTTTTCATTGAATGTAAAAAATAGTACATATAGATTTAATATGTCACATACTTGGAAGGAGAAAATGCAAATATAAAATAAATTATTAAAAGATTTCAGAATTCATATTTTGTTTAAGCCTAAAATTTGCTATCACATGCAAATTACAATTTTGTATTATTTCATGAATAAAAATGAATTTCACTTATTAAGTCTTTTTGAATTCATATAGCATTATTTCCAATTTCATCCTTTTCATTTCTGAGGCCTTTTCATTTATGAGGTCATCATAAAATGCTTAAATAATATTAAATATCTTAATGCCATAATACTTTCCCATAAATCTATTAAGCAATGGCACAGATTAAGATCAGAATAATTGTTAAAGTATTGTTGAATAAATTATTTCTGTAAACAAAGTTAGTGCCAAATGAATTATATGTATGAGAGCTAATAACAATTATCTATTAAACATTTTATAAACTTCAAATAATTTGATAGTTTAAAAAACTTCATATTATGCATTTAATTTTAAAAGCATTTAGTATTTACACATGTGCCTACCTCAAACATTTTGCTTTAATGGAGTCTGAAGACATACAAACTCCATTATGCATGTGGGATTAGTAAAACGTAAGTCTACTGCTTACTGCTGCAACTTCACTTAAACTTTACATACAAATAATTTGTCACTTTTGTTCACTTAAAGCTGTTTTGGAAATTATAATCATTCATGTACTCATATTTATGTGAACTGAGTTTATTAAATGAATGTGTCATAAGGAAATATTGTATAAAATAGTACAACCACTTGATAAAACAGTAAAACAGAAAGTGCTGTATGGGGTTTAGTAAATTTAGAACTAAGAAATCAGAAATTCCACTAAAACAGGTGAACATTTTGAACTTGAAATCTTACCTGAAAAATCAGGAAGGGTTTGCATTTTGGTTGGCTTTTTTCTCCATGGTCCTCACGTTAGGGTAGAGAATATCTTGGCTAAGTAGCCATGACCAGTATTTCAGCCAAATGAATAGTGAGAATTGGACCTCTGGTGTAAAAGTCACCAGAAGACGGAAAACTTCATAGGATTTTCTTGGGACTCCAAGTATTACTTTCTTCTTCCCTTTCCAGATTCAAGTGATCTTGGTATATTCTATAATGTATAGGAAATGAAATGTTAACTGAGGAAGTACCTTCATTGTCATCAGGTATGATAGATGAATTTATGACAACCTGATTTTGTGACTATTCAGCTGTCAGGGGTCACAAATGTTCATGTAGTACCTCCCTACCTGTGTTTTGTAAGCAAGCCCAATAGACTCACTGGTTCTTAATATTGAACTTTGATGGAATAATTATTTATGCCTGTTATTGATGTATTATTTGGGGTAATTAGATGTGTGTTCATGTCTACCCAGGAAAAATTAATCCACAAGTTTGTAGTGACTGTCATCCATAAGTTTATAAGAAGCCTTGAGCCTATAAATTATGTTCAAAGACTATGAAGGCAAGGGTGTCTCCAAAACTAGAGGACAAGAGCTTCATTCAGTAGTCACTGAAAAACATTTCTCTGACTGCTTTGCCCTACTGTGTTCATTCATAACTCAGGTTCCAGTAATTCAGACAGAATCATGAGGACTTGAGATAGTGAAGGTCACAGTGATTGCATTTTGACATCCTGAATTCTTTCCTTCTGAGGTTAATCAGAAACACTTTAAATTCTGTGAACAAGCAGTGCTGGGATGACCAGCATGATAACTACAGCTCTTTTTCTGAAGGTATAACCACAAAGAAAGATACTAATTATAAATTGAAGGAAAATGTCTTCAAAAGGAAAGAAGGATATGTCATTCAACATAGTGTTTCTTGCATGTTCTGAAAACACATACAGACTATAGATTGTTAATTGAATCAAGATTTTTAATTGTCTTGCTTTTTAAGTAGAAAAAGAAATTACAAAGAATTTTAAAAAAACAAAGTGTTTTGATATTAAATACTTTATTAAGTAAAAATGAATGGGCATTAAGAAAGAAGACACAAAGTGCTGTTGTCTCTCTTGTTCCTGGTATGAGGCTCACAACTGAATATTTCCTTTAAAGGCGGGAGAATAAACTTTTCTTTAGATTTCTATTTGTATACCAACATGCATATGCTTACAATATAATCATTAATGAAAATACATTCAACATCAATTTTGTTTCTTCCTAGTATTCTTTATATGCCAAAATAAACCTAACCTTTGTATATAGCCACATGTGAAGTCCAAGAATGTTCTATATACTTGGTGAGAATAAACAGTACATGGAAAGTACAAGTTACTTCTAAAGATTACAGAGATGGTTTTGACAAAGAGATTGTTACATCCACTGTAGGATGACAAATGACGGAAAACCATCTATCCTTTGCAGGATATACCATGTCACTTCAGTGAAATTATGCCCTTGAAAATGACCATTGCAAGCAACAAAACACATGGGGCAATCAATAGTGAAGATTATAAATTTGAATTATTGTGCTGTTTTAGAATACTTATAAAGTAGTATATTTTATTTTCACAGTGCCTAGTTCACCTCAGTGTAAGAAGAGAATATTCTTCTTAATAGAAACAAATGTAAAATTAAAATAATTGTTTGCCAAATAATCAGAGGAATTATGAAAGAAAACTTTAAAATGTAACAAATACAATTACAAAGAAAGGGTAGTATCATTAGAGCCAAAATTCCTTGATATATTGTCTAATATTGTCTATTATTTCCCACTTAAGGGACATTCTGAGGTTCGTTTAGCTGTAGCATGTGGTTCCTTTTACCCTCTACATTGGTTTTCATTATTTATGTTTTTTATGTATAAAATGTGATGCATGCATAATTGGATTGTAATAGGACAGGAGCTACGTTTTTTTTTTTGTTTGTTTGTTTTTTGTTTTGTTTTGTTTTGTTTTTGGAGAAGCCTAACAGGGCAGTAACATATAGCTGATAAGTTTTGAGGGTGTTCCATTTATTTTGTTAAATCAGAAATGGATATGTGTTTGAAAATCATTGTCTTGGGTGAAATTCCTGTTCTGAAAGCAAACCCTTATAAATCAAAGCCAGTGATTTTTTTTAATGTTCTGAGTGAGTTAAGAACAGCATTAAGGTGTTTAATCGTCCTGCCTATGAAAAATGTTGCTTAAGAAGTGCTGTCGAAAATGTTCTTCAAATTAATTAGATCCTGGATGAACAATTTTCATGATAATATTATAACAACAGGTACATCTCCTGCTAGAGGAAGCAGTAATCATTAACATTGTCATTGGTGAATCTGCATGGACTTCAAGGGCCAAAAGTTGTAATACTTGTCAGGAGAGACAGTATTGTCATGTTAAAGCTGCAACATGTTTGCAAGGTATCACATGGGCATCCATCTGATCTGTTTTCACAGGGAATCTTTTCTTTTTCCCTTCTTCATGTCTTAGAGAGTTTTTACATATTATTATTTTTCAGATGGAAATATGTACTTCATTCATCCAAGAAACAGTTTTCCCTCTCTTCACACCTTCCAGTTCTCCTTCTCCTTGATACTTACTACTCTGCCATCTCCCTTCAAAAAGAGCAAGTCTTCAAGAGATAACATGCAACCATGGCAAAAACAAACAAACAAACAAACAAAAAAAACTGATACACTAAATCAAGGCAAAAATACTCATATAGAGGAAGGACATGGCAACCAAATGGGAGAAATGGAGTCTCAAGGGAATGCAAAAGAGTCAGAAATGCAACCATTCTCACTACCAGGAGCTCCACAAAACACCAAACTAATAGTCATAACATATATGTAGAGGACTCAGTAGAGACCCATGTAAGCCCTGTGCTTGCTTCTTCAAATTCTGGGAATCCATGGGAGCCATGCTTAATTGATTGAGTGAGCCATGTTCTCCTGGTGTTCCCTAACCCCTCTGACCTCCTTCAATCTTCCCATTTTAAATGAAAATATATGAGAATTATTTAACTATTATATGCCACGCTGTACTTTATGAATCTAAAAAAAGCATGATATATTATCATATATAGGTTTTTGTAAATGATTGGTATCAATTTATACAGTTAGGCTATAAAAAGTGTTTGTGTTAATGATGGATCATCAATGGAGCATATTTGTGCTGTGTACACAATTTGAATATATAAATTCACTAATATAAGCAATAATTGGAAGGCAGATATATCCTAGGAAATAAGAGTATGGATGGCTCGCTCAGTTATGTTCTTCTGTCAGGAAATAGTTTATATGCCTCTCTGACACACCCCTACCAGAGCTTATCAACTGATACATAGAGAATTTGGAGTGATGGAAGAATACCACTTTTAAGGCATATTTGTAAGTTGATTACACCATCTTTGAGAACTTCAAATGAATCATATAAGCTTGAAAAATGTGCTTTTTTATTTGGTACTTTTTTATTAAATTAGAAACAATCTTATTGTATATATCAATCCCAGTTTTGTCTCCCTCCCATTCTCCCATGTCCCCCACTGAGCCCCATCCTATCCCACGTCAGCTCCATAGATAGAGTAAGGCCTTATATTGGGGATCATCATAGTCTGTCACATCATTTGAGGCAGGGCCTAGGTCTTCCTCCTTGAGTCTAGGCTGAGAGAGTATCTCTTTATGGACAATGGGATCCCAAAGTCCATTTGTACACTAGGTACTAACACTAGCTATCCCATTACCAGTTGTCCCATGGACTGCCCAGGCCCATAGACTGCCCAGGTCCCAGGTCTCCTAACTGATACCCACAAGCAGGGTTTTTTTTTTTTTTTTCTGTCTTATGTTGATTTCCAAGTTGTCAGATTAAGCTACCGCTTGTTCAAGTTAGCTGTTTCTGTGAGTTTCCCACAGCATGTTCTTGACTCCTTTACTCATTACTCCACTCTCTCTACAACATGTTTCCAGGAATTCAGCTCAGTGCTTGGCTGTGAAAAGTAGGTTTTTCCTGCCGGCCTGGTCACACTGCCGTGCCATCCCCAAATAATACACAGAGGCTCTGTATTAGATATAATGCTGTTGGCCTGTTATATCTAATACAGAGTCTAAATAAAAAGAAGGGTTTTAACCTTAGCATAGCAAAAATATATCACACAACAGTATTCAAATAAGAATCACAGTTAACAATACCTAGTCCATCAACATTTAGAAAGATTTAAGAAAATATTCTATCATCTATCCTAACTTTGTGAGTCTAAAGTCTTATATGTAACTTATGTTTAATCCTAACTTAGGAAAATTATAACCATAACTATCTGTCTTTAACTCCTTCAAAGACCACAGAAGGATAATATATAAACTCTAGAAATGACAGAGACATCTTGCTACCTGATTAGTCACCTGAAGTTCTTCTGTAATGTTCCATCTTCAGCCTAGAGGCCTTCATGTGTCTGGCAGACACTTCAGCAAAGCAGGAAACTTTAAACTGTTTACCTGTATTGGCAGTTTGTTAGTCACTTTTCTCTCTGTACTGCAGAATGTCTGTCAGACTCTTCTGTGAAGCAGGAACTCGGTAGCAATGTCCATCTTGAATCAGCAGTCACTTTTCTTTGGGTCCTGCATGTCCAGTTTATACAGCATAAAGTCAAACAGTCCAGACAAGAGCAGTATTTTATGCAAATGGCTAGTCTTGCCATATTGGAAGTAAACTTCATAACGTGTTTCTTCGATGTCCTTTCTGACGCAGGTGGTGTTGCCAGGAGCTTTTATGTCTCACTGTCAAGAAAAACCCTAAACCATTTTAAATGCTATATTTTGTAGGTCTTTGAAAGGTTTGAAAAATGCATAGCTATCTCAAATACATCTCTGTGTATCATGAAAACCCTAACTAACTTAACTCTAAGATTTGACTATCATAGGTAATTATTTACAATCTGTACTACATTATATATTACATTTCTAAATGAGCTATATAAACACAATACCTAAACAAAAGGAGAAATATACATATCACAAAATTGACCTTAAATTCAATAAATGAAAATCCATTCCAAAACAAAGTATTCATATCTATACCAGAATCGCTTTTTACCTTTAAAAAGATTGGTTGTGGTCAGTAACCATTTATAACCAAGTCCACTTAAATGAAAACAAACATTTATAAATAATATTTGGGAATTTGGGCGTCATTCCTTCCAAACTGCTTCCTGCTGATAGGGGGCGCTATCGTGGGTATCCTAAGAAAAATGCATATATCTTGGCTGTAGTCTGCAAGGCTGCTATGTCCTGTTTTGAATGTTGGATCACCTGCGACTCTGTTTCAGGGAGTCTGGCTTGATCAAACAACATTAGTCTGGAAGTAATCCATAGCTTTAGATTTTCTGTGGAAACAAAAATAGAAATCCTTTTCCACAGTAACTTGTCCTTAGAAGTAAAATGTGGCGTCAAAGCATTTTTAAAATATATAACTTGAATTAATACAGCAGCATTTCCTTTAATAGTTGTTTTTCTCAGCAGTCAAACAATACAAAGACAGCATAATACCTTACAGTATCCAGATTCTCTCAATCATTAAATGGCTTTTTTATTTACTGTTTATTTTACTTTTATTTTATTTCGTTTTATTTATTTATTTATTTATTTATTTATTTATTTATTTATTTATTTATTTTGGACAAGGGTTTCTCTGTGTAACTTTTATCTGTCCTGGAATTCACTCTGCATCCCAGGTTTACTTTGAAATCACAGAGATCTGCTTGCCTCTGTCTCCCAATTGCTGGGATTAAAGGTGTGTGCCACCATATGCAGCTCCTCTCTGTAGTTTTAAAAACATTTTGTTCTTTCTCTTTCCTAAGCCTATGTATATTTTAAAATACACTGTAAACCGTTAGTTGTTTTTCTTAATGTGAATATGTATTTATTGTAAATCTTTATCTTTTTCTGGCCACGATTCTTTTATCTGCTAAACAATATTGCTAAAATGAAAGTCATAGCTGTGTTAGTCGTGGTCTATCCAAGATGGCGGCAGGTACATTTTCGGCCAGAACTGAGAGCTATGCTCACCGCCTTGGGTGGGCTGCCATCCAGCAGCATGTTGCCAGCTTGGAGATGTGGCTACTGCCATTTCCAGCTCTCATACACGCCAATAAATTGTTAGCTTCTTCAAAACCGTGCACATTTTTGCCGCATATGCTGTGTCAGGAAATCTCCCTTAAAGGAGCCACACAAGTCTCTATTTGTCTCTTGGAAAACAGAGTCCAACCCAGAAAAATTCTGTTAGCAAGAAGCCTTGTTTGTCTCTGTTCTTTTGTTTTTAAAACACTTTTTTAAAGCTTTTGTTAAATTTTAAGTGGAAGTTCTTATTAGTCATGTTGTTATGAGTAGGGGTTTTCTGCCAGCCTGGTCTCACTGAGTAAGGTTTTCCTACCGGCCTGTACCACCATGGTGCCAGCCCCAAATAACACACAGAGATACTCTATTTGATATAATGCCCTTGGCCATGTACTAGCTTCATATTGGCTAGCTCTGTCTTAATTATTAACCCATTTCTATTAATCTAAGTGTTTCCACGTGGTGTCATCTTACCAGAGAGTAGGGCTGGCATTCACTCTCCCTAGTCTCTACATGCTGACTCCTCTTCCTCTCTCCTCCCTGTCTCCTAGTCCCACCTATCTTGCTTTCCTATGGGCCAACAGTGCTTTATTCATTAACCAATATGAGAAACATATTTACAGAATGACATCTCCCATCATGGCCAACAGCATTATACCTAATACAGAGTCTCTGTGTATTATTTTGGGCTGTGTATTATTTGGGAGCGGTGGGTCCAGGATGACAGGAAAAACCTTACTCACAATACTTGGCTGTGCGTTTCTGCCCCTTTTTCCATCAGCTACTGGATGAAGGTTATAATGGCATGTAAGGTAGCCATCAATCTCATTACAGTGGAAGTGCAGTTAAGATAGCCTCTTCCCTATTGCTTGGATTCTTAGTTTGGGTCATTCTAGTACATCTCTGGACATTTCCTTAGTGCCATATTTCTTGAAATTCGTAGGCAAATGGATGGAACTAGAAGAAACCAACCTGAGTGAGGTAAGCCAGTTATAAAAATACAAACATGCTAGGTACTCACTCATATATGGATATTAGACATAGAGCAAAGGATTACCAGCCTACAATCTACTCCTCCAGAGAAGCTAAGAAACAGAGAGGACCCTAAAAGAGATATACTTGTTTCCCTGGAGAAGGGGAAAGGAACAAGATCTCATGAGCAATTTGGAAGCATGAGGAGAGGGGAGAGGGAATTAGGAGAAAGAAGAGGGAAGAAGAGGAGTGGGGAGGCAGACATGAGGGATCAGGAAGATTGAGTTGTGAGAAGAATGGAGGAGAGCAAGAAAAGAGATACCTCAATAGAGGGAGCCATTATAGGTTTACACATGTGCTTTTATGAACATCTTAAATGTCAAACTAATCTATATAATATGCAAAACCCCTTTAAAATGTCTCATTAATTCTTATTCAACTGCCTTCTGTGTCTTGTATTATGGATGAATGAAACAATGGCAGATTTATTCATCAAAATACATATGAATGCAGGTGCAGGAAAAAGAAGGAAAGCACAGATTCTCCCTGTTTAAAAAAGAAATACATTATTAAAATACCTAGGACTGTATGTTCCGGATCTTCAAATAAAAAAGAACTAGGACAATCCTTCCTGGTTATATTTTAATTAAAACACTTCAGTGTAGCTTTTTAATAGAAATTAGTTGGCATTTTGTTGTTGTTTTGAAGCTATTAAAGAATGTACTGACACTCAACTTTGCTACGATGTTTACATTTTGTAGCTAGGATGTAAATCAGAAGATATAGGATAGAGCATAGAAGGTAGTAAAGTACCCCTGGCCTTAAATAAGCCAGAGACAACTTGCAAACAAAGAATATATTCATAAAACATAATTCTACACAGCTAATATAAAAACATACTTTTAAGCCATTTGGGAAATTGAAATCGTTTGCTGAATATTTTCTCTGTGCTACCAATGAGTTTCAGGTGTTTATGAATTCCTTAACTCACAATTCCTCTTCCCATCTGTGCACCTATCCTTCAGAATTTACATTTTCTACAGGTGTTCTTGGGTCATAATGATCAATATTAGCATGGGCTTTGCAGGAGATGACTATGGAAATTCTGAATTGAGGCCTCATAGTTTTGAGCAGAGATTTTTGAATAGCTTTCTCATTTAAGATTATCTATTTATACTAATGGAATGTAGAATATCATAATGGTACCTATCACAGTGTTGTTGTCTTAAATGATACAGGGCCTCAGGACACTGTGCTGCTCATAGCAAGTAATCAAATGTTGCTTTTCTTATAGAGGTACTCAAAGACAGGATCTATAAGCTTTTTATTTAAATTTATCTATAAGATAACCATGGTTGCCTGGGGGATGTCCTACTATTGCTTAATTAGTGATTGCATGTTGTAGCTGGAACAGATTGAAAAGAAATTGACAACAGTGTATTCTGGATGATTTATGGTAAACATTAATGCAAAGATTAAAATTACAAATGTGTTTATTTAGAGTTTTGACTGACATTAAATTCTTGTGTGTAATGAGTCTTATGAATCAATAATAAAATGGAGAGTATTTTATTAGTTATTGGTGAGGGAAAGTTGCTTTTATTTTAATTTTCTTATTTAATATATAAATTTGTATGAATAATCTTCAAGACTTAACACAATTTCAAGGTCAAAATCAGTAATTTTGGTAATGAATATTTGACTATAATCCTCCAAATATAGGCAACAAAACAAAAATAGACTGGTGTAACTATATAAAACCGAAAAAATGTTTTTCATAGCTAAGGAAGCAAAATAATAAAAAGACAAGTTATAGAATGTGTTTAAAAGTTATAGAACATATTTATAATAATACATATAAAGACTTTATTTCTAAAAATTATGAAAAACTACAAATCTATGTCAAAATGTTAAAAAAAAAACAAACTAAAAGTAATTTAGCCTTTTTAAAATGTGAAAAAATCCAGACATAGACATTTCTCTAGACAAAATATGCAAATGCTTCTGTCAGTGTTCATCATCACTGGTCATCAAGGAAGTGAGAATTGAATCTACATAGGAGCATCATCACACATGTGCTAGGATGACTACAAACTCCCCCCCCCAAAAAAAAATAGAAAAGAAAAAGGACACTATTTGGTGTGAAAATGTACAGAAGAAAAATCATGGTAAACTTTGTGCAAGGATATAAAATTTTCTTGAATCTGGAGGGAAAAAGGTGTGGAGAGACTTCAACTAGGGAAGAACTACTACTATCCAACCAGTAAGCCTGCTTTTGGGTACAAAGTCAAAATGTTTGAAATCAATATTTGAGAAACTGTCATTTTGATTGCAGTGTTATTTACAACAGTCCCGACAGGAAAGCAGAGTAACTGCTCATTTATGCTTTGGAGGGGGAAAGGGTGATATTTACACAGTGACTAGTATTCTTTAAAAAGGAGGAAAACATGCCAGGTGTGACAGCATGGATGCATGTGAACAAGAGTGAAAAAAAATCAGTTAGAAAATAACAAAGACTACATGATCCTATATGATTTCTCTGGAAGTCTGACTAAGAGAAGCAAAGGCAGGATATGTTCTACAGATGCTGCATGATGAAGAAAATGATTCCTGCTCAAGAAAAATGAGGTTCTAGTCTCATGACTAAAATGTTGAGAGATGTGTGCAGCATGGTGGCTACAGATCACCGTAGTGAACCAAGAATGAAAGCCCAATTACAGTGGGTCAGGAGAGAGTTCTAGAGTTGAGGGGAAGCTTTATATCTTTTCTGTAGTTTTAGTTTCATGGAATTATGCAGAGTACACATGTCTAATGTTTATCATTAACTTTCAGTTTTAGAGTAAATACATCAAAACAAATATTTGGAAATATGAAGTTAGTGGTTGTAAGAGCATGTTGTCAAATCAAGTATTTTAAAATTGAAGTGTATATCCACATTTCCTGATCATATATTCATGGATAAGGTGTTTAACCTACTTAACTCATCCCAAAAATGAGAAGTGATAATACTTCCTTTAATACATTGTTTTATAGTTTACAAGAGGTCACTTGAAAATCACTTAGCATTGTGCTTACAGTATTCTAAGTATTCACAATTCAAACAGATTGTTTGGATAATCATTGAGGAGTACATAGGATAATGTAAAAGTTTTGCTGAAAATGTATCTGAGTGCTTTAGTCTTTTGTAGGTAGACTGGCAAATAGATATAGAAACATACATTATGGCCAATACTGAAGGGCTGTGAGAAATGGCAGAGAGGCCAAATATGGCCAGGTGTGAAAATGGGGAATTAAGCAAAAGCAGGTTAACCTGAGGTTTTAGACCACATATATGGTGTTTAGCTTTCAGTAAAAGTTCAGGTGATCATAGTTAATGTGTTTTAAGCACAGACATTAAAGCCAGATATTCACTAACAAAGAAAGTAAAAAAGCCAAACAAACCAAACCAAAAAGCAATGAAAGATTGATAAGAAACACTAGTGTACACTAAAGAGAAATTAAAGAAGCCAAAAAGAAGTATCCTTAAGAGGTTGTTGCTGAACCAAAGATTGAAAGCACTTCCATTTGAGTTACCTTGTGAAGTAGAGAGAATTGATTGCAAGCCATGGTTCTCAGTGACAATGCCTACATATTCAGACTCCCTGGGATTTTAAATATAACATTACTCTAATGTCTGGGACCTGAATCCTGTTGGAACCTCTGGAGAAGAGACTCAGTAAAGTCTTACAAAGGAGTTTCCCACTCAGAATTATAGTCAAGACATCTTGAGTTTGAAAAGCCCATTGTCCACCCATCTGCACAAGTAGGGAAGAAAGTAAGGGTGTGTTTTAGACTCTGAAAAAGCATCAATATGAGATTGGAAAACTAGAAACACTGAATGTGTCAGATTGTTTGGTATTATGTGAGTGGAGGCAACTTACAGAAATGATGGGAGATGTCATTCTATAAATATGTTTCTCTTACTGGTTAATGAATAAAGCACTGTTGGCCAATAGGAAAGGAAGATAGGTAGGACTAGGAGACAAGGAAGAAAGAGGAAGTAGTAGGGAGGAGTCAGCATGTAGAGACTGGAGAGAGCAGAACACTGGCCCCACTCTCTGGTAAGATGAGACCACGTGGAAATATTTAGATTAATAGAAATGGGTTAATAATTAAGGCAGCGCTAGCTGATAAGAAACTAGTAATTGGCTAACAGAATTATATCAAATACAGTCTCTGTGTGGTATTTGGGCCTGGCACAGCAGTGTGACCAGGCTGGCGGAAAACTTGCTCATTACACAGAAATTTATAGACTGGGTGTCCTGAGAAATTCCAATATTAAAGTTTCCATATGCGAGGAAATTGGGAGCAAAAATAAGAATGAATATTGCTGTTTGTTAAAATATAAGATATATTTCAGAGGATTAATTCATAGTAAAACATGGTTACCTTTGTAAGTGATAAAGTAGTACAATTAGTGAGTGTGGGCTGAATTAATGGGAAAACTCCATCTGGTGAGCAGTTAAACTGCCTGTACTTAAGGAGAAGAAAAAAATTATAGAACAATTTGAATTACACATACATGTGTACCCACACATATAGTATGTAGAATATGCTACAGCTGTTTGTAAGTAATATTCTCTTTGACACTGAAGAAATTCCTCATGCTACCAAGAAGAAAAGACCAATCAAGTTTGGAGTACTGATACAAAGAGGTAATAGAGAGAAAACAGTGAATATTAAACATTGTCATTTACTTGTTCTGTTATCTTAATAAAAAAAGAGGATTGAACCATCAG
Organism: Phodopus roborovskii; assembly: GCF_943737965.1. Lineage (NCBI taxonomy): Eukaryota > Metazoa > Chordata > Mammalia > Rodentia > Cricetidae > Phodopus > Phodopus roborovskii. Next base: position 13,175,966 of record NW_026126447.1, read on the forward strand.
TACATGATAATCAGTGATGAATGATCACTGGAAGGATGAGGTAAGGATTAGATGACATTGAGCATTTCCACTTTTGTAATACAATCAGAGTATCTAGGTGATATTACAGAAACATAAATGCTCAAGTGTGTCTTATAACAACTCTCAGTAACCTGGCTTATTTCTAGGAATTATGAAATCATTCTATTTGGACATTAATATATGGACTTCTGGTATAGTTTTAGCAGTACCTTGACAACTATTCTGGCTTATCCACCAACCTCTATTATTTCTCAATATCTAAATAACTGACACTGATGATGTACTGTTTGTTCCCTCTGAAGGTGACAGTATAGCTGTTAGTCCTCCTGGCCTTTCTTATCAGTGCTTCACCCTCAAACATTCTTTACGAGTCACTTTGCTGCTCTGAATAACAATAACTCTGTAAAAGGGGTCACTGTATAAGCAATGTATCAGAAAACATTTGGAAAAAATATTAGAAGATTTTGAGGGCTTTAGTTGTTGCATAACTTATTGACTTGAGGAGTCCTTTCAGTAGTCAATACAGATGCTATTTGGAATAGTATCTTCATGTCATGCAAGAATGATCACTGTTTGTTCAAGTGCTTTCTTGTCAAGTGTGTGTATGTGCACTTAATAGATAATATTGGATTTACTGTCAAGTGTGCTTGCTCTCTTATTTAAAGCTCCTTTTTCTATAGACTTGTAAAACATACAGAAACCTTCTGTAAGGCATATTTGGTATGTAGATAAAGTTAGCAATATTAATGGCAAGGCAATTCAAATGTCTTTGTATTTATTTTGCATAACAAATGAGCTAATTCAAAAAGTTCATTACACTGTTAACTCTAATTTACTAATTTGAAAATGATAAATTGCATATTGGGATGTATCACGTGGGCTTGTGACTCAATCAAAAGTTTGAGCTCTCCACCCAAGATGTTAAATATCTATATGACTTTAGCATCAAGTGTCCAGTTTTGGCTATATACAAAAATTTTGGTCTCTGGTAACTATGTTAATTTTCAGAAGATATTCAAACCTTCTAAATTCCAAACAGCCTGATCTTTATAACTATAAGAAGAATTAATATAGTAAGGTTTTTCAATATGTGGGAGAATAAAAATATGAAACCTATTCATAAAATATATACATTAGCAGCTAATACTCGACAATTATTTATATTGTCTAATTGAATTAATTAGTTATTAAACTATTGCTAGATGAATAATAACACAGCCTTGTTTTCTGTTAGATGTGTCCAGAATCAAACTCTTTTAACTTGCCAGGTGCATGCAATTTCCTCTCTGACAATGCTCTTAGCAAGTTGCATTTCATTATGGTCATGAAGCTGTCTACTTAATTGATTTTATGTTCCTTATGGTATGTGAATTCTTGTTGGTATGCCAGTGCTCAGCACAGAGTTGGCCTGTAGTCCTCCTTCCTATATAACCTAAGTAAACTAAATGTTCCACATTCATATAACTACATATTAGCTGCAAAATCTTGCTTTAAAACAAAAAAGAAAAATGAAAAAATTCCATATTAATGCAGTAATTTAACCTCTCTCTCTCTCTCTCTCTCTCTCTCTCTCTCTCTCTCTGTGTGTGTGTGTGTGTGTGTGTGTGTGTGTTCTTCCTTGAATTCTTTTGTATCCTGTAGCCTTTCCTCTTTCAACCAGTCTGGCTCTATAATTTTCCATGATTAAGAAAGCAATTACAAAACAGTGGTTTAAATATTTTGAAATATTTGTCTAACTCTGCTCCCTTAATGCTGTAAATATAGTTAGGCATCCTATACTTGATCCTAGCCTAAAGGCCAAAAGATATAAAGCTTGGACATCCTGATAGTACACAAAGGTCACTTGGTCAGTCTGTAACTATTAATATAATGCAACAGGATGTTTTGAGACTTTTTTCACCTCTTGACATACTGCTATTTTAAAGGCTTGAATTTTACAAAATTGTTAATTTTTCTCTCAAAGTGTTCTTCTCTAGTTGGATATTGCAGGGTGTATACTGTCTCATCATTCTTAAACTTGGTGTGCTTTCTACAGTTATTATAGTATGGAACACATATGATTCTTTATACAGTTCATCCTGATGTTTCTTGTAATGCAGTAGAGGCTATTTCACCTTCTTCACTTTGTTAGGTATTAAGTGATTGCTTGAGAAAATAGCATATAGACACAGACATAGACATAGAGTAGGACAGACTGACCAGGATGGTTTGTAGCCTCTTACAAAGGAAAAAAAAATTGATAGATTATTTGTAACACATTTCTGAAATATTTAGCTGAGAATTTCATGTCACTTAATGTTAATAATTTTGAATAAAGTATGGTGCAATGTCTGTTTTTACTACTGCATGCATTAATAAAAGGGTAAGTTTTGTGTTCCACTAAAGTACTTTTTAACACTGCAGAACAAAATAACATTATATGCTCTATAGTTTTCTATTAAGTCAGTCATTTCACATGCACTGTATCTTGTAAAAACAGGTAATTTGTCTGTTGATTAATAGTGTTCTAATAAATTTCCTCCTGATTTCAGGCTGGAATCTGTAGATCTGAATTTTAATACAACACTTTTATATCTACATTTATATCTATATTTACATGTAGTTCTGTGCACAGTTCTCCTTTCTAGAACCAGCTGGGCAAGGAAGAGAAGCAGTAGCTGCAGCATGTGAAAGCTCATGTGGGTAGCCTTCTGTTCATTCTTCCCTTGTATAAGGAAGCTTCAGTTTCTGTGCATTTGACTTTTCAAACTTCGGTTGTGTGGCTCTTTTCTTCATGTAATATTGTACACTTGATTGTGCATAGATGAAGCTGGTAAGAGTGCTGTGCTATGTAAATAAGTAATTGCAGTGCTTTGCAGGCAAAATTTTTTAAAAAATTAAATTGTCCTGATTCTATTTTCAAATGGAGAAATAATTAGTTTTGCCAGGAACTTTGGGAGACTAGTGTTTTGCATACTTTTGGAATATTTGAGTTCATGTTTCCAAAATGTTTCCACCTTTGACAGAGTTGTATTCCTCATAAGTGCCCAAGTTTATGGACCTCAAAATAGCAATATTGTGCTTAAATTACATGTCACAAGAAAAAATAAAGTAAGACTTGTGCTATAAAACAAAAAATTGGTACTCATAATAATCTATATTGTAATTAAATATTCATGTTTGATATGTTATTGCATGGCTTATTCTAATGTAAGGACCAGATAAATACCACATAATTTATGTAATGTACACACTAAGATGGAAAAGATCTATTGTTGCAACCTCCCTGTAAGATAGTAAATGTCTTAAAAAAAAAAAAAAAGATTTACAGCCCCTAGGTCAGTATAATGACCAAATGATCCAGAAACTAACTTACTCATATTTCCTAGAACTTATTTTATTTCCTTTTAGAGTACAGGCATCTCATCCTGTTATGTGAGTTTTTTTTTTTTCCTGACATGATGCATGGTTAATTCCGTTTTCAAAATTGATTAAAACACCTGATTGATTGCAGTGATTACTTTTCTTGTCTTGCGCTTAGAGATAGCAATTGTAATTCTTATTAAAAGTTGATTACTACTTAATACTGTTAATCTTGTTGAATGTTGCATAATAAATTCAAAAATGAAACTTGCATGACCAATTAATAAATATATAGAGTAAACCATATCATGAGTTGATAGAAAGTTTCAAAGTCATAATATTAATGTTAACACAAACTGAATACTAGTCTTAGTATAGTCAGTATCTTGGCAGTCTTAATGAAGGCTTTGCCTATTCTCTGTCAGCATCATGTTTTTAAATTGGAGATTAGTGTAGTCTTTCTGTTTATGTGATTACAGTTTGAAAACAAACATGAATTTGAATAGTTATCTACTGCTATTATCTTCATAACTGGATCTATAGATAAAAAAACCTTTGAATTAATTTATATATTCCAAATACAGACTATTACTTCCTCATCATGTTTTGGGGTTTTGAGTGACTTCTGAGTGTAGAGACTCCAAATTGCTGTAACTGATTATACAAAATGCTATTATTCTTGAAAGAATCCTGTTTTTTTTTTTTATATCTGCTGACTAGTTCTCAGTAAAAACAAAGCTTCAGGGCCTCATGTGGCTAATAAATGAAAGGGTTTCAGGATAGCGTGGGGCAAGAGAAACTGGTAACTTTAAGGTGGTTGTTGTCTTGTGAGTGAATGTGCCAATATCACCTGTGTTCAGATCATGAAACTGTTCCTTATGATCACTTGAAGGAGAATTATAAAGTTGAATCTGAAGATGCATGTCACTAGCAACCATACACAGAGTAGACATGAAAAATTTTGCAGTGGAAAGAGAAGTTCCTAATGAGTACAGACTACAGTGGAACCTGTAAGTGTTGTTTTTAACTTCATGCTCTGGCTGCCAGAGCCACCGTTTCTGAATCTCACAGCCTGTGTATATCAAGCATGTCATTTTGTTGATAGCTGACAGTTGTGATTAGTGAGAGTGATACACATTGTGGAAAAAAGCTGGATAGGCAGAAAAAATGAGCCAAAGTGAAATGAAATAACCTCCCAACTACAGATGAACATGCCTCAATCAGGATCAAATTCAATGAGCTGAAGGGAGCTGCCCAAGATAATTGGTATGGAATAATGCACTACTGAGATTTTGTAGACTTCTGTGTTCTTGTCTTGTACTAAGCAAAATTCTTCCAGATCATACTGGCCTTTCCATGCCAATTAATAGTGACAGTAACCTCTGGCTCCAGTGCTATTGAAATCCAGGATCTCTGTAATGTAAAGCACCCAAAGATGTTTCCCTATAGTGTCCACCCGCACATATAAAAGGAGCTAGGTATTAACTTCATCCTCAGAACCGACTCTAAAAGAGAACAGTAGTCTGTTTATCAGGGGCCTACAAGCAAGTTTCAATGTTGTCATTAAGTTGTGTCTCCATATCAGTTAAGCATTAAATCTCAATTACTATGGACATTACATGGATGGTTAACCATAGGTTGTCAAACACTATGTTAGCAATTGTCTTGCATTCACTTCAGCTTCAAAGTTACATGTTATGAGCCTGGAATAAAGTAAATGTTATCAAGAGAAGATGAGTCCTTCTGCAGCAAGGGCAAATATATGTTATACAATTAACTGAACATTTAATACCGATATTTGAATGTTTATGATATTAAGGCTGTTCAATGGCAGAAAAAAATGTGGGGAACAGGGTGACAAATTCTTCTAGTTAGCTAAATTGCAGTTCTTGAGGTTTGCAACTGTTCAGTTTTGTACTGTTTTGCCTTTATCAGTGATGTCCACTGCCTGTGCCACAACTGCTGTAGTTGTCCATGGTCCTTGGAAAGTGTCACCAAGGAAAATTCATGGCCTGTCTCTAGGAATTTATTAATATTAAGTGAATTGTTGGTTACTCTGATAGAAAATAGCACCAGAAAAGGAGTACAGCTGAGTCATTGTTAGCTTCTCTCCAGCCAAAGCCTACACACCGCTGTGTAAAGCTCTGCCCTGGAAAGCACTGTAGCACCATTAACAAAAACCCAGAGAAAGTTATTGGGGTTCAAGCTGAAGACAAGCGAAGCATAGCTGCCAGCCACTAGAGAGTTCTTATCTATACTCATGTTCAGACCAAAGGGGTGATCATGTCCCCTGATTATATCTCCAACTGGCACAGCTCCTCAGACTGCCTAGCCTGCAATGCCTCCCTGTCTCCTCCTGCCTTATATTACCCTCACCTACCACAGCCATATCACTCCTTTCTCTACTTCCCTAGTTCTGGGATTAAAGGTGTGAGCTCCGTTTCTCTTTACTCTCACATAACCCAAGGTGCCTTGAACTCACTGAGATCCATCAGCCTCTGTTGCTCAAATGAGCTACTTTCCCAGACTCAGTAAGGAAAAGGAGGCAGAGGCATATCAAAATTATCTAAATGTGTACTATCTACTGAGAGAAATAACCAGGAAATCAGAACAAAATCTTCAAAGGGTAAGCAGAAAAGCTTCCAGCCTTAAGCAGTTAACTAGGTCAGAGCATTGTTAAGAACCAGTCATCACTCCTGCTGAATGAGGGAAACAAGGGGAAAATGGTGCCCAGAGCAGTGCTTCTCACACTCGTGGTGTATAGTGATATATTGTTTATTATCTAATAAAGCTTGCCTAGAGATCAGAATGCAAAGCTAGCCACTGCCATTGAACCCTTGTGAATTGTCAGGTTTGCCATTTTTGTAAGATATACAGTTATATATATATATATGTGTGTGTGTGTGTGTGTGTGTGTGTGTGTGTGTGTGTGTGTGTGTGTGTGTGCATGTACATGAAGCAGTTTTATGTACATTAAGATTTTAGGTATTTACTAACCTGTGAGTTGCCTTTTCAGTTTTACTTTTAAGAATGCCTGATGTAAGACACAACTCAAATTGCCCCACATTACAGAGCTTCTAAGGGAAAGAACCAGATCTTCTCTTGGCAGCTCCTTTCTCCTTGTGCCAAGGAAATCTTAAATATAGAGTTCCCGTTGCAATAAAGGTTCCTGTGATGGGCTTTTCTTGGAGTCATTCCTCCTCCAGCTCAGGGACTGTCTGTTCTATTTGGGTTTCCTTCTTTAGAGAAGACCCTTATTTCACATACTGCTGAAAGATTTCATTTTTTACTTGATTTTTAGATGTAGATCTATTACTGCAAAAAAGAAATCTTTAAAAAATATATATTTAATTCAAATAGAATTACATCACTTCCTCCCTAAGTTTTCTTTCTCCAGATCCTCTCAAGTACCCTACCTCCAACCACTCCTTCACACGTGCCAATTCACAAATGGATAGCTGTGTTTCTTTAATCATTGGTGTGTGTGATTGTGTGTCTGTCTGTCTGTCTGTCTGTCTGTGTGTGTGTACAAATATAGGAGTACAACTTGATGAATGCATTTTTTTTGGTGGTGTGTATGTTATTTCAGAGATTAGATACTGCTTTCTTGCTTTTTGTCTTTTCTTTTTAGTGTTTCAAAAATTCTATAGCTTTTGCTCACTGAATAAGTGAATTCTAGATAAGAAAAAAGTATGTTCCTCAGGTTGAAGTAATAGAAAGAAAAATCCCAAATTTTGTCTATGCAAAGTTAGGAGCCACTTGACCATTGGTCTGAGAATTCTGCCAAATGTTGGTTTCTGGAAATTCAAAAGTGATTTTTCTTATGTGAACTGTTATTTTAGAATGAGGATCAAATATTCAACTGAGTGCAAGTACTCCTCCAAGATCATTGACACCCTTAGGTCAGGGAAGTATGTAAGGTTTCTAGTACTAGACATGATTTTTTTCATGGACACACACACACACACACACACATACTCACACACTATACATACATACATACACATATGGATACCCATGTAACAACAATCAGCAAAAAAAAAGAGATTATTATTTTGAAAATGAACAAGGAGGATTTGTGGTGAAGGAAATTGAAGTTAAAAATGATATAATTATTATAATCTCAAAAGAGAAAGGAAACAAAATATTGGTTTTCATTGTACTTCCTTTTAAACTTGAAACATGGACGGGCAAAAGGGATCATCTACAAATTGTTGAGTTCATTTATATGTATACCACATATAGTAGGTACACAAAGTGATTAATCTTGCTGCTTGTATTAATAAAATATCCAAGAAGAGGCAATACCTTATAGAAAACATAAATGACAGTTATAACCAAATAGAGCAAAGTTTCTGTCACTTCTATAACTTGTTCAGTGTTTGTATTCACTTACTTCCAAATCTACCTCATTTTGTAGCACATATAGCAGATCATGTAGGAGAGAAACAATGTAAACAACAATAAAAAGAGTTGCACTGTCCTGAGTAGACTAGTCAAGTGAAAAGAGATATATGTATCAAACAATCTCCCTTTATGTGGAATTACAATTGGCAGTGTATTACACTGGATAAGAATGTTATTTAAATGTGGATTTTAAAAATGTAATCTTCTGTTATTTATTTTTTAATTTACAGCTAACAGAAATAACAAGAAAAAAATTCTGCTAAGGAGTAAAGCTATTATAAATAGAACAAAATAAACAAGAGTCCTTTGTGCTGTGATTTGAACCCAGGTCTTAGTCATAGAAAGTATCATGCTGCTGAGCCACATCTCCAGATAAGTAAAACACATTACCAAGGGCAGGGATGAGGATGTTCACCACTCAGGCAAATGAACACAGGAAACTGCATTCCTTTCATGTCTAAATAACAAAAAAACAAGATAACTTACATTCTTTGATATAATAGTATCAGACAAGCAAAGCCAAAAAGAGACTATAGATTGAATAAAAGCTGTGGCCTAAGGGAAACATTTAACCAACTAGTTATGAATACAAATAAATTTGAAAGATGTTATTATGTGGCTTAGTTTTAATGCAAATAAGTGTATAAACAGATATGATATAATTAGACAAAACTAGAATAGATATTTAAGAGTCAGTCTCTGAGCATAGAGATATGGGAATACTGACTCAGGTCTCTTCATCAGTCAGTGAAGGCCATTGATATGCTTCTAAAAGTATGATAAGGAAGCATTATCAATAGTTGTCTTTGAGTGGTCAATGCATATACATACTTCATAAATGCACACAGGAAGTTCTATATAGCTATTACATTTTTAAATTATTTCTGTCAGTTGCAAACTACATTATTCTACTTTAAAAAAAAAAAGCACTAAACAATAGAAATAGATTAAGATTTAGGATTATTAGGGCCAGGGAGATGACTTGGTAGTTAAGAGTACTGGTTGGTCTTCCAGAGGAACTGGATATTCAATTCAGAGCATGCAAATGGTGCTCTGAGAGCCAAACTCTCAGAGGCTACAAGAACTGTTGATGATTCAGGAAGGTAAACTGTGTCAGCCACAGGGTAAGTTCCACAGGCACACTGGGAATTTTGTAACTCATGATAGACGATAGGGACCTTATACCTGTATCTGTATTTTTGTTAGGGAGGTGAGTAATTCCATAAACCCATGGCTCAAATTCTATGAAAGCTTGTCTTTTCTCTCTAAGGCACCTGTCGACCCAGGGCAGTATGTGATCATCAGAAGTCAGTGGATAGAGACTGGCTTAAAATATAAATCTCATGGTAGAAAAATGTCACCTCAGCACTACTAAGACTTAATACTCTAATGAAAAATATAAGCCCTTCCAATAAAAGAGAAAAAAAATAACACTTCAGTTTTAAAGAAGGATATTTATAAAGACAGACTGAACAGACTGCTGCAGAGGACCAGAGTATGTGTCACAGCACCTGTGATATGTGCCTCACACTGCCTATGATTCCAGTCCAGGAAAATCTGATGCCTCTGTCCTCTGTGAGCTCATGACCTCAGTACGTATCACTAAAAATAAAACAATTTAAAAAGAAAGACCAAAAAAGAGGAAAACTTCAATCAATAAACTGACTACAGGTGAAGAAATATCAATTAAAAATCACATACAATTTATTTCTTTCAAATTACTGAGCTCCTGGATGTTAGACTGATAGCTGAGAAACCAACATAGGACTAAGCCAGATCCCCTGAACATGGATCTCAGTTAGGAGGACTGGGCAATCTAAGGAATCTCTGGCAGTGGAACCAGGAGTTATCCCTAGTGTACAAACTAAGTTCAGGATCCCATCCCCCATGGATGAATACTCCCTTAACCTAGAGACAAGGGGGAGAGCATAGGCCCTACCTCAAATGACTTGACAGATTTTGAAAATCCTTCATGGAAGGACTCATCCTCCCTGGAGAGTGGATTGGGGATGGGATGGGGAGGTTGGTGGGGGTAACGGAGAATTGGAGTGAGAGGGAATTGGGATCAGTAAGTAAAATAAGAAAAAATTATTAAATAATAAAAAATTACTATTCCCATTTTTAAAGGCTCACAGTAAAATATTCTGAATAATTTACAGAGAGTCAAAAAGAATAATCATAACTATGTTTAAACAACACAATAAGCACACATATGAACTCCAAGAGGACAAAACCAGAAATCAAAGTGAAATATGTAGGGAGTGAACCCACAACATAAAAATATAATTCTGTAAAGGGACTAAATTTCTGAAGAGTAACTAAGTTGTTATGATGTTGGAAAGAAAAAGTTCGGTCAGGCAGGCCAGAAAGAGTGATGGATTCCTTCAGTTTCAGGAATCTGGAGATGAAGGTATGTATATCTCTATGAATTCAAGGCCAACCTTGATTACAAAGAGTTTCTTGCAAACTTCTGCATAGTTACCACAATGAAAACAGCATGATACCCTCATATAACCCTACAATAATCAATGAGATATGACTGAACACCTTGCCACAATCCTTCACCGGACATTTTATAAAGAAGCCAAAAGTACAAACTGGATAAACATTGATATTTTCAACAAATGGCAAGGATCAAAATTAATAGCTACAAATAGAAGAATACAAATAGATCCATTGTTTGTCACAACAAAATTCAATTTACAATATATGAAGGACATCAATATAAGCCCTGTTGACATGAATCTTATAGAAGAGAAAGTAGGAGATATGACTGAACTTATTAGCACAGGAAAAATTATTAAACAGGACCTTATTGGTATAGATACTAAGGCAACAATTAATAAATGGGACCTCATGAAACTAAAAAGCTACACACAGAAAAGGTACCATCATTTAAGGAAAAAGTCATCCCACAGAATGGGAAAATATCTTTACAAAACTTAGAACTGAGAAAGGATTTGTATCTATAATGTATAAAGAACTAAAATTCTGTACATGTGGAAAACAAATAATCCCAATTTAAAAGTTGGTATAGAACTAATCAGAGAGTTCTCAAAAGATGAGACACAAAATGGCTGAGAAACACTTAGAAATGTTAAATATCCTCAGCATTCAGGGAATTGCAAATTAAAACTGCTTTGGTATTTCCACTTACCCCAGTCAGTAAGGTCAAGATAAAACAAATGACAGCAGTTGCTGAATAGGTTGAAGAGAAAAGAGAACGTTTGTTCATTGTTAGTAGAAACTACTGAGGCTCCTGCAGAGATCAGTTTGAAGTTTTAGCCACAACTTTTAGATATTCTGCAAGATACCGCTATGTTACTCATCAGCATATACCCAAAAGACATTATAGATTGCCATGAAGATATTTGTTCCTCTATGTTCGTGGCTGTTCTATTCATAATAGCTAAAAATGGAAACTGCCTAGATGTTCATCAAGTGGTGAATAAATAATGAAAATGTACCACTTTTACATATGGAATACTATTCAGCTGTTAAGAGAAGTGAAATTATGAAATTTTTAGGTTAATTGACAGAGCTTAAAAGAATTATCCAGTGTGAGACAACTAAGACTCCAAAAGACCTTTTGTTTTCTTTTATACATGGATGTTAGCTTTTAATATTTAATGATGTGTGTTCAGAAAACTCATAGAGTTTATGTAGCTAGTAAGTGATCATGGGGGAGGAAGAGATCTTGCAATGAAGTGGAAATAGGATATACTGTTCTAAACAGATAATGGGGAAGCTAGAACAGAAAGAAGAGCAGAGCAATGGGAGGGTAAAGAGTAAATATGGCAAGAAGTTACTAACATATTTGAGAAGTCATATGAAAACTACTATTTAGAAACTTCTTTAAACATATGCATATATGAATATTTTAAATGGAAATTTCAAGTAATGTAATGGATGGTACCCAAAACAGACACCATATGAAATCAAATAAAACCCTCATTATGAAGATCCAAAAGAACATTATAGACTATTGCCAAAGCTCATCATTACTAGCTAGCATTCATAATGTTGAGAGATTATATAAATTTTCCAGAGAAAATGTTGCCATCAGTTTCACAGATTTAAACACCATGAATAGTAATAATGAACCTTACTGCAAGATGTGTCACTGGTAAAATAGTTGCATGAATCTCATTGGAGTCACTAACTTCCTCTTTTTTAAACTAGCTAGCTGTAAGGCCTACTACATGAGATGAAGCCCATACCTGACACCTACTACTATTATTCTACTAAAGGAATATATAAAATAAGTACTAATGACATATTGGATATCACAGAAAGGACACAATGAAGGTAATACCTACAGAATTGATGAGAAATCTTTGTAACAATTTAACTGAGAGATTTAGTACTAAAAATATGTGAAAATTTCAAGATAATATTAGGAACAATGTAACAAAATCTTAAAATTTAAGTACTTTTGAGTATTTATTCAAATCTTAGTGTAAAGATAAAATTTAAAATTAATAATACATTTCAAAGGGTTAGATTATTTAAATAGGCACTTCTATAAAACAGTCTGAATGATCCGCAAATTATAAAAAAAATGTTCATCATCATTCTGTTTCTTTTGTGCTGTTAAGAATGGCACATTTTTAAATGGATATAAGACTTAAAGTATATATTACTTTAGTGGCCTAGTAATTTTCAGAATTTTAATTTTAATAGTTCACAAACATTGATAATATTACCAATTTTACTTTCATCTATGATCAGCATATTGCAAATCAAAAGTTCAATGATACATTGTCTCATCCAAGTTTGATCAACTACTAACACTCAACAAATAATCAAATCAATATTGAGAATATAAAACATAAACCTACCCTTATTTTCGTTTGATAAGAATTTAAATCACTCCATGTACTATTTAAATGGTGCCCTTTATTTGTATTATCACTTATCAGATTTTAATTTTGTTGCCTCTATCTTGAGATGATATTCATGTGTTGCTGCTCACACTAGTCTCTTCATATTCTTGGTATTATATTAAATTCTTAAATCCACTTTAACCTGAATTTCATCTTTGTGGAATGTAAACATCATGATTCATTTTTCTGTGGGTTGATATCTGTTTTCCTTAGTTTTGCTTGCTTGGTAGAGGATGTACTTCTATACAATTTCTGCCATCTATCAAAGAATCAACTGAGTGGAGATATGTGGATTTATGCTATCACTGGTGGTCCTCTAGTATATGATTTTATGCAAATTCCAGGACAATTTGTTCGTGCTTTCTTTATAATATATTTCAAAGTCAAGTATCATAGTGTCTCTAGCTTTGTTGACTTTTTTGTTTGTTTCTTTGTTTGTTTTTAAATACTGTTTTGGATAAATAATCTTTTCTCCTGGATTTTAGATTCTTTTTACACTAATGCTTTTAAGAATTCTCTTTATATTTTGATGTATATTTGATTCAATCTATAAATTATGTTGGGTGTACAGCCTCTTTAATAATCTTATTAGTCCACTTAGTCCACAAACATTGGAGGTATTTCCCACTTTGATATCTTACTCAATGTTTTTCTTCTGTGTTCTGAAATTTATGTGGTAGAGATCTTACATTTGCTTTTTAAGTTTTATTCTAATGCATATTAGGCTTTTGTGTGTGACTATCATGATTTTTTTTTTTTTTTTTTTTTTGTCAACAGATTAATGATTGTTTTTTTTTTTTTTTTTTTTTTTTTTTTTTTTTTTTTTTTTTTGAGTGTTCGTACCTTTTCTTTGTTCATTTTGTTTCAGGCTACTTTCCTAAAATTATCAGTTCAGGATGCACTTGTGAAACATTTGTTTTTACATGTATACATAATATATTCTGCCAAAAAAGACTGTTTGAATTCCTTCTTGTTAGTCATTAACTTGAGAAAAGAGGTCTGACCCTCTCTCCAGTAAGATAAGACCAGGTGGAAACATTTAGATGGACGGAAATGGGTTAATGTTTAAGACAGAGCTAGCCAATAAGAAATGCTAGTAACTGGCCAACAGCTTTATGTCTAATACAAAGTCTCTGAGTGTTATTTGGGGCTGATGCATTTCTGGGACTAGGCTGGTGGGAAAGCTGGTAATAACACTGAAGAAAATGTTTTATTCACTCTATAAAAAAACATTTAATACCTGTAGATATTCTAAGAAGGATGGATTGACATGAACTCCTACCACTAGCTACCATAAATTATCTGTAAATATTTAGGGTTATATGGAATCTCATGGACCCTTCCCCACTTCTTGGAAAGATATTGATGAGATTAATATTTTGCAGGTCCTATAGGGGTAAATGTGGATGTTTTGAATTCATAAACTACATTGCCATGTGATGCTCACATGATAGCAGTCCAGACCACTACACCCCATCCTGCAACTCTTATGCTATCTTTATGCCGTATTCTGTTCTGATTCTTGACTTTTAGATAATATAGATGTCCCACTTTTGGCTGGGCATTCAATAGGATTTTACTCTCAGTTCTTTGACCAGATATGAATCTCTGAAGCAACTATTTCCCACTATACAAAAAAAGAGGGAGGCATTATAGGTTTAAAGAGAAAACTGACTCTAGAGAAATGTCCAGAGACCTACAAAACTGACCCCAACTAGCAATTTCAGCAACAGTGGAGGTACCATTAATGCCCTTCCCTAATAATGTGACTGATGACTAACTTATCCACTATCATGGAGCCCTCATATCGTAGCTGATGGAAGCATGATATTGATCCCAGTTCCCTCTCCGTCCCTTCCCCCTTCCCTCCCTCCCTCCCTCTCTTCCTCCCTTCCCTCCCTGCCTTCCTCTCTCTCATTATCCCTCCCTCCCATTCCCCCCTACTACCTCCCATCCATTCTGCCCCTGACTCCACAGGGAGGTTGGTGCCTTCCAGGAGGGATCAACAAAATCTATCAAGTCATTTGAAGTAGGGACTAGGCCCTTCCTCCTTTCTCTAGGTTAACAGAATATCCCTCCATGGGAAATGTGCTCCCAAAGTCCTTTTGTGTACCAGGGATATATCCTGGTTTCACTGTCAGAGGTCCCTTAGTCTGCCCAATTCTTCTAACTGAGACCCATTTTCAGGATGTCTGACTCAGTCCATTGCTGAATTCCCAGGTATCAGTCTGGGGGCCCATTAGCTCCTCCTTGTTCAGGTCAGCTGACTGTGAGTTTCTTTAGTCTGATCTTGTTCTCCCTCTCTGATCTGGATTCCAGTTCAGCTCAGTGTTTGCTATGGGTGTCTTGTGTTTCCATCAGCTACTAAATGAGGACTCTATAATGGTGGATAAGTTAGTTATCAATCTCATTAACAGGGAAGGGAATTTCATTTGTTAAAGAATAAACAAAATATCACCACATGGTGAAAGCAACACCTTTAATACCAGTACTAGGAAAGCAGAAGCAGGGGGATTTCTGAGTTCAAGGCCTGCCTGGTTTGCAGAGCAAGTTCTAGGACACAGCTAAACAGAAAAACCCTGTCTAACAAAAGGGAATATAAGGAACATAATTAACATTTAATAAAATCACAGTTATGTGAGCTTTATTACTTGAACATATGAGTTACCCAGCAATAGGGTTTTGACAAGTTTTACTGTACCAGAAATTCGTTAAATTATTTGTAGAAGACCTAATATCCAATTAAAAAGTGATTAATAAGCCCTATAACATACTTGAAACTATTGTTAACAGTGGGCACATGGAGTCCGGCTAATGAGTATTATATTTTGTCTGGCCCACAAACGAATGAGACTTTGACAATAAATCTTTCCCAGAATATTTATATAACAGAAAATTATATAACAATCTTCTAGCATTACTAAGGCTAGCCAACAAGAACTGGGCTCTCATCTGAATTGCAAGATTTATCTCTTTAAGTCCTATTATCAAATTTACCATGTAGACCTAACAGGCAGACAATTGTACTGACAATTTCCTATAATAGTTTGGGGACCCCAGGGTAGTTCTGATTCAAAAATTCACTGTTTTAACACCCAAGTGACATCTGCATTGCAAAAGAAAAAAAAAAGCCATTTTCTTTTCGTCTGGGAGAAAAACCATAAAAGCACACTGACATTCATTTTTATCAAAGAAATATATTTGAAATGCTTTGTTACAGTTATAAATGAACATATTTATATATTCTGATTCACACTCATAAACACACACACATATATATATATGTGTGTGTGTGTGTGTGTGTGTGTGTGTGTGTGTGTGTGTCTGGCTTGTGCTTATTTCCTAAGTCCAGATATGTCTGACAAAATATGTTTCTTTCAAATTATAAATATAATTATAAATATAGTGCTTTTACAAGGCCATATATACATATAATGCGATCTAGCTACTCCTTCTCTCTCTATAAAAGTTCTATGATCTTTTCTCCAACCATTTTAAATACCTTTGCTTTTCTTAGAGTTTATTGATTTGGTATTTCTCACACATTTATTTGATTTAACTCTTTCTATGCATTTGACCACTGGATTGGGTCCTTCCATACATTGGAGGCTGGTGTAGCCACCAGTGTGTACACAGCTGAAGACAAGGACTTTCCTTTTTTCTGAATCTACCAGTAACACACAGTTTTAAAGTGAGCTATTAGACTTCCTGAGCATATTCTCCATTCATGCCTGGCTGTTGATGGACCCATCCTTGTTTAGATCCAGTGCAGTCATCTACAGTTGTTGAGAGTTTATAGGTGCAATAGGTGTTACCTTGAAAACTGTATTCAGGAGCCAACCTCAGTCTCTTCTTGTCTCCATATTCGAGAAAGAAAATGTGGTATTGATTTACCTGTACTTTGGTTACTTAAGAACAATTATTTCTAGCTTTATTTATTGAGCAGCAAAATTCTTGACTTTACAGATGCATATATGAATCATATGTTTACTGTTCATTCAGCAGTTGACAATCATCTAGGCTGATTCAATATCATAACTATAGTGAATGGAATTACAATGGACATGATTGAGCTTGTGTATTTGCAAAATAATATAGATTCCATTGGTAAATGCCTAGGAACAATATAGTGATGATGTGTGGTACTTTTATTTCTAGTTTGTGAGAAATAGTAATACTGGTTTCCATAATGTCAGAATTAGTTTGCAATCCCATCAAAACTGAATAAATTCACATCTCCACCTCCTCACTAGCATTTGTTTACATTTGCCTTTTTGGGGAAAGCCATTTAAACTGAAAATAGATGGACTCTCAAAGTAGTTTTAATTTCATCTTTCTGATTATTAATGATGCTGAGCCCCCCATTAAATATTTATTAGCCTTTATTAATTTTTGTTTTGAGAATTCTATGCTCATTTTGAATGGATTGTTTAATTCCTTTATGCTCATTTTCCCGAGGGTTTTTTTTTTTTTCTATTCTCTAGGATGAGTCTTTACTCAGTTGTTTTATTTGTTGTTTTGAAGCTTTTTCATTTCAAGAGATTCTTCATGTGGTTTTTTTCCATACTCCTGGAGAAAATCAAGTTCTATTAAGAATGCCCTTTCCTATGCTTACATATTGTAGTGTACTACTAGCACATCCAGCATTTCAGATTTTATGTTTGATTACCAATCCATTTGGAGGTTTTTGTTTTTGTTTTTTTTTTGTTTGTTTGTTTGTTTTTGTTTTAAATACAGGCTCAGAGTTAAGAATCTAGTCTCACACTCATCTACATATAGACAGTGATGTTTCTCAATGACATTCATTAAATAGACCATTGTTCCTCCAGAGTGTATAATGGTGTCTTTGTCAGAAACAAGGCAAATATAATGTGTAGGCTTAAGGGTATATCTTTTATGACATTCTACAGACTAAAATGTCCATTTTTGTGTGAACACTATATTGTTTTTATTACTACATATGTATGCTATGATATGCATAAAAATCAAAGAGAAGTTTAATGTAATTGATATTTTGTCTATCCTTCTGAGTTGTGATATAACAAGAACCTTTTACTCTGAGCCATATTAGAGGACACTGTTGGCTTTTATTTGAAAAATGTGATAGGCCATAAGTTGGCATTTGATACCTTGAAACTACACTCACTACAGCATATCTGCACACAGATACACACATATAAACATAAATAATAAAATTAATCTTTTTAAAGTGTCCTTATCGCTATGTTGTTGATAATAGATTTATGCATTTTCTAGAGGACTGTAACCTTTATTTAGTTCACTTACTGGCAGGTTCAATAAGAAACTTTCAAGTCTCTGAACTTTGATATGTATTATTGCATTTTATCTTCAGAAGGAACTTTAACCTCTTACCATCTATCATGCCATATTGCAGCTAAGAAATTAAACCATGTTTAGGGAGGCCTAACTGCTATTCAGATCAAATCAGAGAAGTGATTCATATGAAACTAGGGTTCCGCCTTGAATTCCTGACCACTATGGTATCAGTTCTCCAAAAGATAGTTCTTTTCTATATTGTGTTCTACATACTAATGATGCTATCCTATTGTGGTTTAATAATGATCAGGATAAACAAATAGGCCAAATAGATCTTTATTCAGGAAGAAATAATTTACAACCTAGACAGATGAACACCAGCAAGATCCACCAGATGCTCTCCTCTCTGCGTCCTGCCAGCAAGAGAGCATTCCCAGGCTCCTCCTCAGACCTAGTTCCACAGGTCACTTCTGCCCCTAGATGCACCCACCCAAAGGGCATGGTCAGTGCCACAGAAGGAGACAAAGTGAATATCCCACTACATTTCCCCTTTTATTCTAAAGAAAAAATTTAGGCTTGATACAAAACTATATACAAAATTGTGAATAACAAGTGTGCTCTAAGAAAAGGAAAATCGACAACAAAACGACCTACATATCTAGTCCTAGGACAAAGGCATAATAGAGTTTACAATAGCGTTGTCCTAAGCTGGAAAACTTAAGTCTGGTACCTAATATATCTCACTAGGAAGAGAGAATAATAGTTGTTATATTTTAATCTTCAACCTCATCAAGACCTGAGAAGGAAAAATAACAATACTAGGGTAGACAGCAAGTGCAGATTGGCGACTTCCAAAAGGTGCTGTGATGACAGAAACAGCAAGCTACCTGGGCAGTCACCTAAGATCTACAGCAAGGTTGGTACACCCAGTTTTGGCTAAAGCCAAGAGTACTTTACAGACCACAATAACAGCAGGGAGGAAGAAAAGCTGTCTTACCCTGACTTGGCAAGGTTCAGCAGTCTTCTATATTTGTCTCCTGCAAGCACATAGGACTCTACGTCCAAATCAGTGGTCATGGTGGGGGCAGTTCTTTGCCCAAGATGCCATTAGCTGAGATGAGAATGGACTCCAGCAGGAGCAACAACAGTGTCCAACATATTTTTGGGAAAGTGCACAGTGCTGTCAGGAGCAATAGTTTCTCATGTCATTGGAATACTAATATTAAAACATTAAATGCCATGTTCTGCATGTCTAGGAAGTGATTGAAGAATAAGCATCTATGTCTGACTAATCTCATAGGTAAGGGAAACATGAGTGAAGATAATTTGTAGAACTTAGCTAAAAAAACTGATTAAAACTTCCTTGAGTAAAGCAGGGATAAATACACAAACAATATAACTATGTACCTATATATATATGTACATATATATATGTATATATATATATATATATATATGTACACACACACACACACACACACACACACACACACACACACATATATATATATATATATATATATATATATATATATATATGTAAATCCCTAAAATAGAGGTAGAGTAGAAATGTCTAGACAAGAGGCAGAATTATAAAGGGCAACATGATAAATATCCACAATTGTATCAATATACAAAATGTCTTCAATAAAAGAAAAAGTACACATACATAAAATATGACAAGAATAATGTACACAAAACATCATAAATGTAATGATTTCACACAATATGACAAAACATAATACACAAATTTTCCAGGAAGGGAATGTAAACTTAATTTTACATAGGTTACCACAAATAATAATATATAACAATGTAAGCTCTAATACTAATATCTCACTCTTTCTAAATAATTCAGAAGAAGATAGGCTAATCTACCTATGTCCCATCTAAACCATACCTTTCCCAACCATACCCTATTCCTGTCTAAAAGAGATATCCGAATCTAAGCATCAACTTCCATACCCAACCCAAAGTAACTAAAACCAACCCAAACAAGATGAATGTTATCCCTAAATTCCAAGAGTGAGGAGGGCGGCATTGTTATCTTAACATTACTTCCTGCTGAAATGGGACAATGACTGCTCCATGGGATCCTGTAGGAAGAAAATTTTTAGCAACCAAATTTCTCAAAAGAACTGGCTGTGACATATGTAGCTAGTCACTGTGTGGCAGGAAATGCTTGACTGTAGTTCTATTTGAAACTCTTGCCAGGGTAATAAGAAGATGCACCATTACAGTTAGCTAGTCTTGAGTTGGTTCAAGCAAAACAGTCTCAAACCAGTTTTAGGGTGATGTTTGTAGTCCAGATGCATTAGGTTGAGTCAATTGGAAATCATTTTCTTTATGAATTTGATTCTTTCACTTTTGGGATAATTGTTGCTAATCATTCCTCCCCCCCCAAAAAAAAATACTGCATGCTTTCTGCCAATATTAATTATCTTTCCATAAAGAGGAAATTTCCCTATTAGTTAAAGATACTATAATTTCTGGTGGGTCCCTTCCTGTTCGCTGGCGAAGTCTTAATTTACCTTTTATAATCAAGTCAGAGATCTGTTCTATATATGTTTTTCGTTTTTTATTCTATTTATGTGGTAGGAATATCCATTCTAATACATATTTTCTCACTGCATCCAAATCCCCGAAGGATATTCTCTAGATAGTAATATAACCAGAATACAGTCTAGGTTTGGATCCACATGGTCCACGTGTGCTTCTAGTATCCTCTTTTCTACCCATTCTAATTCCTTTTCAGCTTCAGCTGATAGTATTCATGGTCTATTCAAGTCCTTATCTCCTTTTAGGGCCATTTTCAAGTTTTTCAAGTCATGCCCTTATACTCCCAATAATGGTTTGCAGTTGAGAAATCTCTCCTAGTCCTGGAGAGCAGTCAAACATCCCAGTGAACAGACCACATTCTTCATATTGGCACAGGTCCCATGGATCAGTTATTTTAAAAAGTCCTAGGTTAGTTTTTAATAAAGAGTCAAATGTTGTCGACAGTAGAGAATGATATTGCCAACATCTAAATGTCAAAGGTCATGGGAGATTGGATAGCTGGTACTCTAGCCACTAACACATTTTGTTTGCAAGCACTAACTTTCTTTACCCCAAAACCAGTTCCAAGCTCCAAAAGTAGAGTGGTGAGCTAAGTGGAAGGGACAAAGGTTGATTTCTCAGGATTCCTACTTGTATGAATTAGCTCAAGAACAGAAAATAAAAGGGGAGGGGAAAGGGGGAAATATCATGTGACAGTGGTCAACCAGACTGGCTCTTGACAACAGTTCTACAAAGTAAGGTACTTCCAGATATTTGGGAATGTGTATAGCATAAAAGAACTGGATTTTATAGAATAAAAGAATTAAAATTGTTTCTCAGAGTCAAAAAAAAAAAAAAAAAAAAAAAAAAAAAAGAAAGAAATCTCTCCTAGTAATGATCATTAAGAGTCTGGTAGCGATCTCTCCTGATCTGTACTTTTTGTGATCTAATTTTCTGTAGACCTATTTTATATCCTAAGAAGTTGATAGACTCTCCTTTTTGTATTTTTTTAGGTGCAATTTGTAATCCCCAGTCAGGTAAAACTTCCTATAGTTTCTCAATAATTTGTTGTAATATTTCTCCTTTAGAGTAAGCTAACAGTATATCATCGATGTAATGATAGATTATGGATTGTGAAACTATTTAAGAATTATTTCTAGTGGTTTTTGTACAAAATATTGGCACAGGGTGGGGCTAATTAGCATTCCCTTGGCAAAACCTTTCATTGATATCTCTGCACCGGTTGATAATTGTTGTAATTAGGTATCATGAAGGCAAATTTCTCTTTAACTTGTTCTTGTAAAGGTATAGTGAAGAAGCAATCCTATAATAGGCCACTCTTTAGGTATCAAAGAAAGCAAGGGCAGTCCAGGCTGTAGAGAGCCCATTGGCTGGATAACTTTATTGATGGCTCTCAGGTCTGTAAGCATTCTCCAATTACCAGATTTTTCTTTTTGATAATAAATATAGGAGAATTCCAAGGGCTGGTTGATTCCTTGATATGTCCAAAATTTTGCTGTTCCTGACCAGGCTTTCTAAAGCTTCTAAGTTCTCAGAGGTCATAGGCCATTGTCCTACCCAGACAGGTTCCTCTGTTAGCCATTTTAAAGTTAGGGCTTTTAGTTTCTCTGTTCAGCACTTGTATTCTGTTTTTGTACAGCCTGGATATTTGGTGTCTGTCTTGTATAGTACTTTATAATATTTTTTCCACAATCATGAGGTAGTTTATGGTTCCTATCTAATACTGGAGGAATGTTGATTTGTGTATTCCATTGCTGTAATAGATCACAACCCCATAAATTTATCACTACGTCAGCAACATATGGTCTCAACCTTCCTCTCTGTCCTTCCGGTGCTATACATTCAATCGACCTCATGCTCTGTTTTACCGGAGACAGGCTTCCAATTCCTAAGAATTGAACATTTACCTCATGCAGGGGCCATCTTGAGGTCAAGATTTATTAGTTATGATAGTTATGTCAGCCCCTGTGTCAACTATCCTGTCAAACACTCTGTTATTCATCTTAACTATCAATCTAGGCCTTTGACTGTTTATAGAGGTTTGCCAAAATATAAGTTTTTTGTTTCCTTCTGTCATATTTGATTCAACTTCCATCACTAGTTTGTCATCCAGAGCTGTATGAGTTTTTACAATAAGCACAGAAGTTTCTAATTGTCCTGTGGGAAACTGTACTCCACTGTGACTGGGAATGTTTGAAACACTTTTGACATGGGGGCCTTTGAGTGCCCCCCCCAAGCTTTTACCCAGTAGTAACAGGTTTCCTTGCTTGTCTCAGGTCGTTCTACATTCATTTGTCCAGTGTCTGCCTTTGCCACTCCTTCTACATAACCCAGGAGGCTGAGGACTTCTTTTGGATTCATTCCTGGGAGTGTTATTTCTAGGGAAGCTTTGCCTACAATTTCATTTTAGATGTTCTATCTATCCACAGTTATAACATCTGACTTGTTGATATCTCTTCAAACCTTTGGAGATGGCTTCTCCTACCCAAGCTTCTATGTCACCATAGTTAAGACCTCTGTTATCTTGATGTCTTCTCTGACCTTAGATATGGCTTCTCCTACCCATGCTTCAATATTATTGTCATTATACTCAATGTTGCCTGTATATAGGGCCCATTCATCCAAGGGTGCTGATTGAATTTTTAAAAGCCAAAGCACTTGTTTGTATTGAGGATTCACATTCTCATAAGCTAAAGATTCTATGAGTATCTATGTCTGCTACCTCTAATTGTACTACCCTAGATGATCTTTCTAGAAACACACTAAAATGTTCTCTAGGTCTTTGCCTTATCTTGTTATAGGATTCTATCCTCTCCCCTAATTTATGAACCTCATCTCAAGCATTCAGAGCTGCTGTATTGCATAGAGACAGGATATGTTAATCATAGGCAGCTTGGGTTTCTGGGTCAGCATAGAGACCCTCACCAAGAATTTTATCTTGGGGAGCTTTATAACCTTTCTTTAAGCCCTGAAGTTCAAGAGCTTTTGCTTCCTCTCTATAAAGCCCTCCATTCTAATTGAGAGGAGTTTTCAAGGACAGCTGATATTAATTGATCCCAATCCTTAGGGGTTACCTTGTTATTACTTGCCCATGATTCTACTAATTGCTTCACATAAGGTGAGTGCATGCCATAAGAGACTACTGCTTCCTTTATACCTTTTAAATCTTTCATACGTATTGGTTCCCACTGATATGCAACGACACCTTTTGGTTGTTTTTTCCTTGCTGGTTTTTCATTAATAGATACGTCTTCTTCATGCCCTGTTACCTGCAGTTCTTCTGATGTATCAGATTGAAGGTCTTCTAAAACCTGAAATCTATTCACCATTGTTTCTTTGAGTGTCTGAACTACTTGAATCTAATAACTTTCTAGAGACGTCATTCCATCAGTCAGATTCTTACTTTCTCCAACTACAAATGATTCCATGTTTTTAATATTCTCACCCTTAGATATTATCTGAATGGCATATAAACTACCTTCCAGAAACAATGTTCTATCTGCTAGCTTTCCATTACCCTCAGACATGGAAGAGATTCTATCATCTAGTCTTTCTATCTGATGTTCCAGTTTTCTAAACTTATTAGTAGATTCCTCTGACCAGGAATGAGCTGTTTCTGCTATGGTGTTAATGCATTGCCTTGTTTCTATTTTGTTTATTGAGGCATCAGACATGAAACAAATTCTGTTTTCTACTTGGTAATTTTTATGTTCTATGTTTTGTATTCTACCTGTCAGCTCTCCAATGCTATCTTCAATATTCTGAACCTTTTTCCTAAGCATTCTATGTTTTGTGTTCAATCATTTTCAATGTTTTGAATCCTTGTTATTAAATCTCCTATGGTTTTAACAAGTTCCTTATTGTTTGCTCTAATCTCAAACCATTTCTTTAAGAATATAATGTTAATGATAAAACTCATTGCTAAAATTCCTTCTATATATGAAGTAAAAGAATTCCTAAAGTCCAGCATTGTAAAACTATCTGCTATAGGTATGGAACTATTGGTCACATATATTATATCAGCTTAAATTGCAAAGGATGTTACAATTACCTTAGGAGTAATTCTGCTGTCCTGGAACTTTAATGCTTTCAGTTGTAGATCTCAGTTTGTGGTAGTTACACCTCCAAGTAGTGTCTAGCAGCAGATGATCTGTCTGATCCAGGTTCTGTCCTGAAGTGTACCACCAAATAGCTTCTGGCAGCAGATGATCCTTCTGATCCCAGTCCCTATAGAATAGCTCTTAACAAACTAAGTCAAGCAAAATTTTGTTAAATGAAGGAGTGAAATGAGCCTTGTACAATTGCTGGGACTGCAGGGCTAACAGGTGCCACCTGCAACTTGCAACACTGGGCAGCAGGAATGCAAAAATAGGGAAGGCCCAGAATCTAGGACTTGTAAGGGAATACAAGGGTCGGCCTGGGGCCGTAGGGCTCTGTGCAAATGCAATGTGAGGGAATGGGCAGGAGATGAGCAGTTGTCTCAGGGCAACAGTGGATATAAAAGGAGATGTAGGGCAGACACAAATGTCTTACAAGCTGCGGTGTGTCTACCTGGTTAGGCAAGGCAACTGCCTGTTCAAGAACGGTGGGGGAAAGAATGGCGACTGCTGCCTGGGTGAAACCCAGGTCCCGTGAAAATCCTGATCCCGCTTCTGACACCAGATATTGTAGTTTAATAAGGATCAGGATAAACAAATAGGCTGAATAGTTGTTTATTCAGGGAGAAATAACTTACAACCTAGGCAGATGAACACCAGCAAGTTCCACCAGATACTCTCCTCTCTGCTACCCGCTAGCAAGACAGCATTCCCAGTCTCCTCCTCAGACCTAGTTCCACCTGTCACTTCCACCCTTGGCTCCACCCCCAATGGGTGTGGTCAGTGCCAAAGAAGGAAACAAAGTGAATATCCCACTACATTATCCATTCCCAAGCCCATACACATATGAGCCACTGGACTCATCAGATTAACTCATACCCACTCGTGTCACACAAACTCACACACATAAATAGTAATAATAAAATAAAACATAGATAAGAATTTGAGAGACAATAGGAGAGTTTGGAAGGGAAAAGGAAAGACTGGAAGTGGCAGGAATACACAAGTTTAACCTGATTATCACAGCCTTCCTTCACCTTCCTCCATGCATGAAACACAGCATGCATTGCTAAGCAGTCATGCTGGAGAGCAGGTAAATAAAACTTACGCACCAAGAATCAGATAACCAAAATGAGTAGACTCTAAAAGTTACACAGTAGATTATGTAGTCCTGGATTTCTTTTGGAATAATTCTAGAGTTATAGAATATGTGAAATAATAGAATTATGGTATTTTAAAGGATATGTAAGGTATCTTTCATAGTTAAAAAAAGAAAACCCTCATAGAGATAGAAATGCTGACGTTATTTTCTCTCTTCTTCCATGTATTGGAAAAGTAGTTTCAGTATCTGATATCTGAGCAACCTCTAGTCACATTGACTCAACAATAACATGCATGGCATTGTGCCCATTCTTTTGTCTATCTTTTCACAAATTTCACAACTAACATCAAGCAGGGAATGCTTTTGTTTCTTATTCATGGTTTCTCTAGAAAACACCAGTATGAACAAACTGTCTGGATTCTGAGCTAGAGCCAGCATCCACATTTTACTGTTTGACATTAAAAAAATGAAATTTACTTTAGTATTAGAAAATGAAGTTTTCTAAGTATTGATTTTGGATTAGTGTAAAACGTCCATTGCCAAAGGACCCTCTTTTCATAAACATTTTATTATTTACTATTTCTAAAGTTAATGTTGTGGATTATACTCATGTGCAATGTAAGAATTTGTAACTCATGTTAGTTTAATGAAATGCTAATTGGCCAGTAGCCAGGCAGGAAATATAGATGGGGTTACCAACCTAGCAGAATTCTGGAAAGAAGAAGGCAGAGAGAGAGAGTCATGAGCTAGATACAGAGGAAGAAAGTTGAGAATGCCTTACTGAGAAAAGGGATCAAGCTACATTCTAAACATAGATGAGGATTATAAATTAATTTAAGTTGTAAGATATTATTACCAATAAGGCTGAGTAAAAGGCCAAACAGTTTATAATTAATATAAGCTTCTGTGTATTCATTTGGGACTGATAAGCTGCAGGACCAAGGTGGGACAGAAACTTCTATCAAAAAGTTAAATTGATTTGTTTTTGTAAGGTAGATTTTGCTTATTTATATGTTAAGGAATATGAACATTTAAATGTATCATTTAGTGTGGATGATACAAAATTTAAGTGTAAGCATACAAAGACATATTAATGCAAAATGAAATTAATAAATACATGTCTGCATGTATGAATATCTTAAAATAAATGAGGAAATACAATTAATATAAGAAAATAATTAGAATATATTCCAATTCTCAGGTTATAATTGCATATGTATTCTAATTATATATGTATATGCAATTAAAATACATTAGAATTCACACACACATATTTGAAAAGCACCAGATAATGGTAACAGTATTTCAAATTTAGTTATCTCAGCTTGCCATTGAGAATACCAACAAATTAATTGAAGTTTCTCTTTGAAGACACAAAAATATTTAGGAATTGAATCACAACAATCACAAGGAGAAAATAATCAAAATTTGCATCAAAGGCAAATTATTTGCCATTTTAAATAGAGAAGCTAGTTACTTAAACAAAAAATGTGTTCATTTCTGATAAGTAGAAAAAAAATCCCAGAATTCTTTAGAGCAGGTAAAGAAAAACTTTCTGTTTCCTTGATTAGTCCTAATATGTTAGATTAAAATTAATGAAGTAATCTGAACTGGACTCTTTCAATCCAAGGCATTTACTGCATCATTTAAGTGATATTTCCAAAACATGGTTCAAAGCAGGGAAAAAAAAAAAAAAGATGGCTATTAAGGCAGTGTACTTCAGGTTTTAGGGAACTACAGTAGTTAACAGAAACATATCCAGTGACATAAGGTCATTATGCAGTGAAATATTGGGTGACATGGGTGTATGTATATATGCATTTACACACACAAACACATGCACATGCACACACACATACACATATACATGCACACACACACACACACACACTCCAGCTACTGCATCATTAAACACAAAAGAAACTAGAAACAACCTGGCTTTTTATAAGATATAACATTTGGCTTTGAACAAACTCAATTCTAAAGTGAACTTATTTTTCAAGAGGAAAATATCTATGTTTGGAGTATCAATACACTTCTGTGTTTTCATTTAAAATGAGAAGTTATTGATTTTTTTTTTTAAATTACTTGGATTCTAGAAGGCAAAACTAAAACAAGTAAGAGAGGGAGAAGAAGTGAGCTAAACGGCACATTGCCACATAAGTGAAGTGAAGGACTTTGGAGAAGAATATACTGCTGGAAACCCAAACAGAAAGTGGTTCACAGCAAACCATGGACTCTCATCAGATAGGGATAAAGGAATCTGAAATTCAGGTACTATTAGGGCCTATAATTTCATTCGAACTACCATTTATGGACAGGCAAATAATTGGATAGATAATGAAAAAAGCCAAACAGAGGCTGGGTCCACACAGCATCTTTAACTCCACTCATTGAGAAGAACATCATAGACACAACTTTTGATCAACGAGACAAAGGAATAGATAAGCTCACAGGAAGGGCACTTTACAGTGCAGAATTTAATACAGCAAACTTATGTAGGTGTGGATCTCAAGCTGAACACAATGATGGGGTAAGACTTCAATATCCCTCTCT
Organism: Phodopus roborovskii; assembly: GCF_943737965.1. Taxonomy (NCBI): domain Eukaryota; kingdom Metazoa; phylum Chordata; class Mammalia; order Rodentia; family Cricetidae; genus Phodopus; species Phodopus roborovskii. The sequence continues at coordinate 13,204,213 of NW_026126447.1, forward strand.
CAACAATGAACAGGTCATCTAGTCAAAAGCTAAGCAGGGAATGTGGGTTCTCATAGACATTACAAACCAAATGAATTTAACAGACATTCACACAACATTCCACCCCAAAACAGAAGAATATTCCTTCTCCTTAGCACCTCATGGAACTTGACTACATATATAGACACAAAGAAAGTCATCATGTCTACCTCAGCCAGCAAGGAAACATGACCAAGACTGTTCTTTAAGCAGTTTATTCAGGAACCATATACGTCAGCTTCTGCCTCCCCCAGCCCCAGCAAGCCCCTAAATATGCTCTCACTGCCCAATCAGCTCATGCCACCTGGCGATTCCGGATAGGCCACAGAAGGAGGAAGCACACCAGATCCATCAAGCACTTCCAAATAAGGCTTGTTTACAGCTAAGCTCTGACTACCTGGCATCTAGCCAGGCACCATCTTGGGGCTGTGGCTTCCCACAGAAAGTGTCAATATATACAATAAAATTTAAATAAACTCCTCGATCCTATCAGACTAATATGAATTAAAACTGGAATTAAACAACAAAAAACTACAAAAAACATACAAACCCAGGGGAGTTGAAATATTCCCTAACGAATGATCATAGGTCAAACAAGAATAAAGAAAGAAATGAAAAACTTTCTAGAATTTAATGATATACAATATAACCATCCTTATTGAACACAATGAAAGCAGTGAGAATAGGAATGTTCATAGCACCTAATGACCTGAGCAAACAGGCTCTAGCATGGCAAACCCATTGCTGGCCGGTCTTTCCATCTCCTTTCATTTGCCCTTGCTAAACCATTAGATTACATTCCTAAATCTAGTCATCAAGCGCCATCCTCTTATTTGGCTACTTTTTTAGACTTAATTTATTGCCAGGCTGATCACCAGCTCTATCAAACACCAATGGCCTGCAATCAAAAATTCACATTTGGGTATTCTAATTAATCTACCCATTTAGAACTTACCACCTCATCCAAGATCATTCTAACACACAACTCCCATTTGTTTCTCTTTAAATTACACTTGCAAAGCTATTTGCTATTATTTCTGCCAGCTTCTTATTGAGCCATTGTGTTTTATTATTTTGGTTAACAAAGGGAGGTGTTTCATTACGGTTGTCAGCAGGCAGGCTGGATCTCTTCACTAAGTGCTACATTGAAAAATTAAGAGATCGTTTACTAGCAAACTAACAATAAACTTGAAAACTCTAGAACAAAAACAAGTAAGCATGATCAAGAAGAGTGGATAGCAATTATTTATAAAAGTCGTGGTTGAAGTAAATAAGAGAACAATTCAAAGAATCAAGGAAGAAAAAAAAAAACAGTTGTGTCTTTAAGAAAATCAAGATAGGCGAAGATACCCAAATCAATAAATCCAGAAAAGGAAGGGTATACAAAACAACAGATAGCAAAGAAAGTCAAAGAATCACAAGGAAAAAGTTTAAATATCTGTGCTTTACAAAACTAAAAATTCTAAAAGAAAAGGGAAATTTCTCCATAGGTACTACTTTCAAAAGTTAAATCAAGATTCATATACAATTTGAATAGACCTATAACCTCTAGTAAAATAGCAGCAGTCATTAAAAGTCTCCCCTTCCCCCCCCACCAAAAAAAAATGCCCGGACCCAGACAATTTTAGTGCAGACTTCCGTCAGACATTTAAAGAACAGTTATCAACAACAATACACCTCAAATTATTCTATAAAACAGAAAAAAAAGGAACATTACTCAATTCATTTCATGACTCACAATTACCCTGATACCCAAATCACAATAAGATATGGATCAATCTGCATTCTTCTACATTCCAGCATCATTTCTGAATGAACTGCTATAGAGATTTCCAAGGCAGCTGTATGAGTTTGCACTCCCACCTGCAGAGGAGGAGTGTTCCCCTTTCTCCACATCCTCTCCAGAAAGAACTGTCTTTGGTGTTTTTAATTTTAGCCATTCTGATAGGAGTATGATGGTATCTCAGAGTTGTTTTGATTTGTATAACCCTGATGGCTAAGTATGTTGAGTACTTTCTTAAGTGTCTTTTAGCCATTTTAGATTTCTACATTGAGAATTCTCCATTTAGTTCTGTACCCCATATTTGAAATATTTTTAATTATAATTTGAAATAAGCGTCCTTTACATATCACCCCAGTTCCCACTCCCTACTGTCTTCCACTGGTCCCCTCACTAGCCCCCATCCCATTTCCTATAGGCTACCCAGGGAGGATGAGGCCTTCCATGGTGAGTCTTCAAAATCTATTATATTATTTGCCCTGCCCCATGTATGTAGGCTGAGGGGAGAATGCATCTATGTGGAATGTACTCACGAAAACCATTTGTATATTGGGGATAAACACTGATCTGCTAATAGAGGCCCCATAGACTGCCCACTATTCCCAACTAACACTATATTCAGGGACTCTAGTTCTGTTATGTGCTGGTTTCCCAGTTACCAAAGTGGAGTACATGAGCTCCCCCTTATTCAGGTCAGCAGTTTCTATGGGTTTCTCTAGCCTGGTCTTGACGCCTTTGTTCATCATTCCTCCCTGTGTGCAACTGGATTCCCAAAGTTTATCTCAGTGTTCAGTTGAGGGTGGCTGTATTTGTTTCAACAGCTACTAGATGAAGGCTCTAGGATGGTATGTAAGATAGTAATCAATCTCATTTCAGGCAAGGGAATTTAAGTTAGTCTCTCTACTATTGCTTAGATTGTTAGTTGGAGTCATCCATGTAGATCTCTGGACATTTCCCTAGTGCCAGATTTCTCTTAAAATCTATAATGGCTCCCTCTATTATGGTATCTCCTTTCTTGTTCCTCTCTATTCTTTCCCTGATCAGTCTTCCTGCTCCCCCATTCCTATCTCTGCCTCCCTCCTCACTCTAACTACCTCTCCATTTCCCTCATGCTCCCAATTTGCTTGGGAGATCTTGTCCCTTTCTCCTTTTCCAGGGGACAATGTATGCCTCTCTTAGGCATCTCCTTGTTTCCTAGCTCTTCTGGCAGTGTGGTTTGTAGGCTGGTAATCCTTTGCTCTATGTCTAGAATTCATATATGAGTAAGTACATACCATGCTTGTTTTTTTTTTCTTTGTGACTGGGTTAACTCAATCAGGATGGTTTCTTCTAGTTCCATCCATTTTCCTGTGAACTTCAAAATTTCATTGCCTACAGTTCCACCCCCAACACACACACTGAATAGTACTCCTGTATAAATGTACAACATTTTCTCCATCCATTCTTCTGTTGAGGAGCATTTAGATTGCTTCCAGGTTCTGGCTGTTAAAATTAATACTGTTATGAACATAGTTGAACAGATGTTTTTTTGTATGAATGTGCATCTTTCGGGTATATGCCTAAGAGTGGAATTACTGGATCCTGAAGTAGACTGACTCCCATTTTCCTGATGATACACCTTACTGGCTATTACAAATAATTGGAAAGATTCTGTAAGGCAAAGGACACAGTCAACAAAAGAAAATGGCTGTACCCCACTTTTTAATTGGATTATTTGGTGTTTTGATAAATAGTGTCTTGAGTTCTTGTTGAGTTTCAGATGAAAAACTTGTTTTTAAATATACAAAAATGCAAAGGAGCCTGGTAAGAACTACTTATAGGTCTTCTCTCAGATTGGACTTGAAGAAAATGAAGGTTCTACTCTGATTGTATCAGAAAAAAGAGGATGTGTTTGCAGGTTAGGATGAGCAAGGTCAAATATTGGAAATCCAGGAAAGACAGGGTACCCAACAGAGGGCTATGCTCTTGATTTTTATTGCAAGATGAAAAATACTTGTAAAGCTCATATTTGTTACAGCAGACGGAGCTTTTAATATGGAAGTTGGTGTAATATATCAAGAGTGAGCATGGCAAACACATCAGATAGATGCTGTGGCTGGCAGAAAAATGAGGTTTCAGTGAGGATGAAGTCTTCAGAGAAGCATGTGGGTTCAGGTACCTGTAGAAGCATCTTAGCTTCTTCAGTTAGAACTCCCCTGAAACCTGAAGGAGTCTTTCACTTTCACTTCATGTCTAGAATCTTTTGAAAAGGTAGAAAGTTACTCCAATTTAAAGACTTATTCAGGTTCCTGTTTTTCTTATGCTGATTTAATCTCACCTTGATTGTTTTATTATTATTTTTGGATGGTAAAATTATTGGATCTAATACTAGAAGAAGACTAGTATTATAAGAAAAATAATACAAATATAGTGTGAACATTTTCATATTCTGGAGGAATTTACTGACTCTGGCCCCTGCTGGTACCTATATGAAGGTTGATACCCTGCACATGAAAGACACATTAGACAATTATAAATAATAAAAAAATTAGAAAAAGTATCAAAAACAGAATCACTTAAATTTTAGGCAGCTGACCTTCCTCCCTGGTGGCCTATGCATGATAAGCACTTCACAGCCTTATATTTAAACTTTAAACTTTCTGTTTCTGTTGCCAATACATACAGAAATTTAGGGTAGAGATAGTGTAGGCCCATGAGACAAATGCTGACAAAAATGACATTTCTACTCTATTTCTAATTTCTACTTAAATGCTTTTTTTAAAATAGTTATGAAAAGTACTGATTCATATTTTTGACTGGTGCTTGATCTGAAGAAATGAAATAGTCTTACTAGAATTAGAAATGAGAATAAAGGATAACTTTGAATTGCTAAGCATGTTATATAGAACATTATCTGCTGCTTTAAATGCAATCTAGTTTGACAAAGAATAAGTTGTGAAAATTATTATCCATGATTTGAATATGTATATCAGAAATTCTGAATATTTCATTGACATCTGAAGCAGTAATTTGTAATTAGTAATTTGGTTACTTATTAAATTTAGGAACTTTTACATTTTAATTTAGGCTTTTTCAGTGAGACAGGTGATTGTCATTGTAAGAAATAGCTGAAACCTGAAAATTTAGTGGTAGTCTTTTATTGATTACACCATTTTTGGTACTTAGGGAAGAAAATATTTTCATTCATTTAATAAATATAAGTTTTAAAATAATACCATTTTTCAAAGAATTGTTTTGATGCATTCTCTGTATAGCAATACACTGGCAGTTACATTGTAAAACTCCAAATTGATACTTGGTAACACTTTACCCTTGCTAGTAACAAGATTTGGAGCTGGTCTGTAATGCTATCTAAAAGGAGTGTAGGAACCGTGACCAATATTCCATATTCTAAAGACAGTAAAAGGTACAGGTCATTGGGGCAAAGTGCACTTTAAACTTGTCAAAATTTAATTATGTAGGACCATTATATGTAATTTTGAACTTCAGTTTACTATATGTCAGTTTTTTTTTTTTTTAAGATATCCCATGTGGTACCTTTATCAAGTGTCCAATCAACTTTAGAAACTCACAGTAGAACATGATCAAAATACTTAGGGGAAGATTAAAGACTAACAAATGAATAGGTGTATAGTGTGACTTCAGTTTAAATTACAAAGTTTAGTCTTCATTGATTTTCTTTTATATTTTAAAGGAAAGTATTTCAAATACAAAATTAGAAATGTTAAATTACTAACACATTTAAGAGAAATAAAATGCAATTATTTCTTGTCCTACTGCACAAAGATTTGTTAAATGAAAGACCTTGTTAATTTAAAAGCTATTACAAGTTATGGTTAGTCTTAATAGTTATAATTTTTATTGAGAATAAGTTGCTTAAACCTTTTATTAAAAGTTGAATCATCATTAAAATTATGTAATTTGGGAAGTAAAGGATCCCAAGTTCAAATACTTTCTGATTTAATAGGAATCCTGTTGAAATAGAAGCTTCACTATCTTATAGTGTACCATTTTCAAGTATCAGTTACAATGCAGTTCTGATTTTTCTACTTACATATTGAAGCAAAACAAGCCAAGGATAGTCCTTAGGTAATGATGCCTGCAAACTGCCCCGATGAGAACTTAAATGTGTTAACACAAACACACTTCCTGGTCCTTGGTTGGTCCTTGGTGGGACTTTCTTTGGTTAGGGTGGAAGTTAAGAAAGAATTATCCATAACAAATACTAATAGTTAGAACACCAAAGAGTCTCCAAAATTAATACAGTGTTAACCAGAACTCAAGCAAGTGCTGCATTAAACCAAAGCCCTCAACTGCCCCATCTTTCTTAGTGTCTGTGTTGTATCCTAAATTATTGGGTAAATTTGAACTTGAAAACTACCAGATAAATGGAAATGTATACTATAAATTAGGAACTAGATACTTCCTTATATTCCTTCTTTTTATGGGTTGTATTGCATATCAGAGATAATTTAATTATGGGCAATATTAGAAGTACTTGCCAATCTCTATAGTAACTGTGATCCAATTTAATTTTTAGCTATCACACAAACACAATCTCTTTCAAGTCCTCCTCACATCATGGTTATGATCTTTTCTTTCTCAGTATGCCAACACATTCTCCTATCAGGATTTTGAATTTTTAATTCCTGGAATTTATGTACTGAATTTTAAAGTTAATTTTCTTTATAATTCAGATTTTTGAGTTGTATATTGTAAACAAATTAAATTTTTATAGATTCTTCTTTGGAGACCCTAGCATAACACTGATTTACCCTTTATGGCTAAGATGATAAAATAAATTGTAATATTTACTTTAAAATTACAGTAAAAATATGAACTGGTAATATTGTAGAAGAATTTGAACAAATAATATGATATTAAATTTGAAGTTAATTACTGAGGAAGTAAAATACTAAATTATTTCTGAATATGGCTATCATGGGATGAATGACCATGATATTGACTTCTTCCCAAAAGCATTTACAAAGAATTCTAGAGGCAAAAACCAAAAATGGGTATATCAGTGATCTAAGAAAAATATTCTACAGATATGCATTAACTTGTGAGATTCAGAGTTATGTCTCATTCACAGAGATGTGATTGGCTGACATGGTAAATGGGGCAAACCCTCAGCAGTTTTCATGCTAGTTCTCAGTAACTCTGAGTGGAGAGACACATACATACTAAATACATACATACTTGTGTCTGTATGAAAGTGCCTTGCACATATACATATATATGTATATGTATGTATATATATATATTTGAATTCATATTCATAAAGGCTGGAGTTTATGTGAACCTGTATGTGCATGCAAATCACAGAAAATATGAAACTGCTTTCAGCAAATATCTCCCTTGTTTTTAAATTCTATACTGATTGTGGCCAGGAGGAAGATTCTGTTACTAATAATGGAAATATTCAGAGATGTCTGACTTTGCCTTAATATTTACTTTAAGCTCTACAAATATACTTTAGGAACCATTAATCTGAAATTCTTTAGTGTTTTTGCCCGATCAATTCTCTAGCTCACAGTGGTTCACATGCTTATCTAATTCTTCAACCTTCCATAGGTCATACTGCCTAAAAAGAGTTGCTTTGGCATTCCCTGGGAAGATAAGGGAAGGTGTGTGAAGTCGCCAAGCTGTTGGTATAATCAGTGCTACTAAAGGCAACTGGCAGGCTAATTGTTAGAACTTCAACTGGAGTGTGTAATATGTAAAAAAACTTTTCTTCAAGGGAATGCACCAACATGCTAACAGACAATCAAACTGTGAGGAGGACCTGGAAGGAGTCCAGGAATCACTGGAAGTGAATACTTGAAGAATCTGCAGAGTGGGTGAGGAATACCAGTGGGCCTTTGCTTTACTTGTCCATAATGGCAAAAGTGTATTATGATTCAGGATTGAATCTGAGAGCAAGAATAAAGAAATTCTTTGTATTTTATTTCTTCTTTATACAGCCATTCTGTCACATTCTGTAATGTGATGTTTGCCACACCCCTACTACATTTCAATTATGAGATTCAAATGTTCTAGAGAAACATCTGGCTTTTTTTTCTCCTTTTGGGACCTTGTCTGGGACAGAAAACTAGGCACATATTTGTAGCTGTCTATCCTATTCTTCACGTAGATTTATTCAGCCCAAGTGAAGTGATGATGTACACAGCTTCTTCAGTGGGAGGAAAATAGTAAATTTTGAAATCAGAAGAGGAAAGGTTAAAGAAAACAATGACTATGAAAAGTGCTTGAGTGCTGAGGAGTCAATTAAGGCTATAGGGTTTTTATTTTTTTTTAATTTAATTTATTATTTTTTATTTTTTTTATTTTATATAACAAAGTCCAATTAAATGGAAACAAACATTTATACACAATATTTGGGAATTTGGGCATTGTTCTTTCCAAACTACTTCCTGCTGGTAAGGGACGCTGTCATGAGGGATTCGAAGAAGATTCAGAAATCCTGGCTATATTATGTAAGGCTGCTTTGTCCAGCTGTTTTGAATGTAGGATCACCTTGTACTCTGTTTCAGGCAGTATGGCGTGATCAAACCACATTAGTCTGGAAGGAATCCACATCTTTTCATTTTCTGTGGAAACAAAAATAGAAATCCTTTTCCCCAATAACTTGTCCTTCAACTTAAATGTTGGAGTCAAAGCATTTTTTTAATTTAATTTATTATTTTACATGTCTATCCCAGTTCCCTTTCCCTCCCTCCCTCCCTCCCTCCCTCCCTCCCTCCCACCCTCCCTCCCTCCCTCCCTTCCTCCCTCCCTGCTTCCCTCCCTTTTACCCTCTCTGCCCTCTCACATGCACTCTAACCACCCTCCTCTCCCATCCCCCCACCACAATTCCATATGTAGGGGAATGCCATCCAGTTGGGGTCATGTAGATCTGACAGGTCATGTGAAGTAGGGACTAGGGTTTCTCTCCTGTCTCTACATTAAGGCAGTTATCCTTCCCTGGGGGATGTGTTCACAAAGTCCTTTTTTGCACCAGGGATACATCCTGGCTCCACTGTCTGAGGTCCCTTAGACTGCTCCTTCATTCTGGCTGAGACCCATATTCAGGGGGGCCTGAGTCAGTCCCATGCTGGCTTCCCAGCTATCAGTCAGGTAGACTGTTAGCTCCTCCTTGTTCAGGTAAGCTGTCTCTATGTGTTTCTGCCACCTGGTCTTGTCCTCTCCACCTGCATCTGGGTTCTAGTTTGACTCAGTGTTTATGTATGGGTGTTTGCTCCTGTTTCCAACAGGCATTAGTTGAGGGCTTCATGGATAAGTTAGTTGTTGATCTCACTCTCAGGGAAGGGCCTTTATGATAGCCTTTCCACGGAAGCTCAAATTGTTAGTTGGGAGCAGTCTTGTAGTTCTCTAGACCTTTCTTTGTGTTCAATTTTATCTTCAAACAAATATTGGCTCCCTCTTTTATGTTCTCTCTCTCTGTCTCTCTGTCTCTCTTTCCTGTCTTCTATTCCTAACCAGGCTCAATCTTCCTGGTCGCACATGTTTTCCTTTCCTCCACCTCGTTTTCTCCTACTTCTCTCTCCATTCGCTGCCCCCCCCACTTGCCCTGAGCTCTGGGGGACTTGTCCCTTCCCAGTTCTGTGAGGGACTTTATATGAATCTCTGAGAATACACCTTGTATCCTAGTTCCTCTGGTGGTGTGAATTATAGGCTGGTGATCCTATGATCTAGGTCTAAAATCCATATATGAGTTCATACTGTGTTCTCTTTTTGTGACTGGGTTACCTCATTCAGGATGGTTTCTTCAAGTGCCATTCACTTGCCTGCAAATTTCAAGATACCATTATTTTTTCTGCAGAGTAATATTCCATTGTGTAGATGTGCCACATCTTCATTAACCATTCTTCGTCATCTAGGTTGCTTCCAGGTTCTTGCTTTTAACTTAGAAGAGAAAGTAAGAGGTACCCTTGAATAAATTGTTATGGGGGACCGCTTCCTGAATATAACTCCAGGGGCACAGACACTGAGAGAAACAATTAATATGGGACCTCTTCAAACTTAGAACCTTCTGTAAGGCAAAAGACACAGTGGACAAGACCAAACGGCAGCCCACAGACTGGGAAAATATTTTCACCAATCCTATATCCGACAAAGGACTGATCTCCAAAATATACAAAGAACTCAAGAAACTAGTCAACAAAACACCAAATAACGCTATTAAAAAATGGAGTACAGAACTGAAAAAAAGAATTCTCAATAGAGGAAATCAAAAAGGCTGAAAGACACTTAAGAAAATGCTCCACATCCTTAGCTATCAGGGAAATGCAAATCAAAACAATTTTGAGATACCATCTTACCCCTGCCAGAATGGCTAAAATTAGAAACACCAATGATGACTCATGTTGGAGAGGATGTGGAGAAAGTGGAACACTCCTCCACTGCTGGTGGGAGTGCAAACTCATACAGCCATTTTAGAGATCAGTATAGCGGTTCCTCAGGAAAATGGGAATTAGTTTACCACAGGACCCGGCAATCCCCCTCTTAGGCATATATCCAAAGGATTCACATCCATGCAACAAAGACATCTGTTCAACTATGTTCATAGCAGCACTATTTGTAATGGCTATAGGGTTTTTAAATAATTAGTAATTGGATTTGCTGGTGCTCTTCCTTTAAAAGTCCTTCAAAATTAGCATAGCGCCTTAAGCCTGTGGTTATTGCACTGAGAATTCTTTGGCAGGATGATCATGGTGAGGTGGAGGTAACCCTAACCTGAATAGTAGGCTGTAGGCCACCTTATGTTAGAGAGTGTACTATATGAGAAAACAGCTAAAATAACAACAAAAACCTTTTCAATTAATCTCTTCAGAAGTTATAGCAGTTAAGAGGATAGATGGTATTAGGCAAGAGGGTCACGAACAAGAGTTTGAAAGCCATTCTGGTACAGAAACAGCTCTCCCCAATGGAATGTAGAAAGTACCATGCAATGTAAGCTATATCCATGGCTAATGATTGTGTATTTGACAAGAGTGCATGATTATCACATTCTATAACCTCTAAGGTATAATTAATTATTCTGTCTTGTTCTATATATATATACATTTTATGTATATCTATCTATAAACAGTCTAGACAGTATAAACTGTCTATAAATTTCTTCTAAGAAAAATAATCTTTTCTTATCTTTTACATCTGCTGTGCTACATATGCAATATATAAATTCTTTGCAGTTAATTTGCCCAGTTTTCTTGACTATCTACTGCATGCATTTATGTTTAACCTTCTTAACCCCTTCCACCCTTTCTGAAACACAGTACCTTACTTCCTCCTTAGTAACATTGTGAAGTTACTCTCCCAAGGATAATGTTTTCCTTTCTGAGAAGACAACATCACTCACTGGTGAAGCACTTCCTCCACGCCCCCCCCCCCAGTCCACCTTTGGTCATACTTGCTTAAATTATATAACTTCATGCTGTTTCTATGTCTGCGTGAAATTTCCATTTAATTCCATGCCACCTTAATTCTGTACTCACAACACTGAACTAAATTTCTTATCTGTCTCAGATGCATAGACCTCCTCTATCCTCAGCAAAATGCACCATCAGTAAATGTTAAAAAAAAAAAAGCTACATCTAATTTAAAAGAATATTTTCCTTCAGGAAATTTCCTAGAAAATATCAAATTGATGTCATGCAAACCTTCTGAGTGAATGGGTTCCTTCTCACAGTCTGCTCATCATCACTGCCAAGAACTTGGAGAGGTTCAACAGGAATAAATTAATAGCAATTTACCTCAGCCATGGCTTCTGAATCCATGTATAATTAATAAGAACACAGCATCTATAAAGAATCTATAAATGTAGTGGGAAAAGTGATGATATAACTCAAAGAGCTTTCTAGAGCTGAAGCCAATGTTTGAAAAGATTAGACAAGCCTGTAGAGTATAATAAGAAACAATTGCAGAGCTAAAATTACAAACAAAACACTGTCCTGATCCTTGATGTCTGAGAAGCCTTTGCCTTCTTTTACAGCTACATCCCTCTTCTTGTACAGAAATGGTCATTTCCTTGAAATGCTTATACACTTCCTTGCCTTTTATCATAATTTGCATGCATCCTCATCCATTTATTTTTATGTTGTCATTTATAAACTACTTTATGTTTTGACTGAGATGTGTAAAATCTTATATAATTCTGATAGAAATAATAATGGCTATTTTCTAAGGAATCTCAAATTTCATTTTGGAGACAATCCTTTAATGTTCACTGCAAAACTGTAACTTTTATGTTTTCAATTTCTGATCACTGGGCACACTAGTCACAAGCTTTCCCATGTTTAAATATTTAAGTTAGATAAATACTACCATCATAAACTATGATCATTATGATAAATGATAAATATTTTAAAAGGAAGCATACATATTTATGTTAAATGCAAATACTCATATATACTACAACTCATTTTCATCCATACTACCAATACTGAATCAGATGACAAGAAAATCTAAAAAGGCCAGAAGGAATGATGAGCTGAACTGAACTAAATAAGACTTTATGTAAAAAATCCAGAATTTAATGCATTTATGTCTTAATTTAATATAAATTAAAGTTCTCTAGAGGGACATAATTGAAAAATGAATATATTCATGTTTATATATGTATGTACTATATACATAAATATATGCATGTATATACACATCTCTCTCTCTCTCTCTATATATATATATATATATATATATATACATATATATACACACACACACATACATAAATAAATTTACACTCATACACACACACACACACACACACACACACACACACACACACACACACGGAGGGGTTATTAGAGTGGCTCCCGGGCTGCGGACCAATTAGTCCAAGAATGCTTGTTTACTTATAGAAATTCCAAGAATATAGGATTTAATATTTCAGGAATCATGACACAATCTCTGTTACAGTGAAGGAATACACCTATTAGGAAGAGTGAGGGCAAGCAGGCAAAAAGAGCAAAGCTTCTTCCTCTCATGTCCATTATATAGACTGCCAGAAGAAAGTGTGGCCCAGATTAAAGTTTGGTAGTCTTACATTAAAAGATCTGGTTAAAGGGGAGAGGGAGGATTTTTTCCACTAAAAAGCATTTAATTAATAAAAACTCACATGTATAACCAGTGAGTCTCAGTCTCAATTAGAAGGCATGGGCTATCATGAGACCTCTGGAAGTGGAACTAGGATGTATCCCTGTTGCACGAAAGGACTTTGGGAGCACATTCCTCATGGAGGGACACTCTCTTACCTAGAGGCAGGATGGAGGGCCTAGTCCCTACTCCAAATGACTTGGCAGATTTTGTTAATTTTTTCCTGGAAGGCATTACCCTCCTTGTGTTGTGGGGACAGGTTGGGATGGAATAGGGATTGGAAGGCATGAAAGGGAGTAAGGGAGGGAGATGAAACTGGAATCAGTATGAAAAATAAGAAAAAAATGAGAAAAATTAAAAAAAAAAGTAGAGAGAAATGAATGTACACACAAATGCCATGGAAACTGTATGAATGTCAGGGACAACTTGCAGAAGTTGGTTCTTTCCTTCTACCAAGTGGAATCTAGGGATCTAACTCAGGTCATGAGGTTTTGATTTGCTGAGATATGTAGCCTGTCCCACCTTCCATTATTTTTTATCATTTATCTAAAAGGTAGAATAACTTCAAATCTGTGCCACTGGTTATTGCCATGGTCTCCTGGGTCACATAGCCAGTTATAAGTCAATTTTGGCTTAGGCAGGATATAGAAGCCATTATTAACCCCTTTATCCAAGTAGACCAGAACTTTGAATAGGGTTGTCATAAACTGAATTACTTTAAGATAAAGCAATAATATAAGTCTTATTCTTCTACTTTTTTTCCTGTACCTTATCCATTTATCTGATGAGATCTGTGTGTAGAAGGAACCAGAACTGATAACTAAAGATCACTGTGCTGTACAACAAAATGTTAACACTGCTATATACAAAAACTCAAAATGAAGTTTTCCAAAAAAAAAAAAAAAAAAAAAAAACTAGTTGCATTCAAGAAAGGTTATGGATATTTTTGATGTCTAACCTTAAGATAAATATTTTCCATTTGCAGAATGTCTTAAATATATTGGTTCTATCTTCCTTGTAATTGTACATATATTTGGACTAATATTACTCTGAAACTTTTTTTGCAATGATTTTTGCTGATCATTCATTATTAAATGTAATAAAAGTTATTATATTTTTGTGATTCCTAGACCTTTTGTGACTGGATTAAAGGCTCTCCTTGCTTAAATTCAGTGATACTATATTTTCTCTCAATAGCTATTTAGAATGATGATCTGTCATAAATCAACTTTGTTTCTGAATTAGACTAATTTCTAAGAACACATTTTTCCTACACCAATACCTAGTTGCTCAAATTTAATTTCTAAAACCCCAACATTTTTACTGTCATGCTAAAACAATATGTGCATAAATATTTCTGTACTCATTAGTAAATTTTACTTGTCACATACCTTTCCTTATTCTAAAATCATCTTATTTTCATTGATGTTTTATTCAGAGAAATGAACTTCTTTCAACTTTGTCATTAATTTTTATATTTATTTCCAAGTCTTTCCATTTTTGTGTACTTTGTACTTTTGGAGTTAAAATGTTAGTATCTAAACAAAATTTTCTGAAGAATTGAGATTTTATCACATTAAAATTATATGTAATGTTGATCATAGTTAATATCCCAAAATTATCTATTCCTACCCATAACCATAGTCTACTTGCTCATTCAAATTTTATGATTCTTTCAAGTTTAGCTTAAAGTTAAACATATTATTTTAAATGTATTCTTAGTCAATTAATAACCTTTATATTAATAATAATATAAATATTTAAAAATATACTTCTTACTTTTTGTTTTATACCAATGTTGTAGCTTCTAAATTTACTAAATTCATTTAAGTTTCTCAATCAATTTATCTGCAAATTAATTAAGAATGTATTTGAACATAATTCTATAAATAGAAAATATGAACTGCTCTATTTTTTTTTTCAAGTATTACTCCTGCCCTGGTTGACAATCAAGTTCACTTAGCAAAATACTAAGAGGAATTGTCCCTTAGATTGCTCAGGCCTTCTAACTGAGATCCATGTTCAGGGGGTCTGAGTTTATCTAATGCTGGTTCATGTGCTTCCCCTTGTTCAGGTCAGCTGTCTCTTTTATTATCACTCCTCCCTCTCTGCAACTGGATTCCACGAGTTCTGCTCAGTGTAGGTGTTTGCTTGTTTCCATCAGCTACTAGATAAGGGCTCTAGAATAGCATATAAGTTAGATATCAATCTCATTATATGGGAAGGGTATTTAAGGTAGCCTCTACACTTTTGCTCAGATTGTTAATTGAGGTCATCTTTGTAGGTCTCTGGACATTTCTCTAGAGTCCATTTTCTCTTCAAACCTATAATGGTTCCCTCTATTATAGGATCTCTTTTTTGCTTTCCTCTATTCATCCCCTGATTCAATCTTCCAGGTCCCACATGTTCTCCTTTCCTTCCATTCTCTTTCTCCTAACTCCCTCTCCACTCACTGCTGTACCCACTCCCAATATGCTCAGGGGATCTTTTTCCTTTTCCATCTGTGAGGGACCTTGTATGAAACTCTTAGATTCCTCCTTTGGTTCAAAAAAGGACTTTGGGAGCATATTCCCTATGGAGGGATATTCCCTTAGCCTAGAGGCAGGAGGGATGGTCTAGACCCTACTCCAAATGACTTGACAGATTTTTAAGATCCCACCTAGAAGGCATCACACTCCATGTGGAATGGGGAGGATGGGATGGGAGGAAGCGAGCATGGGGCATGGGAGAGAGGAAGAGGGAAATGAGATGAATATGTAAAATAAGTATATATATATATATATATATATATATATATATATATATAATTGTTCAACAGTTTTCCAATCTTCAATACTTTCCATTAAACATGGTGTAAATACTAGGATATTTTTGAAATGCTTAGTCATATTATTTTCTGATTCATATTATATTAATTTCTTTTCATGCCATGTCAGCTAGTCACAGTCTCCAAGACTATCTAGGACAAAGCATTACTGAGCAATGGTGACATTTGATGCACAATTCATCTTCTCTATAGTGGTTTTTCCTTGTCTTTCCTTTATTTTCCTGATAACTTTATTTTATTTTATCAAGACTCCCATTACTGAAGGCTTCTCACACATTACAAGTTAACTCTGAAAATAATTATTTGTCAATGGCAGTTTTCAGTATGTTTTAATTCATACTCTGAATATCAAACATCAATTGGCATGTATTGGAAAAGGCAGTTGTTAAATATAATTAACAAGGATATGATTTAAGAAGAGGAATTAGCAATTGAAATAATTGATTCCACACAACCAATTGTTCATATATGTGAGAAGCTACCTAGTAGCATACAGGTAAATTACTGATAAGCTTTGTTTTGTCCAAAATACCCAAAACCAATAACTGCCAAGGCTCACCAGGAGACACAGAACTGTTTGTTAAGTTCCTAGCTTTTACAACCTATGAACAATATACTTTGCCTCATGAGGTACTAAACTCTGACTATTTATTTCATTGTATTCTGAATGTTTGACATTGAATAACTATATTGCTTGGTCTCAATTTGCATCTTTGGAAAGGTTACAATCTTTCAAATCACAGGGTTTAAGAACTTCTATGACTTCACTGTTCATGGGCTTGAACAGCCTGTTGAGCTCATACGCCACATTTCTCTGGGAAATTAAAAGGAGATTTTCTGACCAAAACAATGAGAAAATTGACACGACCATTCACATAAATACAGAAATACTTGTGCAATTCCTTATGATGCTTGTTTGTACAGTTCATAAGTGTTGCTGCAGGCATTTGTGTATAAATCACAGCTAAGCCTGCAATGTGTCATTGAGCAGAACAGTATTCCCAATGATGCCTGTCACTTGGAAATCTATCACTGGTTCTTTTACATGTATAATGTATGCATTCATTAACATTAAACAGTGTTCAAAACCACATAGGGAGGTGATGCTTCCTCCATTTAGAACCATAGCATAGTGTAACAGCACAGCTTTATGATTTTAGAATGTAATATTAATGCATATCTCATACAAATTTCCTTTCAAAGACATAATTTATATCGCCTAGGAAATTTATCACTCAATTATGTTCCAGTGAAATACCTTTGGATTGAACCTAGTTCATATCTTGATCTTGAGATTAGGATTGTGACTTTATAACAACAAAACCAAACCAAACAAAAAAACTTTCCTTTTGCCTTCTTTCTATAAATAATGACATGGCGCACATTTGACAGTATCCAGAAAATGGACATTCTTCATCTTATATCTCCTAAAAATATTATATAACCAAAATTGGCATAATTTAATCTTCAATTTTATAACAACCAACCAAGTACTTAAACCAAATGAGAGAATTCTAATGATTTCCAAGTATATTTGGAAAATCACCCCACACTCTTTGTATATTTCCCATTTGTGCAGATTAGGGTACCATTTATTCACCAAAAAGTGGAATCTTAGTTCTAATTCTGTCAGTGAGGGGAAAACTACTTAATTATATAAGCAGCAGATGGCTTATCCCAGTGGAAGTCTAGAGGACCAGATAATTGTGAGAAGACAAGCAGTTTTGAAGATTCAGAAAAATGGTTCAATTACCCAAAAGATACAGAGTTCCATTTGCACTGAGGATTTGTC
Source organism: Phodopus roborovskii (assembly GCF_943737965.1). Taxonomy (NCBI): domain Eukaryota; kingdom Metazoa; phylum Chordata; class Mammalia; order Rodentia; family Cricetidae; genus Phodopus; species Phodopus roborovskii. Next base: position 13,221,730 of record NW_026126447.1, read on the forward strand.
AGTACTGTGTGCTCATCACAGATCTTTCAGAGATAAGGAAATAAATAGAAAAACAGACATTTTATAGAACTTTTGAAATTTCTTACCTCTTTTCTTTTGCATATTTACCACAAGGATCCTACAGCATGGATTGTTTTAATTATATCGTAGAGAACTATCCAATAAAGTTCAGAGAGATCCCACCCATGTTCCCGTGATGTGGTCATAGACAATATCAAATAAAGAAATGTAACGTTGTTGCACCTCATTTACTCAGAGAAAAAAATTGATACAATCCATTTTTTAAAATTGTGACAAGTTACATACTTGTAAATCATTTCCTTAATCAAGACAAATATTTCTAGCATGTTTTCTTATGCCAATTTAAAACAGGCTCCTATTCTCACTCAATAGATAAAGTATTTGCTGTTTACTTGAGTTTGATACCTGGGATACCCATGGTGAACAGTGAAAACCAATGTCCACGACTTGTCCTCTGACTTTCATTTTAGCTTGTGTCATTTATATGCCCACATAATACACATGAACAAATAAATAATACATAATGGTGATTTTAAGATACTTAAATATTAAGTATTGTAATTTATTCCAATTAAAGTATTCCAAAATTATTTAATTCATTATTTCTATAATTGTGATTTCTATTTATTGTTGATGAATATTCCATTATATCAGAAAAACATTGTATCATGTTCATTTCACTCATTAGTCAATCCTCCTATGATGTTTTCAGCACCTAAATATATTGCAAAAAAGGTTCCCATAATGTTCAATCCTTAGAACATAAAAGAACAAAATAAAAATAAGCCTTTCCCGTACAATTATGTATAATCTCTGCTATGGATGAAAGCTGTGGTTTCTATGCCAAATCTCATGACAGCTGAGTTGTATTTAGTTTGAATAAAAGTAAATGGTTTCATGTGCATTGTCATTTGTGTTCTGAACAGCAGCATATAAGCTATCTAGAATCCAAATTATTTCCAATCTTTGCAATAATAATTTATTCTTGACTAATCTAAAGGATGAATAACATGTTGTAATAATATAATTATGATGAGAAATTATATTTAGAAAATTTCTGTATCTTGGTAGACAACAACGTTTGGAGTATTCGAAATTCATTGTCTTTGCTTTGTAAAGATATTAAAATACTAAATGTAGCATGCTTATCTTCTTATGTAATTAGAAAACGTCAGATGGTCTAGATGCAGTGTTCTAAGTAACAATTATTTTGTCCTCTGTTCCTTTTCCCTTTCTATTGCTATACCTTACAACTCTATAATAACTAGCTGGAATGAAAGCAGATGCCATGCCTTACTTTATGTCTTAAATGAGATTTTTGCCTTTAAATTTTGGCTGTAGAATTTTTAGTTGTCTAGATTGTTTTGGAAAAACTTCCTATTATTCCTTTACTGCATGCTTGAGGTCTGTCATGTCAGTTTAAAGTACACTAAGCTTTTGGTCAACTTCACATAATCTAGAGTAGCATAGGAAAGATTATCACTAAAGTTAGTTAGCCTGCTCATTTTATTCAAGTTAATTGTCTTCTGGTAACAAATATGAAGAATACCTTTCTACCTTTGGAAGCATCATTTTCTAGGCAACTGAGCTGTTAGTATAATTGCATTTATTTTCTCTTTTCTTTTATTTTGGATGTGATATAACTACCTAGTTACATTTCCAGCTATGGCTACCCTGACTTCCCCAAAGTGATAGTTTGGAACCTGGGATTGTGATCTAAAGTAAATCATTTCTCCCTAAAGTTGCTTTTTATTCTTTGTCAAGATATTTTATCACAACAATCAATGAAACCAATAAAACTGGGTCATTTTAATATTTTATTCCTATGAAAATGATTGTTTACATGACAATTTAAAAATATGTTGTAAATCATTCTTTAACAAAGAGGATAAACACCTTTGAAGTTAAGTCATAGGTAGCCAGATCCTCCCTTGAAGCTTCCAGGGTACTTTATGTAGAATAATGTGCTGATCACTATCATTCCAGTATATAAAGAAAGATTAGAAGTGTCTTTGATTTTAGAACTTAGTGAATGTACTGCAGGAATCAGAGATCAGTAATCTGAGTATGTTCAGAAAATAAATGTAGCTTTCAGTTGATGATCTGGAACCCCATGATTTAAAATCACTCTGACACAACCCTTGGTACCTGTCTCCTGCTTTCAGTACTCTTTAGTTCTGAGTGTTTTGAAAGTTGGTTATCTAATGTTTCTAGTCAGTTTGAGAAGAAAAAATACATTATATCCATTTCACTGCTAAATTCCAAAATGTGGTCCTAGTGTGATGTCCCTGTTGTGTTCTTATTCTGAGTTTACAGCATTAACAAGAATTTCCTAGTCATGGTATTATGCTAGCATGTGAATATGCATGTGTAAGAGCAAATCCTTGAGTTTAAAATAGCAACACTAACTATTCCCAAGTGATGTCTGAGGATGACTGTTATCATTCTGAAATTGCATTTTCAATTATTGCCTTATATTCTCCCATTAAACAAACATCTATATTACTAGAGGAAAATATCCCAATAAAATTTTTACTGTAATTACACACCTCCCTCACAAAGTATACATTGTTTAAGTGACAGAACAATTTATTGTAGATTAAAAAAAAAAAAACACAATTCCTAAATTTTGGGGAGGTCAAATATTCATTTTTTTCCATTTTTATTTTATTTTTAGGTGTGGTATGTGTACATGTGCATGCATGTCTGTGTGTGTGTGTGTGTGTGTGTATACCCATGTATTTAGAAAGCAAACTTGATGTGAGGAATTATGTTTGTTAGTCATTTTCCCATAGACATTGTGACGGGATCTTTAACAAAGTCATAGCCTGTTTCTTTGACTACTGTTTCTGTCTAGGTCTTGCTGGCCAGCTTACAGTCTCACCATACTTGACATGAAAGAACAAGTGAGCTACCATGCCAAGCATGTAAGAATGTCTGGAGATTCAAACTCCATAATTGTATAGTAGTCAATAACCTAGCCCTCAAGGACTATATGTTCATTTTTAGTAAGTTTTCCAGAAATTTTTAACTGCTTTTAAAATATTAATTGTAGCTGGAGAGATAGGAACACCAGCTGCCCTTTCAGTGGACCTAGCGTCAATTTCCAGCACCAATACAGTTGCTAAAACAGTCTGTAACTCTAGTTCCAGGGGACCTGTCACCTCCTTCTGACTTTCACAGGCTACGGACATGTAAATGGGAATGTGGGACACAGACACACAAACAGGCAAAACACACACACACACACACACACACACACACATATATATATATATATATATTAAAAGATTCATAAACATAATAAAAATTTTGCTATCTTAGAGGCTGGAGTTGCAACTTGGTTGTTATAAGTAGATATCATTCTGCAGAGGCCATCAGTTTCCTTGCCAGAACCCATGTCAGGTGACCTATAACCTCCTGTAACTTCATCTCCAGGAAAATAGACACTCTTCTGGCCTTCTAGGGTACTGGAAAACACACACACACACACACACACACACACACACACACACACACAATGGAAAATGAAATTCATTTTTAGGAATATTACCTTAATATATGCAAATTTACAAAATTATTCAGTTCATTTTGTTGTTGTAACAAATACATGCAATTGTATTCTCATTCTCCCCAAATTCTCCTTCCCCCTTTTAAATAATTCTTCTACTTCTATATCCGTTTGTTTTGCTTTAGTTTCTTTCATTTTAAGGCCGAAAGTTGTTCTCTGCACATGAAATGACTGCTGCACATATGAACTCACAGAAGTGCTCCATATGATATGTTTGTCTTTCCAAGTCTTGTTAATTATGTATAGGATGAGGATCTCCAGTGTCATACATTTTTTTCCTGAGGACTATATAACTTCACTTTTCTTCATATCAATAAAATATTCTAATATAGTATGCTATGATATTCTTTTACATGAACATTTGCAATTAAAGATATATGGACAAAAGGGTTTAACTGTGTGACTTCCTGTGACACACTACAGCTTTCATGATGAGATATTCTTTATGCTTTTTTCTTTTTAACTTTTTCTCTTAAATTTTATCTGGGAGTCTTTGAGTCTATAGGGTAGACACAAAGAGACAGGAGATGAATAGGACTGTAATGCATGATGTGAAAGACCCAAATAATAAATAAAAGGAAAGATAAAAATACTCTATTATGCATAAATGCCATCTATTCTCTATCTGCCCATTTGGTGAATCTCTGTTGTATGTTAACTTTGATTATGTAGAGCAAGGAGTATATTTTATTATACAGTAGTTACATTTTATTTTTGCAAGGACCGCTGTATTGATGCCCTCAGTGGCTGTGCTATTTACCTTTACAACACAATGTGACCAATCTTCTTTATTTGTGTAGGTGTGCCAGCATTTTTTATTTACTTTTCATTGTGTCTTTTCCTAAAGTGTTCTCCACATACTTCCTGCATTTCATTCTGTTCCTGTTATTTTATTTCTTGTTCTGGTGTTGTTTTTCTCTTTTCTTTTTTGGGGAGTGGGGATTGAATCTACTCTGCCCAACTAAGTGCCTGCTCAAACACTGGGATATCACTCTAAGCTCAGATTTCATACTTGATATCCAAAGAAGAAACAGACATCAGGATATACAGGGAAATTTGATATGTGTCTATCTGTCTTTAAGGTCCCAATAGTCAAAGAAATTCATGAATAGAAAATTATCCAGAAAACTGTTCCATAGTTATTATTGTTATTATTCCCAGCTCTGTGTTCCTTCCTCCTCCCAGTAAGGCTCACTCCAAAGAAAAACTGAACTGTTCTGAAGTTCATTACTGAATATTCTAATTCATTTACAAAAGGCTGCAAATTTCCTATTGAAGAATGTCACTGTAGTGGCAGTAAAGGACTAGCTTTCTTCCAGTGTTGCAAATATAGAAAAGTGTCATTGACAAGTATGAGGCCTGGGATTGATGCAGAAAGAGGCACTGATGTTACTGTAACACACACTGTATTCACATATTAAGGAAAAGGCATCTTATGTTTTCCATTCAGTTTGGAAGCAAGATCAGATGCATTATAATTTTTAAGCTACTCTTTATGTAATCTCTATGTCAAAATAGCTATGGAAGCCTTTTATATCTGCAAGTTCAGTGAAGCAGTCTTTATCATAGGCATTGTTTTTGTCTTTCTTTTCTCATAACATTTCATCTGAACTGAGTTTTTTTTTTCAGCACATTATAAGTTGGAGCAGTTATAACTTAACATAAGGCAGCTGAAATGCAGTCATTGGTGTGAAACATACCCTAATTCATATGTACTTGGCTGCCTATTCTTCTAGTAATCTACAGACTGTGTTCTCAGAGACTGTGTCTTGCTCATATTTATATGTTCTTGTGTCTCCAAATGCTAACAGTTGGTGGGTACTCACACAGCATAGATGACATGGATGGGAAGATGAGCCAAAGGATGGTTGAATGTTAATTCCAAAGAACTATTAAATTGCAAAGAAACTGTAAATACAACTAATTACCTTTATAATAGGCACCATCTTTTATTTACATCATTTTGGAGGCAATTTCTCTAATGGTGTCTTGGGTCACAGCCAGGAATATTACTAAAAGAACTCCTCTGTCTATCTCTGTTTCCTTCACTTTCTCTCTTCACCTCATTTCCACAAGTCCCACACATGGATAGACGCAAAAAATATCCTGAAAAGCTATGTGGAATCAATTGCATTTTCCACAAATAACAAGGTTCAGGACATTTACTATTTTAAACTCCAAAGGATAGAATTGTCATATAGTGTTACTGAACTCTTTGGAGAAATAATCCACAAAATTAAAATACATACATATTCCACTTTGGAGGCAATATAAATTACATAATGATGAGCTTGAAAATTACTTTATCCTACTAATTGTGTGTAGCTGCAGCTTCTTTTCAACCTGGTCCCAGAGCCCATTAGCCCCCAAATAAGCACACAGAGACATTTATTAATTGTAAACTGGTTGGTCAGTGGCTTTGTCTTCTTTCTGGCTAGCTTTCTCTGAATTATTAATTTATTTCTATTAAACTATGTATTGCCAAGAGGCTATGGCTTATCCATAATCTTGCAAATTACAATTTGGGCAACATGACATCTCCTTGGAGGCATCTCTACCCAGAATTCTCCTTATCTCCTAGACCTGCCTATACTTCTTGCCTCACTACAGGCCAATCGGTTTTTTATCCATCAACCAATAAGAGAAACATATATACAGAAGAACATGCCCCATCATCTCTTTTCTGTCTAAATACAAAGAAGAGTTTTAACTTTAACATAGTATATTACCCAGATTAGAGGTAAACAACACCCTCTTGGCAAAGCAAAGTTTAATTAAAATGGGTCAATAATTAAGTGAGAACTAGCCAGTAAGAGGTCTGAATCACTGGCTAACAGTTTACAATTAATACATATCTCTCTGTGTGTATTTGAGGCTAATCATCTATGGGACCAGTGTGTTTTTTTGTTTGTTTTATTGTTTTTGTTTTATGTTTTTGTGTCAACTACCCAGCTAAATAAAGTTTAGTAAAACTATAATGAATGAACTACCACCTCTCCTTTGCTCCAAAACCCTACATTTAAATCTCTAATTCATTCTGACATATTGATATAGATTTTGGATGTTTCTTACAATCATTTCCACTTAAAGTATTTGTAGAGAGAATTTATACTTCAGTGTTTATCTGGGTCCTAAATAGTTAAAACAATATGACCAAACTATAATGGATAAACTTAATAGTGACACTCTTCTATTACATCTGAGAAAAAGTGTCTGTATTCACATTACCAGCTAATGAATAATCAATCTAAAACATGTACATGGCTAGGGGAGAATTGGAGAATGACATTAAGATATCTGAATTGCTTTTCTTAATTAAGAAGAGCAATATGCAAAGGGGAATTATTGTGTGAGGAAGCTGCAACATGGTGCCACTGTTGTATTACAAAGTCACACAGTGTGGAAAACCAGATGCTGTGACCTTGGCCCTCAGCCTTCTTCAATCTCTGCTTGTTTATTGCTTTCTGCATTGACCTTAAGAGACTCCATCAGCTTTCTGCTGTGAGCTATGGGCAAATTGCTGACAGGTTACTATCATTGTTCTTTCTGAAAAATCAACAATGACAGTCCTTCCCTAGTCTTTCCTGTGCTCATTATCCATGTCTCTGTAGCAAAAATACTACTTTATCTGCTTGTATCAAATTCTAAGCACACTTTTGGAGCAAAGTCAATCTCAGTTAAATTATTCTCTCACTTACAAAACAATTAATGTGCCCAGTAAAAGACTAGGATTAGGGATATTCAAATGACAAATATTATAAATACATATTAAGGATTTTTTTTGATGACTGAGAACTTAGAGGCAGGCGTGCAATAACGTAACAAGCTATGAATTATCAAGTGATGGTAAATTTTAAGGTTAAATGAATCCAGTTGAAGACAGGGAGGAATGATGAGCAAAGGCATCAAGACCATGCTGGTGAAATCCATAGAAACTGCTGAACAGAACAAGGGGGAGTTTATAGACTGCAGTCTGATAGCTGGTACACCAACATAGGATAAACCCAAAATGGCACCTGATATGTGGGTACTAAGAAGTTCCACTTAAAATTTGACAAAAACAAAACTCCAAGAATAGCCAAAACAACCCTATACAATAAAAGAACTTCAGGAGGCATCACCATTCCTGACTTTAAGATCTACTACAGAGCTATAATTCTGAAAACAGCCTGGTATTGTCACAAAAATAGACAGGTAGACCAATGGAATCAAATTGAAAATCCTGATATTAACCCACACACCTATGAACACCTGATTGTCTACAAAACAGCTAAAATTATACAATGGGGCAAGGACCGCATCGTCAACAATGTTGCTGGCACAATTGGATGAGGGTGTGTAGAAGACTACAGATAGACCCATGTCTGTCACCATGCACAAAACTCAAGTCTAAATGGATCAAAGACCTCAACATCAATCCATCCCTCATCTAATACCTGTTGGAAACAGGAGCAAACACCCATACATAAACACTGAGTCGAACTAGAACCCAGGTGCAGATGGTCAGGACAAGACCAGGCTGCAGAAACACATAGAGACAGTTTACCTGAACAAGGAGGAGCTATCGGGCCCCCAGACTGATAGCTGGGAAGCCAGCAGGGGACTGACTCAGACCCCCCTGAATATGGGTCTCAGCCAGAAAGACTGAGCAGTCTAAGGGACCTCAGACAGTGGAGCCCTGGTGCACAAAGTGACCTTGCGAACACATCCCCCATGGAGGATAACTAACTGCCTTAACCTAGAGACAGGAGAGAAACCCTACTTCACATGACCTGTCAGATCTATATGACCCCAACTGGATGGCATTCCCCTACATATGGAATTGTGGTGGGGTGGAGTAGAGGGTGGTTAGGGTGCATGTGAGAGGGCAAAGAGGGTAAAAGTGTAGGAGGGAAGGAGGGAGGCAGGGAGGGAGGGAGGGAGGGAGAGGGAACTGGGATCGACATGTAAAATAATAAATTAAATAAAAACAACTTCACAAAAGTTCATTTTCTGGTCGTTATATAAATTTTAAATTATTGTAAGTATATCCTATAGTACACAGAACAAAAGTACTATTTTTATAATAAAATAAAATATATGCTGTGGAAAAAATACACACTCTGGATAATTTTTTTTCATCCTTTCACTGACAATAGTTTTTTTTTTCTTCTTATATACTATATTTTGATTAAGGTTTCCCCTCCCCTTACACAGAAATCCTTATCACCTCACCTCCCATCAAATTCACCTCCTTTCTGTCTCCCTTATGAAAGCAAACATGCGTCTATTAGATAATAATTAAGTAGAATAAAAAAGTGGAATAAAACAAAAATATCATGTAAGAATAGGATAAAACCAACATAGAAATGAGCCCAAGAATATTCAGGGACTTGATAGAGGTATCCTAGAATCCCATAAAATTATATAATTGGAAGCTGTATTAAAAGACATGTAAGGTCAAAGAGAAAATGAAAATATATAAATAAAACAAAGACAAAACTGGCCTTTTACAACATTATGGGAAAGTAACCTCCAAAAAGGCCTTTGAGTTCATAATCTTTTCACCATCTACTGCTGGGCATGCCATCTACTAGACTTCCTTATAGAAAAGTAAATGCTTATTTGAAAGTGATTATGAATTCTGGGTTGGGGTGAGTGGAATATTCTAACTCTCCTTTTATATCTACTCTCTCATCTAGTGCAGAACTGTGCAGGCCCTGTTTGTGCTGCTCCAGTCTTACTGAGTTCCCCTGTACCAATCCTGTAGATTTAGAAGTTCTTGTTTCTTGGTGCCATCCACCCCTTTTGACCCTTACACTCTTTCCATGTCTTTTCAGTGTTGCCAGACCCCCTTGCAAAAGGGTTTTTTTTTTTTTTTTTTTTTTTTTTTGAGATAATCTACTTAGGGATGAGTATTCCAATGTTTCTCATTGTATACATATTGCCTGGCTGTGGGTTTCTCTACATACCACCACCCACTACAGAATGAAGTTTCCCTGATTGTCATATGAGTGTAGCAGAATGACTTTAAGAGATATTTATTCTATACACTTCTAGGAGAACAGAAATATTCACTTTTACCTTATGTTACTAGGCCATCTGCTGTCAGGATATTGGTTAACTAGTGTTGGGTATGGGTTCAATCTCATGAAGTGGATCTTCAAATAAATCAGATATTTGTTGGTTATTTTAATATTGTCTTGTCATCATTCCAGTAGCATATCATGCAGGAAGGACATCACTGACCATCAGAATGTTTGTAACTTAACTGGTGATTGTATTTCTCATTGGGTAGCATGCAGAGTACCTTCCTGTACCAAAGATGCTTGTATATGGGTGAAGGCACTATGTAGTCACCAGCTCAATTTTTCCATGTTCTATAAGTTATGTAGGTGATTTCTTCAGCAATTGAGCATTGCTTTCATTTTATGGAGGGCAATATGTAGTCTCGACAACAGCTTGGGTTGTTTGGGCATTCCAGTGGAATCTCATTGGACAAGTTAATTTGTTCATAAGAGGTATCCAGATGAGCCATATCCCTCCCCTTATTTGGTTATTTCATTTGTAAACCTTCATGCATACACACACACACACACACACACACACATATATGATTTTACTGTATTAGATGTTCATACTATCCCTCAAAAGGCTCTAAATTTTAGCTTTCATTCCATGTATTTCTGTCTTGTCCCTCACTTTTCTCTTTCTCCCCACTTGATCCTCTCATTTCAATTCCTCCACCTATCCAAAACTATTCTATTTTCTTTACAAAGGAAGGTCTTAATTTCCAACTTAGTGCTTTACTCTATTACTAACAAATATAGGTATATGGATTGCTGTGTGATTATCATTGACTTAACATCTAATATCCATATATAAATAATTGCAAATCATATTAGTCTTTCTGGGGTTGGGTTATCACTCTCAGATTGATGAATGTGAAGCGTTAACTATCTACCTACATATTTAATTTTTAATAGGTGAGAATAATATTCCATTCTATTTATTTACCACATTTTCTTTATCAATTCATAAGTTGAAGGAAATCTGGTTTGTTTCCAATTCAAGATTATTGTGAATGGGGCAGCGATGAACAAGATTTAAGGAAGTAGCTCTGGTAGAATGAAACTCTTTGTCTATATTCTTCTGGGATATAGCTGGATCATGAGGTAAATCAATTCGCATTTTCTGGAGGATCTGCCATCTGAGTTCATAGTATATGTTTACAGTTCCAACAACAATGGGTGAGTGTTCCCCTTACTCAAAATTCCTATCAGCTGAGTTGTCATTTTTTTTATTAATCTTAGCCATTCTGATAGGTGTAAAAGGTATGCCAAAAGGATCCCTAGCCTCTACAGAACTTTATGATGAAGGGATGTTGGATTTTGTCAGAAAACTTTTCTTCATATGATGAGATGATAATTTAGTTTTGTCTTTCAGTTTCTTTATATGGTGGATTATATTTATTGATTTATGTTATGTGAAACCATTCTAACATCTGTGGGATATAAGTATATTGATCATGGTGGTTGATTTTTTTTATGTGTTCTTAGATTGATTTGCAAGCATTATCTATATTAATAAGGGAAATGAGTTTGTAAAACTGTTTATTGAAACTTTGTGTGGCTTGTATATCAGGGTAAATGTGGCCTCATGAAATATTGGACAATGATCTTTCTATTTATATGTTGAAGAATATTGGTATTAAATATTTTTGAAAGTCTGATCAGATTCTGTGATAAAACTGTGAGGCCTTGATTGTTAATGGTTGGTAGGTTTTTAGTTACTGCTTCAATTCCATAGGGGTTTAGGTCTGTTAAAATTGCTTGTCTAATATTGAGTTAAATTTGAAAAGGGGTATGTATTTAGAAATGTTCAGTTTATTTTGGATTTTCTAATTTTGCCAAAAATAGGTGATGGGAGATGTCATTTTGTATATGTTTCTCATACTGGTTTAATGAATAAAGCACTGTTGGCCAATAGGAAAGCAAGATAGGCAGAACTAGGAGACAAGGAGGAAATAGGAAGTAGTAAGGAGGAGTCAGGATGGAGAATCTGGAGAGAACAGAACTGCCATTCCTCTGCTCTCTGTAAGACCACGTGGAAATACATAGAAATGGGTTAATAATTAAGACAGAGCTAGCTGATAAGAAACTAGCACCTGGCCAATAGCATTGTACCAAATACAGAGTCTCTGTGTGTTATTTGGGGCTGGCGTGGCGGCAGGACAAGACCAAGCTGCGGGTGGAAAAACCGTACTCCTTTACAAATGGTGCCCAAGTGGCTAGTAAGAACTTCCACTTAAAATTTAACAAAAGCTTAAAAAAAAAGGGTTTTAGAAACGAAAGAACAGAGACAAGCAAGGTCTTGGTAGTAGCATTTTTCTCGGTTGGACTCTGCTTTGCATGAGACAAGCAGATATTCACGCGGCTCCTTTAAGGGAAGGTTCCTGACTCAGCATAACAGAAAAACCTGACAGCTTTTAAAAAGCACTGCTAACAATTTATTGGTGTGTATGAGAGATGGCAATGGCATTGATCACATCCCTAAGCTGGCAGCATGCTTGTTAGATGGCAGCGCAGACCAAGGCAATGGGCACAGCTTTCATTGCTGGCAGTAAAAGTACCTGCCACCATCTTTGGTAATCCACAGCAGGAACAACTATGACTTTCATTTTAGCAATGTTGTTGTTTACCAGATAAAAGACTCGTGGCCAGAAAAAGATAAAGATTTATAGTAAAGACAGATTCACATTAAGAATAAGCACTAAAAGTTTACAGTGTGTTTTAAAAAAATATGTAGGCTTGGGAGAGAAAAAAATGGTTTTAAAAAGACAGAAAGGAGCTGGGTGTGGTGGCAAACACCTTTAATCCCAGCACTCAAGAGACAGAGTCAAGCAGATCTCTGTGATTTGCAAAGTAAACCTAGTTAAATTCCAGGACAGATAAGAGTTACACAGTGGATACCCTGTGTCAAAAAATGAAAAAATAAAAGTAAAATAAACAGAGTAATAATAAAGCCACGTAAAGATGAAAACCTTAGAGAGAATCTGGTTACTGTATGCTAATGTGTTGTCTCTGCATTGTTTGACTGCTAAGAAAATAACAACTGATAAAGGAAATGCTGCTGCATTAATTCAATTTCTATATTTTAAAAATGCTTTGACTCAAAAATTTAAGTTCAAGGACAAGTTACTGGTGAAAAGGATTTCTATTTTTGTTTCCACAGAAAATAAAAAGCTGTGGATTCCTTCCAGACTAATGTGGTTTGAGCAAGCCAGACCCCCTGAAACAGAGTTCCTGGTGATCCAACAATCAAAACAGCTTGGACAAGGCAGCCTTGCAGACTACAGCCATCTTCTTAGGATCCCCATGACAGCTCTCCCTAGCAGCAGGAAGTAGTTTGGAAAGAACGATGCCCAAATTCCCAAATATTATTTATAAATGTTTGTTTTCACTTAAGTGGGCCTGGTTATAAATGGTTAATGATCACAACCAATATCTTTTAAAGGTAAAAAGGGAATTATGGTATATCTATTAATACTTTATTTTGGAATAGATTTTCATTTATTGATATAAATTTAAGGTCAATTTTGTAATTAAGTATATGTCTCCTCTTGTTTAGGTATTGTGTTTATATAACTCATTTGGAAATGTAATTTATAATGTAGTACGGATTTTAGATAGTTACCTATAATAGTAAAAACTTATAGCTAGGTGAGTTAGGTTTTCTAGATATGCAGAGATGTATTTGAGATAGATAGGCATTCTTCAAAACTTTCAAAGACCTACAGAATATGGCATTAAGAATGGTTTAGGGTTTTTCTTGACAATGAGACATAAATGCTCCTGGCAACACCACCTGAATCAGAAAGGAAGATGAAGATGAACATTGAAGAAACTTGTTATGGAGTTTACTTCCAATATGGCAAGACTAGCCATTTGGACAAGATACTGCTCTTGTCTGGACTGTTTGACTTTATGCTATATAAACTGGGCATGCAGGACCCACAGAAAAGTGACTGGTGATTCAAGATGGACATTGCTACAGAGTTCCTGCTTCATGGAAGTGTCTTCCAGACATTCTGCAGGACACAGAGAAAAGTGACTGACAAACTGCCAATACAGATAGACAGTTTAAAGTTTCCTACTTTGCTGAAGAGTGTGCTAGACACACTATGGCCTATAGGCTGATGATGGAAGATTACAGAAGAACTTCAGTTGACTGAAAAGGCAAGATGTCTCTGTCATTTCTAGAATTTATATACTATCCTTCTGTGGTCTTTGAAGGAGTTGAAGACAGATAGTTATGGTTATAGTTTTCCTTAGTTAGGTTTAAAGATAAGTTACATATAGGACTTTAGATTCACAAATATAGGATAGATGATAGAATAGTTTCTTTTAATCGTGCTAAATGTTAATGGACTATATATTGTTAACTATGATTCTTATTTGATAATTGTTATCTGATATATTTTGCTATGTTAAGGTTAAAACCCTTTTTTATTTAGACAGAAAGGAGGAGATGATGGGAGATGTCATTCTGTATATGTTTCTCATACTGGTAGAATAAAGAAAGCACTGTTGACCAATAGGCACGATAGGCAGAACTAGGTGATAAGGAGGAAATAGGAAGTAGTAAGGAGGAGTCAGGATGGAGAGCCTGGAGAGAACAGAACCGCCATTCCTCCACTTTCGGTAAGACCACGTGGAAATACATAGAAATGGGTTAATAATTAAGACTGAGCTAGCCAATAAGAAACTAATACCTGGCCAACAGGATAATATCAAATACAGAGTCTCTGTGTGTTAATTGGGGCTGGCGCGGCGGCAGGACAAGACCAGGCGGTGGGTGGAAAAACCTGTACTCCTTACAAATAGGTTTATATAGTATGTCCTTATGATTCTCTGGATATCCTGTGTGTCTTTTAATGCCCACTTTTTATTTCTATTTTCCTTTTTAACCTTTACATCTTTTCTCTCTGCATTTCATGAATTTGGGTAAGAATATGTAATTTTACTTATTTTCTTAAAGGACCAACTGTTTGTTTCATGGATTCCTTGGAATTGTTTGTTCATTTGTTTCCATTTTACTGATTTCATCTGTGAATTTCACTATTTCTTGTCCGTGACTACTTTTGGATGAGACTTCTTTCATTTGTTCTATAATGTTTTGATATCCTGTTAACTTTTTAATATAAAATTGTGATACTATTTTTTAAATATAGGCACTTTGAGCTACAAAGTTGCCTCTTAGTACTACCATCATTGTATCTTGTATGTTTGCATATAGAATGTTTCCTATTAATTCTAGAAATTATTTAATTTATTTCTTAATTTCTATCATGAATGAGTTTTCATTCAGTAGTTGTTCAATTTCTATGAGTTCTTAACCTTTCTGTCATTATTAACATCTACCTCTATTCTATGGTGATCAGACAGGATTCAGGTTGTAATTTCAATTTTCCTGTGTCTTTTGAGACTTACCTTATATCTAAAGAAGTAATTTTGGAGAATGTAACATGAGTTGCTGAGAAGAGTGTATGTCGTTTTTTGTTTTTATTAAATGTCCTCTAAATATCTGTGAAAATTTGGTTGATAACCTCAGTTATTTCTAGAATTTCTCTATTTTTGTATTAATGATTTGTGTATTGACAAGAATGGGGTATTGAAGTCCTAGACTATGAGTGTGTAATAGTCAATTTCTGATATAAACTATAGTAGTTATCTTTTAAAAGCATACTTGAACATATGAGTGAGGGAGGTCAGTATCATAATGAAGAAATCTACAGAGTCAGCTGAACCAAGATTCTGAAAGCTCATGAACTCTAGACCTATAACTGTGGATATTCCAGGGTTTGAATTAGGTCCTCCATATTTGGGAGACAATAGTGAAGCTTGGACTCTCACAGTAGAACCATTATACAAACATGTTACAAGAAATAGCCTTTAAGAACCCATTCTTTAGGGTGAGATGCCATGCTCATTGGCAGTAGTACCATGATATATTCCCACTACATGAACTAGCTTGTTAGAGTCCAATCCCTATGGTGGGATGCCATGCTCATGCTTAATGCATGAGAGAGAGAGAGGGCTCTGCCCCAACCTATTGGGCCAGACTAAATAATTAAAATGATCTTTTACATTTAAAGTCATATCTCTATCAGATAGCTGTGACTTAATGATGTATTTTGCACATTACTAAGTAACGTGGTTTAATAAGGATCAGGCTACACAAATAGGCCAAACAGATGTTTATTCAGGGAGAAATAACTTACGGCCTAGACAGATGAACACCAGCAGGTTCCACCGGATGCTCTCCTCTCCCTCTCCCCTTCCCACCAGCCAGAGAGCATTCCCAGGCTTCTCCTCAGACTTAGTTCTCAAGGCCACTTCCATCCCTGTCTCCACCCTCAATGGACATGGTCAGTGCCAGAGATGTGGACAAAGTGAATATCTCACTACAACAAAGCTCACTTCAGCTGGCTTGGCACAGAGCCACTTTATCTATTGCTTAATATTTTAGTAAAACAAGTTGGATTCTTAAGGTTTGGTGCTAATCAACAACATCTCAAAAGTTAATGGTTATGTGAGAAAAATCTACTCTTGCTTGTATTCCATACGTAGTAAAAAGATCATGTTTTTTTTTTTTTTGTTTGTTTGTTTGTTTGTGGTGGTGTGTGTGTGCTTGTGTGTGTCACTTCCTTAAGTTCTCTAGCCTTAGGGTAGTCTTTTATGGTACACCTGTGATATGTGAGATATTATTTATTCTAGTAGTAAAGGATAACGCTACTATCTATGTGATGCTGGCCTTTCGAATAGTGACAGTAACTATAGTGGAGAGTGGGTGTTGGAGAAAGACATGTCAAACCACAAAGGTGCATTAAATATTTTTCCTACATGTGAAAAAATCATGGATACTTATTTTGTGAAATCTGCAATTAATGCAACAGAGGATGCACATTGTACATTGTATTTGCTGTATGAATTAGAAAAAAAAAAACAAAAAAAACAGGCAACCAATGAGTATAATAAACCAGCAGTTTTCCAGAACAGAATTTATGGTTCTACTTTTGTATATTTGTGAGATTTTCTCTGTCTTAAAATAGTATCCAAATGAACCTATTAAAATAGAAGTTATATTGTATTCCAATTCTGCCTAAAATTTTCTAATTAACGTAATATAATTACAAGTCATTACACTGTTGTGTTCTGCTGAGTCCAAGGGAGGTTTCTCTCTCACTTCTCTTACACTGATTCACTTGGTAAAATGGGCTCCTTGCTAGCTGGAGGCCACAATAGGAACATTATGCTTTAGATACATTGTGATTTCCCACATATTCTCTTATCTCCCTCTCTTAGCACCTTCATGTCTTTATGAAACATTAATATTATCCAAGAATTTTCTTTGGTTCAACTTCACTTTTTATTTCTTAACTTATAGAAAGTTTGTATTTTAGGTCAACAACAATTGTCTGTAGTAGCTCATTCTAGTCTCATCCAGGTGCATTCTCACTAGAGACTCACAGGGAGAGGCAGGGAAAACACCTACTTCGGAAACTCTATGAGCCGAATTCTGAGGTGCTTTAATCCATGATAGAAAAAAAAGACAATTCTATACAAATAAACTTATTTCTAAAAATGTGAAGAGTAAAGCAAAGCTTAAAAACATTCATTTAATATGTGAGTCTTAATAATGCCCATATACCAGAGAAAATACTGACTAAGGTTATTTCATAAGACCCGTAAATTCTGAGGCACTGGTGAGGATGGAAGTTCAAACAAACCCCCTTCTCTGAACACTTTGTAAAGGCAAGTGTAATAAAGACAGCAGGGCTAGATAGAAGATACCAGAAAGAATCCGTGGTCATAAATGCAGAGCATCAGTGAATTAAGTGAATGCTTGAAGTTAGAATATGTCTCTTTGCTCTAAGAAAGAATGATTGGAGTGCAAGAAAGGAGATACCATAATAGAGGGAGCCATTATAGGTTGTAAGAGATATCTTGCATTAGAGAAATGTTCATAGAGCTACAAGGATGAGTCCAACTAAGAATCTAAGCAATAGTGGAGAGACTTCTTTCAATGCCCTTCCCTAATAATGAGACTGATGACTACCTTGTATGCCATCCTAGAGCTTCCATCTAGGAGCTGAAGGAAGCAGAAGCAGACACCAACAGCTATACACTGAGCCTGAGCCAACTTTGGAATCCATTTGTAGACTGGAGGGAGTGATGAGCAAAGGGGTCAAGACCAGACTGGAAAAATCCATAGAAACTGCTGACCTGAACAATGGGAGCTCATGGACTCCAGTCTGATACCTGGAATCCAGTACAGGACTGACCCAGATTCCCTGAATGTGGTGTTAGTTGGGAGGACTGGGCAGTCTAGGGGCCTCTGGCAGGGGATTAGTATTTATCCCTATTATATGAATAGGCACATGGGGGACGGCCTGGGCCTGGGCCCTGCTACAAATGATATGACAGACTTTAAATACTCCCCATGAAAGGACTCACCCTCCCTGGGGAGCAGAAAGGGGATGGGTTCAATGTTGGTGAGGGAAACAGGGGAGGATGGGAGAGTATGGTAAAGGGGATTGATATATAAAACAAGTTTATTTCTAATTTAAATTAAAAATTATAAATATAAAAAGAATGTATGATAATTTACAAAAAACTCATTTAAACAGCTTGAGTATTATGACCATTTATTTAAAGTTATCTCTGTAATAAGTCATCACATTCAAGCATTGTTGCAAATGGCTGACCAATAAAGTATGATTTGAAAGGGGATTTCATCTCCCTTGTCTCTTGCATCAAGTTCCTGATTTTCAGAGACTCTTAAAACAATAAGGAACTCATGTAGCCCAGACTGATCCCTGGGAAACCAGCATAGGACCAACCCTATGGTGGGTCTCAGGAGGCCTGAGCAGTCTCAGGCAGTGGAACTAGGATGTATCCCTAGTGCAGCAACGGACTTATGGAGTCCATTTCTCATTGAAGGATACTCCCTTAGTATAGGTACACTGGGTAGAGTCTAAGCTCCAGACCAAATGACTTGAGAGATTATGATGATTTCTCATGGAAGGCCCCACCCTCCCTGGGCAGAGGATGGGGAATGGGATAAGGGGGTTAGAGGAGTGCATGAGAATGGGAGGAAGAGGGAACTGGGATCTATATGTAAAATAATAAAAAAATATTAAATAATAATAATAAACAATATGTTACAGGCAATAATTACTTAGCATTTTTAACTAAATGGTAGTAACCATTAACAGAAGAAAATATTCTATACTTTTAACTATATCATAAAAGTATTAATGAAAAGTAAAGACAAATAAGCTTGTTGCAAATCTAAATAAAAATATTATAAAAAGAAAATAAAGATGACTAATACAATCGTCATATAAAAGCAGCTGGTACAAAATTTTCTTTGCCAGATCCCAAAAGTCTGATTCTGAGATCTGCCTATCAAAGTCCAGACATACAGCATTGCATTTATGTGCAATTAAAGTCCAGAAGTCCTTATAATGGTGACATGTAGATAAAAATTTTGAGAGCTGAAAATGCTTAGGAAAATCCAGCACATATTTATTAAAGAAAAAAAATGAGCAAGTGACAGATGAACTAAGACATTTGCTTGACCTATATTTTATTCCAGGAAACTGATCAGTGACTTGATTAAAATACATTTAGGTAAATTATTGATACCTAATAAATAAACATGTTGTCTAACATTTTTGTTATTTATATCAAGTGTCTCTGTTGTTATACTAAGAAGAAAAAATTAATAAAGTGGTAATTAATTCTGTCTTGACAAATTTAGGTTGGAAAATATTTCAATTTTAATAAATGCTGTGCTTAAGTTATAGATTGACTTTAAAAAGAGGACTACATTTATAAATGAATAAAAAATAATTTTGAAGTTTAATGCCATTGGATTATAAATCAGAAACTAATTGAAGTAAAAATTACATAGACATTGTTTTCTGCCTGAAATCTTCCCAAAAAGAGATTAAGCATCGGGGCTGTGGATTCTCAATGAGATTTGCTTTGCACCTCCAGCTTTGCCAAATAACAGTTTTGTTAACACCGTCTGCTCAGCCTGATGAACCTCAATAACTGCAACACATTGTTAACTGAAGTGTAGGAAGTATCAGTGCTTTAAGCTAATGCACTCTCAGAGCTACACAGTACGAACACACTGAGTATAAAGTAAAAAAGCAATAATAAAAAATTGAACTGATCATAAGTATTATGATTATTACTGTAGGTCAGTTTTTACTACCCATTTTGAAAGTCTACTTCCTATCTCTAAAGTGCTTGTAGCAATATTAGTGTTTTCTTTTGTATAAGCTCACTACATGCAATACATATTTTTAAAAAACAGAATATACTACTGGAATTTCGTAAAAATGCTCAGAAAATTTTATCCAATAATTTTAGAACTGACTCATAAATTTCAATATAGCCATCATTCTTTTTTTTTTTTAATTTTACATATCGATCCCACTTCCCTCTTCGTCCATCCTTCCCTCTCTTCCACCCCCACACAACCCTCCCAGCCCATCCCCCCCCAACTCCACATGAAGGGCCTAGTGCCCACTCCAAATGACTTGACAGATTTAGATGACCCCTCCAAAAAGGCATCACCATACAGTCATCATTCTTAGTGTCAGGACCCCAAGATTGGTTGTATATAACATTATACAGTCAGAGGAAGACAAGAATTTCTATTATTTATATGAATGTTGGAAACAATAAAGAAATTTTCTTTGATGACATATAAGAAAAATGATGGGAATTAATTTTCAACAACCATTAGAAAACATACACCACAATTGGATTTAGAGATTATAGTGGAGTATAGATATATTACTTAAAAAATACTATAATGAAATTGAAATTGATGACTACCTTAATTGCCATCCTAGAGTCTTCATCCAGTAGTTAATAAAAGCAGACACCCAGAGTTAACCAGTGAGCCATACTCCAGAATCCAGTTATAGAGGGGGAGGAGGGATGAACAAAGAAGACCATGATAGAGAAACCTACAGAAACAGCTGACCGACCTAATCAGAGCACAGGGACTCTAATTGTAAAGCTGAAGAACCAGCATTGGACTGAACCAAGCCCTCTGAATGTGGGTGCCAGTTAGGAGGTCTGGGCAGTCTATGGGACCTCTAACAGTGGAACCGGTATTTATCCCTTGTGCACAAATGGAATTTGGAAACCCATTCCCTGTGGAGAGATATTATTTCAACCCAGAAACACTGAGGAAGGGCTAGGCCCTCTCCCAAATGATGTGACATAATTTGATAATCCCCATGGAAGACCACACTTTTCTTTGGGAGTGAGTGGAGTTTGGGTTGGGGGGAGTCAGTGGGAGACATAGGAGGATGGGTAGAAGAGGGAATGGATGATTGATATGTAAAATAATATTGCTTCTAAATAAAAAAAATATAAAAATACAAGTATGAGATAAAAGAATTGTAAAGAAGATCATTCCAAGATAATAATTCCTTTCATTTCAATCAAAAAATATTTTCACAAGTGAGTGTGAACTTTTTCCTCTTTGAGTAAACAGTTAAGAGATATAAGTTGATGTACTTGTCAAAGATGGAAATCTTTTAAGTACCTGAGTGTTTTACACAAAGATGCCCACATGTAAAGTTCCACATTGCAATTCAATCACCAATACCATTTCTCCAGATGTCATTTTCTGTTGTGACATTATACTGTATTCAGATCTATACTACTTTTTGTTCTTTTATTATAGCCTCTATGGTCAAAGCTAACACTAAGAGATTTCTACATTTTGTCCTCAGATTGCTATTCTGAACTCAAACTTATATGTTCTTGGAAATACTTAGTATCACAGAGCAGCTATAGTAATGAATTTGATAATCCCAGTTCTGTCTTCAAATAGTTCTCATAGTTTTTATCTGATGTACAGTTAAGGCTATCTTTAACATGACTAATAAAGGGTGACTAGGTCTTATCATGTTGATCACATCTTACCCCAGTACTTAATTTACACTTGCTTAAAACCACAATCAATCAAACTTCAAAGCTGTGGGATTTCTTCATTGGATCTATCTAAGAAACTCTCATGCACAGAATACTGAGAAAACACTTTGGAAGAGGCAGTGGAAAGATTGTAAGAGCCAGACGATCAAGGACTTTGCTGTGAGTTTGTGTCTCCTAGTGACATCAGAATATATACCTGTCAAGTCTTACCAACATGACAGTCGAAAAGTGAGGTAAACAATATGGACCACGATGAACATGCAAAAACAGATGGGGAAAAGTACATGAGGTCTTAACTCTGCAAAGAGAACTCCTGTCAACTTCAAAAAGCTGATAGTGGGAATGTTTCTTCTCTTCAGAGAAGAGGAAACTAATTTGTTGTGAGCCCTGATTACATACATAAAACTAGCATTGTGTGAACTCAGCAGATTATTTTAAGGAATATATATGTGTATATCAATACATATAATATGCAATAACATAATGAAAAATGTGACCAGGAATATGAAGGCAAATTGGAAAAAGTATACTGGAGAGTTTAGAGGAAGGAAAGAGGATAGATCAGTATAGCTAAATTATAATCTCAAAAATAAACAGTAACCACAACAGAAATTTTGAAACTTTACAGACTTAATCCTGGGAATACAGACATGGACAACAATTCTCATTATGGTATTTTAAATACTTGTACATTAAATTGATTTTTCTATGAATACTCAGTCTCTCTAGTGCTTGAGTTAGCTAAAAAAATGTCTAATAAAAATATGCGCATTGGGATTCCTTCTAAGAAATTGTTAAATATACCATCAGTGCAGAAAATAATCTATATTAAGATAAAAAAGAAGTGTGGTCACAGAACATCACGAGTTAATTATGAGTTACAATTAGAAATACCACACTTTGAATAGGGAAGTACATAGGACAAAGGCATACAGGGTAGCACTGCTACTGAAAATCACTTTCCTCATTATTCTCAATGCTGACCAGAACTTTATTAGAATAATATGTTCAAATCTGAAGTCAGGAGAAAGATGGGAATGTGGTCAAATTGAAATGTGTACAAGTGATAGCCACAGAGATAATTAAAGTGCAGGGAAATTTGACCTCTGAGGATATGTTAGAGTAACTTGGATTGAATCTAAGGTGCTTAAGAGGAGATTGCATAATAGTTGCCAAGTATAAAAACAGTTCTATTTTAAGGGAGTGGAGCTGGCTGCTAGTTTGTCCAGAGGGATTAAGAATAAGGTCAATGATAGTTCTCCACAGAATAGTGAAATTAGGTTAACTTTAATGAAATCTTTCTTTAAATGGGAGAGTTATTAAGTGATCCACCTCTGAGGGAAAAAAAGCAAACTTTTTTTCTGGTATTGTAACTCTTTGCAAAGTCTTGACGTTTTATCTGCCCATTGTTGAGTTGACAGTAAGTTAACAAAGCAAGGTCTGTCTTGGTCATTTCATATCTGTTTCTCAGTGATTGCTATGAATCTCCTTGAAAATAAAATTTCATTATAATTTAATTGCAATCTCGTTTGATATAGATATTTTGGTCACTTTTTTCATGATTCAAATTTAATATCATTGTGTAATATTTCAGTAAAAAAATGTTATGAGACTTCCCTGTCACTAATACATGAGAGGCATTCGGCTGTAATTAGTGTCATGCTTGCTTTGCCACCTCTTCGTTTTAGCCAAGTCTTTTATGGCAAACTGCATTTGTAGAAACAGTAATTCCTTCCAGCTCAGATTTGTCATTCCAATTGTTTCTTAAATGTGGCATATATACATTAGCTACTTGAAGTTCTTTTTGAAGAGGAGACTCTTCAACTTCTGTGTGTCAATTGTGTTGTAAGGCATTTTCTTATGTTAGTGTTTTCCTTTAGTAACCCATTTTATACTTTGTCCTGGCTTCATTTTTACTCATGAATTTTGACACATATCATTCTCAATGAGCATTAAAACCCATTTTCTCGTTGCTCATGGTTAAAAATCTATCAAAAATTAAGAAGACTGAAAAAATGCATGCTATAGGACTGCTATATCCAAAGTATGAGTGATATATTTGTGAAGATAGAATTCCTTTTTATTTCATAATTTATTTACCTTCTTTTATTACACATAGATTCTTTCCTGAATACAGTATCTTCTCTCTCAACTCCCCACTGATCCCCACCTCCTTTCTTAACTGGATAAGCTTCCTTTCTGTCTCTCATTAGGAAAAAAAAAACAGCCTTCTAGGAGATAACAAAACATAACAAAATATATTAGGATAAAGCAAAAACTATCATATCTTAGATACGACAATCCAACAGAAAAATAAAGGAGTCTCAATAGGAGGCACAAGAATCATAGACCCATTCGTTTACACATACAGGAGTCCCATAACATTACTAAACTGAAGCTATACTATATATTCAGAGCACATGGTGGAGATCTGTGATGGCCATGTGTTGCTACTTCGGTCTCTGTAAGTTCAATGAACTTTACTCCTTTCTTTTAGAGGACTTTGTTCTCCTAGTGTCCTTCCCCACTGTCTCCCCATTTCTTTTGTCCCCTCTTCCCTAGTGTTCTCTGAGCTATGAGGGAGGGACCATGTGTTTGTCCTCAACTGGTGCAGGAAGAATTTCTTTAATGTTGTCTGAATAAGGCATCAATCTGTAAATACAGCAGAATATCTTTAGAAGTTACTGTATTATTATCATTATCATTATCATTATTATTATTATTATTATTATTATTATTATTAGTAGTAGTAGTAGTAGTAGTATTTTTTAAAAGACCAGTAGTATTTTGTTTTACACTATGAATCTGGGATTTCTAGACTCTTGTTCTTGATAACCTAAGCAGTGTCAGGTATGGATTCCATCTCATGGGGTTGGCCTTAAATCAAATAAGACATCAATTACTTCCAAAAGATTTGTGTGACCAGCCTTTACATATTTCACAGGCTAGATAGGTTTCAGAGAAAACATTTTGTGGTTGGGTTGGTGTTTAACTCTCTTTAGGTAGTTAGCAGAGTACCTTTTCATGGCAATGACACTAGAATGTGGGGATAAAGATTCAGTGTAGGCACCAGCCTGACCTCTTCATGTTCAATGAATTTTGGGGGTTTTATCTTCATTAATGGGACTTTGCTGCCAGTTTGTGGAGAATAGCTTATTGTCTTGACAACATCTTGGGTTGTTTGTGGATTTCCATGGGATCCTTAAGGCCAACAATTCAATTGTATGAAACCTGGTCCCAGCACAGTAAGCTTCATTTGATAAAAAGAATGGCTAGTAAGGGCTCCTGTCTCCATCTTTATTTGGAGACTTCATTAACATTGCCTTCATATATTATAAGAAGTTTCCATACACTACATTTCCATAACACCCTTCAATGCTCTTAATTTATAGCTTTGACTTCCCTTATTGCCTGTCTCTATCCTATCTCCCATTCCCCTTCCTATGTGACTCTCCTGTTCTTGTCCCCTCCCCCCAGCTCCAGACTACCCATGATGTCTCTTATATTTTTTCCTCCAAGGAAGATACCAGTGCCAGCCATAGTCTATGAAAATGGAATTTTGTTTTGGTTAAATAATTAATATAGTAAGCTACATAAAGACATCACTGTGCTTTTTGTTGTCTGACAATATCTGTTTATATTTTTCTGTACTTCACTTTATTGTTATAATTTCCTAAAATCAATAATTTTCTAATATTGACTAAGAATATATTATATTGTGTAAAATTTTATATAGACCACCATTATTCTAATGTGGAACTAATGGTATATTATCCCTTGAGAGTAATATGTAGTATCATCTCACTAGATGAAGTGATCATTTGTATGTATGTAGTTTTGATGGGATATTCTGCCTTTTGTTCTCTCTTTTCAGAAAGAAAACATCAGTATTACAAATTTGCATACATATTCTGTGCCCTACTGCTTGTTCCTGAAAAACTGAACTGTGGAAGCAAGGGGGGTGAAGAAATGATACATACACAGACCAGTGTAGAAAAAAACTGGTTTCAGGTGAACTGTCTTGTTCTGATGCAGAAGCACCAACTACCTCAATAACCAAGGACCTCAGCTTGTCTATTATTCACAACACAGAGGAGAGGTGTCTTGGAATGAGGTCAGGTAGGTGAGCAGTCTTATGTATTAATCCTAGAGGAACAAGTTGTAGCTGATAGATTTTACATATATTAGTCAATGTATTTTATTAAACAGTAAAATTTGCATACAGTGTCAAAAACATACTTGTACCAAAGGAATTATTTGCCATCCTCTTGACCCTCACTGTAAAGTAACTTTGCCCACTCACATCGGTCTTTGGAATTGGGACTTTAGCAAGTCTATGCCTGTGTCAAACAATGTAATATATACATATATATACACACACACATACATCATATATATATATATATATATATATATATATATATATATATATGCACATGTGCACACATACACACACACACACACACACCCAACTAGTATATATAAAACTGACTAAAAGAGACACCATAGTTAAAGAATATGTTTGCTTTTCCTATTATAACATGTTTTAGTCCAAATAAAACTGTGTAAACAACACTATATTTTGATTATATAATGTTTAATTGATTGTATTAGAGTTACTAACAAGTATATTGAAAACATTTTTATCAATTAGATTGCCTAAAACTGGGAAGTTGGTCAGATATTATTTTAGTGACTTGAGCATAAGCACTGAAGAAATCTGGGTTGTAAATGCATTTCAATTTCTTAGATGCTAAGCCTACCTTATCTTCTGATGACAATAGGCAGAAAGGACATGCACAAACAGACCAAGCCCTGGATGTTTATAGAAAAACATATTCTGTCTCACCACAAGAGTTTTAAATAGTTTTATCTATACTAAAATGAACAACAAAGAGAACATGGCTCAAGTCCCATGAGTGCCATGCTTTGTAGTGTTTCCATTAGAAACAAACTCTGCTTTCAATTCCCTATAGCAGCATTATGAACTTGGCTTTATGTAGATAAATTACTAATATGCATTTGCTCAATTGTAGGTTAAGTAGTCCTCTGTGGGTTGCATTATATATGTCGCTAACTCACATACTTTTACTGCTATGGAAAAATGAATTCTTAATCTGAGTTAGAAAGAGTTTCCAAATTATTGTCAAGAAAATTATACTTTTGTGAAATATTTTTAATTTCTCAAGGTTTATATTTCTTCTACTACAACTTTAAGTCAGAAATGAAGTTTTTTTTTTTCCAATAAGTGTCCTCCATGGGCATATACTAAAATAATTTATGTATTAAAATGTTTCCCCAACATTTAAATCTATTAATTTTCCAATATTTAATAAATTTGAATTATGAGAAAGCCAGTACCATAAATTTGTTACATAAGGTCGATTATGTCTTTTACATTAGAAGCTTTTTACTTTTACCTTCTACACTATCCAAACACAATATTGCGGTTAAATAAGGATCAGATTAAACAAATAGGCTGAATAGATGTTTATTCAGGGGGAAATAACTCACAACCTAGACAGATGAAAACCAGGAAATTCCACCCGATGCTCTCCTGTCCGAGTCCTGCCAGCAAGAGAGCTTTTCCCGGCTCTCTCTCCAACCTCTTTCCACAGGTCACTTCTGACCATCGCTCCAACCCCAATGGGCATCTCACTCAACCCCAAGGACTATCTCACTACAATTCCCCTTTTAGTCTAAAGAAAAGATTTAGGCTTAATACAAAACTATATACAAAACAGTGAATAACAAGTGTGCTCTAAGAAAAGGAAAATCGAGAACAAAATGACCTACATATCTAGTCCTAGGGTGAAGGCATAACGGAGTTTACAATAGAGTTTTCCTAAGCTGTAAAACGTAAGTCTAGTACCTAATATATATAACTAGGAAGAGAGGATAATAGTTGTGATAGTTTAATCTTCAACCTCATCAAGACCTGAGAAGGAAAATAATGATACTAGAGTAGACAGGAAGTGCGGATGGACAACTTCCAAAAGGTGCAGCAAGGATAGAAACAGCAAGCCACCTGGACAATCACCCTAGGTCTCACAGCAACGTTGGTACACCCAGTGTTGGCTAAGGCCAAGAGAACTTGACAGACCACAACAATAGCAGAGAGGTAGAATGGCTGTCTTACCCTGTCTTGGCAATTTCCAGCAGTCTTTTATATTTGTCTCCTGCAAGCACATAGGACTGCATGTCCAAATCAGTGGTCAAGGTGGGGGCAATTCTATGCCCAACAGGCCATTAGCTGAGGTGAGAATGAACTCCAGCAGGAGCAACAACAGTGTCCAACATATTTTTGGGAAAGTGCATGGTGTTGTCAGGAGCAACAGTGTCTCATGTCAATTGAGTACTAATATTAAAACATTTAAATGCCATGTTCTGCATGTCTATGAAGTGATTGAAGATTAAGCATCTATATATGACTAATCTCATAGGTACAGGGAACATGAGTGAAGATAATCTGTAATACTCAGGAACTTAGCTAAAAAACTTCCTAACTAAAAAGTTAAAACTTCCCTGAGTAAAGCAGGAACAAATACTTAAACAATAAAACTATATACATATACATACACATAAATCCCTAAAATAGAGGTAAAGTGTCAAGACAAGAGGTAGAACTATAAAGGGCAGCATGATAAATATCCCAAATTGTATCAATATACAAAATGTCTTGAATACAAGAAAAGTATACATACATAGAATATGGTAAAAAATAATGTGCATAAAACATTGTAAGTGGAAAGATTTCACACAATATAACAAAATATAAATTTAATTTTACATAGCTTACCACATATAAGAATACATAACAATGTAAGCTGTAAAATACTATCTCATTCTTACACAAATTCACAAGAAAATTGCCTAATCTATCTATATCCCATCTAAACCATACCTTTCCCAACCATTCCCTATTACTGTCTAAAAGATAAACCCGAGTGTAAGCATCACCTTCCATACCCAACCCTAAATAACTAAAACCAATCCAAAGACAATGACTATTATCCCAAAATTCCAAGGGTAGGGAAAGGGGGCATTGTTATCTTAAGGTTACTTCCTGCTGAAATGGGACAATGATTGCTCCAATGGATCCTGTAGGAAGAAAATTTTTAGCAACCAAATTTCTCAACAGAACTGGCTGTGACATATGTAGCTAGTCACTGTGTGGCAGAAAATTCTTGACTTTTCCCGGCTCTCTCTCTGACCTCCTTCCACAGGTCACTTCCGCCCATTGCTCCACCCCTAAAGGCATGGTCAATGCCACAGAATGACTATCTCACTACAATTCTTATTATATAATCATATTTCCTTACTTTGAAAATTCTGATTAATTTCATTTTCATATGTTATTTATATAGAATAGATTAGCATATACCAAATAAATTCCTTTAATTTTGTATCCTGAATGTATTACACATTTCTAAGAGCTATTGTATAAATTATAAAAGGAGATTCTTGCCTGTCAACCCAATGATGGCAGTATTTATCATTATATATTCTCCTGGTGGGTAGATGCTACTTGTCAAACTCTAGTGCAGTGTATTCATGAGACTTCATCCCAGCCCAGCTACCTGGTGAGAACAATACAATTGTTAGTTTTCTGGTCAGCCCATTGCCTCAGTAAGCTCGAAGAATTCAGTTAGGCTCCAGCTCTACTGGGAGGCCTGTGAAGATTCTGTGTTTAGTAAGATATTCCAGCCTAGCCCAAAGCATTGGTGAGTATAGTATGTCAGTCGGTCTTTATGCACCTCTAATCCTGTAAGCTCTTCTTTGTGCCAAGCTCCTGTAACTATCAGGTCTGGAGAAATGGATGACCCTGATTTATCTGTGGATAAGTGTTGTGAAACTGATCAACAGCATTCAGGGATTGCAGAAAGAATGAAATTCAGCATGGTGAATGCAAAGATGGAAAGTACTGGCATTACAATTCTGCAACTTTTCGAATTTCAAAATTACAACCATGACACAGACATCTATCTGCTCTTTCAGATTAGTTATGCAGCATTTATGAAAGTCTCCATGAAGATTATGGCAAAGATCGAGATGCCCATTGTGGGCCCAGGGAACTGGATGTCTCTTCTAGACCAAATCAAGGAAGCAGAAGTTGAGAAGGTGATCGACCATTGGTGATCATTGGTGATGGATTCATATATATATATATGAATCCATCTAAGAGAAGATCCAGAGGAAGGCTATGAAGCAGGGGACCTCTTCCTTCTCTATTACCAACCTATGATTTACCTTCTTGGAGAGAAAACTGCTGAAGGAAGCCCTACAGAATACTCTTATAGTTCTCAATCTGGGCTATTTGGAACTGTTTCTTATTAACAAGTCACATAGCTTTAGTCTAGGGAAGAGTAATTCCCCAAAGACAATAAAGGCCATTTTATAACCTGGAAAATAATACCTGGGTTCTCATAAAAAGAACTTATGTACTAGGAGTTAGTGAAAGCCCTGAGCGTCTCTACCTTCAACCCCTTTTATATTGAAAGACTCTTGATCAAGTCTAGATTGAAACATAAACCAGTGACTCATCAGTTCAATTACCATCCAGACCTCATTCAGGACAAACTGATGTTGCTCAACCACACCTAATGAATCACCTACACAGATTATATCACAAGAACTCTCCTGATACTCACTGGACCAGTTCAGACGTCACTTTACTACTGGATAATTCAAAGAATAGCAATATCATTACAAAACATCAGATGATGAGCAAAGGAGTCAAGACCATGCTGTGGAAATCCACAGAAAGAGCTGACCTGAGCAAATGGAAGTTCAGTGATTCCAGTCTGGCAGCTGGGAAACCAGCATAGGACACAACTAGCACCCTGGGTGTCACTTAGGAGGCCTGGGGCCTCTGGCAGTGGAACCAGTGTTTAAGCTTCGTGGATGAACAGGCTTTTGGTGCCCTTTCCCTAAGTAGGGATACTATCTTAGCCAAGGTACAATTGGCAAGACCTAGGTCCTGCCACAAATGATGTGGCAGACTTTGATGATTCCTTATGGGTGGTCTCACCCTCTCTTAGGAGTGGATGGAGGCTTTGATTGGAGTTCGTGGGGGGCATAGGAGAGGAGGGAGAGGGAACAGGGTCATGTATGTAAAACAAGATTGTTTTTAATTTAAATTAAAAAAATCATTAAAAAAATAAACATCAGAAGATCTCATTCCAAGTTCTGATTTTTTTCTGATTCACTTCTGTATGAGGAAAATGATAGTTTTCCCTGTTTCTGAAACACTAAAATGTGTGAAAGAGGGATTATAGGTCAACTTGAATGACAAGGACATGGCCACCACTTTCAGTTTCAACAAAACCTGGAGGGCCTTCCTGCTTCCTGAGACAATGCATATGTAGGGAAATCCTTCAATGCAGCAAACTGAAGCTGAAACTATTGAGATGATGAATGTAAAAGAGCATCTTTATAGTGGGCTATACTAAAGCTAAACTATTGAAGATGCCTGATACACAGCCTCTTTGTGGGCATGTGATTCATTCATCCTAAGCGCATTTGTAGCCAGACCTATTGGACATCAGGAAGTACTGGCCTCGATGTAGGATGGAGTCTATTCAATGCTGTATTAAAATCCTTGTGTTGAAAGTGATGCCAATTGTCACTGGGAACTGTGACTAGGAGAAGAAGAAAGATGTTTCTTTCACTAATTAAATCTGAACAAATACTTCTCAAACACCAGAAGCTGGAAACACTGTGGGCATAAAGATAAAATAATAAAAAGTGCTAACACTTGCTTTGAAATTTCAAAAGGTAAGCTAAAGGAAACAAATATTAAAGAAGTAAAACTCAAAAACCATGTAACTCCAAGGCACAGGTCCCAATAGAAAAACATAAATAAGATGACAACATAACACCACCAATTAATAACTCTAATGTATTGATCTTCCAAAAGAGTGTATAAAATAAAATCCTAGAAAGACAATTCAAAAAATGAACTATAGGGGAAAAACTGAAAAAAATTCAAAGAGAATATCAGTAACTGTGTGAAATAAGGCAGAAAAATTCAATAAACTGTTAAGAAAACCAAACTGAAAAACTATGGCAAAGAACATAATAGAATGAAAAACAATGAATAGAAAGCTGTTTGAAAATCATTGCCAAGAGAATGGATCAAGGTGAGGGCTGGAGGTACAAAAAGATTACTGGAAAGAAATAATTAAAATCAATACTAAAATATAATTGAACAGTTAATTCTTTAAAAAGGATAAATAAACAACTCTTATTCTATGAAATATAGTGCAGATCCAAATCAACAAATTAGTATTAAGAAGCTAAGCTAACCATCATGGCAGTACCAATGACATTCAGAAAAACCACTAGAATATATCTGAAAAACATATGATAAATTAAATTAGAATATCTAAAAACCATGGATGGATTTTTCAATGCATATAACCTACAATATTTAAACTAAAATGAGATCAGTAGTTTAAAGGTACCTGTGACAAGACATGAGACTGAGATAAGTAAAGGAAGCCTTCTCTCCCCATATCTCTTAAATATTGTACATAAAGTTACAGCTAAACAGAAGGAGATCAAGGGGATCCAAATTGGAAAGGAAAAAGTCAAACTGTCTTTATTTGCAGATGATATGATAGTTTACATATGTGACCCAATAAACTCTACCAGGGAACTCCTACAGCTGATAAACACCTTCACCAAACTAGCAGGATACAAGATAAACTCAAAAAAATCAGTAGCCCTACTTTATACAGATGACAAAAAGGCTGAGAAAGAAATCAGAGAAACATCACCCTTTACAATAACCACAAGCAACATAAAGTATCTTGGGGTAATGCTTACCAAACAAGTGAAAGACCTATATATTTGTGGCTCAAAATAAAGAAATTAAAGAAGATACCAGAAAATGGAAAGATCTCCCATGTTCTTGGATAGGTAGGATAAACGTAGTAAAAGTGGCAATCTTGCCAAAAGCAATCTACAGATATAATGCAATCTCCATTAAAATCCCAGCACAATGCTTCACTGACCTTAAAAGGATAATAATCAACTTTATATGGAAAAACAAAGACCAAGGATAGCCAAAACAACCCAATACAATAAAGGAATTTCAGGAGGTATCAGCATCCCTGACTTTAAGCTCTACTACAGAGCTATAATTCTGAAAACAGCCAGGTATTGCCACAAAAATAGACAGGTAGACCAATGGAATTGATTCGAAAATCCTGATATTAACCAACACACCTATGAATACCCGATTTCAACAAAACAGCTAAAAGAATACAATGGGGCGAGGACAGCATCTTCAACAAATGGTGCTGGCACAATTGGATGAGGGTGTGTAGAAGACTGCAGATAGACCCATGTCTGTTGCCATGCACAAAACTCAAGTCCAAATGTATCAAAGACCTCAACATAAATCCTGCCATCCTGATCCCCTTAGAAGAGAAAGTGGGAGGTAACCTTGAACAAATTAGTATAGGAAACTGCTTCAGGGGAACAGACACTGAGATCAAAAATTAATAAATGGGATGTCCTCCAATTAGACATTTCTATAAGGCAAAGGACACAGTAGACAAGACTAAACAGCAGCCCACAGACTGGGAAAAGAGTTTCACCAATCCTACATCTGACAAAGGACTAATCTCCAAAATATACAAAGAACACAAGAAACTAGTCAACAAAACACCAAATAACCCTATTAAAAAATGAGGTACAGAACTGAAGAAATAATTCTCAATAGAGGAAATCAAAAAGGCTGAAAGATACTTAAGAAAGTGCTCAACATCCTTAGCTATCATGGAAATGCAAAACAACACAACTTTGTGATACCATCTTACTCCTGCCAGAATGGCTAAAATTAGAAATACCAATAACATCTTATGCTGGAGAGGATGTGGAGAAAGGTGAACACTCCTCCACTGCTGGTGGGAATGCAAACTCTTACAGGCATTTTGGAGATCAGTATAGCAGTTCCTCAGGAAAATCAGAATTAGTTTACCACAGGACCCTGGAGACCCCTTCTTGGGCATATACCCAAATGATCCACATCCACAACAAAGCACATGTACTCAACTTGTTCATAATAGCATTATTTGTAATAGCAAGAAGCAACTTAGAGTCTCGTCAACGGAAGAATGGATAAAGATGTGGCTCATGTACACAATGGAATATTACTCTGCAGATAAATATAATGGAATCTTGAAATTCACAGGCAAGTGGATGGACATTGAAAAAACCATCCTAAATGAGGTAACCCAGTCACAAAAAGAGGAGCATGGTATGTACTCACTCATATATAGATTTTAGACCTAGAGCAAAGGTTCACCAGCCTATAATTCACACTGCCAGAGGAACTAGGATACAAGGTGTATTCTAAAAGATTCATATAAAGTCCCTCACAGAAGGGGGAAGGGACAAGTCCCCCAGAGTACATGGTAAATGGAGAGGGGTAGTGAATGGAGATAGAAGTAGAAGAAAGAGAATGGGAGGAGAGGAAAGCACGTGTGACTAGGAAGATTGAGTCAGGGTAGGAATGAAGTCAGAAAAGAGAGAGGGAGAGAGACACACAGAGAGAGATAGAACATAAAAGAGTGAGCCATTATTGGTTTGAAGAGAAAACTCAACCTAAAGAAAGGTCTAGAGTCCTACAAGACTGACTCCAACTAACATTTTGAGCAATAGTGGAAAGTCTACCATAAATGCCCTTCCCTGATAATGAGATCAACAACTAACTTATCCACCATTATGGAGCACTCATCTAGTACCTGTTGGAACCAGAAGCAAACACCTATAACTAAACACTGATTCAAACTAGTATCCAGATGCAGAGAGAGAGAACAAGACCTCTCTTGTTGCAGAAACCTCTCAGATTGCAGAAAAAACATAGATAGAGCTGACATGAACAAGGAGGAGCTAATGGGCCCCCAGACTGAATGCAGCATGGGACTGACACAGACCCCCTGAATATGGGTCTCAACCAGACGGACTGAGCAGTCATGGTACCTCAGACAGTGGAACTGGGATGCATTAGTGGTGTACAAAAGGACCTTGCAAACACATCCCTCATGGAGGGATACTCCCTTAACCTAGAGAAAGGAGAGAAGTCCTAGTCCCTACTTCAATGATTTGACAGATTTACATGACCCCACCTGTATTGCATAGCCCTACATGTGTTATGGGGGTGGGGGGATGGGAGGGGAGGTTTTCAGGTTCCATGTGAAGGGGGAGAGAGGGCAGGAGGGAGATAGGGAGGGAGGGCATGGAAAAAAAAGACATGAGACTGAAACTTCAAATAAATAATTCTTCAGAAAGTAAAACAAAATCAAACAAAAATGTAAACCAAAAAAAAAAAAAAAAAAAAAAAAAAAAACCAGGTGAGGTCCAGATAGATAACCTGCTGAATTCTACTATAATTTTAAATAAATAATTATTTATAATTCTTAAGTTGTTTAATAATTATGGAGGGGAACATATACATATATATGTTATAAAACTCTTTCTATAAATCTAGCATTATTTTGATATACAAACCATATTTAATATACAACAAAAAGAAAAAAATACAATAATATCTTTGATGAACACAAATTTAATAAGTCTCAAAAATAATTGTAAACTAAAATCTAGAAAAAAAATCAAATATACCAAGTCTGTTTGATATATAAAGCCTATACATTTTATTATATTTTATGGGAAAAATAACCAAACATGTCTACTAAAATCAGGAAAAGACTAGGGTACCTAGTTTTACTGGCATTCATAATGCTATAAGTTTATAAAAAATAGTAGGACAAGAAAAGCAAATAAAAGGGCCCTTATTAGAAAGGAAGTAATGAAAATGTGCATATTAGCACATAAAATAATCCTATATTTACAGAAGATTTAGAATCCACTATGAACCTTCAAACTGAGTAACTGATTCATCAAAGCATCAACACACAAACTTAACATATAAATATTAAGAGCTTTTCTATAAACTAATAACAAACATTCCAGAAGTTGAATCAGGGAAACAATCTCACTCACAATTGCCTTATAAGAAACAAAACCTGAAATAAACTTAACTAAGGAACTTAGTGAGCATGGCATATTTAATAAACACTTTAAAACACAAGAGAAAAGATTGAAGAGGGCATTAGAAAATGGAAAAACCTCTTATATTTTTGAAATGGCAGAATCAATATCATGAAAATAGCACTCTTAGCTAAGGTAATCTACAGATTCAACACAATCCCTATAAAAATTCAAGTGCTGTCCTATACAGAATAGTGAAAACAATATGTAATCTCAAAATTCATTTGGAATCAAAATGACCTGGATAGCCAAAGGAATAATAAACAAAAAATAATGCAAGAAACACCCCCATACATGATTTCAATGTAGCCATGAGGTACGGACATACTGATACTAGAATACTCACTCAGAGACAAGTATGTAGATCCACAGGATAAAGCAGAAGACCAGACCCAATTCAAAACAATATTCTAAACAATCTGAAAAATATATCAAAAAACCATTTCTCTGGAGAAAAGGTAATCTCTTTTTCACTATGAAAACTATGCATGCACATTTAGGAGAACAATACTTGGTCCTTTTCCCTTCTTAAAAAGCTAAAAACAAGAGCATAGGTCAGTGGTCAGTCCATCAAGGAAGCAGACACACAATTCCCTCATATCTGAAGTTCATTAGAATGAATAGGCCTCCGTGCTGCAATTAAGTCATAAGCAGAGATAGAGTTTTGCAGAAACAATACAATACAGGAGAGACAAATAAATGTACATGGACATGAAGGAAAGAGGTGTCTTTCCTTTAAAGCCAAAGAAAAGCTTCACTAAGAGTGAGAATAAAATATATTAGATGATATATACTCCATAAACTAGGGTTGAGGGAGGTAAAGGGAGGGAATGGGGAAGAGAACATGAGGGAACAGGATGGTAGAGTTAAAGGAGCGATGGAGTGGGAGGGCAACAAAAGAGATATCTCAATAGAAGGACCAATTTTGGGACTAGGAAAAAACTGATGCAATGGATATTCCCAGGAATCCAAAAGGATGACCCCAACTAAGACCTCTGGCAGTATTGGAAAGCGTACCGAAATTGGCCTTCCCTTTTAATCAGATTGATAACTACCCTAACTACCATATAGACCCTTCATCCAGTAATTGACACAACTAGATGCAGAGATCCACAGCCAAGCAGTAGGCAGACTCCTGGAGTCCAGTCAAAGAAAGAGGAGGATTATAAGAGCATGGCCATTATGCAGAAACCCACAAAGACCTGAACTTGTGGGAACTCAGGAACTCTAGACCAACAGTTGGGGAGCTTGCATTTGACCAAAGCAGGGCTTCAGCTTATGGATGAGAATTGGGTAAATGGGTCTGTTTGTGGTACCACTGGAAGTGAGACCAGGATGTATTCTGGTGCGTGAGCTGGCTTTTTGACACCCATTCCATATTATGAGATACCTTGCTCAGTCTTGATCAGGGATGGTGGTCGGGGGGGGTGGTGGTGGGTGTTGGTCATTAGTCAACTGAATGTTCCAAGCTTTGTTGACTTCCTAAGGGAGGCCTTATCTTTTTAGAGGAGTGATGGGGATGGGCAGTGGAGATGGGGAGAGGGGGAGTAGAGGGTGGAGAAACTCTGGTTGGTATTTAAAATGAATAAAAATATATTTCATATAAAAAAGAGTGAGAATATGAGAGAAAAGTGGGGGAAGAAGAGGAAGATTTGTGGGACAGGGAGAATACAAGGTGCCATGGAAAGGGACACAGATTTACCTCCAAAATCGTGTATCTAATGACTTTCAGGTATTTCTTGCCTACTGCTTGGCATCATCCCTTAGATGAGTGGTCTGACATATGAAATCTCCGTCGTTGCAAATTTCCTTTTGTTGCCCTAACCCAATCTCTTCCTTAATCTTATTTTGTGTATAAAAGTCTCTGCTGCAGCTGTGAAACACATTGGGTTATGGAGAATCCCAGGCTTTCTGGGGGAGTGGGAAAGTAAGTTTCAATATTGCTGACTGTAGGGCCTGAGGATGAGGATCAGCTTTCAGTTTGCCTAAACAAATATGCATGAGCACCTGGGTTCTATCTGACTCACTGCAACCTTCAGCCCATGTTGAAAGTATTTTTTACTTGCTTCTAAGGGAGATCTGAGGATTTTGTCATCTGTGCACCTTTAGCACTAAGATGGCTAGATGTAAGAAGCTCATGTAAATTTGCAGCAGTCCAGGGCCAGGTGTTAAACAAGCTGCTGCCTGTAACATGTGGAAGTAAAAAGCATGCAGCATCCAGCTCAGGTAGGAGGAAAGAGATGATTGCTCTGCCAGATCCTAATGCTTGTCTTTGTACCCAACATCTCCAACCTAGTTCTGCTCTCAGGAACACAAAATATTCTTTACCTTCTCACTGGCTACTTTGTTTATTCCCTCAGCACTCCTTGAACACCCCAAAATTGGTCTTTATTTTCCAGTTGTTGTGATGTAAACAGGCAAAGGCATAAACCAGAAATTAATATTATATTCTATTTTTTTTTCAGAAAAATGGTACAGCTATGTGTGGTTAATTATTTATTTACCTTGGGTACTTATCACTCTTGCTTACAGATTATAAGAAATAAGAAAAACATGAGTTAAAGAAAAAATTATTTCACATGTTTTCTATTTTTATAATGGTAGATGAAGTACAAGTAAGATAACTTAAGATTTCATTAATTTCATAAGGTACGTAATGGATGTTTCACATAGGAAAGAACAAATAACTGCACAGGGCCCTCCTTCTTTATGGTTCCCAATGAGGAAGAAATGGAGGTCCCAGATGCCAGGTTTACATCAGTAAGGAAGAAGATACTTTTCCACATGAAGCTAAGAGGAAGACAAAGAGAAACTGAAAGATGCCCCAAGAAGAAGCTTTTATCTTAGAGCTGGGTCAGAAAGGTCTCCTCAAATTTAATCTTTCACTATGCAGATCTCTTTGATCCATAGGCTTCAAGAAAGGAAAGCCTGATACTTTTCTCCCAGTCTAAACATAAAGTAAGGATAAGAAAAAGTCTATGATTAAAAAAAAAAAAAGTGAATCTGAATATTCCACCATCAACAGGATAATCCACAGCTGTAAACAGAT
Organism: Phodopus roborovskii; assembly: GCF_943737965.1. Taxonomy (NCBI): domain Eukaryota; kingdom Metazoa; phylum Chordata; class Mammalia; order Rodentia; family Cricetidae; genus Phodopus; species Phodopus roborovskii. Next base: position 13,260,446 of record NW_026126447.1, read on the forward strand.
CATAATGTAGGTTGTGACCTTGGTGCACTGTTTTTTTTTTTTTTTTTTTTTTTTTCTAGGTGAATTTTAATATGTTGTGGGGGACTCCCCATGTTTCCTCAGCACTGCAGTTTCTGTTGAGTGTTTTCAATGAGGAAAGTACCTACAAGCTAAAGGTTACACTAGGCAGAAACCTCTAAATTCTACAGTGTTAGAAGAAAAAATGGATCAAGAACTGGGGATCTGAAGTCAGAAAATCATATCCTGAGAACCTGGGTGGGTTTTCTTGTTTGTTTGTTTTTGTTTTTTTTGTTTGTTTTTTGTTTTGTTTTTCCTTTCTTCCTAAGGTTAAGAGTAGTGCTATAGCATCAAGTTTCAGTTTCAACCTGGTTTCTCAATATACAACACTTCCTTATTTTACCTCTAGGTATCTGCAAATCTTAGAAGACATGATTATTATAGCTGCCAAGATGTGTTCAAGTTACATGATGGACACTTCTGTATTGATGATACTTAGGACAATGATGACTTTTGTACTTAATTAGATGCCTCCTACTCAATAAGTGATGACTTTTGGACTCTCCTTATAGAGGGCTGATGATGGTTTCTTTCTGTAAGCATTGGAGCCAGGGAATAACACAATGTCACATAGCATATCAAACATCACATAAGAGATATATTGGGGAATAAACAAACAAACAAACAAACAAACAAACAAAACAAACAAAAAACCAGGAGGGTGGTTGCCTCTGATCAGGTGAGAAAGAACAGAATACTGAGGAGAAAGCAGGGCTTATTTAGAATTATCTGGGGAGATGAGTGGAACTTTCATGGTGAGTTCCCAGGTTAGGGATTGGTGGAATTTCCAGGGCAGAGCTTAGGCTTTTTACTCTGCAAAATGGGGACTGGGTCCATCCATTAAAGCTGTTCAGGTGTTTTGTGAGTGGAAAGTGGCCTTTACAGGTCCTCAGGGAGGGACCTTGCCACATATGTGGCTTGTGGGACTAAAATTTCCACTTATTGTTTATTATTGATAAATAATCAGGTCATAGAAAAGGGGACAATGTTATCATTAGACTATTTCTTGCTGAACTGGGGCAATGAAATCCTTTGGGCAAACTTGATCTTCACCAAAAGCATATAATTGAGAAACATTATCCTCTGGTTCTGTAGCTGAGGACTGGTAATTCTGTAGTAACAACTGATTAAAAGTCTTGTTAGAAATCTTTTGAATTTGTTACTGAAGAAATATAGACAAGAGGTTTTTAAGTCAGGGCTTGACTAGTAAATTTAAGAAAGGGGATTAAAAAGGGTAATATCCAATTGTACAATGAATTGGCAATGAGCCACTGACCAGAGATATAGAGCTGTTTCTTATATTTTTAGAGATCCATCTAGAGTTTTTAGATCTCATCTTTGAGTATACCTGACTAGCTAACATATAAGCAGCAGTCCTCCCTGAGAAAGAAACAAAAAACATGTCTTTATGCTGTTAGTGAATCTAATCCTTAGCAATTTTTTAGCATTTATGATGGCCAGTAAGTCTATTTGGCCCTGGAAGGTAAAGGTGGTCAGAGCAACTCCTTGGACATCCTAGATTAACTGAGATGAAAATTGATGGTAAATATTTAGGGAAGTAGTCAGTTCCACCACTCCAGTGGTGATGTCAGTGTTTATACACAAGAGCAGGTATAATCTGAATTGTTCATCATGTCATGCCTCTACAAAGCATGTAATAAGAATCATCACTGCCTCTTCACCAAATTGCATCCTCTAGTTTTTGAAAAAGGAACACCAGGCTTAAGTTCAGAACCACCCAGTAGGTAGGCAGCAATAAACTTGAGTGCCAAGGAGAATTAAGGAAATGTAAACGTTTGGGTGTAAGAACTAAGTGCAGTCCTAAGGGTTAAGTTATTTTTACAATCTATAGAATCCAGTGTACCTACAAAGCATGTTTCTGAGGAGTTAAAGCAGCCTGTGATACCGAGGATAGAGATGTGAGAGAGATAAGGGATTGTAGTGATATTTCACTTGAAGCAATTAATGAAAACATGGTGAGAGAGTCTAATATGACAAGGTGTGAGTCCACAAATGGTGGTCATGAGTTTGAACCAGCAGGGACACACAGCCAGTATGATGGGAGATGTCATTTGTAAATATGTTTCTCTTATTGGTTAACGAATAAAGCACTGTTGGCTAATAGGAAAGGGAGAAAGGCAGGACTTGGAAAGAGAAGTTGAAACATTTTTCATTATCTTTCCTAACTTTCTTATACCTGAAGAACTTTAATTTACATGCCTTAAAACTATTCCTTATCTATTCAAAACTTTCTTAAGCTTTTATATTTTCAGACTTTATCCATTTTCATCGACCTTCAGAACTTATTGAAGCTTTCACATTCTCAGACTTTCATAACACTTTTGTAGACCCTCATTGGAACTGGGCCTCATTTTCAAGAGTAACTCCTTCTGTGCTCTTTAAGAACTTCAGTCCTGCTACATAATACCAAGTCTCAGTTTCTTTCCATGGTACCTTTGTAACTTTTTAAAACTAATACCACATTCGTGACATTTATATTACAAAACTCAGCTACTAGTAGGAGGTATAGTCTTATGTGAGTACATGGAGAAGCAAAATTTAATACCCTATTAACCAGACACTGTTTCTTAAATCTTATCATAAAATCTGTTTTTATAATTTTGGTTTTCAGTTCAGGAATTATCATACAAAAATAGAAAACAAGCACAGGTGTCAGCCTCAGTGAATGAGATATGGATAAGGGAATTACAGAAATCTGAACTGGCCTTTGACAGGAAAATATTGAGCAATTTCAATATTTTAATTTTATAGGCTATTGGTTAGTTTAACTTCAGCCAGAGCACACAGGCAAGGTGCTCATCCTATGATTCTAATTATTTGATAAGTATACAATGGGCACAAAGGAAGGTACCAGTTGGTGACCCAGAACCCTTTTCTGTAACACAGAGAAATAAGCATCAAGTTAAGTCCCAAAGATGTAGGGCAGAGCCCAAAAGAGGTATTGAACCCCCTTCAGTGAAGTTTAGATGCCAAAGGGAAACACAGACACAAGGAAAGACTAACGGAGGACTTGGCATCAAATGTAATCAATGCCTCTTAGATGGAAAAGTATCCTGGCAAAAAGTAGCCAAGGAATTCCATAAAATCACACCACACAACAGCCTTGTTGGGAGGGAAAAACACAAGAAGGTAGCTGCCTCTGCTCAGATAAGAAATTGCAGTGATCTAAGCAAAAGACAGGGGTTATATAGATTTTCTTGGGGGAGATGGGTGGAAATTTTCAGGGTGAAGCTTTCCAGTATGCGGATTGATTAGATTTCACCTCTAGATATTAGGCTTTGTACTGTGAATATCAGAGGTTGGGTCCAGGTATAAGGGCCATTAGAATGTTCTATGGGTATAACCTGACATTTGGAGGTTCTTAGAGGAGGGGTCTGGCCACTCTAGTGTGGGTTGAGGGGGTTACACTTCCCATGGCAAAAGGTTCTACCTTGAAAACTTTCCCTCATGGTTATGCTAGTGTAGTATAATGTATAAGCTGGGTATTAATATCCAGTTACTGTTGACTCATGGGCAAAATAGTGTACAAATAGTGGTGATTTGAACTGTTGAAATTTAGACTGAATCTGAAAGGACCCATGAGCTGCACATACCATGTTTCAGTTGGAGAACACTAAATCTACAGTTAATTTACAAATGTGAAACCTGAATAACCAGGACTTGTGCCCTACAAAATCTCTCAGCTAGCTCACCTGGGGGGAAAACAAAGAAGATGATAGGGTTTCAGATAGTTTGAGGGAGAGCAAGCCTTGCCTTTCAGCTGCAGCTGATAATTGGTGTAGTATTCCAGTGATATCACTGGGATTTTGCAAAGTAATGACACGTGAGAATTTTAACTGCAAGGTGGATGGATCCCAAAATGTATCAGAAATAAAATTATAGTTTTCTTAGGAAAAAGAAAACTATGACTTTTTGTCTTACTCTAGTAGGCCCTTAGGCAGTTGTACTGTTTGATAATTGACTACTATGCTCCTTTCTTCATCTTGCTCCATCTTCAAGTCTATGAATCTTGGTAAATTACTCATCACTGGACATGCCTTGACCTTTAATTTTAGAATTATGAGATGATAGAGCAGTGACCATCACATAGCATATCCATCGCATAGCATATCCATCATATAGCACATGCTTAGTGAACTTGGTAAATAGGGATTCTGGGACCTCTCTAACCTTTTATGTTTTAATATTATATTGAAACATGGCCTTTTCTGGTAAACTGAGTGTTTTGAGAAATAGCAGCATCAAATTATGGTGGATATAAATGTAGGCATATGGAATCTGTGTTCAAGTACCTGGGAGAAAGACAGGATGGTATGTCCCTAATAAAAAACTAAAAAGGAAAGTAGAAAAGGCTGAGGACTAAGATGTGGGTAAGCTGTGAAATTCCATTACTCATGTTGGAACATAAAAGACCACAGGAACTGCTCCCTTTCAAGGTAGACTAGAAAAAAACAAACAAACAAAAAAAACAAACAAAAAAAAACCCAGCTCTAACCTGAGTTCTCTGTCTTTTCTTTTTCATCTATGTGAATATTAGATAAACTTGTATCAAAACTCCTCCCAGGTTGCAATTTGGCTGCCTCCTCAAACACAGGAGAGAATTAGTCCCTGAGACACTCAGACAAAAACCTGATTTTATTTGATCCAGAGCCATTTCTACAATGTGCCTTGAGAAATTTCCCTTGAAGAGATTGTGGGAAAATTATGACATACCTACATTCACAGAGCAATCGTGTTAGCAGAGCCTAAAGAAAAGCAGGTGGTATTAAGTTTGTTAGATTCTCTGTCTCCATTTATAGATACAAACATATTGTGGGTATAGACTTGCAAGCAGTTGGTCACACTAGTGCAACCCAGGGAGTGTCTTACATATTGGTAAGGGCATATTCTTCTTGATTATGAATACTCAATTATATCTGTGCATTACTAGGGTATAAAGATTCTATTTACTTTTATTATTTAAATTACATATATTTTATTGAAAATAAAATTTTCATACAATATATTCTGATTAAAATTTCCTCTCTTCTAACTCCTCCCAAACAATCTGCAGCTCCCTCCCAACCCAGCTCCAAAAACAAACAGGCAAACAAGATGAAAAATGAAAAAGAGAAAATCCATAAGAACACAAAATCAGAAACCACAATATACAAACAAAGACCATTAGGACAAAAGCTAAACAAAGTAATATGGTGCAAGTGTCTACAAATGTGCCATTGACTTTGTTTTGTACTGGGCAACTACTGCTACCCCTGGGGTCTACCACTAAGTATAGTTAATATACCCAGTGAGACATCATTAGAAAACTAATAGTTCCTTTGCAAATGAATGTCAAATAGAGAAAGCTTCTTGATTACGGATGGAAGCTCGTGTCTCCTTCCTCTCTCGGCACCATCTCAATTGAGTTGTTATAAATAATTGCCAAGTTATTGAAGCCTATGTGAGTTTATATGTGCACAAGGCTTGTTGTATCAAAGACACTGGAATCATGGAGTCATTTTTATCCTCTGCCTGTTATAGTCTTCCTGCCTTGTGCCATGAGTGGAGGAGTTTGATGAAAGACATCCTATTTACAACTGAATGTTCCAAATTCTCTCTCTCTCTCTCTCTCTCTCTCTCTCTCTCTCTCTCTCTCTCTCTCTGCACATTGTCTAATTGCCGATCTCTGTGTTAATTCACATCTATGGATAGAGGATCCTTCTCTGATGGTGGCAGAGAAAGGAACTTTTTTATTGGCATGGCAGAGTAGAATTTGGAGTCATTTTGTTTCTAGATTTCTTTAACAGAACAATATTATTTGACTTTCTCTTAGGTCCTATGTATATCTACTACAAGTTTCTTGGCCAGCTGTGCATTGATGCCAATGGGTTCCATCTATGAACTGGGACTCAAACAAGTGGGTGGTTTTTCACTCCTACAATTTTTCTGCCTTTCTATGTATTCAAGGTATAGACCAATAGATGACAAATCTAAATGAGTTACAAGGGGGATAGGTACTTTGGATAGGGCCAATTGTCCTTGTCCTTGGACTAAACATCAAGTTTCTGTCTACTGTACACAGTTGGGCTTAGTATTTTAGAGAGAAATATGCCTTTTGAGTGTACATTAAAATACTTATGATATTCGATGTCACTGAGATGTTGACTCTGTATGGTATGTGACCCTTTCACTTCAGATCCAAGCATGTTTGAGAATGTACTCTAAACCTCCTTTACTAATTCAGAAAACAACAAAAATTTAATAAATTCTTGTGACGATTATTTATCTTTTACACAAAGCTCCATCTGCTAATTAAACTCATTCAAAAACAAGTGCTTGGGTATAGTAAGAACAGTCTATATTTTGCATAAAATTCGTCTTCTACTTTCTCTAATGTTTACCAATGAAATTACAAAGTACCATAATATAACTGAATATTTTAAAATAATATTTTAAATGCAGTTTAGATTCAACATTCACTTATTAAAGTCTTATAGGCTAAACAGTTGATATCTTGATATCTGTTGTGCCTGCTTCGAGAAAAAACTATCACAAATAGGTCTTTTGAGTCTTTATTTGATAATTTAATTTTATCTTATAAGATAACTGGCTGCTTTTCTAGAATTCTAAAGGAAGCTACACTACTTTTAAAAGTTACAAAGGTCTGAGCAAGTAGCATTAGGTATATAAAATTTGAAGTCTGAGTCATTGATATCAAATCTCTTTTCAAGTCAAAGTTGTCTACTTTTCACAAAAAAATATAAGGATAGGCACAAAAAATAGCTATTCATCACTAATTTTTATCACAAATTAATTTATCAGTAATTAATCACTAACTATTTTCTTACTTAAAAATTATATTATGTCCAATTATTGGATATTTTCCTAGCTTGTTTTTCTATTGTTGTGATAATAACACGAAGAAAGACACTGGAGGAAGAAATGGAATAGGTTTATTTGCCCTATACCTCCACATCATAATATATTTCACTAAGGAAAGTCGAGGCAGCAGCTCAAACATGAGATGCAGCTTGAACCATAAGGAAAGCTGCAATACAGGCTTGTTTTGCTTCAAGGCTCATGTTCAGCTCCCTTTTTATGCCTCTTAGGACCATCTGCCCATGCTTGACATCATTCACATTGAAGAAATTGCCATATCAATAAAGATAATTACTTGAAGATAGGTCAACAGCCAAGTCTAAGGAGGCCATTCTTAATTTAGTTCCAGATAATTCTAGTTTGGGTCAAGTTGAGAGAAAACAATCACACAGACATCATAATCTTGACTCAGTTCATCACTGCATCACCAACCTGCAACCAAGGGTGACAGGTCCACTATCATTTAACCTAAAATCAAATTACAGCTAACTTCCTTTTACCTCTCTCTGTTAAGCAGCTACTTGATAAGTTTACCCTGTATTTCAAGCCACTACAACAGCCATCAGAGTTCTTGAAAGCACTTGCAGTGTTCACCAATCTCAAGACAGGCCTTAGCAGTCAAAGGTACCTTTCCAGAGAGATTATTTAATGTCATGACACCTGACACATCATTTGGACTATCATACTTCAGAATTTAGAAACAGCCCCATTTATTTGGACAAACATTGTCTCAGGACAACAGGGACTTTTTAAATCCCCATACAACCTTGTTTCAACATCTGTTACCTTCTGGTATGTCTGATGAAACTCTCTTAGGGTATTAAATATCTTTGCAACTTTATGGCCAGGGGATACAGGTTTTCTAGAAAGAAGCCAAATTTTGTACAGCTTAAGTCACAATTTTTGAAGTAAAATGTGTACGTTGAACTCTCCACGGACCCAGACTGTTCTTCGATGAGTGAAATCATATTCTTCTGGAACAGCACCAGAAGCCTTGACCTCCAATAGAGCAATAGTGTCCATCCATGCTCAACTTCTTTCACTAGGAAGCGGAAAGAATATTCATAAATTCCATTCCTGACAGCAGCTTTTGTAGGTAACTGTGGAAGCATATCTGTGAAGGTCATAGAATAGGCCATGAAAGCAGGCATTCTGAGATATAGGCTTATCTTTTTATTATTCAGGAAATACTATAAGAAGGAATGATTGGAAGGAACAGGAGCTATTATACAGAACAAATAGAGGAAAGGGGAGCCTCTGAGGCCTTATAAAATTCTCAACACTGTTTCTTTAGTGGACTTTCCATATCGGGATCACCTCCCATCCCAAAGAAGAAAGCAGTCACCTTTGCTTTCTTTGTAGCAAGCTTTGGCTGTCCCAGCAGAAAGGGTAATTGATCCCATGAAGGACAAATGCCACATCCATTACATGACTTTTTCTAACCTTCAGGCTGACACAGTCTCATAACTAGTAATTTACTTCAACATAGTAAACATAACAAAGATTAGGGATGAGCCATGTTAGAACTTTAAAAGAGGAGCAGCTGTTAGGTCATATACAGACAGCTGCAGAAGTATCTGTCCAAAGGGAGTTGTAAGGAGGCAGGAACTGATTTCAGGATGTGCAGTTGGCCTTTTAAAAGTGATCACAGCCTTTTGACCAGGTATATCTTTTTATGTCATGACATGACAAATTTTAGTTTCACATCGCTCAAAGATTTTAACATAAAATATCTAACTCTGATACTGCTATAAAAAATATGGAGCGGAAATCACATCAAGTTACAAGCATAGGTAAGGTCTTCCTGAGCAGGACTCCATAACAAAGGAAATAAGAACCACAATCAACACGTAAGACTGCATGAGATTCAAAGCCTTCTTAATAGCAAAGAAAATGAGCAGATAACCTACAGTACAAGACAAATACTAACCAAATGAGTAAATATCTTGTAGCTATACATCTCACACACAATTGCTATATAGAAAAAAGTCTCAAAAAGTAAACAAGAAACAACCCAATTAAAAATGAACTAAGAAACCCAAAACAAAAGAAATACAGTGACCAATCCTTATTTCTAAGTGTATTCAACATTTTTAGCTATGCTGGACATGTAAATTAAAACTATATTGAGATTCTACTTTGCTAGTCTCAGAGTAGCTGTCATTTAAAAAATGACAATAAATTCTCATGAGGGTGGGAGAGATGTATAGGTATTCACTGTTGTTGAGAATGCAAACTGGTTCAATCACTGTGGAAATGAATGTGGACATTGCTCAGAAAGCTGAAAATAAAGTTACTGTGTGGCACAGTTATATCACTTGAGAATATGTAAATATTTCTTTTCTTATTACCTGCTCACTTATTGATGCTTTATTCACAATCAGGAAATAGAATAAATGCCTATCACACTGATAAATGAATTAAGAAAATGGGATATATACAGATAATAGAATTTTATTGAGAAATAAGAAAATGTAATTTGCAGGAATTTGGATGCAGGACCTGGCAAATTTTCAACTAAGTGGAGTGACCCAGGCAAAGAAAGACACATATTTCCTCATATATAAATCAAAGTCTGGCATCTCAGCACTCAGGGGTTAGAGACTGGTAGATTTCTATAAGTTTGATGTCAGATTGTTCTACCCACTGATTTCCATGACATTGAGAGTTACATACTGAGGTGCTGCCTATCTCAAACAAACAAATAAATAAAAATACAAAAATAAATGATAAAACAAAGTTATGGATGAAACATTAACCTTTAAATTTATACTATATATGTATTTATGTAGAAAGGTATATGTGTAGATGTCAGGAAGCTAGAAAATAGCATATAATGGTCCCCACAAAAAAGAAAAAATGGAGAAATTTATATATTTTGATTTAAAAATGAAAGCTAGACTATTGAGGATAGAAGTGCTTAAGTGGGGATGAGTTATAAGGGATTTGGGGAGTGGAGACTATCAGCCTAGGTTCAGCCAAAATAAGTCCCTTTCAAATATCAAAAGGAAGGTTTCTCAGAAAATTGGAAATCAATCTACCTGAAGATACAGTGTTAATACTCTTGGGCATATACCAAAATGATGCTCAATCATACTACAAGAACACCTAATCAACTCTGTTCATAGAAGTATTATGCATAATATACAGAACTGAAAACAAACTAGATGCTCCACAGCAAAAGAATGGATAAAGAAAACATGGGGCATCAACATTTATTCAGCCTGGGGTGGAAGGGACTGATACCATATTTGCAGGCAAATGGGTAGATTTAGAAAAACGTATCCTGAGCGAGATAACCAAGACTTAGACAAGCATTTTATGTACTCACTCATAAATGGATATTAGATGTAAGTCAAATGATAACCAGGCTGCAATCCTCAGCCCCAGAGAATATTGGTATCTAGGAGGACCTAAAGAGAGATGCATAGATCTCCCTGGGAAGAAGAAAGAGATGAGATGTCATGGGTAAATGAGGGTAGATAGAGTATAGGGTAAGGAATGGGGAATGGTAACATGAAGGATCAGGGTGGTTGAGTTGGGGGCAGGACAAAGTGTACAGTATTGAAGGAGTTAACTTGGTGTGGGGAATTCTGGTAAGAGAGTAACCATGTGCCAGGCTCCCACAAGGATGACCCAGTTAAGACTTCTAGCATTAATGGAAAGAGTTTCTGAACTTGCCTTCCCCTATAATCAGATTGGTGACTACTCTAATTGTCATCGCAGAGACTTCATCCTATAGCTGATAAAAGCAGATGCACACATCGACAGCCAACCACTGGGATGAGATACTGCAGTCTAGTTGAAGAGAGGCAGGATGGATTGTGTGAGGTGGGAATATCAAGATCATCATGGGGAAAACTGCAGAGTCTGTTGATCTGAGCTCTTTGGAGCTCAAGGACTCTGGACCAACTACTAAGGAGCCAGCATGAAAGCAACCTAGATCATCTGCATGTGGCTGAGAGTTGTATATCATGGTCTGTTGTGAGACCCTAGAAGTGGGACTAGGACCTCTCCCTAATGTGTGAGTTGGCTCTTTGGAATGAATTCCCTATGGTGTCATTCCTTGCCCAGCCTTGATGTAAGGGGGGAGGAGCTTTATCCTGCCATTCTTTGTTGACTTCTATATTGACTGAATGGAAATGGAGGAGGTAGGAGGGGGGAAATGGGAGGAGAGAAGGCTGAGGAAACGGTTGGGTGTATAAATGAATAAATAAAAAAAATAATGTCAGAAAGTATTTCAGTTCTTTGTAAATTAATTAAAAAAAAAAAAAAAGAAAAGAAAGGAGCCCTCCCTCGAACTCCCTCGATTGACCCCCTGATTCTTCTGCTTCTGTGTCCTGTCCCCATCGAGAGCACCCTTGGAGCTCTAATGCACTCCCACCCATACACACAGTGAGCCTGCTCCCCCCTACCCTGTGTGCTACACCCCCACTGTCTCCCTGCTCTGGTTGAGCACTGGGACAGAAGGTGGAGCCAACAGTCCACACTACTTTCTGGACTTCTAAGAGCAACTCTGAACACAGGAGACCTGCCTATGCACACGGGACCACCTGTATTTTCCACCTGCTTGCTCTCTGACCCCCACCGCCAGTCCTCTGCTGGAATCCCGGGCCCCTCCGAGAGATCCGCCTATCTCTGTAGGTCCACTCTGAGTTCCTGCAGACAAGATCCTTGACCCCCTAAGCAGAGCCTCTGCTAAAGAAAGAGGCCTCAAGTGAAGAGTGCCAGTTCCCTGTGAGATCCAACTATCAGTGCAGAACCACCCCGAGTATCAGCCCAGCCTTTGTCCTCTTCTGCCAGCCATTGGCTAGAGCCATTGACTAGAGTCCACACAATTTTGGGGGACTTCTCAGAGCAAATCTGAACACAGGAGACCTGCCTATCCATGCATTACCAACCATGATTCCTACCTACTTGGTCTCTGACCCCCACCTCCATTCCTCTGCTGGAGTCCCGGGCCCATCCCAGACACCTGCCTATCTCTGAGGGACCACTCTGAGTTTCTGCAGGCATCCTCAACTGATCCTCATCCCTGACCCCATCCCCAGGTCCTTGACTGTGGAGAGACCTCCTATAGAGCTTGGATCACCCAGAGCTATAGATATTAAATTTCTGACCCACATAAGCCCACCAGGGAAGTAGCATAGAGAGAGGGGAAGACCCCACCAACACCTACTGGAAGAAGCTATGGGAAGACAGCAATATAAGAAAACACCTAACAACAGAAAGACAAGTATGACACCACCAGAATTTAGGGGATCTACACCAACTTGAGTGGAACACAACAACAGAGGAAGCAGAAGGGAACGACTTAAAAATTACCATCATAAAAATGATAGAGGCCCTAAAAGAAGTTGTGAGAAAATCCCTTAAAGAAATAGAGGAAAAAACAAAGAAAAAAGTGGAAGAAATGAACTAATTTCTTAAGGAAAGGAAAGTACAGAAAGCCAAGAAAAAACAATTAAGCAGGTGAAGGAAATGGTTCAAGACTTGATAACTGACATAGAGAAAATAAAGGCAACACAAACCGAAGAAATGCTGGAAATAGAAAACCTGGGCAAAAAACCAGGAACTACAGACACAACCATAACCAATAGAATTCAAGAGATGGAAGAGAAAATCACAGGCACACTAGATACAGTAGAAGAAATAGATTCATCAACAAAAGAAAATCATAAATCCAACAAATCCTTAACACAAAACATCAAGGAAATGTGGGACACCATGAAAAGGCCAAACCTAAGAATAATAGGCATAGAGGAAGGTGAGGAAGGAAGCCCAGTTCAAAGGTGCTGAAAACATATTCATCGAGGAAAACTTTCCCAGTCTGAAGAAGGACATGCCTAAGTAAGTATAAGAAGCATACCGAACACCAAATAGGCTGGACCAAAGAAAAAAGACCCCTTGACATATAATAATGAAAACACCTAGCATACAGAATAAAGAAAGAATATCAAGAGCAATGAAGGGAAAATAACAGGTAACATATAAAGGTAGACCTATCAAAATTACACCTGACTTCTCCATGGAAACCCGCAAGGCCAGAAGGTCCTGGATAGATGTTCTACAAGTACTAAGAGATGCCAGCCTAGGCAAAAATGTCAATCACTATAGATGGAGAGAACAAGATATTTAATGACAAAACCAGATTTTCCCAATACGTATCTACAAATCTACCCCTACAGAAAGTATTGGAAGGAAAACTCCAACCCAAGGAAGGTAACTACGCCCACAAAATTGTAGGCAACAGATAATCCAACTACACCAGAAACCAAGGGTAAAGCAGAACTAATATATTCACAATTCCACTGACAACAACAAACCTAAATCAAACAAGAATCAACAATCAATGGCCCTTACTCACCCTCATCATTAATGGTATTTACCCACCTATAAAAAACACAGGCTAACAGAACGGATACGAAGACAGAATACAACCATCTGCTGCATACAAGAAACACATCTAAGCTTCAAACATAGACATTACCTCAGGGTAAAGGTTTGGGAAAAGATTTTCCAATCAAATGGAAATAAGAAGCAAGCAGGCTTGGCTATGCTAACACCTAACAAGTGAGACTTAAAACCAAAATTAATCAAAAGAGATGAAGACGGTCATTTCATATTTATCGCAGGAGAAATCCATCAACACAAAGTCTCAGTTCTGAACATCTATGCCCCTAACACAAAGGTACCCACATTCATAAAAGAAACACTACTAATACTCAAAGCTCATATGAAACCTCACACACTTATAGTGGGAGACTTCAATATACCACTCTCAACACTAGACAGGACCACCAATCAGAAACTGAACAAAGAAACAAAAGAACTAACAGAAGTTATATCTCAACTGGGGTTAACAGACATCTACAGAACATTCCATCCAAACACAAAAGAATATACTGTCTTCTCTCCTCCACATGGAACCTTCTCTAAAATCGACCTCAACAGATACAAGAGAATAGGAATAGTCCCCTGTATCTTATCAGACCACCATGCTTTAAAATTGGAATTCAACAACAACACAAATACCAGAAAACCTGCAAAGGCATGGAAACTGAACAATGTGCAATTGCACCACACCAGGGTCAAAGAAGAAATAAAGAAAGAAATTAAGGACTTTCTAATATTCAACGAGAATGAGGACACAACATACCCAAACTTATGGGACACCTTGAAAGCAGTACTATGAGGGAAGTTCATTGCACTAAATGCCCATATGAAGAAAACAGAGGATAGTCACATAAGAGTATTAACAGTGCAACTGAAAGCCTTAGAATAGAGAGAAGTGAACTCACCCCATAGGAGTAATGCCAGGAAATAATCAACTTGAGGGCTGAAATCAACAAAATAGAAGCCAGGAAAACAATACAAAAATCAATGCAAAAAAGAGTTGTTTTTTTTGAGAAAATCAACAAGATAGACAAAACATTATCCAAATTAACAAAAAAGCAGAGAGAGAACATGCTAATTATCAAAATCAGAAATGAAAACGGGTACATAACAAAGGACACAGAAGAAATCCAGACAATTTTCAGGTCATACTTTGAAAACTTGTATTTCACAAAAAATGAAAATTAAAAGGAAATGGACAAATTTCTGGATACCTATCACTTAATAAAATTAAATTAAGAACAGATAAACAACTTAAATAGTCCTATTACCCATAATGAAATAGAAGCAGTCATAGAAAGCCTTCCAATCAAAAAAAGTCCAGGGCCAGATGGATTCAATGCAGAGTCTACAAGACATTCAAGCAAGAACTAATACCACTACTCATCAAACAGTTCCACAAGATATAAACAGAAGGTTCATTGCCACTTTTTATGAGGCCAAAATAACTTTGGTATCCAAGCCTCAAAAAGACACAACTAAGAAAGAAAACTACAGACCTATATCTCTAATGAACTTCGATGGAAAAATACTCAATAAAATACTGGCAAACCCAATTCAAGAATACATCAGATCATCCACTATGACCAAGTAGGCTTCATACCTGGAATGCAGGGATGGTTTAGCATACGAAAATCTATCAAAGTGATCCATCATATAGACAAACTGAAAAAGAAAAACCATATGATTATCTCTCTAGATGTTAAAAAATAAATCCTTCGACATAATTCAACACCCTTTCATGATAAAGGTCTTGGAGAGGTCAGGGATAACAGGAACATGCCTAAACATAATATGAGCAACATACAGCAAACCAACTGCCAACATCAAACTGAATGGGGAGAAACTTAGGTCAATTTCTCCAAAATTAGGAACAAGACAAGGCTGTCCTCTGTACATATCTCCTCAATATCATACTGGAAGTTCTAGCTAATGCTATAGGAATACAAAATGAGATCAAGGGGATTCAGTTTGGAAAGGAAGAAGTCAAACTGTCTCTATTTACAAATGATATGATAGTTTACATAAGCGACCCAATAAACTCTACCAGGGAACTCCTACAGCTGATAAACACCTTCAGCAAACTAGCAGGATACAAGATAAACTCAAAAAAAAAATCAGTAGCCCTATTTTTTTCAGACGACAAAGAGGCAGAGAAAGAAATCAGAGAAACATCACCCTTTACAATAGCAACAAGCAACATAAAGTATCTTGGTGTAATGCTTACCAAAAAAGTAAAAGATCTATATAATAAGAACATTGTGACTCTAAAGAAAGAAATTAAAGAAGATACCAGAAAATGGAAAGACCTCCCATGCTCTTGGTTAGGTAGGATAAACATAGTAAAAATGGCAATCTTACCAAAAGCAATCTACAGATTCAATGCAATCTCTCCATTAAAATCCCACCACAATTCTTCACCGACCTTGAAAGGATAATAATCAACTTTATATGGAAAAACAAAAGACCCAGGATAGCCAAAACAACCCTATACAATAAAAGAACTTCAGGAGGCATTCCTGACTTTAAGCTCTACTACAGAGCTATAGTTCTGAAAACAGCCTGGTATTGGCATAAAAATAGACAGGTAGACCAATGGAATCGAATTGAAAATCCTGATATTAATCTACGCACCTATGAACACCTGATTTTCGACAAAACAGCTAAAATTATACAATGGGGCAAAGACAGCATCTTCAACAAATGGTGCTGGCACAATTGGATGAGGGTGTGTAGAAGACTGCAGATAGACCCATGTCTGTTGCCATGCACAAAACTCAAGTCCAAATGGATCAAAGACCTCAACATCAATCCAGCCACATTGAACCTCTTAGAAGAGAAAGTAGGAGGTACCCTGGAACAAATTGGTATAGGAGACCGCTTTTGAACATATCTCCAGGGGCACAGACACTGAAAGAAACAATTAATAAATGGGACCTCTTCAAACTTAGAAGCTTCTGTAAGGCAAAGGACACAGTTGAGAAGACCAAACGGCAGCCCACTGACTGGGAAAAGATTTTCACTAATCCTATATCCGACAAAGGGCTGATCTCCAAAATATACAAAGAACTCAAGAAACTAGTCAACAAAACACCAAATAACCCTATTCAAAAATGGGGTACAGAATTGCAGAAAGAATTCTCAATGGAGGAAATCAAAAAGGCTGAAAGACACTTAAGAAAATGTTCCACATCCTTAGCAATCAGGGAAATGCAAATAAAAACAACTTTGAGATACGATCTTACCCCTGCCAGAATGGCTAAAATTAGAAACACCAGTGATGACTTATGTTGGAGAGGATGTGGAGAAAGTGGAACACTCCTCCACTGCTGGTGGGAGTGCAAACTCATACAGCCATTTTGGAGATCAGTATGGCGGTTCCTCAGGAAAATGGGAATTAGTTTATCACAGGACCCGGCAATCCCCCTCTTAGGCATATACCCAAGGGATTCACATCAATGCAACAAAGACATCTGTTCAACTATGTTCATAGCAGCACTATTTGTAATAGCAAGAACCTGGAAGCAACCTAGATGCCCTTCAATTGAAGAATGGTTAATGAAGATGTGGCACATCTACACAATGGAATACTACTCTGCAGAAAAAAATAATGGTATCTTGAAATTCGCAGGCAAGTGGATGGCACTTGAAGAAACCATCCTGAATGAGGTAACCCAGTCACAAAAAGAGAAACACAGTATGCACTCACTCATATATGGATTTTAGAACTAGATCAAATGATCACCAGCCTATAATTCACATCACCAGAGGAACTAGGATACAAGTTGTATTCTAAGAGATTCATATAAAGTCCCTCACAGAACTGGGAAGGGACAAGTCCCCCAGACCTCATGTAAAGTGGGGGAGGACAGCTAATGGAGAGAGAAGTAGGAGAAAATGAGAGGGAGGAGAGGAAGGCATGTGCGACTAGGAGGATTGAGCCTGGTTAGGAATGGAAAATAGGAAAGAGAGAGAGAGAGACAGAGACAGAGAGAGAGAACATAAAAGAGGGAGCCAATATTCGTTTGAAGATAAAGTTGAACACAAAGAAAGGTCGAGGGAACTACAAGACTGCTCCCAACTAACAATCTCAGCTTCCGTGGAAAGGCTATCATAAATGCCCTTCCTTGAGAGTGAGATCAACAACTAACTTCTCCATGGAGTCCTCAAATAATGCCTGTTGAAAACAGGAGCAAACACCCATACATAAACACTGAGTCGAACTAGAACCCAGAAGCAGATTAAGAGGACAAGACCATGCGGTAGAAGTACATAGAGACAGCTTACCTGAACAAGGAGGAGCTAAGGGCCACTAGACTGATAGCTGGGAAGCCAACAGGGGACTGACTCGGACCCCACTGAATATGGCTCTCAGCCAGAAGGTCTGAGCAGTCTAAGAGACCTCAGACAGTGGAGCCAGGATCTATCCCTGGTGCACAAAAGGACTTTGCAAACATATCCCCCATGGATGGATAACTGCCTTATTCTAGAGATAGGAGAGAAGCCCTAGTCCCTACTTCACAGGACCTGTCAGATCTACATGACCCCAAATGGATGGCATTCCCCTACATATGGTATTGTGGTGGGGGGTTGGGAGGGGAGGGTGTTTAGAGTGCATGGGAGAGGGCAGAGAGGGCAAAAGGGAGGGAAGGAGGGAGGGAGGGCTGGAGGGGAGGGAGGGAGGGAGGGAGAGGGAACTGGGATCGACATGTAAAATAATAAATTAAAAAAAAAAAAAAAACAAAAAAAAACGCTTTGACTCCAAAATTTAAGTTGAAGAACAAGTTACTGGGGAAATGGATTTCTATTTTTGTTTCCACAGAAAATGAAAAGATGTGGATTCCTTCCAGACTAATGTGGTTTCATCACATCAGACTGCCTGAAACAGAGTACAAGCTGATCCTACATTCCAAACAGCTGGACAAAACAGCCCTACAGACTACAGCTAGGATATCTGAATCATCTTCGAATCCCCCAAGACAGCGCCCGTACCAGCAGGAAGTAGTTTGGAAAGAACGACGCCCAAATTCCCAAATATTGTGTATAAATGTTTGTTTTCATTTAATTGGACTTTGTTATATAAAATTAAATAAAATATAAATAATAAAAAAAAGAATACATCAGAGAAATCATCCACCATGACCAAGTAGGCTTCATACCTGGAATGCAGGGATGGTTTAGCATACGAAAATCTATCAAAGTGATCCATCATATAGACAAACTGAAAAAGAAAAACCATATGATTATCTCTCTAGATGTTAAAAAATAAATCCTTCGACATAATTCAACACCCTTTCATGATAAAGGTCTTGGAGAGGTCAGGGATAACAGGAACATGCCTAAACATAATATGAGCAACATACAGCAAACCAACTGCCAACATCAAACTGAATGGGGAGAAACTTAGGTCAATTTCTCCAAAATTAGGAACAAGACAAGGCTGTCCTCTGTACATATCTCCTCAATATCATACTGGAAGTTCTAGCTAATGCTATAGGAATACAAAATGAGATCAAGGGGATTCAGTTTGGAAAGGAAGAAGTCAAACTGTCTCTATTTACAAATGATATGATAGTTTACATAAGCGACCCAATAAACTCTACCAGGGAACTCCTACAGCTGATAAACACCTTCAGCAAACTAGCAGGATACAAGATAAACTCAAAAAAAAATCAGTAGCCCTATTTTTTTCAGACGACAAAGAGGCAGAGAAAGAAATCAGAGAAACATCACCCTTTACAATAGCAACAAGCAACATAAAGTATCTTGGTGTAATGCTTACCAAAAAAGTAAAAGATCTATATAATAAGAACATTGTGACTCTAAAGAAAGAAATTAAAGAAGATACCAGAAAATGGAAAGACCTCCCATGCTCTTGGTTAGGTAGGATAAACATAGTAAAAATGGCAATCTTACCAAAAGCAATCTACAGATTCAATGCAATCTCTCCATTAAAATCCCACCACAATTCTTCACCGACCTTGAAAGGATAATAATCAACTTTATATGGAAAAACAAAAGACCCAGGATAGCCAAAACAACCCTATACAATAAAAGAACTTCAGGAGGCATTCCTGACTTTAAGCTCTACTACAGAGCTATAGTTCTGAAAACAGCCTGGTATTGGCATAAAAATAGACAGGTAGACCAATGGAATTGAATTGAAAATCCTGATATTAATCTACGCACCTATGAACACCTGATTTTCGACAAAACAGCTAAAATTATACAATGGAGCAAAGACAGCATCTTCAACAAATGGTGCTGGCACAATTGGATGAGGGTGTGTAGAAGACTGCAGATAGACCCATGTCTGTTGCCATGCACAAAACTCAAGTCCAAATGGATCAAAGACCTCAACATCAATCCAGCCACATTGAACCTCTTAGAAGAGAAAGTAGGAGGTACCCTGGAACAAAT
Source organism: Phodopus roborovskii (assembly GCF_943737965.1). Taxonomy (NCBI): domain Eukaryota; kingdom Metazoa; phylum Chordata; class Mammalia; order Rodentia; family Cricetidae; genus Phodopus; species Phodopus roborovskii. The sequence continues at coordinate 13,280,198 of NW_026126447.1, forward strand.
TGGTATAGGAGACCGCTTTTGAACATATCTCCAGGGGCACAGACACTGAAAGAAACAATTAATAAATGGGACCTCTTCAAACTTAGAAGCTTCTGTAAGGCAAAGGACACAGTTGAGAAGACCAAACGGCAGCCCACTGACTGGGAAAAGATTTTCACTAATCCTATATCCGACAAAGGGCTGATCTCCAAAATATACAAAGAACTCAAGAAACTAGTCAACAAAACACCAAATAACCCTATTCAAAAATGGGGTACAGAACTGCAGAAAGAATTCTCAATGGAGGAAATCAAAAAGGCTGAAAGACACTTAAGAAAATGTTCCACATCCTTAGCAATCAGGGAAATGCAAATAAAAACAACTTTGAGATACGATCTTACCCCTGCCAGAATGGCTAAAATTAGAAACACCAGTGATGACTTATGTTGGAGAGGATGTGGAGAAAGTGGAACACTCCTCCACTGCTGGTGGGAGTGCAAACTCATACAGCCATTTTGGAGATCAGTATGGCGGTTCCTCAGGAAAATGGGAATTAGTTTATCACAGGACCCGGCAATCCCCCTCTTAGGCATATACCCAAGGGATTCACATCAATGCAACAAAGACATCTGTTCAACTATGTTCATAGCAGCACTATTTGTAATAGCAAGAACCTGGAAGCAACCTAGATGCCCTTCAATTGAAGAATGGTTAATGAAGATGTGGCACATCTACACAATGGAATACTACTCTGCAGAAAAAAATAATGGTATCTTGAAATTCGCAGGCAAGTGGATGGCACTTGAAGAAACCATCCTGAATGAGGTAACCCAGTCACAAAAAGAGAAACACAGTATGCACTCACTCATATATGGATTTTAGAACTAGATCAAATGATCACCAGCCTATAATTCACATCACCAGAGGAACTAGGATACAAGTTGTATTCTAAGAGATTCATATAAAGTCCCTCACAGAACTGGGAAGGGACAAGTCCCCCAGACCTCATGTAAAGTGGGGGAGGACAGCTAATGGAGAGAGAAGTAGGAGAAAATGAGAGGGAGGAGAGGAAGGCATGTGCGACTAGGAGGATTGAGCCTGGTTAGGAATGGAAAATAGGAAAGAGAGAGAGAGAGACAGAGACAGAGAGAGAGAACATAAAAGAGGGAGCCAATATTCGTTTGAAGATAAAGTTGAACACAAAGAAAGGTCGAGGGAACTACAAGACTGCTCCCAACTAACAATCTCAGCTTCCGTGGAAAGGCTATCATAAATGCCCTTCCTTGAGAGTGAGATCAACAACTAACTTCTCCATGGAGTCCTCAAATAATGCCTGTTGAAAACAGGAGCAAACACCCATACATAAACACTGAGTCGAACTAGAACCCAGAAGCAGATTAAGAGGACAAGACCATGCGGTAGAAGTACATAGAGACAGCTTACCTGAACAAGGAGGAGCTAAGGGCCACTAGACTGATAGCTGGGAAGCCAACAGGGGACTGACTCGGACCCCACTGAATATGGCTCTCAGCCAGAAGGTCTGAGCAGTCTAAGAGACCTCAGACAGTGGAGCCAGGATCTATCCCTGGTGCACAAAAGGACTTTGCAAACATATCCCCCATGGATGGATAACTGCCTTATTCTAGAGATAGGAGAGAAGCCCTAGTCCCTACTTCACAGGACCTGTCAGATCTACATGACCCCAAATGGATGGCATTCCCCTACATATGGTATTGTGGTGGGGGGTTGGGAGGGGAGGGTGTTTAGAGTGCATGGGAGAGGGCAGAGAGGGCAAAAGGGAGGGAAGGAGGGAGGGAGGGCTGGAGGGGAGGGAGGGAGGGAGGGAGAGGGAACTGGGATCGACATGTAAAATAATAAATTAAAAAAAAAAAAAAACAAAAAAAAACGCTTTGACTCCAAAATTTAAGTTGAAGAACAAGTTACTGGGGAAATGGATTTCTATTTTTGTTTCCACAGAAAATGAAAAGATGTGGATTCCTTCCAGACTAATGTGGTTTCATCACATCAGACTGCCTGAAACAGAGTACAAGCTGATCCTACATTCCAAACAGCTGGACAAAACAGCCCTACAGACTACAGCTAGGATATCTGAATCATCTTCGAATCCCCCAAGACAGCGCCCGTACCAGCAGGAAGTAGTTTGGAAAGAACGACGCCCAAATTCCCAAATATTGTGTATAAATGTTTGTTTTCATTTAATTGGACTTTGTTATATAAAATTAAATAAAATATAAATAATAAAAAAAAGAATACATCAGAGAAATCATCCACCATGACCAAGTAGGCTTCATACCTGGAATGCAGGGATGGTTTAGCATACGAAAATCTATCAAAGTGATCCATCATATAGACAAACTGAAAAAGAAAAACCATATGATTATCTCTCTAGATGTTAAAAAATAAATCCTTCGACATAATTCAACACCCTTTCATGATAAAGGTCTTGGAGAGGTCAGGGATAACAGGAACATGCCTAAACATAATATGAGCAACATACAGCAAACCAACTGCCAACATCAAACTGAATGGGGAGAAACTTAGGCCAATTTCTCCAAAATCAGGAACAAGACAAAGCTGTCCTCTGTACATATCTCCTCAATATCATACTGGAAGTTCTAGCTAATGCTATAGGAATACAAAATGAGATCAAGGGGATTCAGTTTGGAAAGGAAGAAGTCAAACTGTCTCTATTTGCAAATGATATGATAGTTTACATAAGCAACCCAATAAATGCTACCAGGGAACTCCTATAGCTGACAACCACCTTCAGCAAACTAGCAGGATACAAGATAAACTCAAAAAAAAATCAGTAGCCCTATTTTTTTCAGACGACAAAGAGGCAGAGAAAGAAATCAGAGAAACATCACCCTTTACAATAGCAACAAGCAACATAAAGTATCTTGGTGTAATGCTTACCAAAAAAGTAAAAGATCTATATAATAAGAACATTGTGACTCTAAAGAAAGAAATTAAAGAAGATACCAGAAAATGGAAAGACCTCCCATGCTCTTGGTTAGGTAGGATAAACATAGTAAAAATGGCAATCTTACCAAAAGCAATCTACAGATTCAATGCAATCTCTCCATTAAAATCCCACCACAATTCTTCACCGACCTTGAAAGGATAATAATCAACTTTATATGGAAAAACAAAAGACCCAGGATAGCCAAAACAACCCTATACAATAAAAGAACTTCAGGAGGCATTCCTGACTTTAAGCTCTACTACAGAGCTATAGTTCTGAAAACAGCCTGGTATTGGCATAAAAATAGACAGGTAGACCAATGGAATCGAATTGAAAATCCTGATATTAATCTACGCACCTATGAACACCTGATTTTCGACAAAACAGCTAAAATTATACAATGGGGCAAAGACAGCATCTTCAACAAATGGTGCTGGCACAATTGGATGAGGGTGTGTAGAAGACTGCAGATAGACCCATGTCTGTTGCCATGCACAAAACTCAAGTCCAAATGGATCAAAGACCTCAACATCAATCCAGCCACATTGAACCTCTTAGAAGAGAAAGTAGGAGGTACCCTGGAACAAATTGGTATAGGAGACCGCTTTTGAACATATCTCCAGGGGCACAGACACTGAAAGAAACAATTAATAAATGGGACCTCTTCAAACTTAGAAGCTTCTGTAAGGCAAAGGACACAGTTGAGAAGACCAAACGGCAGCCCACTGACTGGGAAAAGATTTTCACTAATCCTATATCCGACAAAGGGCTGATCTCCAAAATATACAAAGAACTCAAGAAACTAGTCAACAAAACACCAAATAACCCTATTCAAAAATGGGGTACAGAATTGCAGAAAGAATTCTCAATGGAGGAAATCAAAAAGGCTGAAAGACACTTAAGAAAATGTTCCACATCCTTAGCAATCAGGGAAATGCAAATAAAAACAACTTTGAGATACGATCTTACCCCTGCCAGAATGGCTAAAATTAGAAACACCAGTGATGACTTATGTTGGAGAGGATGTGGAGAAAGTGGAACACTCCTCCACTGCTGGTGGGAGTGCAAACTCATACAGCCATTTTGGAGATCAGTATGGCGGTTCCTCAGGAAAATGGGAATTAGTTTATCACAGGACCCGGCAATCCCCCTCTTAGGCATATACCCAAGGGATTCACATCAATGCAACAAAGACATCTGTTCAACTATGTTCATAGCAGCACTATTTGTAATAGCAAGAACCTGGAAGCAACCTAGATGCCCTTCAATTGAAGAATGGTTAATGAAGATGTGGCACATCTACACAATGGAATACTACTCTGCAGAAAAAAATAATGGTATCTTGAAATTCGCAGGCAAGTGGATGGCACTTGAAGAAACCATCCTGAATGAGGTAACCCAGTCACAAAAAGAGAAACACAGTATGCACTCACTCATATATGGATTTTAGAACTAGATCAAATGATCACCAGCCTATAATTCACATCACCAGAGGAACTAGGATACAAGTTGTATTCTAAGAGATTCATATAAAGTCCCTCACAGAACTGGGAAGGGACAAGTCCCCCAGACCTCATGTAAAGTGGGGGAGGACAGCTAATGGAGAGAGAAGTAGGAGAAAATGAGAGGGAGGAGAGGAAGGCATGTGCGACTAGGAGGATTGAGCCTGGTTAGGAATGGAAAATAGGAAAGAGAGAGAGAGAGACAGAGACAGAGAGAGAGAACATAAAAGAGGGAGCCAATAATCGTTTGAAGATAAAGTTGAACACAAAGAAAGGTCGAGGGAACTACAAGACTGCTCCCAACTAACAATCTCAGCTTCCGTGGAAAGGCTATCATAAATGCCCTTCCTTGAGAGTGAGATCAACAACTAACTTCTCCATGGAGTCCTCAACTAATGCCTGTTGAAAACAGGAGCAAACACCCATACATAAACACTGAGTCGAACTAGAACCCAGAAGCAGATTAAGAGGACAAGACCATGCGGTAGAAGTACATAGAGACAGCTTACCTGAACAAGGAGGAGCTAAGGGCCACTAGACTGATAGCTGGGAAGCCAACAGGGGACTGACTCGGACCCCACTGAATATGGCTCTCAGCCAGAAGGTCTGAGCAGTCTAAGAGACCTCAGACAGTGGAGCCAGGATCTATCCCTGGTGCACAAAAGGACTTTGCAAACATATCCCCCATGGATGGATAACTGCCTTATTCTAGAGATAGGAGAGAAGCCCTAGTCCCTACTTCACAGGACCTGTCAGATCTACATGACCCCAAATGGATGGCATTCCCCTACATATGGTATTGTGGTGGGGGGTTGGGAGGGGAGGGTGTTTAGAGTGCATGGGAGAGGGCAGAGAGGGCAAAAGGGAGGGAAGGAGGGAGGGAGGGCTGGAGGGGAGGGAGGGAGGGAGGGAGAGGGAACTGGGATCGACATGTAAAATAATAAATTAAAAAAAAAAAAAAAAAAAAAAAAAAACGCTTTGACTCCAAAATTTAAGTTGAAGAACAAGTTACTGGGGAAATGGATTTCTATTTTTGTTTCCACAGAAAATGAAAAGATGTGGATTCCTTCCAGACTAATGTGGTTTCATCACATCAGACTGCCTGAAACAGAGTACAAGCTGATCCTACATTCCAAACAGCTGGACAAAACAGCCCTACAGACTACAGCTAGGATATCTGAATCATCTTCGAATCCCCCAAGACAGCGCCCGTACCAGCAGGAAGTAGTTTGGAAAGAACGACGCCCAAATTCCCAAATATTGTGTATAAATGTTTGTTTTCATTTAATTGGACTTTGTTATATAAAATTAAATAAAATATAAATAATAAAAAAAAAGAATACATCAGAGAAATCATCCACCATGACCAAGTAGGCTTCATACCTGGAATGCAGGGATGGTTTAGCATACGAAAATCTATCAAAGTGATCCATCATATAGACAAACTGAAAAAGAAAAACCATATGATTATCTCTCTAGATGTTAAAAAATAAATCCTTCGACATAATTCAACACCCTTTCATGATAAAGGTCTTGGAGAGGTCAGGGATAACAGGAACATGCCTAAACATAATATGAGCAACATACAGCAAACCAACTGCCAACATCAAACTGAATGGGGAGAAACTTAGGCCAATTTCTCCAAAATCAGGAACAAGACAAAGCTGTCCTCTGTACATATCTCCTCAATATCATACTGGAAGTTCTAGCTAATGCTATAGGAATACAAAATGAGATCAAGGGGATTCAGTTTGGAAAGGAAGAAGTCAAACTGTCTCTATTTGCAAATGATATGATAGTTTACATAAGCAACCCAATAAATGCTACCAGGGAACTCCTATAGCTGACAACCACCTTCAGCAAACTAGCAGGATACAAGATAAACTCAAAAAAAAATCAGTAGCCCTATTTTTTTCAGACGACAAAGAGGCAGAGAAAGAAATCAGAGAAACATCACCCTTTACAATAGCAACAAGCAACATAAAGTATCTTGGTGTAATGCTTACCAAAAAAAGTAAAAGATCTATATAATAAGAACATTGTGACTCTAAAGAAAGAAATTAAAGAAGATACCAGAAAATGGAAAGACCTCCCATGCTCTTGGTTAGGTAGGATAAACATAGTAAAAATGGCAATCTTACCAAAAGCAATCTACAGATTCAATGCAATCTCTCCATTAAAATCCCACCACAATTCTTCACCGACCTTGAAAGGATAATAATCAACTTTATATGGAAAAACAAAAGACCCAGGATAGCCAAAACAACCCTATACAATAAAAGAACTTCAGGAGGCATTCCTGACTTTAAGCTCTACTACAGAGCTATAGTTCTGAAAACAGCCTGGTATTGGCATAAAAATAGACAGGTAGACCAATGGAATCGAATTGAAAATCCTGATATTAATCTACGCACCTATGAACACCTGATTTTCGACAAAACAGCTAAAATTATACAATGGGGCAAAGACAGCATCTTCAACAAATGGTGCTGGCACAATTGGATGAGGGTGTGTAGAAGACTGCAGATAGACCCATGTCTGTTGCCATGCACAAAACTCAAGTCCAAATGGATCAAAGACCTCAACATCAATCCAGCCACATTGAACCTCTTAGAAGAGAAAGTAGGAGGTACCCTGGAACAAATTGGTATAGGAGACCGCTTTTGAACATATCTCCAGGGGCACAGACACTGAAAGAAACAATTAATAAATGGGACCTCTTCAAACTTAGAAGCTTCTGTAAGGCAAAGGACACAGTTGAGAAGACCAAACGGCAGCCCACTGACTGGGAAAAGATTTTCACTAATCCTATATCCGACAAAGGGCTGATCTCCAAAATATACAAAGAACTCAAGAAACTAGTCAACAAAACACCAAATAACCCTATTCAAAAATGGGGTACAGAATTGCAGAAAGAATTCTCAATGGAGGAAATCAAAAAGGCTGAAAGACACTTAAGAAAATGTTCCACATCCTTAGCAATCAGGGAAATGCAAATAAAAACAACTTTGAGATACGATCTTACCCCTGCCAGAATGGCTAAAATTAGAAACACCAGTGATGACTTATGTTGGAGAGGATGTGGAGAAAGTGGAACACTCCTCCACTGCTGGTGGGAGTGCAAACTCATACAGCCATTTTGGAGATCAGTATGGCGGTTCCTCAGGAAAATGGGAATTAGTTTATCACAGGACCCGGCAATCCCCCTCTTAGGCATATACCCAAGGGATTCACATCAATGCAACAAAGACATCTGTTCAACTATGTTCATAGCAGCACTATTTGTAATAGCAAGAACCTGGAAGCAACCTAGATGCCCTTCAATTGAAGAATGGTTAATGAAGATGTGGCACATCTACACAATGGAATACTACTCTGCAGAAAAAAATAATGGTATCTTGAAATTCGCAGGCAAGTGGATGGCACTTGAAGAAACCATCCTGAATGAGGTAACCCAGTCACAAAAAGAGAAACACAGTATGCACTCACTCATATATGGATTTTAGAACTAGATCAAATGATCACCAGCCTATAATTCACATCACCAGAGGAACTAGGATACAAGTTGTATTCTAAGAGATTCATATAAAGTCCCTCACAGAACTGGGAAGGGACAAGTCCCCCAGACCTCATGTAAAGTGGGGGAGGACAGCTAATGGAGAGAGAAGTAGGAGAAAATGAGAGGGAGGAGAGGAAGGCATGTGCGACTAGGAGGATTGAGCCTGGTTAGGAATGGAAAATAGGAAAGAGAGAGAGAGAGACAGAGACAGAGAGAGAGAACATAAAAGAGGGAGCCAATAATCGTTTGAAGATAAAGTTGAACACAAAGAAAGGTCGAGGGAACTACAAGACTGCTCCCAACTAACAATCTCAGCTTCCGTGGAAAGGCTATCATAAATGCCCTTCCTTGAGAGTGAGATCAACAACTAACTTCTCCATGGAGTCCTCAACTAATGCCTGTTGAAAACAGGAGCAAACACCCATACATAAACACTGAGTCGAACTAGAACCCAGAAGCAGATTAAGAGGACAAGACCATGCGGTAGAAGTACATAGAGACAGCTTACCTGAACAAGGAGGAGCTAAGGGCCACTAGACTGATAGCTGGGAAGCCAACAGGGGACTGACTCGGACCCCACTGAATATGGCTCTCAGCCAGAAGGTCTGAGCAGTCTAAGAGACCTCAGACAGTGGAGCCAGGATCTATCCCTGGTGCACAAAAGGACTTTGCAAACATATCCCCCATGGATGGATAACTGCCTTATTCTAGAGATAGGAGAGAAGCCCTAGTCCCTACTTCACAGGACCTGTCAGATCTACATGACCCCAAATGGATGGCATTCCCCTACATATGGTATTGTGGTGGGGGGTTGGGAGGGGAGGGTGTTTAGAGTGCATGGGAGAGGGCAGAGAGGGCAAAAGGGAGGGAAGGAGGGAGGGAGGGCTGGAGGGGAGGGAGGGAGGGAGGGAGAGGGAACTGGGATCGACATGTAAAATAATAAATTAAAAAAAAAAAAAAAAAAAAAAAAAACGCTTTGACTCCAAAATTTAAGTTGAAGAACAAGTTACTGGGGAAATGGATTTCTATTTTTGTTTCCACAGAAAATGAAAAGATGTGGATTCCTTCCAGACTAATGTGGTTTCATCACATCAGACTGCCTGAAACAGAGTACAAGCTGATCCTACATTCCAAACAGCTGGACAAAACAGCCCTACAGACTACAGCTAGGATATCTGAATCATCTTCGAATCCCCCAAGACAGCGCCCGTACCAGCAGGAAGTAGTTTGGAAAGAACGACGCCCAAATTCCCAAATATTGTGTATAAATGTTTGTTTTCATTTAATTGGACTTTGTTATATAAAATTAAATAAAATATAAATAATAAAAAAAAGAATACATCAGAGAAATCATCCACCATGACCAAGTAGGCTTCATACCTGGAATGCAGGGATGGTTTAGCATACGAAAATCTATCAAAGTGATCCATCATATAGACAAACTGAAAAAGAAAAACCATATGATTATCTCTCTAGATGTTAAAAAATAAATCCTTCGACATAATTCAACACCCTTTCATGATAAAGGTCTTGGAGAGGTCAGGGATAACAGGAACATGCCTAAACATAATATGAGCAACATACAGCAAACCAACTGCCAACATCAAACTGAATGGGGAGAAACTTAGGCCAATTTCTCCAAAATCAGGAACAAGACAAAGCTGTCCTCTGTACATATCTCCTCAATATCATACTGGAAGTTCTAGCTAATGCTATAGGAATACAAAATGAGATCAAGGGGATTCAGTTTGGAAAGGAAGAAGTCAAACTGTCTCTATTTGCAAATGATATGATAGTTTACATAAGCAACCCAATAAATGCTACCAGGGAACTCCTATAGCTGACAACCACCTTCAGCAAACTAGCAGGATACAAGATAAACTCAAAAAAAAATCAGTAGCCCTATTTTTTTCAGACGACAAAGAGGCAGAGAAAGAAATCAGAGAAACATCACCCTTTACAATAGCAACAAGCAACATAAAGTATCTTGGTGTAATGCTTACCAAAAAAGTAAAAGATCTATATAATAAGAACATTGTGACTCTAAAGAAAGAAATTAAAGAAGATACCAGAAAATGGAAAGACCTCCCATGCTCTTGGTTAGGTAGGATAAACATAGTAAAAATGGCAATCTTACCAAAAGCAATCTACAGATTCAATGCAATCTCTCCATTAAAATCCCACCACAATTCTTCACCGACCTTGAAAGGATAATAATCAACTTTATATGGAAAAACAAAAGACCCAGGATAGCCAAAACAACCCTATACAATAAAAGAACTTCAGGAGGCATTCCTGACTTTAAGCTCTACTACAGAGCTATAGTTCTGAAAACAGCCTGGTATTGGCATAAAAATAGACAGGTAGACCAATGGAATCGAATTGAAAATCCTGATATTAATCTACGCACCTATGAACACCTGATTTTCGACAAAACAGCTAAAATTATACAATGGGGCAAAGACAGCATCTTCAACAAATGGTGCTGGCACAATTGGATGAGGGTGTGTAGAAGACTGCAGATAGACCCATGTCTGTTGCCATGCACAAAACTCAAGTCCAAATGGATCAAAGACCTCAACATCAATCCAGCCACATTGAACCTCTTAGAAGAGAAAGTAGGAGGTACCCTGGAACAAATTGGTATAGGAGACCGCTTTTGAACATATCTCCAGGGGCACAGACACTGAAAGAAACAATTAATAAATGGGACCTCTTCAAACTTAGAAGCTTCTGTAAGGCAAAGGACACAGTTGAGAAGACCAAACGGCAGCCCACTGACTGGGAAAAGATTTTCACTAATCCTATATCCGACAAAGGGCTGATCTCCAAAATATACAAAGAACTCAAGAAACTAGTCAACAAAACACCAAATAACCCTATTCAAAAATGGGGTACAGAATTGCAGAAAGAATTCTCAATGGAGGAAATCAAAAAGGCTGAAAGACACTTAAGAAAATGTTCCACATCCTTAGCAATCAGGGAAATGCAAATAAAAACAACTTTGAGATACGATCTTACCCCTGCCAGAATGGCTAAAATTAGAAACACCAGTGATGACTTATGTTGGAGAGGATGTGGAGAAAGTGGAACACTCCTCCACTGCTGGTGGGAGTGCAAACTCATACAGCCATTTTGGAGATCAGTATGGCGGTTCCTCAGGAAAATGGGAATTAGTTTATCACAGGACCCGGCAATCCCCCTCTTAGGCATATACCCAAGGGATTCACATCAATGCAACAAAGACATCTGTTCAACTATGTTCATAGCAGCACTATTTGTAATAGCAAGAACCTGGAAGCAACCTAGATGCCCTTCAATTGAAGAATGGTTAATGAAGATGTGGCACATCTACACAATGGAATACTACTCTGCAGAAAAAAATAATGGTATCTTGAAATTCGCAGGCAAGTGGATGGCACTTGAAGAAACCATCCTGAATGAGGTAACCCAGTCACAAAAAGAGAAACACAGTATGCACTCACTCATATATGGATTTTAGAACTAGATCAAATGATCACCAGCCTATAATTCACATCACCAGAGGAACTAGGATACAAGTTGTATTCTAAGAGATTCATATAAAGTCCCTCACAGAACTGGGAAGGGACAAGTCCCCCAGACCTCATGTAAAGTGGGGGAGGACAGCTAATGGAGAGAGAAGTAGGAGAAAATGAGAGGGAGGAGAGGAAGGCATGTGCGACTAGGAGGATTGAGCCTGGTTAGGAATGGAAAATAGGAAAGAGAGAGAGAGAGACAGAGACAGAGAGAGAGAACATAAAAGAGGGAGCCAATAATCGTTTGAAGATAAAGTTGAACACAAAGAAAGGTCGAGGGAACTACAAGACTGCTCCCAACTAACAATCTCAGCTTCCGTGGAAAGGCTATCATAAATGCCCTTCCTTGAGAGTGAGATCAACAACTAACTTCTCCATGGAGTCCTCAACTAATGCCTGTTGAAAACAGGAGCAAACACCCATACATAAACACTGAGTCGAACTAGAACCCAGAAGCAGATTAAGAGGACAAGACCATGCGGTAGAAGTACATAGAGACAGCTTACCTGAACAAGGAGGAGCTAAGGGCCACTAGACTGATAGCTGGGAAGCCAACAGGGGACTGACTCGGACCCCACTGAATATGGCTCTCAGCCAGAAGGTCTGAGCAGTCTAAGAGACCTCAGACAGTGGAGCCAGGATCTATCCCTGGTGCACAAAAGGACTTTGCAAACATATCCCCCATGGATGGATAACTGCCTTATTCTAGAGATAGGAGAGAAGCCCTAGTCCCTACTTCACAGGACCTGTCAGATCTACATGACCCCAAATGGATGGCATTCCCCTACATATGGTATTGTGGTGGGGGGTTGGGAGGGGAGGGTGTTTAGAGTGCATGGGAGAGGGCAGAGAGGGCAAAAGGGAGGGAAGGAGGGAGGGAGGGCTGGAGGGGAGGGAGGGAGGGAGGGAGAGGGAACTGGGATCGACATGTAAAATAATAAATTAAAAAAAAAAAAAAAAAAAAAAAAAAACGCTTTGACTCCAAAATTTAAGTTGAAGAACAAGTTACTGGGGAAATGGATTTCTATTTTTGTTTCCACAGAAAATGAAAAGATGTGGATTCCTTCCAGACTAATGTGGTTTCATCACATCAGACTGCCTGAAACAGAGTACAAGCTGATCCTACATTCCAAACAGCTGGACAAAACAGCCCTACAGACTACAGCTAGGATATCTGAATCATCTTCGAATCCCCCAAGACAGCGCCCGTACCAGCAGGAAGTAGTTTGGAAAGAACGACGCCCAAATTCCCAAATATTGTGTATAAATGTTTGTTTTCATTTAATTGGACTTTGTTATATAAAATTAAATAAAATATAAATAATAAAAAAAAGAATACATCAGAGAAATCATCCACCATGACCAAGTAGGCTTCATACCTGGAATGCAGGGATGGTTTAGCATACGAAAATCTATCAAAGTGATCCATCATATAGACAAACTGAAAAAGAAAAACCATATGATTATCTCTCTAGATGTTAAAAAATAAATCCTTCGACATAATTCAACACCCTTTCATGATAAAGGTCTTGGAGAGGTCAGGGATAACAGGAACATGCCTAAACATAATATGAGCAACATACAGCAAACCAACTGCCAACATCAAACTGAATGGGGAGAAACTTAGGCCAATTTCTCCAAAATCAGGAACAAGACAAAGCTGTCCTCTGTACATATCTCCTCAATATCATACTGGAAGTTCTAGCTAATGCTATAGGAATACAAAATGAGATCAAGGGGATTCAGTTTGGAAAGGAAGAAGTCAAACTGTCTCTATTTGCAAATGATATGATAGTTTACATAAGCAACCCAATAAATGCTACCAGGGAACTCCTATAGCTGACAACCACCTTCAGCAAACTAGCAGGATACAAGATAAACTCAAAAAAAAATCAGTAGCCCTATTTTTTTCAGACGACAAAGAGGCAGAGAAAGAAATCAGAGAAACATCACCCTTTACAATAGCAACAAGCAACATAAAGTATCTTGGTGTAATGCTTACCAAAAAAGTAAAAGATCTATATAATAAGAACATTGTGACTCTAAAGAAAGAAATTAAAGAAGATACCAGAAAATGGAAAGACCTCCCATGCTCTTGGTTAGGTAGGATAAACATAGTAAAAATGGCAATCTTACCAAAAGCAATCTACAGATTCAATGCAATCTCTCCATTAAAATCCCACCACAATTCTTCACCGACCTTGAAAGGATAATAATCAACTTTATATGGAAAAACAAAAGACCCAGGATAGCCAAAACAACCCTATACAATAAAAGAACTTCAGGAGGCATTCCTGACTTTAAGCTCTACTACAGAGCTATAGTTCTGAAAACAGCCTGGTATTGGCATAAAAATAGACAGGTAGACCAATGGAATCGAATTGAAAATCCTGATATTAATCTACGCACCTATGAACACCTGATTTTCGACAAAACAGCTAAAATTATACAATGGGGCAAAGACAGCATCTTCAACAAATGGTGCTGGCACAATTGGATGAGGGTGTGTAGAAGACTGCAGATAGACCCATGTCTGTTGCCATGCACAAAACTCAAGTCCAAATGGATCAAAGACCTCAACATCAATCCAGCCACATTGAACCTCTTAGAAGAGAAAGTAGGAGGTACCCTGGAACAAATTGGTATAGGAGACCGCTTTTGAACATATCTCCAGGGGCACAGACACTGAAAGAAACAATTAATAAATGGGACCTCTTCAAACTTAGAAGCTTCTGTAAGGCAAAGGACACAGTTGAGAAGACCAAACGGCAGCCCACTGACTGGGAAAAGATTTTCACTAATCCTATATCCGACAAAGGGCTGATCTCCAAAATATACAAAGAACTCAAGAAACTAGTCAACAAAACACCAAATAACCCTATTCAAAAATGGGGTACAGAATTGCAGAAAGAATTCTCAATGGAGGAAATCAAAAAGGCTGAAAGACACTTAAGAAAATGTTCCACATCCTTAGCAATCAGGGAAATGCAAATAAAAACAACTTTGAGATACGATCTTACCCCTGCCAGAATGGCTAAAATTAGAAACACCAGTGATGACTTATGTTGGAGAGGATGTGGAGAAAGTGGAACACTCCTCCACTGCTGGTGGGAGTGCAAACTCATACAGCCATTTTGGAGATCAGTATGGCGGTTCCTCAGGAAAATGGGAATTAGTTTATCACAGGACCCGGCAATCCCCCTCTTAGGCATATACCCAAGGGATTCACATCAATGCAACAAAGACATCTGTTCAACTATGTTCATAGCAGCACTATTTGTAATAGCAAGAACCTGGAAGCAACCTAGATGCCCTTCAATTGAAGAATGGTTAATGAAGATGTGGCACATCTACACAATGGAATACTACTCTGCAGAAAAAAATAATGGTATCTTGAAATTCGCAGGCAAGTGGATGGCACTTGAAGAAACCATCCTGAATGAGGTAACCCAGTCACAAAAAGAGAAACACAGTATGCACTCACTCATATATGGATTTTAGAACTAGATCAAATGATCACCAGCCTATAATTCACATCACCAGAGGAACTAGGATACAAGTTGTATTCTAAGAGATTCATATAAAGTCCCTCACAGAACTGGGAAGGGACAAGTCCCCCAGACCTCATGTAAAGTGGGGGAGGACAGCTAATGGAGAGAGAAGTAGGAGAAAATGAGAGGGAGGAGAGGAAGGCATGTGCGACTAGGAGGATTGAGCCTGGTTAGGAATGGAAAATAGGAAAGAGAGAGAGAGAGACAGAGACAGAGAGAGAGAACATAAAAGAGGGAGCCAATAATCGTTTGAAGATAAAGTTGAACACAAAGAAAGGTCGAGGGAACTACAAGACTGCTCCCAACTAACAATCTCAGCTTCCGTGGAAAGGCTATCATAAATGCCCTTCCTTGAGAGTGAGATCAACAACTAACTTCTCCATGGAGTCCTCAACTAATGCCTGTTGAAAACAGGAGCAAACACCCATACATAAACACTGAGTCGAACTAGAACCCAGAAGCAGATTAAGAGGACAAGACCATGCGGTAGAAGTACATAGAGACAGCTTACCTGAACAAGGAGGAGCTAAGGGCCACTAGACTGATAGCTGGGAAGCCAACAGGGGACTGACTCGGACCCCACTGAATATGGCTCTCAGCCAGAAGGTCTGAGCAGTCTAAGAGACCTCAGACAGTGGAGCCAGGATCTATCCCTGGTGCACAAAAGGACTTTGCAAACATATCCCCCATGGATGGATAACTGCCTTATTCTAGAGATAGGAGAGAAGCCCTAGTCCCTACTTCACAGGACCTGTCAGATCTACATGGCCCCAAATGGATGGCATTCCCCTACATATGGTATTGTGGTGGGGGGTTGGGAGGGGAGGGTGTTTAGAGTGCATGGGAGAGGGCAGAGAGGGCAAAAGGGAGGGAAGGAGGGAGGGAGGGCTGGAGGGGGAGGGAGGGAGGGAGGGAGAGGGAACTGGGATCGACATGTAAAATAATAAATTAAAAAAAAAAAAAAAAAAAAAAAAAAACGCTTTGACTCCAAAATTTAAGTTGAAGAACAAGTTACTGGGGAAATGGATTTCTATTTTTGTTTCCACAGAAAATGAAAAGATGTGGATTCCTTCCAGACTAATGTGGTTTCATCACATCAGACTGCCTGAAACAGAGTACAAGCTGATCCTACATTCCAAACAGCTGGACAAAACAGCCCTACAGACTACAGCTAGGATATCTGAATCATCTTCGAATCCCCCAAGACAGCGCCCGTACCAGCAGGAAGTAGTTTGGAAAGAACGACGCCCAAATTCCCAAATATTGTGTATAAATGTTTGTTTTCATTTAATTGGACTTTGTTATATAAAATTAAATAAAATATAAATAATAAAAAAAAGAATACATCAGAGAAATCATCCACCATGACCAAGTAGGCTTCATACCTGGAATGCAGGGATGGTTTAGCATACGAAAATCTATCAAAGTGATCCATCATATAGACAAACTGAAAAAGAAAAACCATATGATTATCTCTCTAGATGTTAAAAAATAAATCCTTCGACATAATTCAACACCCTTTCATGATAAAGGTCTTGGAGAGGTCAGGGATAACAGGAACATGCCTAAACATAATATGAGCAACATACAGCAAACCAACTGCCAACATCAAACTGAATGGGGAGAAACTTAGGCCAATTTCTCCAAAATCAGGAACAAGACAAAGCTGTCCTCTGTACATATCTCCTCAATATCATACTGGAAGTTCTAGCTAATGCTATAGGAATACAAAATGAGATCAAGGGGATTCAGTTTGGAAAGGAAGAAGTCAAACTGTCTCTATTTGCAAATGATATGATAGTTTACATAAGCAACCCAATAAATGCTACCAGGGAACTCCTATAGCTGACAACCACCTTCAGCAAATTAGCAGGATACAAGATAAACTCAAAAAAATCAGTAGCTCTACTTTTTTCAGACGACAAAAAATAGAGAAAGAAATCAAAGAAACATCACCCTTTACACTAGCCACAAGCAACAAAAAGTATCTTGGTGTAATGCTTACCAAACAAGTAAAAGACCTATATAATAAGAACTTTATGGCTCTAATAAAGAAATTAAAGAAGATACCATAAAATGGAAAGATCTCTCATGTTCTTGGATAGGTAGGATAAACAATGTAAAATTGGCCATATTGCCAAAAGCAATCCATAGATTCAATGCAATCCCCATTAAAATCCCAACACAATTCTTCACTGACCTTGAAAGTTTAATAATCAACTTTATATGGAAAATCAAAAGACCCACGATAACCAAAACAACACTATACAATAAAAAAAGTTCAGGAGGCATCACCATTCCTGACTTTAAGCTCTACTACAGAGCTATAGTTCTGAAAACAGCCTGGTATTGGCATAAAAAAAGACAGGTAGACCAATGGAATCAAATTGAAAATCCTGATATTAAACCACACACCTATGAACACCTGATTTTCAACAAAAGAGCTAAAATTAAACAATGGGGCAAGAACAGCATCTTCAACAAATGGTGCTGGCACAATTGGATGAGGGTTTGTAGAATACTGCATATAGACCTGTGTCTGTCGCCATGCACAAAACTCAAGCCCAAATGGATCAAAAACCTCTAAATCAATCTATCCACATTGAACCTCTTAGAAGAGAAAGTGAGGTACCTTTGAACAATTTGACATATGAGACTACTTCCTGAACATAACTCCATTTGGCACAGACACTGAGAGAACAATTAATAAATGGGACCTCTTCAAACTTAAAAGCTTTTGTAAGGCAAAGGACACAGTCAACAAGACCAAACAGCCGCCCACAGACTGGGCAAAGATTTTCAGCAATCCTATATCTGAAAAATGACTAATCTCCAAAATATACAAAGAACTCAAGAAACAAGTGAACAAAACACCAAATAACCCTATTATAAAATGCGGTACAGAACTGAAGAAAGAATTCTCAATAGAGGAAATCAAAAATGCTGAAAGATACTTAAGAATGTGCTCCACATCCTTAGCTATCAGGGAAATGC
Organism: Phodopus roborovskii; assembly: GCF_943737965.1. Classification (NCBI taxonomy): domain Eukaryota; kingdom Metazoa; phylum Chordata; class Mammalia; order Rodentia; family Cricetidae; genus Phodopus; species Phodopus roborovskii. The sequence continues at coordinate 13,298,326 of NW_026126447.1, forward strand.
AAATCAAAACAACTTTGAGATACCATCTTACTCCTGACAGAATGACTAAAATTAGAAACACCAATGATCACTCATGTTGGAGAGGATGTGGAGAAAGGGGAACACTCCTCCACTGCTGGTGGGAGTTCAAAGTCATACAGCCAATTTGGAGATCAGATATATATATATATATATATATATGTGTGTGTGTGTGTGTGTGTGTGTGTGTGTGTGTGTGTGTGTGTGTATGTATGTGTGTGTGTGTGCGTGTATGTGAGTATATTTTATTTATTTATTTCCCCCACCCATCCTCCCCTATCACCCCCACAAAACCCCAGCCCATTCCCTTTCAGCTCCCCAGGGAGGGTGAGGCCTTCTGTGGGGAGTCTCCAAAGTCTGTCATGTCATTTGGAGCAGGGCCTAGGCTGTCCCCTATTTTCTAGGCTAAGAAAGTATCCCTCTTTGTGGGATGGGCTCCCAAATTCCATTTGTATACTAAGGATAAATACAAAAAAAAAAAAAAAAAAAAATGCTTTGACTCCAAAATTTAAGTTCAAGGAGAAGTTACTGGGGAAAAGGATTTCTATTTTTGTTTCCACAGAAAATGGAAAGCTATGGATTCCTTCCAGACTAATGTGTTTTGATCAAGCCAGACTGCCTGAAACAGAGTACCAGGTGATCCTACCTTCAAAACAGCTGGACAAAGCAGCCTTACAGACTACAGCCAGGATTTCTGCATCTTCTTAGAATCCTCCATGACAGGGCCCCTTACCAGCGGGAAGTAGTTTGGAAAGAATGACGCCTAAATTCCCAAATATTGTCTGTAACTGTTTGTTTTCATTTAAGTGGACTTGGTTATATAACATAAATTAAAAAAAAAAAAGTGGGTGGGAAAGAGAAGCACATGGCTCACCCAGGACTGAAATGGGAAAACATTTAACTGATATAATTTTCTAGAATTAATTTTCAACTAAAAAGAGGCTCTTGGGATAAAAACCAACTCTTAAGTCAAAAAAAAAAAAAAAAAAAAAAAAAAAAAAAAAAAGCAAATGAAAATAAAATGACTGAACCACTGAGCAAGGATATTTCTAGAAAACTTCTTCTGCCATGTCCAGGTTTTCTATTTCCAGCATTTCTTCGGTTTGTGTTGACTTTATTTTCTCTATTTCAGTTTTCAAGTTCCGGAAGTAGTGTGGACTGTTGGCTGCACCCTCTGTCCTAGTGCTCAACCAGAGCGGCAGGACCAGACTGGGTAGGGCATACAGTAGAGGGCGGGCAGGCTCATGGTGGGGATGGGTGGGGGTGTATCAGAGCTCCAAGGGTGCTCTTGATGGGGACAGGACACAGGAACAGCGGGATCAGGGGCCAACCCAGGGAGTTCAGGGGTGGGGGAGAGGTTGTATGGGAGAGGTTGACCCAATTAGGTTAATGGCTGGTGGAAGAGGACAAAGGCTGAAATGAAACTTCGGAAGTTTTGCAGGATAGTCGGATCTCACTGGAAACTGGGACTCTCCAGTTGAAGCTTCTTTCTTTAGCAGAGGCCCTGCTTTGGGCCTCTAGGATCTTGCTGATGGGACCTCAGAGTGGACCCGCAGAAATAGGCGGTGTATGTATGTTTTCATAACTAAGAGTTTGATATTTGATAACAAGTTATTGTGATCCTACCTGAGAAGACTATTTCCTCTGCTCTCAGCATTCCTTGGTAGCCTGTAGTTCTAATTTTAGAGTTGAGGCCTCATTTGTTTTCATCCTTCTACCTTGCCATGTCTGTTGATGTTATCTTTGCTCAAAGCATGTTAGGCAGTTATGTGGTAAGACTAGATGAGTATGCATTATTACATTAGCAGGTGGCAAACATTATTTTTATGATAATACTTTATATTTAAATTTGAATCAAGCTTGTTTTACATGTTTCCCTCACCTTCCCTTCCTCCCCCTTTTCCTCCCAATCCTATCCCACCCCATTTCTGCTCCCCAATGAGGATGGGACCTTCCATGGGGGATCTTCAAGTCTGTTATATCATTTGGAGCAGTCCCAGACACTCTCCCATGTGTCTAGGCTGAGAGGGTATCCATCTATGTGGAATGGGCTCCCAAAGTCCATTCGTATACTAAGGATGAGTACTGATCCACTACCAGAAGCCCCAAAGACTCCACAGTCTTTCTGACATCCATGTTCAGATGGTCTGGATCAGCCCTATTCCCACCTGTCAGACTGTGGTCCATGAGCTCCTCCTTGTTCATGATAGCTGTTTCTGTGGGGTTTTGCAGCCTTGTCTTGACCCCTTTGCTCATCACTCTTCCCTGTCTGCAACTGAATTCCAGGGGTTCAGCTCAGCATTTGGCTTCTACTTCCATCAGCTGACAAACACTCTTAAAATTAATCTATTATTCTAATGTTTCTAAAGTCTAATCTCATCATTCAAATTTTTATTCAGCTCCCCAAAACATACAATTTATTATTTTCATATATCCATATTATATATAGAGGCATTATAACCCTTTTAGAATATTTACATTATCCTGAATTAGGCAGTGCAGTGTTCTCTAGATACACAGATCCAAAGGAATATGTATGCAGTTAAAAAGCTATTTGATAAAATGACTTAATATTTTAAGTGTCTAACACTATCACATTTGTATTCTACAGAGAATCCAAAAACTATTCAGACCAAAATTGGAAGCCTTTGTTAAGGTATAGGAACATGCAACCCCAGCTGGAAGCCGTGGATCTACAGGCTCTCTGCAGAGTCAGGAGTCTGGATCCATGAATAAGGCTAAAGGAACTTGTATCTGAAGTATGAAGACAAGGGCAACAGTGATAGAGGAATATTTAGAGCAATAACACATCTTCCAACTGCCTGGCTTTTGCTCACCCCTTTCCTCCCATTTAGGAGCTTAGTCCATTAATCAAGTCTTTCTAACTTTTGTGCTTTCCCCATATCAATTTTCTCCAGAAATGTCCTCACAGACAGGAATGTACTTATTTCACAGTAAGACCTGTAGATCATGTGGCTGAGTGCAAACCATAACTGCACAAGGCCATGAAATATTGTGAGACTATTTCACTGTATTTTGCTACCTAGGGTGAAATTTGAAATCAAGCAAAATACTCTGTTGCATGCATAGCATTTTGTGTCACTATTAAATTAGTAGTACATCACTATTAAATGAGGGTAATCATTGTTACTCTGGGACTGTATTTCATGATTTATGACATGCTGAATGGTGTGGTTTTAGTTATTTTGGTGGACATATGGAAAATGTTCAACAGCATAGTACACGGAGATCTAGGTACTTCAGAACAACTGTGAAAGAGTATATTCTTATAATTTTTTGACATCATTACTAAACTATGTTTGACAGTAAATACCTTGATTTGAATATAATCTTTGAATTAATTTCATTTACTTTATCTCCCATTTACCATTAGTTTTTAAAACTTGAGTATGGTAATCCTTAAAATGTTTCCGTTTCACATTATGTATACTATCATCTGATCCTATCATTATTTTTTTAATATAGTGTCGTAGACTGATTCCTAGATGCTAACCCAAGGTTTTATTCTGGAATAAAATTCTCATAATGATGACATTTGATCATTTACTCCTGATTCTTCATGTTGTTAGTTAGCTTTTTATTGAGGATATTTCAATTGACTTATAAAAATATGCAGTTCCCTGTGTCCATTATTTTCCTGATTTGAGTGTTTGGGTGCCCCTAACTTTACAATAATACATAGTTCTCACTTCTATTCTATTTGTATCAAGAAGAGTTTAAGACTAAAAAGGATTCCTACTTGTTGGTGAGACTTCATCAAAACTATTCACTCCTACTTTATTATTATTATTATTATTATTATTATTATTATTATTATTTTACATGTCAATCCCAGTTCCTTCCCCCCCTCCCACCCTTCCTCTTGGCCTCTTACACTCTTATTTCGAAAGTAAGAATTACATCAAAGGAAAGAGTGATAAGCATAAAGCAAAACAAACCAAAAAATTACTTTGGGCAAACACCAATTATATAGCTATATTTATAGAATCTGGGTTTTTTATATTTTTTATTATTATTTATTGTACATGTCCATCTCAGGTGGGTTCATGTAAACCTGTCAAGGCATTTGAAGTAGGGACTAGGACTTGTCTCCTGTCTCTAGGTTAAGGGAGCATCCCTCCATGGGGGATGTGTCTGCAAGGTCTTTTTGTGCACCAGGAATACATACTCTCTGAGGTCCCTTAGACTGCTTACTCAGTCCTTCTAGCTGAGACCCATATTCAGGGGGTCTGAGTCGGTTCCATGCTGGATTCCCATGGGGGGTCTAATTAGCTCCTCCTTTTTCAGGTCAACTCTCTATGTATTTTTGCAAACTGGATTTGTCCTCTCTCTCTGCATCTGGATTCTAGTTCGACTCAGTATTCAGTTATGGATGTTTGCTTCTTTTTCCAACAGGTACAAGATGAGGGCTCCGTGATGGTGGATAAATTAGTTGTTGAACTCACTATCTCAGAAAGGCATTATGGTAGTCTTTCCACGGTTGTTCACATTGTTAGTTGGAGTCAGTCTTGTAGGTTTCTAGAACTTTCTTTAGGTTCAGTTTTTTTCTTGAAAACAATAACGGCTCCCTTTTTTTCTGTTTCTCTCTCTGTCTCTCTCTGTTTCTCTCTCTCTCTCTCTGTCTCTCTTTCTGTCTCACTCTCTCTCTCTCTCCTGTCTTCTATTCCTTCCCTGGCTCAACATCCCTAGTCAAACATGCTTTCCTCTCCTCCCCTTGTCTTTCTTCTACTTCTCTCTCCATTCACTACCCACCCCCACTTCCCATGTGCTCTGGGGGACTTGTCCCTTGCCCTTTCTATGAGGGACTTTATGTGAATCTCTAAGAATACATCTTGTATCCTAGGTTTTCTGGTGATGTGAATTATAGACTGGTGACCCTTTGTTCTAGGTCTAAAATCCATATATGAGCGAGTACATATCATGCTCCTCTTTTTTGTGACTAAGTTACCTCATTCAGGAGGGTTTCTTCTAGTGCCAACCACTTGCCTGTGAATTTCAAGATTCCATTATTTTTTTTCTGCAGAATTGTATTCCATTGTGTACAGGTGCCACATCTTTACCCATTCTTCAGTTGAGGGGCATCTAGGTTGCTTCCAGGCTCCTGCTATTACAAATAATGCTGCAATGAACATAGTTGAGCACATGTCTTTCTTGCACAGGTGTGGATCATTTGGGTATATGTCTAAGAGGGGGATTGCCAGGTCCTGTGGTAAACTAATTCCCATTTTCCTGAGGAACTGCCATCCTGATCTACATAATGCCTGTACGAGTTTGCACTTCCACCAGCAATAGAGGAGTGTTCCCGTTTCTCCACATCCTCTCCAGCAAATATTGTTATTTCTGTTTCTAATTTTAGCCATTCTGATAGGATAAGATGGTATCTCAGAGTTGTTTTGATTTGCATTTCCCTAAGCTAAAGATGTTGATCACGTTCTTAAGTGTCTTTCAACCTTTTTGATTTTCTTTATTGAGAATTCTATCTTCAGTTCTATACCCCATTATTTCATAGGTTTATTTGGTGTTTTGTTGACTAGTCTCTTGAGTTCTTTGTATATTTTGGAGATCAGCCCTCTGTCAGATGTTGATCTCAGTGTCTGTGCCCCTGGAGTTATGTTCAAGAAGCATTCTCCTATACCAATTTGTTCAAGGGTGTCTCCTACTTTTCCTTCTAAGATGTTCAGTGTGGCTGGATTTATGTTGAGGTCTTTGGTGCATTTGGCCTTGAGTTTTGTGCATGGCAATAGTCATGGGCCTATCTGCAGTCTTCTACACACAGTCATCCAATTGTGCCAGCATCTTTCGTTTAAGATGCTGTATTCTTTTAGCTGTATTGTCGAAAATCCGGTGTTTATAGGTGTGAGGGTTTTTTTTTTTTTTATCGGGAATTTTGATTCAATTCCATTGGTCTACCTGTCCATTTTTAAGCCAATACCAGGCTGTTTTCAGAACTGTACTCTGTTGTAGAGCTTAAAGTCAGGAATGGTGATGCCTCCTGAAGTTCTTTTATTTTACAGGGTTGTTTTGGCCATCCTGGGTCTTTTATTTTTCTATTTCCTTTCCTTTATCTTTTTCATTATCCTTTCAAGGTCAGTGAAGCATTGTGCTGGAATTTTAATGGGTATTGAAATCTGTAGATTGCTTTTGGCCAGATTGCCATTTTTGCTATATTTATCCTACCTATCCAAGGACATGGGGGATCTTCCCATTTTCTGGTATCTTCTTTAATTTCTTTTTTTAAAGTCACAAAGGTTTATTATATAGGTCTTTCACTTGTTTGGTAAGTGTTACCCCAAGATACTTTATGTTGTTTGTGGCTATTGTAAAAAATGATGTTTCTCTGATATCTTTCTCTGTCTCATTGTCATCTGAAAAAAGTAGGGCTACTGATTTTTTTGAGTTTATCTTATATCCTGCTAGGTTGTTGAAGGTGGTTGTCAGCTGTAGGAGTTCCCTGGTAGAGTTTATTGGGTCGATATATAAAGTGTTATATCATCTGCAAATAGATACACTGTGAATTCTTCCTTTCCAATTTGGATCCCCTTGATCTCCTTTTGTTGTCTTATAGCATTAGCTAGAACTTCTAGCACGATATTGAAGAGATATGGAGAGAGTAGGCAGCCTTGTCTTTTTCCTGATTTTATAGGAATTGGCTTAAGTTTCTCTCCATTCAGTTTGATGTTGGCAGTTGGTTTGCTGTAGATTGCTCTTCTTATGTTTAGGTGTGTTACTGTTATCCCTGATCTCTCCAAAAACTTTATCATGAAAGGGTGTTGAATTTTGTCCAAGGCTTTTTTAGCATCTAGGGAGATAACCATATGGTTTTTTTTTTTTCAGTTTGTTTATATGGTGGATCACTTTGATAGATTTTTATATGTCAAACCATCCCTGCATTCCAGGTATGAAGCCTACTTGGTCATGGTGGATGATTTCTCTGATGTATTCTTGAATTCGGTTTGCAAGTAATTAATTGTGTATTTTTGCATCGATGTTCATCAGGGATATTGGTCTGTAGTTTCCTTTCTTAGTTGTGTCTTTGTGAGGTTTGGGTACCAAATTTATTGTGGCCTCATAAAAAGTGTTTGGCAATGAACCTTCTGTTTCTATTGTATAGAACAATTTGAGGTGTATTGGTATTAGCTCTTCCTTTTATGTAGGTAGAATTCTGCACTAAGTCCATCTGGCCCTGAGCTTTTTTTTTTTTTTTTTTTTTTTTTGGGGAAGGCTTTCAATGACTGCTTCTATTTCATTGCAGGTTATAGGTCAATTTATGTTTTTTGTTTGTTCTTGATTTAATTTTGGTAAGTGATAGTTATCCAGAAATTTGTCCATTTCCTTTGAATTTTCAATTTTTGTGGAATACAGATTTTCAAAGTATGACCTGAAAATTGTCTGGATTTCCTCTGTGTCCGTTGTTATGTTCTCCTTCTTGTTTCTGATTTTGTTCATTTGCATCTTCTCTCTCTGCTTTTTCAATAGTTGGGATAGAGGTTTGTCTATCTTGTTGATTTTCTCAAAAAACCAACTCTTTGTTGCATTGATTTTTTTTTTTTTTGTATTGTTTTTCTGGTTGCTATTATGTTGATTTCAGCCCTCAAAATAATTATTTCCTGGTTTTTATTGTTTATTAATTGTCAGTCCTTTAAGATATATTCAGATGATCTTTTTATTTTGAGCATCCTTCAGCAGTCTTCATCCCAGGAAATTATTCTTTTCAGCTAAGTGATTTAATTTGTTAGTTTACAAATTATTCACAAAAATTTATTTTATTTCTGAAGTGCAACCAGCAATAACAATGGAGTTATTTTAAGTATCACATTCCTAAAATATCATTTTTTTTTTACCAATTTTATCTTTAATGTCTTTATGTAACATAATTTTCTGTTTTCTTTGTTCCTCCAATTGCTTTATTCTGTCAAGACTGTGTTTCCTATGATAGCACTATGGTCTCCTTAATAACTTTCATGAGTATTTTGGTGTTAATTTTAGTGATTTCCCCAGAGTACACACAATATAAATTATCAGACTCCATCATGAATTAATACAGAATTAATCTCAGGAAGTCTATAGGAACTTTCCATCCATAGTACCTTGTTCTTTCGCCTCAATTTTGTATCCATTTTTACACATATTTCTTCAATATGTGTTAACCATGTTAGTGAAAACATATAATTATGTAATACAATGTTTTATGTGAATGTGATAGAAAAATAGGGAATATTTTTTGCTTTTTTTGTTATAATTACAGTTTCCTTAAACTTTTGGATCTTTATGTATAACCCAGTGCATTCAATTTGAATATCTGATGTCATTTCTTTATTCTAATACCAATTTGTTCATACCCAGCTTCTTAGTGCTGTTTTGTAATTATATACATATTATTTTCTGTAATTGCTTTTTAATAAGTTGAAAAGAAATTAGATGAAATATGCAATTATAATGTCTCTTTTTAATGACTTACTAATTACCTTTACTAGTGATTTTATTTTTTTATATGAATTTGAAATACTTTTTAGACCATTTTATATTAACTTTAAAAGTTTCTTTAACAGTTCTTGTAAATCTGTTCTACAAAAACAAGCTATTTCTTTTATGCTCACCATCACTATTAACAATAATCAAGTATGTCTTTACTTTTCCTTACTTTTATTATTTCAACATTTTACTTCCATTATTTGCAGGTTTGTATGTACTCTCTTATTTGGATTCTCCAGAGGAATAGAATTAAAAATATGTAAAGTTATGAGAGCATTTATGAGCTTGGCTTAAATGATTGGGAGTAAATAGTTCCATGGTGGCAGTGTTTAAAATGAACATTTGGAATTGTACTTCTTCTCAGTATGAAAATCAAAAACCTCAGAACAAAAGGTAGAAATGAGTCTGCTCCAAAATGAGTATGAGTTTCCTAGATAATCACAACTCACAGTCAAAGGCTGAGGGGTCAAGAAATCTTTGGCCCTGACAAAATCAGCAGCAACAGCATGCACATTGGTGATATTTCCACTTCTACTTTCCCACCCATGCTCCAGGTGTTTTATTCTGATTTATTTGCCAATGTTTTTTGAAACCCTAGATATAACCTTACCCCTTTTCAAGGTGTTTTTGTATGAAGTGAAATTGACAAAGATTGACAATGGCAATTTGTAAAATAATGACACTGATTTTATTAGGCTTTGATCCAGTATCTTTCACTGGTAGCATCTTTAAAAATTGTAGTAAAATATCAAACTTGGTTGTTGACATTTTTTTCTGGACTCATAGAAGTGGTTACATTCCATATTTATTTAAAACTCAGAGAGTTTAAACATATTGCTGTTCTTTTAAGGTCAAGTGCCTAAAACTAAAGGTCTAAGATGTGGCTCCTGAATGGTATTTGGCCTAAGGTGTGGTCACTGTAAATCTTGCCTAGATAAGGGAATACTTGTTCTGAGGTGTGTTTACTAGATGCCTTAATCCTCAAAGCCAGGCAACAAGAGGTTTAATCTGAGGTGTGGTTACTAGATGATGTGAGAATTAAGAATTACATCTGTTTGTTCCTCATATCTTTGATAAGGAAGACTTGTTACCACCCTCCCCACTTTGGGGTTGGAGTATATAAGAACTTTGAGCAATAAAGTAGGGTGATCCAGTATTACCTGGATGCTCTTCTGACTTTATCTTGAGTCTCTTGCCTATTTCTTCATTCCACTTCTCAGGTATGAACTGGACTAGTCAGCGGAACTAAACATAATTGACAGTACCAAGGTTATTCATGTCATCATAAAATTCTATTATGTTGTTCCTTCATAACTACTTGTATCTCCTCCTTGGCCTTGCAACAACAAAAAATAAATCTCATACATTTATATAATTTTATCATTTTGAGAGTATTTTATAAATGAAGTCACATGTTATAAAGCTATTGAAGAATGCTCTGGCATTGGTCTTTTTTTTTTTTTTTTTTCTAAGAATAATTTTCTGCAAGTTCTTCTAAGTTGTTTACTTGATACATAGCCATTATGTTTATTAATTAAAAACGCTTGTAGTATGAATGTGTCAGAGTTTGTTAGACCATTTATAGTTGAACAATCTTTGTACTATTTCTAGTTTATAGATATTAAGAAACAGAAAAAAAACAGAGTTTTGTGTGAAGATGAAATCATTTGTTTAGAATCAATATTCAGGAATCTAAATAAGGGACTTTCTGAGAGTTTTATACATGGTTTTAAAAAAGAGATTGACAAAACTTTGGTATTATTTATTATCTGTCTTGAAAAGTATAGGAGTCTATACAAAATACTCTGGCCAGACACATTTAAGTAAAAATGACCTTATTTTTGCTAAGTAGTGTCTAAGGATGGGTCAGTTTACAATAAAGGTGAGTCTTTCCATTTTAAGCAACCCAATAAGATAATATTCTATAGACATGCGCATACACTGTTTCCACAGGTTATTTTAGACCATATTAAATTTGCAATAACATTAACTGTCACAATACCTTTCTTTACCAATTTGACATATAAGTATATCACGTTTATCCATCTCAGTTGTGGTCTTTAAAAGAAAATGACCTCAAAAGGGTGTGACATTATTAGGACGTATGGCCTTGTCAGAGAAAGTGTGTCATCATAGTGGTGAGTTTTGATTCTTTTGGCAAAGCTTCCCTAAGTATCACTGTCAGTTGATTTCCTATTGTCTCTGAGTCAAGAAATAGGACTCTCCGATCCAGCACCATATCTACCTGTATTCAGCCATAGTCTACACCATGTTCCCCACCATTATGATAATGGACTAAACCACTTAAATTTTTAAGTGAACTCCCTCAATTAAATGTCTTCATTAATCTGTTGCAGTGATCATGGTGGATTTTCATTGAAATCAAAATCTAAGTAAGACAAAAGTTTGTACAAGGGACTAGGGTATGGCTGTGAATGGTCTGACCATGCTTTTGTTTGGATTAATATTGACTTTGGAACTTTTGTTAGGGAAGAAGTGGAATGCTTTAAATACGTTTTAATGGGACATATTAGTAGAAGCAGGAAGACAATGGTGGTGAGAATAAATTGAGATGTAGGGAGCTGGGTCAAGCAGTTTCAGAGAAGAACATTAGTGTATTGCCCAGAATTCATTCTTGTGATATTTTAATGAAGGAATTATCTGGCTTTACCCTTGTGAAGAGTTTTGGATTAATTCTCTTAGAAGAAGAAATCTCAAAACAGTCTAGTATCGATTTGGTTGGAGGATATTAGTGGTAACTCTAATGAATATTCATAATGAAAGGGACCAAGTTGAGGAGTGTAAAATACAAAACACAAATTTTGCTGACAAAAGAGTACCAAAAAGTAGAAAAAAAGATAAATTCTGTGTTCCAGGAGATAAACAGATTAAGAAATGGAATAAAGGGTTTGGGGACATAGACCAAGATCACACTCAGCTAATTTTCCAAATTCAGAAAAGGAACTAATGAAAACCTCAATTCTGGGCATGGTGCACCATCCCTTTAATTCCAGCACCAGGAATGCAGAGGCTGTCAGATCTCTGGGTTTTAGTCCAGCCTAGTTTACAGAGAAAGATTCAGGATATCCCAGCTGGGAAAGACAGATAACTGATGGACATGTAATTGAACAAGGGGGGGGGGTGGCCATCTTCTAGTTCTAGTTGTCAGCAGAACTTGGCAGCTTCATCCATGTGAATCTGGCTTTAGAGTTAAGAATAGAAGAAAGGATTTCAGTGAATAAAGCCTCTGAGTCTAGGTATATGTCAAGGGTGTCTCCGAATGGAGGCCTTGTTGGAAGAACATTATTTGAAGCTGTGAAATTGAACCATAGATTACCTTATAAAATCAAAAATTTTAAAGATCAGAGTCACAGGATACCTAGTAAGTAGAGATACTAAAAAGGAACTAAAACAGCCCAAGAGAAGGAAGTGTATTACAGTCAACATCAACAAAGCTGAACAGAGATGGAAATCTGAAGACAATTTTGATGTTATAAATAGAGCTGAAGAGTTTGGAGTTTGCCTAGCTTGTGTTTAGTATTGCTTTTCTCAGTATTTCCTTCTCTATGCTCCTTCTCTTTGTTTCAGAATGACAACATATATTCTGAGCCATTATGTCATGGAAACATGTGATCTGCTTTTTGGTTTTGGTTTTGGTTTTCAGGAGGATTACAGTTAAGAGATATCCTTGCATCTCAGAAGAGACTTTGATTTGAAACAAGTTTGAGATTGCTATAGACTATGGGGACATTTCAAGTTGTACTGAATGCATTTTTGAATTATGTTAAGCCTTTGGGAGCCAAGGAACAGAATGAGGTGCTTTGAAAGAAAATGACCTGAAAAGGAATAGGCACTATTTAAAGCTGTGGCCTTGTTAGAGGAAGTATGTGTCACTGTGGATTGGGCTATGAGGATTCTTTTGGTCAAGCTTCCCTCAGCAGGCCAGTCAGTCAACTTCCTGTTGTCTCTGAGTCAAGATGGAGGATTTTCAGCTCCAGCACCGGATCTGCCTATATTCTGCCATACTCCCCACCTAGTTCTTCACTATTATGATAATGGACTGAACCTCCCAAGCTGTAAGAAAGCCACTAAATTAAGTTTCCACTTACATAGTTGCTGTGGTCTTTGTGTCTGTTCACAGCAATAAAAAACACAACTAAGACAACACCTATTTTTTTAATGCCATCTTCATTCCCTATGCCTTTATTATAATATAAAATAAATTCTGTACAACTGTGAAAATCTTCATACTCATCAACAATTTTAACATTGTACAAGTGTTTTAAAACTGATTTCATATAAAATTCAAAACAATGTTATAAGCATCCAACATTTATAATGACAAGCAATCAGCATTTTTATTACAAAAGTAAGAATTATATTAAAGGAAAGAGTGGTGAGCATAAAGCAAAACACAAAAAATTACGTAGGACAAACACCAATTCTATAGCTATATTTATAGCATCAATTTTTTATTTTTATTATTTTTTTATTGTACATGTCCATACCAGTTCCCTCTCACTCCCTTCCTCTTACCCTCTCTTCCCCCTAACATGCAACCTCACCACCCTCCCATCCCCCTACCTTAATTCCACATGTAGGGCAATGCCATCCAGGTGGGGTCATGTAAACCTGTCAAGTCATTTGAAGTAGGGACTAGGACTTGTCTCCTGTCTCTAGGTTAAGGGAGCATCCCTCCAAGGGGTATGTGTCTGCAAGGTCTTTTTGTGCACCAGGAATACATCCTGCTTCCACTGCCTGAGGTCCCTTAGACTGCTCAGTCCTATTCAGGGGGTCTGAGTCAGTCCCATGCTGGATTCCCAGCTATCAGTCTGGGGGTCCAATTAGCTCCTCCTATTTCAGGTCAGCTCTCTCCATGTGTTTCTGCAAACTGAACTTGTCCTCTCCTTCTGAATCTGGATTCTAGTTTGACTTAGTGTTTAGTTATGGATGTTTGCTTCTGTTTCCAACAGGTACTAGATGAAGGCTCCATGATGGTGGATAAGTTAGTTGTTGATCTCACTATCCGAGAAGGGCATTTATGGTAACCTTTCCATGGTTGCTCAAATTGCTAGTTGGAGTCAGTCTTGTAGGACTCTTGACCTTTCTTTAGGTTTATTTTCTCTTCAAACTAATAATGGCTCCCTCTTTTATGTTCTCTCTCTCTCTCTCTCTCTCTCTCTCTCTCTCTCTCTCTCTCTCTCTCTCCTGCATACTATTCCTACCCTGAATCAACCTTCCTGGTCACATGTGCTTTCCTCTCCTCCCCTTCTATTTCTTCTACTTCTCTCTCCATTCACTGCCCCTACCACTTCCGCTGTGCTCTGGGGAACTTGTCCCTTCCCCCTTCAGTGAGGAACTTTATATGAATCTCTAAGAAAACACCTTGTATCCTAGTTCCTCTGGTGGTGTGAATTATAGACTGGTGACCCTTTGCTCTAGGTATAAAATCCATATATGAGCGAGTACATTACATGTTCCTCTTTTTGTGACTGGGTTACCTCATTCAGCAAGGTTTCTTCTAGTGCCAATCAGTTGCCTGTGAATTTCAAGATTCCATTATTGTTTCTTGCAGAGTGGTATTCCATTGTGTACATGTGCCATATCTTCTTTATCCATTCTTCAGTTCAGGGGTATCTAGGTTGCTCCCAGGTTCTTGCTGTTACATATTATGTTACTATGAACATAGCTGAGTACATATCTTTGTTGCATGGATGTGGATCATTTGGGTATATGCCTAAGAGGGGGATTGCTGGGCCCTATAGTAAACTATTCACATTTTCATGAGGAACTGCCAAACTGATTTCCAAAATGGCTCTATTAGTTTGCACTCCCACCATCAGTGGAGGTGGGTTTCCCTTTCTCCACATAGCGTCTGTGAGTCTTGATAAACATTCTGGAGACTTTGAATAGCTGTGTAACACTGTACGGTCACCATGTCCATCACTCTTAACTTTGCAAGGATGGATCCATTCTGTGGGTTAGCTCTTTGCCCCAAATGCCACACAATTCTGTCATCCCCCAATGCCTCAAACATCTCTGTCATATCTGCTGGGTCATGGCATCTCTATCACAGCTCAGATTCAAACAATGGCTTTAAAAAGATTTCATTGTGTAAATGTGACGCATCTTCTCTTTCCATTCTTCAGTTGAGGGGCATCTAGGTTGCTTCCAGGTTCTTGCTATTACAACTAATGCTGCTACGAACATAGTTAAACAGATGTCCTTGTTGCATGTATGTGGACCATTTGGGTATATGCATAAGAGCGGAAATGCCAGGTCCTGTGGTAGACTGATTCACATTTCCCTGAGGAAATGTCATACTGATCTCCAAAATGGCTGTACCTGTTGGCACTCCCACCCACAGTGGAGGAGGGTTCCTCTTTCTCCACATCCTCTCCAGCATAAGTTGTCATTGGTGTTTCTAATTTTAGCCATTCTGGCAGGAGTAAGATAGTATCTCAGAGTTGTTTTTATTTGCATTTCCCTGATAGCTAAGGATGTTGAGCACTTTCATAAGTGTCTTTCAGCCTTTTTGATTTCCTCTATTGAGAATTCTTTCTTCAGTTCTGTACTCCATTTTTAAATAAGGTTATTTGGTGTTTTGTTGACTAGTTTCTTGAGTTCTTTGTATATTTTTGAGATCAGCCCTCTGTCAGATGTAGGATTGGTGAGGATCTTTTCCCAGTCAGTGGGCTGCCATTTGGTCTTGTCTTCTGTTGCCTTTGCTTTGTATAAACTTCTCAATTTGAGGAGGTCCCATTTATCAATTGTCATCCTCAATGTCTGTGCTACTGGAATTATGTTCAGCAGGCGGTCTCCTGTACCAATTTGTTCAAGGGTACCTCACACTTCTAAGTGTGGCTGGATTTCTTTCTCAGCCCCTTCCTAGTCTTTATATAAAAGGGCTACTGAAATATTTTAGTTAACTTTGCTAAAGTTGTTTAGCTGTACGAGATACTTGGTAGAGATTTCTGGTTCACTTGTTTAAATTATCATATCATCTTCAAATAGTAAAATTTAACTTTTTTTTTCTTTCCAATTTTTATCCCATTGATCTCCTTTGTTTTCCTATTGCTCTAGCTAGAACTTCAAGTACAATATGAAGGAGATATGGAGAGGGTGGACAGCCTTGTCTTCTTCCTGATTTTAGAGGAATTGCATTGAGTTTGTTTCCATGTAATATAATGTTGACTGGTGGTTTGTTGTATTTGCTTTTATTATGTTTAAGTATGCCCCTGTTTTTTTTTTTCTTTTTTTTATCTCCCCAATACCCTAATCATGAAAGGGCATTGAATTTTGTCAAAGGCTTTTTGAGCAAGTAATTAGATGATCATGTGCTTTTCTTTTGCAGTTTCTTTGTATGGTGGATTACATTGGTGGATTTTTCATATTTCTTCCTCCATCCCTGGGATGAAGCCTACTTGGCAATGGTGGATGATTTCTCTGATATGTTCTTGGATTTGATTTGACAATATTACAATAGCTACAAACAACAGCGTATTTGGGGTAACATTAAGCAAACAATTAAGAGGCTATAATAAGTACTTAGAGGCTTTATATAAAGAAATCAAAGATAATGGAAAGATCTTTTGTGCTCTTGGATTGGTATGATCAACAGAGTAAAAATGGCCATCCTGCCAAATCTTGGGAGTCAGTTGCAGACAGGGAGGAGTGATGAGCAAAGGAGTCAAGACCAGGCTGTAGAAACCCACAGAAACTGCTGAACTGAACAAGTAGGAGCTCATGGACTCCAATCTGATAGCTGGGAAACTAATATAGGACTAACCCAGATTCCCTGAAAGTAATATTAGTTGAGAGCATTGGACAGTCTATGGGGCCTCTAGTATAGGATCAATATTTATTCACAGTATAGAAATGGACTTCAGGAGCCCATTCCACATAGAGGGATACTCCCTCAGCTATATACATTGGAGAGCGCCTGGGCCCTGCTCCAAATGATATTACACACTTTGAAGACTCCCCATGGAAATATTTACCCTCACTGGGGAGCAGAAAAGAGATTTGATGGGGACTTTTTTGGGGGGGCCAGGGAAGGATAGGAGGGTGTGGGATCTGGGATTAACATGTAAAACCAGGTTATTTCTATCTTAATTTGAAAAAAAATTATGAAATAAAATTAAAAAATAAAGAAAAAATACACCCATTTTTTGTGTGTTCTTAAAGTCAAAAATCTTAGAATTAGTCATTAAAAGGGAAGCATTCTTGGAACAATAACCCAAATATTTATAATCTGTTCCTTTTATCTCTTGTGCAATCTTTTCCCCTCTCTCATTATAAACAATTATGATATTTTTGTGTACCTGTTCTTTCAAAGAATCTTGTTGGAAGTTCTAAAGTTGGAACTTCCAAAGTTGAAAGTTCATATAGCTTCATTTATATTTAATATAACCATTTTTCTGAACTTATGAAACCAATTATATTAAAGTAGGTTATGTTACATATATTTTGTTGTTCTGTATATCACTAAGGATTTGTGAGTATTGGAAGAATGGTGATGTTATTGTCAGCAATTGTCAGGATAGGATCTATTAGCTGTTTTATTCTTTAATTTATCTCAGGTCATATTATAGTATTTATCCTCAATGTTTGGTAGGCTCTGATTGGAACCAGACACATAGTGTGTCTGTTCCATAAACATGACAAATTCAAGCTGAGGCTCAGCTATATCCCTGTCACATGGGTTAGAAAACATCTCATTCTATACAGTTTTAAATATAATTTTTATATTTTACAATTTACACGTTTTTATTTGGCTTCATAACTAAACTAGAAGCAGCCAAATATTCTATGTACACACAGACCATCAGTGTCTTTGTGTTTCACTGCAGTAGGAGTTATCCATGCTCTTCAAAGTATCATGGAGCTGACACTCCAGTACCAGTTGACTAAAATGACTATGCAATGCTTTAATGTGCAGGTTAATATATGCCATGATAACCTTAGGTTCCTTCAGTCTTTCCAAATACAAGCAGGATGAAACATAAAGTATGTACATACTCGCATGCTGAAACCCAACAATTTGGGATCAAGTTTCATTAGGTTTTCTCAGTTCAGATCATTTTGTATGATTACCTTTGAAGTTACAAGGATTCAAAAAGTCCAACAGCTTTGAACTGAAATAGGAAACCAGATCTCTTGGAAAGCAGAGGAACAAAATAGGGGAAAAAACAGCAATAAGATTCAGGAATAAATAGATTAAAATATGGAGAACAATGAATTTCCAGACCAAAATCACAATATTTAAAACAGATTACTTCTTCATTAAATATTTCCTTATGTAAGTTTCTTAGCATGGTAAAACTAAAAGCTAAACATCCTTTAAAACTATTGAGAAAGGTGTAATACATTACTAGAATTGGCATTCTACTTCCCTCCATTACAAATGACTACAGTAAAAACTTGTTGTTCTTTATACTTTAAATTTTGAATAGAGAATTCCAGACATATGGATGTAACAGAAGTGTGTAATATGAAAACATTCATGATGAGATGAAGCCCTATCACTGGGCTCTTCATCGTCAACAGTAATGTTTAATAATTCCTTTAAGAGACCTTGTATAATCAGTTGCCTTAAAATATTCAAGGCAGCTGCACTCAGCAACTCAATGCAGTTAACACTGCCTACCTCTTGTGGCTCAGCAAAGCATTCTGGCAAATTATCCATAGCCATTGTCTTCAATATTCCCTTCAAAATCACATATGAATACATAGAACACCAGCAGGTACTGTGTCTGGGCCTATCACTGTGTCCTGTAAACTGGATGGTCTTCAGAAACTGATCAGTCTTGGACACTCCTGACATATATGCTATACTAGATCTTCCTGTGGTCATAAGAACAGATCAAACTATGTCTGTCCTTGAGAGCCTGACTCAATCCCCACTTTTGAAGGCACACTCATTGTACATCAAGTGACACCAGTGTGTCCCTACTTTGGCAAAGTTTATAGGAACAGATGAATATTCTTTTTCCATATTTGCCTCAAATGAACTATCAGATGAATGACCATAATTGCAGCTGAATCTAGGCTACCTAAAGCAGCCTTGCCTGTAATCTAGGTCATTGTTGAATTTTGATTCTATTTTATATCTATGTGGCATAAGTTCATGAACCTTAGCTTGTAGAGTATCATAAAAATGACAATATATCATTATTCTTGTTAATACCTTCTGTATGTCCCTGTTTCATTACCAAAATAGAAATTGAAAATATATAAAATTTCATGCTAAACTCAGGTGCTCTGGTTCTCTTTGGCTCTAACTATTATTCAGCTTGGAACAAGACAGCCAAGCAAATAAATGTCATTAGTGGGCAGATACTTGCATGGCAGAGAAGTTAAGTGGGATCTACTAAACCAGTATTTCAGAATAAAGCAATGTTCTGAAATATTTATTTTTATTTTTTTTTTCATTCAAATGGGTAAGACTTGATGGTGGTTCAGGTGGTGAATAGATTTCAAGGCTATACAGCTATTACTCCTACTTTAAATGACTTTGTGATTTTTCTTTCCATGGCAGGGGACAGAGAAACAGCAAGTTTTTGATTTATATTGACCATACCAAAAAGTTTCGTTGAATTTGGTACTTGAATATTCATTCAACCTGAATAGCTGTGCTAAAAACTAGTTTTGATTTTCCTCATTTAGTTTATGTTCTCTTACCTTGTTTTTTTTTAATAAAAATAACTTGTACTGCTTGCAAGTGATAAATGTGACATCACAGCCAAGTGTGACATGCATTTACCAAGTGAGACAAGCATTGTAATAAGTGTTCTCAGTGTGCTTATATGATGATGTGCTTTGGTTATGATTATATTCCCCAAGTATTCAATTGCTGGGAGCATAGTATATGAGTATGAGGTAGGGAATAATGGGACATACATAAATCATGGGGCTTGTTTGCTCATGAATGAAACAAGACTGTCTTCTGGGAGGGAGTCAGGTCTGCTTTGAGTGACATATTGAGGCTGAAAGATGGTATAGAGACTGCTTCATTTCTTGGAAACAGGAGATTGTGGACATTCTATTCTCTACTGTGCCATAATAAAAGAAGAAGCAACTGCCAGGTCACCTGAATCACAAGGCAAATAAGCATGTTTTATTTAAACACTAACCAGATTCAGATATTTTGTTCTAAAAGCCTGACATAGACTAAAATAGTTACAAAATAGAGCATTATCAAGCTAAATAGCATGCCCAATGTGGAGGAATGCTAGCAAGTTCTAAACAGTTATTACTTTTTTTTATTAGCACTCATTGTATTAATATTACATCATAGGTTAATTTGTTCCATGTGGACTGTTTTAATCCTCTAAAATACTTGCCTCTCAGTGTAATAGTTTTTATGAAGGCAGAGTATGGACATATATTTCAACAAAGTTTAGATCACATCAGTCATTCTATAAAGTTATTAACAATAAAATCATCATAATATTTATAGGACTTGATATTTACTTCTGAAATCACATGTCATATATTAAAATGAATCTTGGAAATACATTTTACTTGTTAGAATATTTCATTAATTTTAAGCTTGAGAACTTTACATTACTGAAACTAGGTTAAAAAAAAAGATAAACAAACCATGTTTGGTCGGATTTTTTTATAATGTTCTAGTCTCCTAATTTAGCATGCATTGGTATGTATTTTTATTATTATTACTTCATGTTTTTAAGTCATACTCATGTGAACAAGAATTTCTGAAAATAGGTTGTATTTGCAAAGGATGATTAACTGATTAGAATGATTAGGAGAATGTGGAAAATTCCAGGCCTATAGCATAATTAAAGGTTACAATAGGCTATCTATATTCTACTATACAGCCATTCCTTGCCTGCCTCTTTGTTGTATTTGTTTCTATTCACAAATATGAAGATTGACCTAACAGCCTAACACAAAAAATTCTGAAAATGACCAAATTAACTAATGTATAGTTTTCACAAATCAAAGTCCTAAGAGGGAGTGTCATCACAAAGCATCTGAAGCCTACAGTTGACATTTCTCATTTTACTATATAATCACCTATTTAATGTTTACAACAATATGTTTTAAAAACATCTTGATTAATGGCTTTCTTTATTTTGTTACTTTGAAAACTTCACAAAACTACTTCCATGTTAGACATGGACCTTGTATTTAATGAAAGTCATGGTCCAGGACCATGAATTAACACATTTAGATCCAGGACAAATGCTCTTATCCTCTTTATTTTAAGAACTGTGTATTTGCATTGATATTCACTTTTCAGGTCATACAACTTTGAGTCTCATATTCAATCCCATATATCCCAAATGACAATGTCAATGAACTCTCATAGCAGCTTCAAAAGTTTCAACAAATATTTCTGCATCAAATTAGCAACACTTTGAAAACTAATTAGGAATGTGAACTAAAAGTATAACATTTAGGTGATTTTGAGTGCCTAATAAATGCTGATGAACAATGGAATAAACTACTATATTAGCAGGAAAAAAAATGTGTTTACTACTTCTCTTAAGTTTGTTTGTCTTTTTTGCCAGGTAGATTTTCTTTATGTTTCAGTGATATACCTAATGGACTGAATTGGTATTATTTTTTTAAACTTCTTTGCCACTGTTCTAGGCAGTGTATGCAATAGTGATTTTACTGTAGAGTTAATTTAGTATTAGGAAAAAAAAGAATGAAATGTACAGTCAGTCCTCATTCAACATGATTTGTTCTTCAGTGAAAAATTGTTTCTATTTCTAGGAATAAAATATTTATCAATGCTCCATCAATAATATGAATATCTGTTTTCCAATGTCATAATATTTTCAGAGTCTTTACTTTGTTTTTAAAAAGTGTATATTCTGTTTCTTTCATCTCTAAAAGAAACCAGATAACTTATAATAGCTTCTTCATATGTTACTTTTATGTTGTCTTCTACTCCATAGGTATTTCTTCTGAACTGACACATTATCTGCAACATTTACAGGAGGTAGAAGAAAGGTTACATATGTGGATAAACAGAATCATAAAAGATTCTCAGGTTTCCTCCGTTTACAGTCTAAAATGGGATAAATAGAGTCTCAGACAAGTTGATTGGAGAGCAGCTGAAGGTATGGTACCTGAAAGTTGAGATGAGAGCACCAGGGTTACAGTTTTCATGATTAAACTTTTAGGTGAGCTTACTAGTAATGCAAATGTTTTGAGTTGTTATTACTTTTTATTAGTTAACTTTTCCCAAATTCCTGATAGTAAACCAAATAAAAATAATTGGTTCCCAAATTGGATAATTGTGAAGCCATTACCTTGCCATGTAGTTAGATCCATCATGGCACACTATCATAAACATGACTTTATACTTGGAGATGTTCCACTAATTGATATAAGAACACAAACTGCTGTTTTAAACTTCTTATTTTCCATGAGTTTTCTCCAGATCAATTTTTAAAGTACATACTGGGATGAAAATATATTTAAACTGACTCAGACTTTTCTTATTCAAATTTAAAGAACATATTTTCAGTACATTTTCATGTTTTCAAGACATGAAATTCAATAAATAAGAATAAAGAAGGCAGTTCAATATCAGTGGGAACCTATTTCCTGTAAAAGATCAATGAAGATTCCACCTCAACTTCAGAAAAGAAAACCTTTCCACAGGCTGGGGTTCTTCATCCCCACAAGCTGTTTATATATTCATTCATACTGAAAATGAAGTAATGCTATTATTTATACTTTAGCTTTAAACACTATTTTATTTTCTTATTAATGCACACATTTGTCAAAAATAAGTTGAATATTCTTTTTTTGCCCTTTTATACTTAAGAAACATAACTGATACATATAAACCATGGGCAAAACAATACTAGAAGTACTTTAAACCTAGGGCCGGGCAAGTAGCTAAGTGGGTAAGGCACTATCCTTGAATAAAGAATTGAGCTTTAGTTCACAGAACTTATATAAAGCCAAGAACAATAGCACTCATCTACAATACTTCCTCTCCTATGAAAAGATGTGATATGGAGACAGGAGAAGCCCTAGAAATATCCAGGCCAGCCTGTAATAGGAAGTAGCAAACAACAGTTTCTGCTCAAAAAAGGTAGAAGGCCAGGACTGCCCCATGATTGTCTTCATGTACATGATCTGACACACTGGTGTGCATGCAAGATAATCTTAGGGATTAAGTCTAGTACTCTGCAAAATTATTTTTCTGCCCTTGGTTCACATGTGCATGTATGTGTGGCATCCGAAGAAAAAATATGTGAATGTTCATGCCACACATGCATACACATGCCATACACACACATTAAGTACTTTAAATTAGAATGAATTATATTTTATTTAGACATTTTCCCTTCTTGGTTGTAGAAACACAATATGTTTTGAACAATGGGAAGTTAACTCAGTGAAAGTTTGTGTGACCACAGTATGCCAATGAATATGGAAAACTGAAAGAAATCAAGATTCTTTGACAAAAATTCTCTCCTTAAATACTATCATTCACAGCAGCAAAAAGGCAGTGTGAACCAAGGGCAGAAAAATAATTTTGCAGAGTAATAGATGTACTGACTTGAAGGAATAAAATGGAAAATTGAGAGAGTCAAATGTATTTTAGCTGAAGAAAGATTTTTTTTTCCTTGCAAGATCTCTGTGGGCACTTTGTAGTGTTTCAAAACCAGGAACCTTTGTTTAGATGCCAATAAAACAAAGAAGAGATAGTTGCGTGTCTAAACAGCATATTTCATCCTACACCCTTCACTGGGAACATAGAGCAGCTGGAAGAAAAAATAGTATCAAAATGGGGAAAACTTGATGTGGAACTTTGCTGTTCCTAGAAAAGCAATCTATTAAGATAAAATTTAATATCTGTTATATAATTTGTATATAGGGCAGTCATTCAAATTAAAAGCACAAACTAAAGCAAGTTAATTAAATGACTTTAAATTATTAATTTATAAACTACCCATCAAAAAATTCTTGTTTTAATAGTATTGAAAAAAAAAAGCAAAATTTTATGTTATATAATTCAAAGCATCAAAAATATCATTCTGAAGTTATAGTTATATATAGTTATAGTTATATATAGTTATATGTATATATAGTATATATACATATATATGTACATATATATGATTGTATGATTTAAAGTCAATAATCAGAAGACAGAAATCTGTCACTCATACTTGAGGCAAATGAGGCAAAAAAATCCATGTAAAACCTGACAAAAGCTTTAAAAGGGATTAAAATTACAAAAGAACAAACTCAAACATAGCAGTATTTTCTCACATGGGTTCTGCTTGCTGGAGGCAATAGAAGCTCAAGGGTGCTTTAAGAGAGGTTTTTCTGACTTAGAGTTAGCATCAGAAACCGCAGGGCTCTTTTATGAAGCCCTGCTGCCAAACAATTAAATGATGTTTATGGGAAGACAACAGTATGCTTCTTGGTGGGAATAGACCTAGAAACTCCACAGACTTGTGGCAATAAACATGGTTCCCACCAGTAACTCTGCCATGAAGCATGAAGCCTAGACTACTCTCAGAAAGCCAAGAAATAGGGTTGTAGCCAGCTGTGGCTTTCATTTTACCTATTGTGATTAGCAGATTAAGGTTTGTCATCAGAAAAAGATAGAGATATACAGTAAAGATAGATTTGGAGGTATAAATGGTTTATAGTGTGTTTAAAAATATATGTAGGATTGGAAGAGAAAAGAAAAAGAATTTTAAAAAAAAAGTCCTTAAAAAGAAATGAAATAGAGTAGCTGGGTATGGTGGCACATGCTTTAATCTCAGCACTCAGGAGAAAGAGGCAGGTGGATCTCCACAATTTCAGGGGTAGACTGGTTTATATAGTGTATTCCAGAACAGACAAAAATATATAGATAAACCCTGTCTCAAAAAGTAATAAATAAAAGTAAATAGAAAAAAATAGTGTAATTTTTAAAAAGCAACATAAAGATGGAAAATGTACAGAATGTATGGATACTATATGTTATGTCTGAATTATTTGACGGCCAAGGAAGAGCAACAGCTGCTAAAATAAATTTGATTATAAATCTTGCTGGATTAATCATATATATATATATATTTAAAATGCCTTGGCTTTACAATTTAAGCTTAAGGGTATGTTACTTTTGAAAGGAGATTCTGCTTTTGTTTCTATAGAAGATGAAAGATGAAATGCTGTGGATTCCTTCCAGACTAATATTATTTGATCAAGCAAGCCCCCCTGAAGCAGTAGTCCAGGTGATCCAACATCCAAAACAGCTGAAACTATGCAGCCTCAGACTGCTACAGCCATGATTTGGCCATGGTTCTGGGTTGTCTTAGGATCCACATGGGATTGGCAGAGCCCCAAAACAACAGAAAGCAGTTTGTAGAGAATGATGCCCAAAATTCCCAAATATTGTTTATAAATGATAGATTTCACTTAAACAGAGTTAGTTATAAATAATTAATTACCATACTCAGTCTCTTTCTTTATAAAGGGCGACTATGATATAGAAATACATATTTTGCATTGGTATGAATATTTGTTTATTGATACATATTAAAGGGCATTTTTGATATATGTGTATTTCTCCTCTTGTTTAGGTATTGTGTTTATACAGGTCATTTTGAATGAATGCATAATTAAATACAGATTATAGATAGTCACCTATAATAGTCAAACTTAGAGTACACTAGAATTTCTAGATATACAAAGATGTATTTCAAAATCATAGATATTCTTCAAAACCTTTCAAAGGCCTTTAGAAGATAGAATATCGAATATTTTTGGAGGTTTTTTAATGACAAAAACACACAACTACCCTTGGCAATACCAATTAAGTCAGAGAAGAAGATGGGCATTGAAGAAATTCGTTATGGACTTGTCTTTGACATGGCAAGACAAGCCATTTGGGCAAGAAACTACTCTTGCCTGGACTGTTTGACAGTATGGTGTACAAACTAGACATGCAGGACACACAGGAAAGTGACTGCTGAATGAGTCAAAACAAGATAGGACAGTCCTTCAGGGTTTCTGCTTCATGGAAGAGTCTGCAGGACAGAGTAACATGACTGACAGAATGCCAATACCAGAGGGACAATTTCAAATTTTCTGCTTCTCTGAGAAGTCTGCAGGCATACCATCACCTATGAGTTGAAGATGGATCCTCCATCTTTACAAAGGAATTGTGAGTGACTGTCCAGGCAGTGAGATACCTCTGTCAATTTGCAGTTTATATAGTTTTCTTCTAAGATCTTTGATGGAGTTGAAGAGAGATAGTTATGGCTTTCTTTAGTGATGATAAAAAACATAAGTTACACATGAAATTTTAGACTCACAAAGATAGTAAGATAGAATATTTTCTTTAAATTTTGCCAAATGGTAATGGACTAAATATTATTAACTATAGTTCTTGCCTGATAACTGTTTTATTATATATAATTTTATCATGCTAAAGTTTAAACCTTTATTTTTTATTTAAACAGAAAACATGAGATGATGGGGAAATGTCCTTCTGTGTATATGTTTCTCTTATTGATTGTTGAATAAAATGCTGACTGATCAGGAGCCAGGCAGGAAATATAGGTGGGGCTGCCACACTAGGAGAATTCTGGAGAGAGGGAGCCACTGGAGTACTGCCATGAAGTTCCCAAGGAGGAAAGGAGACCAGGCATCACCAGTAAGGCCAAGACAATGTGAAAATACTTAGATTAATAGTTATGAGTTAATGGTTAAGAGAAACAAGACAGTAAGAAGGCTGAGCCATTGGCCAAACCATTTATAATTAATACAAGTCTGTGTGTATTTTTTGGGGCTAAATGTCTGTGGGAACATGTAGGACAGTCTGTGGGAACATGTAGGACAGAAATTACATCTACAAAAAATGTTTTATTGTGAATGATAACATTATTATTATAGCATTAAGATTCAAGGGGACTTTCTAGTGTTACTTATATTCTGTAATACAATCCATAAATAATTTCCATGGCTTCCTTTAGTACACAAACTCTCACACCAATGTTCATTACAATACCTGTGACTATTTCCTCTGTCTTCCTTGTCTATCACACACTGAATGTTCTTAATCAGGAGTTATCATTATCTGACACAATAGATCCCAGTTCTCATGGCTAATTAGTACTATTGTTTTCTAAATCTCATTTCTCCAATTTATTCTGAGTCATGTTTTTTGCTTTTTCAGTTGGATTGGTCTCATCAACAAATCCACATATTTCTTTCACCCATGAAGAAAATAAAATGCCTCCTAAGAAGAAATCACTTTCTAGCTGCTACTGTCATATTTATTTCCTGCCCTTTGGTCAACAAACTTGTAAAGAATTCCATATTAAAAATATTCAGTGAAATTTAATATATTTTCTTAGTTAAACTTGACTTGTGTTTGGTCTCTCTGTACACTGCCATATACAACTCTCTTACCAAATTCAACCAAAAGCTGAACAAAATCATGAAGCGCCTTCCTCAAGCTCCAATTTACATTTTCATAGAGCTGTTCATACTTATGACATATAAGACAATGTATTTATGATAACCCTTTGAAACCATCAATGCCAACAATCAGGACACAGGAAAATCTCACTGTTCTCACCATGTAAGGCAAAGTAAGATATATCCTCTGAACAAAAATCAAGGACAGATATTACTGGGCCAATCAACAACCATCCGTATTTCAGAGCCAAGTATTTCCTCTTCTTGAAAGATTTGCTTCACTGGACTTTAAGACAAGTTATTTTATTACTGGCACTCAGCTTTAGTTCCACTTCATGGATGCTTGCCATCTCCACTAACATCACATGGTTTTAATATTATGATGACATCAATTGGATTTCTGCACAATTTTTGTATTGTTGCTTCCCCACTTATTCATGTAACCTGAAAAATCTACCATGAATTCCAAATATATACAGATATATCAAATTTCTTATAGATCTTAAAATTTTAAATAATCACTAATGTGAAACTATGGAATATGATCATTCCTACAAAAATGCTTACAATGAAAATTGAATATAATTTAGATATTAGGCTAAGTTCTACAAGCTGGGTTCAGTTTTAGTGCCTGGTTCTCTGTGCCTATGGTAAAAGAACATATTTCTAAAGCCATGCTTTGTATGTTTTGTTATGAAGGAGAGAAGCCACTCATAATTTTTGAAAAAAGATATAACATAAAAATATCATCAGAATGAGTTTCATTAGAGAAGATATAGTGAACAAAAAGAGGGGGGAAAGCAATATCAAGATCTGAAGCAAGACAGAAATATGATAGCAATAAGGGAGGGATAACATCATATTAATGCAGAAAGAAAAGCTCCTTTTTAACAAAAACACAACAAAATAAAACCAAAAATTAAAGAAGAAAAAATAGAAACAGAATTGTATTATAGTAGGCAGCTGCCATGCACAGCATGAGATGTTTCTGAAGGTAAAGTGTATTACACAGGGTTTCTATTGAGATAATGCAATACTGTGGCCAAAAGAACCTTGGGGAGATAACCATTTAGTTGGTTTATTCTTCCATATAATTGTTAACAGTTGTAATCAGTAAGGGCAGGAACTAAAAAGGGCAGCAACCCAAAGGAGTTAACTCAGAAGCCATGGAGGAGTGCTTCTTACTGGCTTGCTTTCCATGGTTTGCTCAGTCAGTTCTGATAGCACCCAAGATCACCAGCACACATTTGGCACCTCTACATCAAGCACACACACACACACACACACACACACACATGCAAATTAAATGCCATATAGGTTTACCTATAGCCCAAATGTTATGAAGGCATTTTTTTTTTTAATTGGAGCTTCATCCTCTCAGATGAATCTTAGCTTGTGTCAAATTGACATAAAACTAACCAGCCATGCTGTGTGTTGGTGTTGCATGCCTTTAATCCCAGCACTCTGGAGGCAAAGGCAGGCAGTTTCTGTGAGTTAGAGCCCAGCCTGGTAAACAGAGCAAGTTCCAAGGCAGGCTCCAAAGCAAACCTCTCAATAAAGCAAATAAAATTAAAAATGTAAGTAAGTAAGTAAGTAAGTAAGTAATTAAATAAATAAAATAATAACCAGGGGCAAAAGCTTTCAAGTATTCTAACCAAAAATAATTTCTGGATTTTATAGGTCTCTATAGATTGGTAGAATGTTCCATACCATGTGGCATAATTTAGCTTAGCCTATTTGATGTTTAGCCAGCCAAAAGAGTAGTACTAGATGGGAACATAAGATTTTTCATCTAACTATAAGGAGGGAAGTTTGTGCCTTCCTTCATCTTCCAAACCTTTGTATGTGAAATTTAAAGCAGGAGCCTGTATAATGAGAGTAAATGTTCAGAATAGTAGACTTACTCATACTTCACCCACCATGAGAACATTTTATTGTCCTTTGAATTGAAATTATGAGAATTGTAGACTCTGTTTTGTAATATCAAACTGTTCAATGATTATGAAAACAAATCTTAATTTAAAGAATAATGGAAAGACAGGAAATGTTCGCCTTTGAGAAATGGAGAGAGTATGGATCAATCTAAACATATATACACATACTAATAAATTGGTAGTATAAGTTATCAAGTGAGAAGACCAATTTAAACTGCAACAGTCCTTTTTAAAATAATGCTGCTGTTTTTCACTGGTTGTCATTTTGGGAGCAAAAACTCATAGCTTCTACTGACCATTCCATATAATTTCCCCCAAATAAAGTTATCCATATTAAAGAAAAAGTACTTCCAAATTGTATCTATGATTATAATTGAAAATTTCTTTCACTAACCTCTAGGAGCTCTGTTTTTCCTAGAGTTATTGGATGTTATATATTAGCTACATCGAAGATACAGATAGGCTTGTCTTTTTTTATTACCACAGTATTGGATTGGTTGAATAACACTAATGTGTAATTTTCCTTGCTTTAATCTACTGATTTCATTAGGTTGGTGGGGCAATCAGAATTAAAGATCCTGTTATTATAGTCCTTTTTTCTAATTTTAACAATTAATATTATTGTATCACAAAGCATACTTCACATAATAGCATTTGCATGTCACAGTATTATAGAATGCAAGAAAATGGGGAAAGAGGCTGTGGTGTTTAAATAAGCCTTACTGAAATTAAGAACAGAGAGCTGACATAGATGTTTAGATCACTGATGTGAGTGCTTAGGTATGATGATAAAGAATCCCTCAAAATGTTTCTGAATAATGTATAGAACTGGTTCATTCAGTTAGTGAGGGAGCAGACACAGTCCAACATTCATCTCAGCAGGTGTAGGAGGCCCCTCATCTTTTAGACACTTCAAATCAGACACATTCATGACCTTGACACAGAATGCAATTTCAGTACAAGCTAGTATGAAGAGAAAGTTTAGATTCCACTGAAGATATTTCAAAGGCACTCATGAAGAAATCAAAGAACACAGCTATAGACATCTCCAAGTAAAAAAAAGTGCTGCAGGAAACAAAAACATGACCCCTTCATATGGGGACATTTGCTACTCAAGGGAGCTTCATAGCTGTAAATGGCTTTTAATTTTTTTTTAACCATTTTAATGGCTCTCAAGTTATATCTTCAAAAACTGGGAACTGCTTTCTTACCCTCTCTTTTAAATAAAGATTAGGTGGTTTTGGGCAAGCACTGATTGGAATTATAACCTGATTTGGTAAAGACACTCAAAACCACAAGGGTTACATAAAGGATTATGGATATGCCCTTTCCCTATAAATGGTGTTTCCTAATGGAGAATGTTCTTCTGTATGATATGAAGATATGTTTCTCTTACTGGTTGATGAATAAATGCTGGTTGTCAGTAACCAGGCAGGAAGTATGGATAGGTTTATCAGACTAGAAGGATACTGGGAAGAGGAAAGGCAGAGAAGCAGTCACCATGAGGGTGACATGTAGTTACCAAGGAAGAAAGAGACCCAGTCATCACCAGTAAGCCAAACACACACACAGATACACAGATTAATAGAAATAGGTTAATAATTAAGAGGCAGCTAGCCAATAAGAAGCCTCAGACATAGACCAAACAGTTTGTAATTAATACAAACCTCTGTATGGCACTAAAGGGCTGTGGGATCTGGTGGGACAGAAACTTCCATCCACAGTTTCCAATGAGATTTTTTTAAAAGAAAACTTCAAGTTTATAACTGGAAAAGGAAAAATACCATAATCAGGTACCAATTATGCTTAAGTGCTTACCTCTCTGCTAACAGAGTTCATGTAGATTATGAAGTAAGAACATCCTTTCTTCACTCATGTCCAGATAGTGTTCTCTTTCTTTGCTGTCTCATTTCCAATACTCAGGAAGCTTCAGGTCCAGGGATGACTAAAGGTGCGGGCTGGCTCTGAACAAATGAGAAGTGGTCTCATCCATTCATCCACTGAGATGATTGATTTAGCTGAGCTGAAGCCCTGGTGACAGAGAGATTTCTCACTGATATTCTCATGATGTAGGTGCCTAGGAATCTGATAAGAGCTTGAAAGTTGCTATCACATCACAATGTGAGGTGTTCCCCTTTGTGTGTGATTTAGGTGAAAGGATGCATTATATGTTCCTGCTGTGTTTGCTAGTTTCATAAGCCTTAATTTTCTGATATGGTTTTGTAACACCCATCTACTCATTGGCTCCAAATTTAATATGAAAAATCCATAGGCATTAATATTTTATTAATGTTAATATTTGGATAACTTAGCTATAAGACTAGGCCAAAGTTTGTTGTGGACTGATGATCATTATTTGCCTGCACAAATAATGTGCAGAGTAACTCTAAGCCAGGCACAATCTTAAAGGTGCTGTTTCATACCATATGTAATTCAGAACAAGACACATAGACAGTTATCTACATTGGAATAAATTGTAAAAGTTTAAGGGAAGAAAAATTATACAAATACTCTACATATGTAGAATTAATGATATAATATGGTTTCCAAAGTTCATAACATTGTGCCCAAAGTCTGAACCCCAAAATCAACAAGAGATCTATTCCAATGCAAAAGGAAAGAGTCCCTTATTGATTAATGAGTTAACTGTGTTAACGTGGACCCTTCATTCATTCATCATGGCAAGTGGAGTGAGAAGGACCCAGAGAAACCACGAGGTGGTGAATAAATTGCCTGAATAACTGGAGTATCTACGGGTACAAAATAGTATCAGGATTGATGCACTTTCTGTCCTGTGTTGATTGGTCAACTGGTTGTTATAGCCTATAGGCCCTCCGAGGACAGTTGTTATGCTCTGCAAGTCATGTTATTCCATGGCACCATAAAGCATATTCAGAGGTGGCCAGCTTACTTCTGTTTGGTAAAATGATATGTGGAGGGTATCTGACCTCCTAGAACCTAGGGCCGGTCAATCAAGGTCAGACATGTGCTGAGTCAGAGGCCTACATATCTTTTCTACAGACTGATATGGCTGCTAAACCAGGGAGCTGGGAGAGAGTCTGGTCCCTTTACATACACATATATATATATATATATACTGACTTTTTTTTTAAATGGGAAGATATAGACTATTGAAAGCTGATTGTTATAATTCTAAAAACAAATGTTTCCAGAATCAGGTATAAACTTATAACAGAGTCTCTCTAGAATTTGAACAATCAGAAAAGAAAGGAATAATCTTGTATTGAAATTCAATCTAAAGGTGGCTATTTACATACCTCAGTCTTTATCTAGATGATACAATTCTAAGGGATGATTGGGACACAATTGTGATATATTTATCATTCATTTTTTTTTTTTTTGTATCTAAGGGGTTATGTAACAGAAGGCATTTTGGACTTTGATTCTGGTTCTGTTTGGAAAGATTTCTTTCTTTCTTTCTTTCTTTCTTTCTTTCTTTCTTTCTTTATTTATTATAATTCTTACATGTCGATCCCAGTTCCCTCTCCCTTCCTCCTTCCTCCCCTTCCTCCCTCTCTCCCTTTTACCCTCTCTGCCCTCTCACATGCACTCTAATCACCCTCCTCTCCCATCCCCCCACCCCAATTCCATATGTAGGGGAATGCCATCCAGTTGGGGTCTTGTAGATCTGACAGGTCATGTGAAATAGGGACTAGGACTTCTCTCCTGTCTCTAGGTTAAGGCAGGTATCCCTCCATGGGGGATGTGTTTGTAAGGTCCTTTTGTGCACTAGGGATACATCCTGGCTCCACTGTCTGAGGTCACTGAGATTGCTCAGTCCTTCTGGCTGAAACCCATATTCAGGGGGGCCTGAGTCAGTCCCATGCTGGGGGGGGGGGCGTTAGCTCCTCCTTGTTCAGGTAAGCTGTCTCTATGTGTTTCTGCAGCCTGGTCTTCTCCTCTCCATCTGCATCTGGGTTCTAGTTCCACTGAGTGTTTATATATGGGTGTTTTCTCATGTTTCCAACAGGTATTAGATGAGGGCTCCATGGATAAGTTAGATGTTGATTTCACTATCCAGGAAGGACACTTATGGTAGCCTTTCTCACCCTGCCCAAAGAAAAATATTTTTTTGAAATAATTTTGAGCACTAAGAAACCTAAGAAATAATGTTCATAATATTTTGAGTCAATCACCAAAATTTAATTATTTGTTACATTTTTACTATTATTTCATATGTTATAGAACTTGTGTGATTTGAATTACACAGGAGTTGGTTTTTTTCTGTCTGACTCATTTATATATATATAATATAACCTTTTTCCTTTTAGAAAACTGCAAAATACCTATAAGGATACTGTAGTAGAGTAAATACTCTATTTGAAGGTACTTAACATTTTCTTAATAAACATTTCATCGCTCACCCAAAAAGGCCCATATCCATTAACCATGCATTCCACATTTACCTTCTCTTAGCTGAAACAACTAGTCTACCTTTTTCTCAATATATTTGTTTATTGTGAACTGTATTCATTAATATCTTTTGTCAATAGTACTCACCTCTGATTCAGTAAATTGTGAAGAAAATGCACTTATTTGGGGTATTGATTCTAACTGAAAAGACATGGGTCATATCTAATGATAGCTTCCTTGCCAGTAATATTCCAAGATGGCACAGGTGATGGCATTTCAAGACACAATGAATGCCCCTGAGTTTGTGTGTCCTCCGTTCTTCCTATAAAGCAAACAGGGACCTATCTTGTAGCCCCCACTCTAATAATTGTATCTAATCCTAATCACTCACTCTCAGAAGCTCAACAGTAAACACCATAGTTAAGAATAGGTTTCTAGGCTCTTCATACCTCATGAGGGGGATTCATTTCAATGCATGAAACCTTGGAGGACACTTAAATTATAGTCATATCAAATCATGGGCATTTCATGGAAATGTATGACCTTTTATGGATTCTTTTACTTAGCATAGTATGCTCAATATTCCTCCACGTTATAGCATGTATCATCCTATCATCCCATTATTCCTTTATAATATGAGTAATATTCCATTATACAGATATGCCACCAAGTAATAGGGCCAACTGGAGTTGCTGGAAGTTCGTAAATTCAGGGAAGGCTAGCAGGATAGCTCAGCTGGAAGGATAGCTCAGCCATTAATGTCTAGACTCATACCCATAAATATAAGGTACTTAACATTTTTTAAAGATGTACCAGTATTGTTACAATACTTATGTACTATGTAGTTACTTATCCATTCACCAACTATATACATTTAAGTTCTTTTTAATTATAGAAATTGATTTTTACATGTGATATTAAAGAAGAACCTAATTTCGTAGTCTGTGCATGGATACACAGCAATTTCAGTATTGCTAATCAGTGGGTTATTTGGGGGAAATAGAAGCATTTTACCCTTGGGGGACTGAACTCAGGACTTACAGTGCTGGAAGCACATAGTCACATAAAGCTCCTATGTAGGCTAGAAATGGCTCTGTGTTGTGCCCTTCCAACTTCCAGAAATCATATTTCTGCATGAATTTCATGAACCATGGAAAGCATGTTTTTTCAGGACTGTCTAAATTGCTTTATATGTAGGAACTTAGGAGATAACCAGCATGCAGAGTGCAGTAAAACAGGGTGGGTCCTAGAAATGGGACATTGTTGGGCTGCCAGTTCAGGATATTTGTAAAGCATCGAGGAGAGAAAATATGTGGAGGAAAGAAGGGCAGACTTTTAGTCCAGTTGGCCCTGCTGTGAGCTACAGTTCTGCCTCTCAATCCAGAGCATCTGGACTGAAGGGTTGGCCACACCTTCACAAACGAGCATTTATATAAAGTTGAAGAAAATAATAAAAATGACCAAGAACTACATTTATTTATACTAGTATCTTTTTTGGCCCCTTGCCAGAACATAATAAGATATTTTTCTTTTCTGTTAATTATATATTTTTCTATTTTCATATAAAATTTCTGCAGGAATTTCAGTTGACATTGCATTAAATACATTACTGCATTAAGGTATATCCTTTTTTTTTTCAATTACCTTATTAATTATAGAGGAAACATAACAAATCCACAACAGTTGGGTATTGGTTAAACAAATTAGTCCCTTCTATGCAATAAATAATAAATAATCATTAATCTGATGTTTTAGGCCTATAACTACTGATGAAAATAAATATTAAGTAACATGTGTAATGAACATATACATATTAAACTTGTAGAAAATACTATATGAATAATTAAAATAGTTATAATTGTTTATCATAGCAGTGTGATTAACAGCAAAAAATCCAGAAGTGACTAGAATTTCTATCAAAAACAAGTAGGCAAAGTAATGAACATTTATACAGTTGAAAACTATGGAAATGGAAAGATTCTAAAATATGCCATTAATTGAAAAAGGCCAGTTACAAAAATAGTTTGTATATTTACTACTCCCTTTTTTATTTTATTTTATTTATTTATTTTATATAACCATGTCCTTTTAAATAAAAACAAACATTTATACACAATATTTGGAAACTACTTCCTGCTGGTAAGAGGCGCTGGCATGGGGGAATTCTAAAAAGATGCAGAAATCCTGGCTGTAGTCTGTAAGGCTGCTTTGTCCAGCTGTTTTGAATGTAGGATCACCTTGAACTCTGTTTCAGGCGGTCTGGCGTGATCAAACCACATTAGTCTGGAAGGAATCCACATCTTTTCATTTTCTGTGGAAACAAAAGCAGAAATCCTTTTCCCCAGTAACTTATCCTTCAACTTAAATTTTGGAGTCAAAGCATTTTTTTATTTAATTTATTATTTTATATGTTGATCCCAGTTCTCTCTCTCTCCCTCCCTCAATCCTTCCCTCCCTTCTTCCCTCCCACTCGCCCTTTTCTTCTCTCTGACCTCTCACATGCACCCTAACCACGCCCCCCTCACATCCCCCTACCCCAATTCCATATGAGGGAGAATGCCATCCAGTTGGGGTTATGTAGATCTGACAGGTCATGTGAAATAGGGACTAGGGCTTCTCTCCTGCCTCTAGGTTAAGGCAGTTTTCCCTCCATGGGGGATGTGTTCGCAAGTTCCTTTTGTGCACCAGAGATACATCCTGGCTCCACTGTCTGAGATCCCTGAGACTTCTCAGTCTTCCAGCTGGGACCCATATTCAGGGGGGCCTGAGTCAATCCCATGCTGGCTTCCCAGCTATCAGTCTGGTGGCTCTTTAGCTACTCCTTGTTCAGGTAAGCTGTCTCTATGTGTTTCTGCAGCCTGGCCTTGTCCTCTCCATCTGCATTTGGGTTCTATTTCGACTCAGTGTTTATGTATGGGTGTTTGCTTCTGTTTCCAACAGGCATTAGTAGAGGGCTCCATGGAGAAGTTAGTTGTTGATCGCACTCTCTGGGAAAGGGCATTTATCGTAGCCTTTCCATGGAAGTTCAAATTGTTAGTTGGCGGCAGTCTTGTAGTTCTCTAGACCTTTCTTTGTGTTCAATTTTATCTTCAAACCAATATTGGCTCCCTCTTTTATGCTCTCTCTCTCTCTCTCTCTCTCTCTCTCTCTCTCTGTCTCTCTCTCTCTCTCTTTTTCTCTCTCTCTCCTGTCTTCTACTACTACCCTGACTCAATCTTCTTAGACACATGCTTTCCTACCCTCCCCTTCTCCTTATCCTACTTCTCTCTTCATTTGCTGCCCCCCCCACTTCCTATGTGCTCTGGGGGACTTGTCCCTTCCTGGTTCTGTGAGGAACTTTATATGAATCTCTTAGAATACAACTTGTATCCTAGTTCCTCTGGTGGTGTGAATTATAGGCTAGTGATTTTTTTGATCTAGGTCTAAAATCCATATATGAGTGAGTACATACTGTATTCCTCTTTTTGTTACTCGGTTACCTCATTCAGGATGGTTTCTTCAAGTGCCATCCACTTGCCTGCGAATTTCAAGATACCATTATTTTTTTCTGCAGAGTAGTATTCCATTGTGTAGATGTGCCGCATCTTCATTAACCATTCTTCAATTGAGGGGCATCTAGGTTGCTTCCAGGTTCTTGCTATTACAAATAGTGCTGCTATGAACATAGTTGAACAGATGTCTTTGTTGCATGGATGTGGATCATTTGGGTATATGCCTAAGAGGGGGATTGCTGAATCCTGTGGTAAACTAATTCCCATTTTCCTGAGGAACTGCCATACTGATCTCCAAAATGGCTGTATGAGTTTGCACTCCCACCAGCAGTGGAGGAGTGTTCCACTTTGTCCACATCCTCTCCAACATAAGTCATCACTGGTGTTTCTAATTTTAGCCATTCTGGCAGGTATAAGATGGTATCTCAAATTTGTTTTGATTTGCATTTCCCTGATAGTTAAGGATGTTGAGCACTTTCTTAAGTGTCTTTCAGCCTTTTTGATTTCCTGTATTGAGAATTCTTTCTTCAGTTCTCTGTACCCCATTTTTTAAATAGGGTTATTTGGTGTTTTGTTGACTAGTTTCTTGAGTTCTTTGTATATTTTGGAGATCAGCCCTTTGTGGGATATAGGATTGGTGAAAATATTTTCCCAGTCTTGGGCTGCCATTTGGTCTTGTTGACTGTGTCCTTTGCCTTACAGAAACTTCTAAGTTTGAAGAGGACCCATTTGTTATTTCTTTCTCTCAGTACCTGTGCCCCTAGAGTTAAGTTCAGGAAGCAGTCTCCTATACTACTTTGTTCATGGGTATCTCCTACTTTCTCCTCTAAGAGGTTCAGTGTGGCTGGGTTGATGTTGAGGTTTTTGATCCATTTAGAATTGAGTTTTGTGCATGCTGACAGACATGGGTCTATCTGCAGTTTTCTACACACCACCATCCAATTGTGCCAGCATAATTTGTTGAAGATCCTTATTGCGGTTAAATAAGGATCAGGATAAACAAATAGGCCAAACAGATGTTTATTCAGGGAGAAATAACTTAACAACATAGACAGACAAACACCAGGGAATTCCACCCGATGCTCTCCTGTCTGAGTCCTGCAAGCAAGAGTGCTTTTTCTGGGTCCTCCTCCGACCTCCTTCCACAGGTCACTTCCGCCCATGTCTCCACCCCCAATGGGCGTGGTCAGTGCCACAAAAGAATTATCCCACTACAGATGCTGTTTTTGCCCCATTGTATAATTTTAGCTGTTTTGTTGAAAACCGGTGTTCATAGGTGTGTGGGTTAATATCAGGATTCTCTAATTGATTCCATTGGTCTACCTGTCTATTTTTATGCCAATAACTGGCCGTTTTCAGAACTGTAGCTCTGTAGTAGAGCTTTAAATCAAGAATGGTGATGCCTCCTGAAGTTCTTTTATTGTATAGGGTTGTTTTGGCTATCCTGGGTCTTTTGTTTTTCCATATAAAGTTGATCATTATACTTTTAAGGTCGATGAAGAATTGTGGTGGGATTAAATCGGGATTGCATTGAATCTGTAGTTTGCTTTTGGCAAGATTGACATTTTTATTATGTTTATCCAAACTATCCAAGAGCATGGAAGATCTTTCCATTTTCTGGTAGACTTTTTAGTTTCCTTATTTAGAGCCACAAAGTTCTTATTATATAGGTCTTTTACTTGTTTGGTAAGCGTTACACCAAGATACTTTATGTTGATTGTGGCTATTGTAAAGGGTGATGTTGTTCTGATTTCTTTCTCTGTCTCTTTGTCATCTGAAAAAAGTAGGGCTACATTTTTTTTGAGTTTATCTTGTATCCTGCTAGTTTGCTGAAGGAGTTTATCAGATGTAGCAGTTCCCTGGTAGAGTTTATTGGGTCACTTATGTAAACTATTATATTATCTGCAAATAGAGACAATTTGAATTATTCCTTTCCAATTTGGATCCCCTTGATCTCCTTTAGTTGTCTTATAGCATTTGTAGTACAATATTGAAGAGATATGGAGAGAGGGAGCAGCCTTGTCTTGTTCCTGGTTTTACATGAATTGGCTTAAGTTTCTCTCCATTCAATTTGTTGTTGGCAGTTGGTTTGCTTTATATTGCTCTTATTGTGTTTAGGTATGTTCCTGTTATCCCTGACCTCTCCAAGACCTTTATCATGAAAGGGTGTTGAATTTTGTCAAAGGCTTTTTCAGCATCTAATGAGATAATCATATGGTTTTTCTTTTTCAGTTTGTTTATATGGTGGATCAAGTTGGTAGATTTTTGTATGTTTAAACCATCCCTGCTTTCCATGGATGAAGCCTACTTGGTCATGGTGGATGACTTCTCTGATGTATTTTTGAATTCAGTTGAGACATAACTTCTGTTAGTTCTTTTGTTTCTTTGTTGAGTTTCAGATTTTTTTGTCCTGTCTAGTGATGAGAGTGGTGTATTGAAGACTCCCACTATAAGTGTGTGATGTCTTATATGAGGTGAAATTTTAGTAGCATTTCTTTTAGAAATGTTCGTGCCCTTGTATTAGGGGCATTGATGTTCAGAACTCAGACCTTATGTTGATGGATTGATTTCTCCTGTAATGAATATGAAATGACTGTCTTCATCTCTTTTGATTAATTTTGTTTGAAGTTTAACTTGTTTGATATTAGGATAGCCATGACTACTTGCTTCTTGTTTCCATTTGATTGGAAAATCTTTTCCCAACCCTTTACCCTGAGGTAATATCTATGTTTGAAGCTGAGATGTGTTTCTTTTTCTTTTTCTTTTTTTTTTCTTTCTTTCTTTATTTATTTAATTATTTTTATTTAATTTTATATAACAAAGTCCAATTAAATGAAAACAAACATTTATACACAACATTTGGGAATTTGGGCGTCGCTCTTTCCAAACTACTTCCTGCTGGTAAGGGGCACTGTCTTGGGGGATTCGAAGAAGATTCAGATATCCTAGGTGCAGTCTGCAGGGCCGCCTTGTCCAGCCGTTTGGAATGTAGGATCAGCCTGTACTCTGTTTCAGGCGGTCTGGCGTGATCAAACCACATTAGTCTGGAAGGAATCCACATCTTTTCATTTTCTGTGGAAACAAAAATAGAAATACTTTTCCCCAGTAACTTGTTCTTCAACTTAAATTTTGGAGTCAAAGCGTTTTTTGTTTTTGTTTTTTTTTTTTAATTTATTATTTTACATGTCGATCCCAGTTCCCTTTCCCTCCCTCCCTCCCTCCCCTCCAGCCCTCCCTCCCTCCTTCCCTCCCTTTTGCCCTCTCTGCCCTCTCCCATGCACTCTAAACACCCTCCCCTCCCAACCCCCCACCACAATACCATATGTAGGGGAATGCCATTCAGTTGGGGTCATGTAGATCTGACAGGTCCTATGAAGTAGGGACTAGGGCCTCTCTCCTATCTCTAGAATAAGGCAGGTATCCCTCCATGGGGGATATGTTTGCAAAGTCCTTTTGTGCACCAGGGATACATCCTGGCTCCACTGTCTGAGGTCTCTTAGACTGCTCAGACCTTCTGGCTGAGACCCATATTCAGGGGGGTCTGAGTCAGTCCCCTGTTGGCTTCCCAGCTATTAGTCTAGTGGCCCTTAGCTCCTCCTTGTTCAGGTAAGCTGTCTCTATGTACTTCTACCGCATGGTCTTGTCCTCTCCACCTGCTTCTGGGTTCTAGTTTGACTCAGTGTTTATGCATGGGTGTTTGCTCCTGTTTTCAACAGGCATTAGTTGAGGACTCCATGGAGAAGTTAGTTGTTGATCTCACTCTCAAGGAAGGGCATTTATGATAGCCTTTCCACGGGAGCTGAGATTGTTAGTTGGGAGCAGTCTTGTAGTTCCCTCGACCTTTCTTTTTGTTCAATTTTATCTTCAAACCAATATTGGCTCCCTCTTTTATGTTCTCTCTCTCTGTCTCTGTCTCTCTCTCTCTCTTTCCTATTTTACATTCCTAACCAGGCTCAATCCTCCTGGTCGCACATGCCTTCCTCTCCTCCCTCTCATTTTCTCCTACTTCTCTCTCCATTAGCTGTCCTCCCCCACTTTACCTGAGGTCTGAGGCACTTGTCCCTTCCCAGTTCTGTGAGGGACTTTATATGAATCTCTTAGAATACAACTTGTATCCTAGTTCCTCTGGTGATGTGAATTATAAGGCTGGTGATCATTTGATCTAGTTCTAAAATCCATATATGAGTGAGTACATACTGTGTTTCTCTTTTTGTGACTGGGTTACCTCATTCAGGATGGTTTCTTCAAGTGCCATCCACTTGCCTGCGAATTTCAAGATACCATTATTTTTTTCTGCAGAGTAGTATTCCATTGTGTAGATGTGCCGCATCTTCATTAACCATTATTCAATTGAGGGGCATCTAGGTTTCTTCCAGGTTCTTGCTATTACAAATAGTGCTGCTATGAACATAGTTGAACAGATGGCTTTGTTGCATTGACGTGAATCCTTTGGGTATATGCCTAAGAGGGGGATTGCCGGGTCCTGTGGTAAACTAATTCCCATTTTCCTGAGGAACCGCCATACTTATCTCCAAAATGGCTGTATGAGTTTGCACTCCCACCAGCAGTGGAGGAGTGTTCCACTTTCTCCACATCCTCTCCAACATAAGTCATCACTGGTGTTTCTAATTTTAGCCATTCTGGCAGGGGTAAGATGGTATCTCAAATTTGTTTTGATTTGCATTTCCCTGATAGCTAAGGATGTGGAGCATTTTCTTAAGTGTCTTTCAGCCTTTTTGATTTCCTCCATTGAGAATTCTTTCTTCAGTTCTGTACCCCATTTTTTAATAGGGTTATTTGGTGTTTTGTTGACTAGTTTCTTGAGTTCTTTGTATATTTTGGAGATCAGACCTTTGTCGGATATAGGATTAGTGAAAATCTTTTCCCAGTCAGTGGGCTGCCGTTTGGTCTTCTCAACTGTGTCCTTTGCCTTACAGAAGCTTCTAAGTTTGAAGAGGTCCCATTTATTAATTGTTTCTTTCAGTGTCTGTGCCCCTGGAGATATGTTCAAGAAGCGGTCTCCTATACCAATTTGTTCAAGGGTACCTCCTACTTTTTCTTCTAAGAGGTTCAATGTGGCTGGATTGATGTTGAGGTCTTTGATCCATTTGGACTTGAGTTTTGTGCATGGCGACAGACATGGGTCTATCTGCAGTTTTCTACACACCCTCATCCAATTGTGCCAGCACCATTTGTTGAAGATGCTGTCTTTGCCCCATTGTCGAAAATCAGGTGTTCATAGGTGCGTGGATTAATATCAGGATTTTCAATTTGATTCCATTGGTCTACCTGTCTATTTTTATGCCAATACCAGGCTGTTTTCAGAACTATAGCTCTGTAGTAGAGCTTAAAGTCAGGAATGGTGATGCCTCCTGAAGTTCTTTTATTGTACAGGGTTGTTTTGGCTATCCTGGGTCTTTTGTTTTTCCATATAAAGTTGATTATTATCCTTTCAAGGTCGGTGAAGAATTGTGGTGGGATTTTAATGGGGATTGCATTGAATCTGTAGATTGCTTTTGGTAAGATTGCCATTTTTACTATGTTTATCCTACCTAACCAAGAGCATGGGAGGTCTTTCCATTTTCTGGTATCTTCTTTAATTTCTTTCTTTAGAGTCACAAAGTTCTTATCATATAGATCTTTTACTTGTTTGGTAAGCGTTACACCAAGATACTTTATGTTGCTTGTGGCTATTGAAAAGGGTGATGTTTCTCTGATTTCTTTCTCTGCCTCTTTGTCGTCTGAAAAAAATAGGGCTACTGATTTTTTTGAGTTTATCTTGTATCCTGCTAGTTTGCTGAAGGTGTTTATCAGCTGTAGGAGTTCCCTGGTAGAGTTTGTGTTTCTTGTATGCAGCAGAAGGATGGATTCTGTCTTCATATCCATTCTGTTAGCCTGTGTCTTTTTATAAGTGAGTTAAGACCATTAATGTTGAAGGGGAGTAAGGACTATTGACAGTGGATGCTTGTTTGATTTAGGTTTGTTGTTTGCTATGGTATTGTGAATATATCAGTTTTGCTTTAACCTTGGTTTCTGGTGTAGTTGGATTATCTGTTGCCTACAATTTTGTGGGCATTGTTAACTTCCTTGTGTTGGAGTTTTACTACCAATACTTTCTGTAGGGCTGGTTTGTAGATATATATTGGGAAAATCTGGTTTTGTCATTAAATATCTTGTTTTCTCCATCTATAGATATTGAGAGTCTTGCTGATTATAATAGTCTAGGCTGGCATTTGTGTTCTCTTAATATTTGTAGAACATCTATCCAGGAACTTCTGACCTTAAAGGTTTCCATGGAGAAGTCAGTTGCAATTTTGATAGGTCTGACTTTATATGTTTCCTGTCCTATTTCCTTCGCTGCTCTTACTATTCTTTATTCTGTATGATAGGTGTTTTGATTATTATGTCGAGTGGTCTTTTTTCTTTGGTCCAGCCTATTTGGGGTTCTGTATGCTTCTTGTACTTTCATGGGCATGTCCTTCTTCAGATTTGGAAAGTTTTCCTCGATGATTTTGTTGAATATGTTTTCAGCACCTTGGAACTGGGCTTCCTTCCTCACCTTCCTCTATGCCTATTATTCTTAGGTTTGGCCTTTTCATGGTGTCCCACATTTCCTTGATGTTTTGTGTTAAGGATTTGTTGGATTTATGATTTTCTTTTGTTGATGAATCTATTTCTTCTAGTGTATCTATTGCACCTGAGTTTCTCTCTTCCATCTCTTGAATTCTATTGGTTATGTTTGTGTCTGTTGTTCCTGGTTTTTTGCCCAGGTTTTCCATTTCCAACATTTCTTCGGTTTGTGTTGCCTTTATTTTCTCTATGTCGGTTATCAAGTCTTGAACCGTTTCCTTCACCTGCTTAATTGTTTTTTCTTGGCTTTCTGTACTTTCTTTGCTTTCCTTAAGGAATTTGTTCATTTCTTCCACTTTTTTCTTTGTTTTTTCCTCTATTTCTTTAAGGGATTTTCTCACAACTTCTTTTAGGGCCTCTATCATTTTATGATGGTAATTTTTAAGTCGTTCCCTTCTGCTTTCTCTGCTTTGTTGTTGTGTTCCATTCTAGTTGGTGTAGATTCCCTAGATTCTGGTGGTGTCATGCTTGTCTTTTTGTTGTTAGGTGTTTTCTTGTATTGCTGGGTTCCCATAGCTTCTTCCAGTAGGTGTTGGTGGTGTCTCCCCTCTTTCTATGGTAGTTCCCTGGTGGGCTTATGTGGGTCATAGGTTCAATATCTGTAGCTCTGTGTGGTCCTAGCTCTATAGACAAGGACCCAGGGATGTGGTCAGGGTTGAGGGTCCAGTTGAAGATGCCACTAGCCAGTGGCTCTAGCCAATGGCTGGTTTAAGAAGACAAAGGCTGAGCTGAAACTTGGGAAGTTACTTATGAATATTCTGATCTCACTGGAAACTGGCACTTTCCAGCTGAGTCCTCTTTCTTTAGCAGAGGCCCTGCTTTTGGGGGGGGTCAAGGATCTTGCTGGAGGGAACTCAGAGTGGATCCGCAGAGTAAAGGTATATCTTAATGTTATTGAAACTTCTGATCTAAAGTATAAAGTCTGTTGATACTTTCAATTTTATTTATAGACTTTATAAACATTGTAATTATTCTTATTCTGGCAGGAATAAAGACATACTAAGGTCACACCTGAGTTCCTTCCTTTGGTTTCATAGTACTGAAAAATGAATATCAAGAAATTGAAACCTCCTCTGTAACTACGCTTGGAAAGAAGAGGTCTAGATCCTGCCTGCAGCCAATGCAGGAGCTTTTCTGGGAAAAAAGATTTTAGGTTGTCAGAAAGTTTCAAGTGAGAGGTAAACTAAAATAACAGTGATGTTTGTGACTAGATCCTAACCAAACTCCTTAATTAGGAGAGTTGCTTACCTTATGTTTAAACCTTCCTTAGGCATAGGAAGAACTTAAGAATCAGTGAACATCTTCATCTTTCTGCTATATTAATACTAAATACAACTTTTTCTGCTCTTATGGTTGTTAGTTTAATATGTATACTGATTATTTATGTAAATCTTCCTAGATATTAATCTGTTATCAGGAATAACACTTATATAGCTCTAATATTTGTGAAAATTCTTCCATAACTTCTGACTTGTATGAAAGTCTTTCTTGGGTTAACTCAGTCTATGTAGGTTTTTATTTTTCAATATTTTATTTAATAATTACTGTAGTAATTGGTCTTTCTTCGCCTTATTTTGCCTTTTTTTCCATCCATGACTTATTTCTTTTACTT
Organism: Phodopus roborovskii; assembly: GCF_943737965.1. Classification (NCBI taxonomy): domain Eukaryota; kingdom Metazoa; phylum Chordata; class Mammalia; order Rodentia; family Cricetidae; genus Phodopus; species Phodopus roborovskii. Next base: position 13,343,295 of record NW_026126447.1, read on the forward strand.
CAGCATTGGCTTTCTATTGGTATTTCTTAACATTGAAGTCCATACCTCTAATTTAAGGCCTTTCACATTTTTAAAATGAAAACTATTAGGTATTACCTAAAGTAAAGCACTATAGATTTGTATGCTAAGTTATCAGTGTTTTTTCACTTAGACTTTATTTTCTAGGTTAATTTACATTAATTCATGAATTTGGAATACATGTATATTTAAATATTTCTGGTATTCTTTTTTGTGGTTCTTATTTTTCTAGATGAAAACTTTTCTAGCCATTCAATTATCTTTGTATGGTGGTTTTGTCCATAGGTCTTAATGGTTTTATATTTTAATTGTATTTTTAATCATGTTTTATTCTGTCATCTTGGGATATCAGTAATGTACAGTAAAGTCAATTGGCCACTTTAAATGTGCTTTCTGTTGTATTATTTGCTTTTCCCTTAGGTTCCTGTGCTATCAGTTCTCAGGTTCTTGGTTATCCAATTAACATCAGGTAAGTGTTGCAACTTATGGAATGGCTTAATTCAAATCAGAAATTATTTGACTACTTCCACAATTTTGTGTCAGCATTGCACAAAATCACATGTCACAGACAATATACTATTGTTGTATCCTGCATTGCTGTATATATGCTTTTCCTTATGCTTCTTCTATGTTCTAAAGAAGATACTAGAATATAAGAGTAAAGGCTCTGTGTAGGCAACAGTCTAATCTTTTAAAGTTCAATGAGTTCTATAGGTGCTTCTTCAGCTTTAGACCTTTGCCAACCCTTTGCAGACATCAACCCATAGTCTTGGCAATACCTGGTTTGTCTAGGGGTTCCTATGTCACCTCTTTGACCAACAACTCAATTGCAGGTAACACATTTCTGGTACTTAAGCTTCATTTGGTGAAAAGTAATGGACAGTTGTGAATCTGTCTCACCCATTATCTGGTGATTTCATTTAAATTACCTTCATAATGGGAGAAACTTGTACTATATTAGGTTTCCATACTACCCTACAAATGGCTCTTACTTTTAGCTCTTTCTTGATATTCATCCATTGTCATCCTTTCCTCGCCTTTCCCTCCCTAATTGCTATTCCCATTCCAGCTGCACCATACAACATGTCCATTTATAACTATGATTTTTATTTAATTTTCCAAGGCATATATACTCTAGTCCCTTACTCTATACCTGACCTTGGTGCGTCATTGGTTTGTAACTTCCTTGTAATTAACTTAATATCTAATATCCACATATTGGTATTTGCATACTATATTTTCTAACTGGGTCCTGTTAACTCAGAAATATTTGATTTTATAGTTTCTTCCATTTCAATACGAATTTCAGGAGTTCATTATTTAATGTATGAGAAATATTCCATTGTATGAATGTACCACATTACTTTATTCATTCTTATGTTGAGAGACTTCTAAATTGTTTCCAATTTCTGGATACTATAAACAGAGAAGCAATGGATATGTTTGAGCAAATATCTCTTGCCCAAAAGTGGTATAGGTATATCTAGAGAAAACTGGATTCAATTTCTATTCAAATTCTGTTCAGCAACAATTGAGGCTTAGGTAGGCAATTCCCCTTGTTAAAAATCACATGTCTCATTATTTCACATGGGAATATGTAAGTAACACTTGAGATTTATTACAAGGACCACTAAGGAAACAAGCTAGTCTATCCACAGTTGATGATACTTGAGACAGCATTGCACCAACTACAAGACAAAAGAAAATATATGGTAATAAAAGTGCCTTATGAACAGGAAAAAATAAACAATGAATTGTATATTATATAATGAACTTACTCCTCTAATTTTCTTTCCAAATAACAAAGTTTATTTCATATTTTAACTATGTTCCATGTTTTTGAGCTGTAAATTTGATACAGAAATTTTATTGGATGTTACCTGTTCCAATGACTTCACTATTCCTTTTGTTGTCTGTGTAAAGTTGTATTTGGAGGTTCAAATCCGAGTTTGGTTTCTATTACATAGCTAGGATGAAATGTCTTTAGTCTAACACTTTTAGGTGGCTTTTATTAGGTGGCTTTTATAGCATAAATATTCTATGGATGCTTTATAATGCAGGAAAATAAATCTATTGTGGGGGAAAGTTTTAAAATTTCAGGAAATTGCTTTAAATAAAACTAATTTTGATAGCTGTAATACTAATCATAAATAAGTGGGTTTAAAGATTATTCTTACAATTTTGTCCAAAGTATTTTTGTAAATGATTTTGTTTTCCTTTTAACCATGAAAAAGTTTGTTTAGTGAATTAAAATAAAATAAATGAGTTATCTAAGTTACCCTGTTGTCATATCTACATAGAGTAAAGTGACTATAGGTGATAGGTTTAATATGGATGATGTTCATAGGTAATCTAGATCATTCTATTCAACACTTTATTATTCTTGATATTATTCCATTGGCTTAGTTACAAATAAAAACATAAAACCAAAGCTTGATGACAGTGATGATTTGAATCCAATTAAGTCTATGCTTATTTTTTATACCTATTTGTACTGCTCAGGAGGCTCTTAAGATCATTCTGCTGGGCTTAAAATTGATGTTATAATTACTGTCAGTGAATTTTACCAAGAAAATAAAAATCTTATCTCCATTGCAATGTGGGGAAATAATTATTTTGATAATGTGTTCCTTACATTCTCTCTTCTGCTTAACTGCAGAACATTGTCCTGAACTCCAAGAATTTGCTAAATAGACATGATTAATTGGATTTACAAGTATCTATGCTGTCACTCATGTTGTATATTCCACTTAAAATTTCTTTCTAATTCAAGTCAGCTTAGGAAATGTCTAATTAACTTTTGACACTATTATTAATTTCCCCCACAGATAAAAAATTGACCATTTGTTCTTTCATCTCCATTTATTCACACATGTCTGTGCTGGAGAGAATGTTTTGTGCTGAACAAAGGACATTTCCTTCACAGCAGCAGGTACAACATGGATATTGGCACTGTATATTGCTGTGAGTAGGTAGATAAGTCATACAAAATATCCTTGCCTTTACCCCTGTCTTCATGAGTCAGGGGTACTCACTTCCTGATTACATATTTTATAGGACTCATTAGGACTCAGAGATAGCTAATGGTGTTTTTAAAATAACATGTCCTTGGCTTAAGTCAAAATTAATACTGATTTGAAGTGTTTTGCATTTAATATATGTATGCATATATGTAAAATATTAGTAATAAAGCACATTGTATCATAAACTACTATCTATAACTCATGTTCTTAGAAAAATATTGTTATACAAAGTATTCTTAGCATTTTTCTTATTCTTCAAATTTTTCAAGACGGCATATTTTTGGTACTACACTATATAATAATTGTTGGAATCTTAATAATATGTAATCACATATTTAATTTATATAATGCAGAATTTCTTGAGAAAAAAAATCAGAGATTTTAACCAGGTGTAATTTCAAATTTTGCCTTGTCAAATGTTAAAAATGTTTAAATTTTTTTAACCAAGTCCATTTAAATGAAAACAAACATTTATAGACAATATTTGGGAATTTGGACATCATTGTCACGGGGGATTCTAAGAAGATGCAGAAATCTGGAGAGATGGCTCAGAGGTTAAGAATACTGTTTGCTCTTCCAGAGGTTCTTAGTTCAATTCCCAGCAATCACATGGTGGCTCACAACCTGGTGCCTTCTTCTAGCACTCAGGTGTACATTCAGGTAGACCACTGTATATATATAATAAACATTAAAAGTCAAATGTTAAATTATTAAAAATCATTCAGCCAATATTTTCTGCTTATGTATACATGCTTTGCATTTTATTAAAATACTGGTAAAATGTGAATATAGAACTTATATAGATGTCATCAAGAAACAGTTTTCACTCATGAACACATATTGTTTTTCCACATAGTCTCTGTAATGATTAACAACACTAGTTTCAGAACAGAAAGCCATTGGGAATAGAGTCTCTAGAAACACCACTGAATATCATTTCCATAAATCATCATACTTTAAGCCTACATCAATTTCAGTTGAGCCAGGCTTATGTTTACATCACAGAGATATATGGCTCCAAAGTATATATCAATATTTATATATAATACTAGTTATTTGATAATTCTTCGGTCAATAGTTACAGAAACTTAAAGTGACTAAATAGTCTGCTTTCATACAACTATTCAAATTTATATGTAAAATGAATTTACATTTATTCACTTCAATATGGCTGTATTTCTCTGTCACTGTCTAGGTATCTCCATTCTCATGTTATCATTACATCATTTTGGTAGGGTGAAAAACAGTTCTAGTTTTCTTAAGCCTTTCATTTACATAAGTCAATATCTAATAAGGTTAAACCAGCTGTTTTCTTCTATTTATAAAATAAACATTTTACCCATAAGCCTTCAGTGAATTTCACCTTGCATATTATTGTCTCAAAGTGTGTACTATTTCCATTTGAGAAAAATTGCTGGCCTTCAATCTAACTTTCCAACAAATCATATCCAATTTAGGATTATTTTCTTTTATATTCCTTTATTCCCTTTTTTCTTACATTTTAGTCATTATCCACTTTATGTTATTGTAATAATTACCCAAAGTTCATTCTTATGGCAGTTAAACAAAGCAGAGAGGCTTACTACCATTAAAATGGATTAAAAACAAAACTAGTAACTTGTATAAGTAACTAACTGCTGTATAAGCTCCTTCCACTGCCTGCTCTGAATGCTTAGCACCATTGTGTTTGAAAGCCCCTAAGTGTTTACAACAACATAATCACAACCACACCTGTGTTACACATGATTGTTTAAAACAATGTTTGCAGTACCAAGAAATCATCTGCATTTAAACAAATGGGAGTTAATAGTAGAAAGTTGATAATTGTATTCATTGACAAGTAGAAGATATACTAAAGTTGAATTTTAATATTAGTAATATATTAACTCAATATTCTGAGTTGTGAGCTTAGTCTTTAGTGGAAAAACTATCACTACAACCCAACCCAGAATGCTAAACATTCTATGAAGTCTCCAAACAAAGACTTTGGAGTCTTAAGTATAAAAGAACAGTATAATTTCAAATACATAAATGATATATTGGCTACAAAGAGCATGTGTAGAGTTCATGTTTCACAAATATACATTTTTATAATAAATATGCTCATATTTTCTTCATCTTCAAAAGTGGTGTTAGAAGTCGTATCCGTATCTATTCTTTTTCCTTTTCTAATTTATTTTTATTTTTGAAAATAGAGTCTTCTCTAAGAACCTATAAACAACCTAGATGTCCCTTAACTGAAGAATGGATAATGAAAATGTGGTTCATTTACAAAATGGAATAATACTCAGCTGAAGAGAAAAAAAAAAAAAATGTTGCGTCTACCTAGGCCAGCAAGGAAACATAACCACGACTCTTCTTCAAGCAGTTTATTCAGGCCTTGTACATCAGCTTCTGCCTCCCCCAGCCCCAGCAAGCCCTTAAATGTATGCTCACTGCCCAATCAGCTCATGCCACCTGGCGATCCCTGATAGGCCACAGAAGGAAGAAGTGCACCAGACCCACCAAGCACTTCCAAATAAGGCTTGTTTACAGCTAAGCTCAGACTACCTGGCATCCAGCCAGGCACCATCTTGGGGCTGTGGCTTCCCACAAAAAAAAAAACAAAAAAACAGTGAAAGCAATAAAATTGCAGACAAATGGATGGAACCAGGTAACCAGGGTGACTCTAAGAGGAGCACATTGATTACCCTAGGAAAGGGAAATAGATAAGATCACCATGGTAAATGTGTGGGATGCAGAGAAGGGCTTAGAAGATATGAGATAGGGCATGAGAAAATGAAAGAATAAGATGGTTAAGTTGGGGGGAGGAGTGGAAATGACTATCAATGAAAAAGACATCTTGATAGAAGGGGCTTTCATATAGGAAGAAACCTGGTACTAGAAAATACTCAGAATTGCACAAACATGACCCCATCTATACTCCTAGTAGTAGTAGATAGGGTGTCTGAACTGGTGGTCTGACTGAATTCAGATTGATGAGTACCCAAATTGTCATCATAGAACCTTCCTCCAGTAACTGATGGAAGCAGATAGAAAGATCCACAACCCAAAACCAGGCAGAGGTCTAGTAATTCAGTCAAAGATAAGGAGGGTGATTATATGAGCAAAGGGTGTCAAGACCACGACTGGGAAACTGATAGAGACTGCTGCCCCCTGCTCTTGGTAGCTAATGCAATCTGGACAAATAGCTAGGCCCTCTGAAAGTGGATGATATAGTCTGTTTGTGGGGCCCCTGGCAGAGAAACCAGGTTTTATCCCTTTTTACATGAGCTGGCATTTTGAATCCCACTCCTGTGGTCTGATGCCTTGCTCACCCTTGATGTGGGGGGTATGGTGTGGGTGGTTCTGTCTCTACTTCATGTTTCAAGATGTGTTGACTTCCTATGGGAGAACTTACTCTTTCTTATGAGTGGATGGGGATGGTGTGCATGTAAGTGGGGTTTCAATCTGGAGGAGAAGAGAGAGGGGAACTATGATTGGTAAAATAAATAAAACATTTCAAAAAGAAAATAAATTCTTCTTTCTTATATACATCCCAAATGTAACATTCTTCCTTTTAGTTCTCCCAACTTCCCCATACATACACTTCCCCTCTCCCCCAGATACACTCTGTTTCCCCTTTTTCTTAGGAAAAAAAGCTGGTCTCCGAGAAATGACAGCCAACCAAAACAATTAATACTTAAGAAGACAGAGCTAAAACCCTCCCTCATACAGAGCCTAGTCAAGGAAACCCAATAGAAACAAAACGATCCCAACAGCAGGCAAAAAACAAAAACAAAAGAAAAAAAAACAAAACAAATTCAAAGATGCACTTGTTCCTACTGTTTGGATTCCCACACAAACAGCAAGAAAACAGACTGTGACCTTTCATATCAACCCTATATAACACATATTGTACTACTATGGAATTTGAGTTTGTAAACATTTTGCTTTATATAGGAATAAATTGCAAGTAATTCATATAATATTTTGTTTTCACTGGAAAATGAACAGCTTGCTTCATGGTATGTGTTGGTGTACTGACATTGGCTATACAGTTATTATTGTAATCTATGTGTCAATAGTCTATAATCGCTGAAGAATTTTTAAATATTTCAGTTTAGTATATAATATACACATTTCAGTTTTTTTTATTTTAAGCACTACTTCAGGGAAACTTCAAATATTACTCTTAGGTTTTCTAATATATAAGTAAAATATTTCAAAAAAGTAAAGCTCATTGTACAAAATTTTAATATCTTTTCCAAACTAATTATTTTTCAGACGCTCAGAAATCTATGTAAAAGCATTCTGATATTATATTTGGAAAAATATATGGATAAAACTTATAAATGCAAAATAGGAAAAGGAAATGGCTTATTTTATATTTACTCTACTAATGCCATTTCTGCTTACAAATAATCTATAGTTTATTTTTTTAAATTTGCTTGAACTGGCTATTACTGCCTTTTTGGCACTCTGAGTAGAGATTTTTCAATTTAAAATAAATAATTTAAAGATATATGTATCATTTTCATTGTTTATACTTTTAGTAATCTAGTTTTATATAGTGTTTTGCCTTGGTATTGAAATAATTTTCATTTTTTGTCTTTTATTTTCCTAATAAACTCATAATGGATGCCAATATTATGCTCAAGATCAATCTTCATGCTCACATTCTTCTGAGTAGTTACAAAATAACAAGTATAGAGTTTTAAAATTATTCTGTTAAATTCTGTGTATGTGCCTGTGCATGTGCACAAACATACCAAAGTGAATATGTACATGGTCCCTTCCACCATGTGGATTCAGATGATCAGATCAGCCTCAAGCTCTTTTAGAGCCTAGGCTATTTCAACATTGAAAACTTGTTGTATTATTAGTATTTATTCTGGTTATTCAACCACTGGTGTTGGTTAATTTTTTAATTCAATCTAATAACCTGTGTTTAAGTTAATTAATATTGAGGACCTCTTGATCTCTATCTGCTTTTCCTTACAGAGACTAATGACAGTTAAATGTCAGGGCTGAGACCTTGACAATTCATTGATACTACTGAATATGCTTTTCTACTCCAGTGTATAAAATGCTGTTATGAAAATCAGGGACAGAATTTAATTTGAAAAATAATTTAATATGTTTTATTGTCACCAAATAGACTCACAAAAATCATCTTAATTAAAAGTTTATAATTAACATAGATTGGTATGTTTTTATAGCATATCATAAATAAGGCATATGATGAGGGAAAGACACATCTATGTGTTAAGGTGTGTTAATTCCATTAACAATATATGCTATTGGGCAATAAAATCTATCATTGCTTATCATTTTATGAATATCTGTTGGGTGGATAAGATAATTAAGACATTCCTCAAAAGAAACTTTCAGATCTAGTTTATAATTATCTAACTGTAGTTTAATGCATTTTATACAAAGAAAAAACAACAAAGAACAAACAAAAACCAATGGCTGTAATCAATTTCAGTTGTAGAGGGAAGCATAAGAAACCACAAGGAGAGAATGTGCTAACATCCGTCCTGCATATTAGAAATAAGTGTAGATCCAGATAGCATACAGAAATTCCTTAACTGCCCAATATTACACCTCTAAAGACCACATTTGTATAGATTTTCAAGTGATGGGCTCATTCTTCATAGGGAACATTCATTTTACATACTATTTTCTAATAGTTTTTGCAACTGCTATTTTAAAACAGAATACATGTATAGATATAGAGGAAGTATCTTTACAGGTTTCAGAAAACCTCAAATAGGAACTAACACAAAAGTAATATTTGGTTACTTATTAATTATTATCATGGTTGACTTGCATTTTAGAAGAAAATATACACATAAAATCAAATATAATGACCACATTGTCATAATCCAACTATACACATACACATCACATGAGAATGATGAGAGACAGAGACAGACACAGACACAGATAAAATAAAAAAAAAGGAAAGACAGAGAAGGAAGAGTAAGAGATATACAAACATTAAAATAAACATCCTGTGACTGCAGAGAGAATGCTGTGCGTAAAATACATGCTTTGAAAATATTATTATTGAAGTTAAAATCCACAACATCCATGTAAAACTGACCATATAGCCTGCCTGTAATCCCTAAGGTAGGAGACAAAAGACACAGAGGATTCCCAAACCATGCTTAATCAGTATGAGAAGCTCATTTTCAAATGAGAGTCCTGACTTATTATATATTACCAAAAGCAGTCAATGATGTCACTGCTTGACTTTGACATGTACATGCACACATTTTCATGCATATCTATGCACACATGTTCTCAAATTCATGTGAACACACATACACATTCAAGCTCATTACATATATATATAAGAACAAGTTGTTTTGCTATCTCAGTTGCTATGAAAAAATTCAAGTTATTTTTAAATGCAAATGATCTGTCTAAACTTCACATGTTTTCAGATCTGGTTCACACCCTGTTGAGTAGTCATTTGCTTTTCATCAGAGCAACGTTAGTAATACTATATCTCGGAATATCTTTTCCCTTCTTCTACTTTCAAATACAGGGACACATGAGTCTCTGTGGGAAGGTGAAAAATATGAGATCTCCTAGGAAAACTGGGTGAATGGTTTGGAGTGGTAAAGGGGAGGAGATGTGGATGAGAACTTGAAGGAACTGGTTGCACAGGTTGGGGGAAGGATGGAGTGGAAAAGCAAACATATCTCAATAGATGGAGCCAGTATGGGGTTAGGAAAAATCTGGTGATAGGAAAATTCCCAGGAATCCACAAAATGACCACAGATAAAACTCCTAGCAGTAATGGAGAGGGTGCCTGAATTGACCTTCCGCTGTAATCAGATTGGTGACTAGTATAGTTATCATCCACAACCAAGCACTAAACTGAGGTCCAGTAGTTCAGTCAAAGAGAGGGAGGAGGGATTACAGGATTACATGACCCCTTTTGCTTATGAAACTGCTACAGAGACAGTTGAACTGAACTCCTGGGAGCTAAGGGACTCTAGACCCAAAGCTGGGGAGCTTGAATGGGACCTAACTAGATCCTCTACGTGTGGGCAAAAGTTGTGCAGTCTGGTTTGTTTATGGGACACCTGGCAGTAGGTCTAGGATCCATCCCTGGGTGCATCAGTGAACATTTCAAGCTCATTCCATACGGTGAGATGCCTTTCTTAGCCTTGATGCAGTGAGGTGGAGGGGGGGTGGCTCTGTGCCAGGTTTTATTGACTCCTCAAGGGAAGCTTTACCATTTCCCATTTCTGAAGAGTGGATGTAGATGGATTAGGGGGAGGAGGGAACAGAGTCATGGTGGGGAGCTATATGTGCTATGTAAAATGAATTAAAAAATAATTTTAAACATTTTTAAAAAAGCAAAATTAAATTATAAATTGTACATTACCTTAAAAATCTTAAATATCCATGTTATTATGTAGAAGGTAATCCAACTGTTCCATGACTAATTGTTAATATTGAATAGCAGTGAAATTTCATTTTCACATAGGAGAGTACTACAAAGGTAAAATAGATTCCATTACTGGTACTTTCTCTGTATCTGTATAACTTTATACTTGCCTAACTGTTCTAAAAGCTATATTATATGCATTTCCTATTGAAAGACAATGGAAACTTTTGCATGCTAAAATTTTTCTTCATATGTTAGTATAACAGCATGATGTGACCATCAGAATTACTGCATTGAAGCATTTCAGAATTGGATTGTATTCTACAATTTCCTTTCACATATACTGACATTATTGTCTCTACTATTTTCTTTTCCTTTTTCTTAGCAATCTATTTTTCCCTTTATTCACTTGTTTCTCTCTAGTTGCTTGCTAGATCATTCCACCTCTTGATCATTTTATATTTTAGTTTCTGTTAATTCTTTTCACAGCTGTGCCTTCAAATACAAGTTAATGAAATCATGCCATAAAAGTAATATCTTACAATAACAATTAGTCTGTTTCTTACTTTTTTCAACTACAAATGATTGCATGTTTTTAATCTCTTCATCCTTAGATATTATCTGAATGGCATGTAAATTGCCTTCCAGAAACAATGTTCTATCTGTTAGCTTGCCATTATCCTCAGATGTGGAAGAGATTTTATCATCTAGTCTTGCTATCTGATGTTCCAGTTTTTTAACCTTATTAGTAGCTTCCTCCGACCAGGAACGAGCTGTTTCTGCTAGCGTGTTAATGCATTGCATTGTTTCTGTTCTGGTTATTGAGGTATCTGACATGAAACAAATTCTGTTTTTTACTCGGTCATTTTCATGTTCCACTGTTTGTATTATACCTGTTAGCTCTCCAACACCATCTTCAGTATTCTGAACCTTTCTTTCTATACTTTCTATGCTTTGAATTCTATAATTTTCAATGTTTCAATCCTTGCTACTAAGTCTCCTATGGTTTGTACAAGATCCTTATTGTTTGTTGTAATCTCAAACCATTTCTTTAAGAATATCATGTTAATGATGAAACCCATTGCTATTATAAAATAAAAGTGCATATTGGTCCAGTCATAATTTTCTTCTGCTAAAATGCCTTCTATATATGAAGTAAAATAATTTCTAAAGTCCTGCATTGTAAAATTATCTGCCATAGTTATGGAGCAATTGATCTCAGATATTATATCAGCTTAATTTGCAAAGGATGTTACAATTACCTTAGGTGTAATTCTGCTGTCCTGGAACTTTGATGCTTTTAGTTGTAGAACTCAGCTTGTGTTAGTTTTTGCCTGGAGGTGTACCACCAAATAGAGTCCAGCCACAGAGGACCCCTCTGATCCCAGTTCTGCCTGGAAGTGTACCACCAAATATCATCCAGCAGCAGACTATCCTTCTGATCCCGGTCCCTGTAGAATATCTCTTAACAAACTATGGCAAGCAAAATTTTGTTAAAAGGAGACTCGTGGAATTGCTGAGACCACAGAACTAACTGCTGGAAAACGCACAAGCAGGTCGAGTGCTGAGCTGCTCTGCGTGAATGCAATGTGCAGTGCGGAAATGGGCAAAATATGAGAAGTAGTGAGTTCCTTCTCAGGCCCGCTTTAGTGGCAAAGATCTCCTTTGCTGTAAGGAAGAGGAAAATGTCCCAAAGCTGTGCTGAGTCCTCCTGGTTAGGCAAGGGACCCTGCCCCTTGGGGATGGTGGGGAAGGGGAGCGGTGTCTGCGGCCTGGGTGAAACCCAGGTCCCCTAAAAATCTTAATCCCGCTTCTGACACCAGATATTGTGGTTAAATAAGGATCAGGATAAACAAATAGGCTGAATAGATGTATATTCAGGGAGAAATAACTTGCAGCCTAGACAGATGAATACCAATAATTTCCACCAGATGCTCTCCTGTCCGAGTCCGGCCAGCAAGAGAGCTTTTTCTGGCTCTTCCTCCGACCTACTTCCACAAGTCACTTCCGCCCATGGCTCCATCCCTCAATGGGCAATGTCAGTGCCACAGAAGGACTATCTCACTACACTCTTGAATCTCTTAATGTCTTTTAAGACAGATGGCACACCTATGAATTAAATATCATCCATGTTACCATTGATAAATGCCATGAGAAAATCCTTAAGCATTTTTAAGGCAGACCTGGTGTCACCAAAGAGTTATCCAAGCTACTATGGAGGCTGATATAGTGTGATGGGGAATTCAAGGCCTGATTGGATACAGATTGAGGTCAGTGAGTAATTTAGCAGTATATGACATGAAAAATACAGGTTGAGGATTCTTGTAGTAGGTCAGTGTTAAAGTATTTGTCTAGAAACCATGAAGTCTTGTGTTTGACACCTGTGATCTTATACATACATCAATGTTTCTATATGCAAACAACCCCTTTCCAATCTTTATAATGATAATATCCAAGTCACTTACTCATAGAATTTTTTTATTTTATTTAGTTTTATGTTCCTTATTTTTTTAAAAATAATATTATTCATTTTAGATACCAATCTCATTCCCCCCTTTATCCCCTTCTCCCTTCCCCTACCTCTCCCACTTCCTACCTTACATCCTCAGAGGGGGTAAGGCAATCCTTCAGGAGTTAACGATGTTTGGTATACCAAGTTGAGACAAGACCAAGACCTGCCCCTGCCCTGTATCAAGGCTGAGCAATGTATCCCAAAATAGTGAAATTGGTTCAAAAAAAAAAAAAGTAGTTCACAGAAATGGGATAGGTATTATATGATGGATAATGTAACATAAATGTTACCCACATTCAGAGAGTCTAGTTTGATACAATGTAGGTTCCCCAGCTGTCAGTCCATATTCTGTGAGCTCCCACTAACTTGGATTTGCTGTCTGTGTGGTTTTCTCCATCATGCTCTTGACCCCTTACTTTCGATCCTATGACTCTTCTTCCATCTCTTCATCTGAATTCCAGGAACTCAGCCCAGGTATTGCTGCGGGTCACTGGACCTACTTCCATCAATTACTGCATATAGGTTGTAAGATGACAATTAGGGTAGGGATTAATCAGATTAAAGAGAATTGACACTTCAGATACACTCAACAATATTGCTAGGAATCTTAGCTGAATCCATCCTTTTGGATTCCTGATCATTTCTCTAGCAAACGGTTTCTTCCTAATACCACAATGGCTCCCTCTATAAAATATCTCTTCCATTACTCTTTCCCTCCATCCCTCCCCCAACTTGGCCTTCTAGATACCTCATATTCCCAAGCCCTATTTCCTCCTTCTACCCCTTCCCAGTTTTCCCAAGAGATCTTAACTATTATCCCTTCCTTGGATTCTCTTTGTGTGTGTCTGTGTCCATTAGATCCCCCTTTTGACCTAGCTTCTGTGGAGTAGTGAATTGTCCCCTGGGTAGCCTTGGCATTATGTATAATATTCATTTATGAATTAGTACATACTTTGTGTGTCTTTCTGTGTCTGGGTTATATTACTCAAAATTTTCTTTTCTAGTTTCATCCATTTTCCTGCGTATTTCAAGATGTCATTGTTTTTTAATACCTGAATAATGCTCCATTGTGTAAATGTACCACATATTAATTATCCATCCTTAAGCTGATGTGGGTATCTAGGTTGTTTACAGGTTCTGGCTATTACAAATATTGATATTATGAACATAGTTGAGCAAATGTCATTGTGGTATGATTATGCATCCTTTGGATATATTCCCAAGAGTGGTATTTCAGAATCTTCAGATCAATTCTCAATTTTCTGAAAAATTTCCATACTCATTTTCAAAGTGTCTGTACAAGTTTACACTTCCATCAGCAATGGATGAGTGTTCCCCTTATACAACATCCTCTCTAGCATAAGTTGTCACAGTGTTTATGGAAAAAGGTCTTAACTGACTTCATATTTGCCCTGATTTTTCAAAATATATTAATAAGTCAAGAAGCTAGACACCAAAATATTAAATAATCCAGTTATAAATAAGGTACAGATCTAAACAGAATTCTCAACAGAATAAACACAAATGACAACACAACTTTAAGTAATTGTTCAATATCATTAGCAAGCGTTTTGTAAATCAAAATGACTCCAAGATACCATGTGTTTGAATGATTTTATGTGATGTAAAAATAATTCCATTCATGTTGGGAAATTTAAGTACTTGTCCCTTATAGTTCTCTTCCTCCCCTCTCTGCTGTAGAAATTCTATCCTCTCAAGGTTGAGCACACTAGGTTGTTTTCAAACTTTCCAGTGCACAGTTCCTGTACCTTGACCCAAGGTGTGGGTGATGTATAACTTCTTCTATACTTAGTCCATCCCCTGGCTTGGGTATATAAACCCATTACTCTCTGTAATAAGCAGCAGCTTCTTCTTCACTTCTCATGGTGGTCTGTTAAGTGCTCCAATCCCAACACCCTCCTCCAGCTCTGTACTCTGGTCACAAGGTTATGGCACATTCACTTAAGAAATAGTGTGTTGCAAGGACAAATGAAGCTATTGAAAGATGAAGGGTGATGATCTGCTGTACCTTTTTGATCACTTGTCACTGGAATTTGTACTGAGAAAGATTTCAAGCATAGAAAGGCCTCTAAATTAATAGTATGTTGAAAAAGTGAAGTAGAGGAATTGTGTCACTAAGGCAAAGCATATATTCAGGCAAGAGTGTTTATTAGGGCTGAGCTGTATGATTCTTATGAAGTTGTTTTTCTCCCTTCTTCTCATACAGTTATTTTTATTCAAAGTAAAAGCTCTATATAATGAAGGAGTGGAGTAACATGGCTAGGTAGAGTGTGAAACTTTTAACTTTACTATAACCAAATCAAACTTCCATAGCATGAAGAAAATACTCTGCCACACTCCTTTTTAGATTGCTTCTTTTGTACTTGGTATATTTGATCAATATGGAGTCACCTTCCCATACATTTATCTATTAAAAGATGGAAGCTCAATCTACTGTGTCATGGGCCCTCCTGAATCATCAATATCTGTATTTATATGTTAAGATGAAATGGTTATTGGATATATTTTTTATGAGAAGCAAATGAAGAAGCTTCACCAGGAGAATCAAAAAATCACTGTTGTTCATAGCATCCTGTGCTATGTCTGTGAGGCTGTATCACAGAGGGAGGAAAAGAGAAGGCAACAATATTATTTGTTTCTTGGTTTTCTTGGGCTCTAGTAGTGGCAGAACCAGCAAAATTTAAGCTAAGATGTATCAGGACATAAATGGGAGATTTCTTTACTTTTAAAATGAAGTTCATTTTGCATTTCTCCTCTTTGCCTATGATGAGAATATAAGTCCATATCCTTATAAAAGTTTTCAGACAGGTGAGTTATGGTGGTGCTGGAGGCTCAGATAGGTAGATCACTAGATATTTCCCTCACATGCCTTTCCAAAATTGGAGATTATATAGGTAAATTGAGTTTCCTCCTAAGAGAATGATTTTTTTTAACCTTGTAGTATTCAATGTGTTATATATAGTAGGATATTACTCTGGGGATATCACAGTAATTTGGATGCATACACTATGCATTACAAAAAGTAATATTATTAAATGTTCATTGAATATGAATGTACATGACACAATGAAAAGACAAACATATCTGTCATGTCTACTGATGGTAAATATAATATAATTAAATATAAGTTGATATTTACTAAGAAGTTAGATAATCACAGAATTAGAAATTTAATACCTGTTACAAATTTGTTCTTATATTAAAACTTTTATGAATCATAATCATGCAAATTAGAGATAATGATAAAACATTTTAGTAGAAGTTCACCTTAAGCACCATGATTTAGGAAGAAAATGGGACCAGAGATCTGCAAGGATAACCCCCAATTAACAATCTAAGCAATAGTGGAGAGGCTACTTTAAATGCCTTTCCCTGATAATGAGATTGATGAGTCTTATATGTCATCCTAGAGTCTTGATTCAGTAGCTGATGGAAAAAAGAAGCAGACACACATAGCTAATCACTGAGGCAAACACCTGTAATTCTGTTGCAGAAAGAGAGAAGTGATTATCAAAGTGGTCAAGACCAGACTGGGGAAACCCATAGAAACAGCTGACCTGAACAAGGGGGAGCTCGTGAACCCTATACTGACAGCTGGGAAATCAACATAGGTCTTAAACAGGCCCCCTGAATGTTGGTGTCATTAAGAGGCCTGAACATCTATGGAACCCCTAGCAGTGGATCAATATTTATCCCTAGTGTACAAGTGGACTTTGGGAGCCCACTCCCCATTGAGTGAATCTGTCTCAGCCTAGGCACATGGAGGATGGCCTAGGCCCTGCCCCAAATGATGTGACAGACTTTGATGAGCCCCCATGGAAGGCCCAATATTCCCTGGGGAGAGAAAGGGCATGGAATGAGGGTTCTGTGGGAGGGCATTGGAGGATGGGAGAGAGAGAGAACTGGGATTAATATGTAAACTTAGATTGTTTCTAATTAAAACACAAAATAACAACAAAAGAAGAAAATGGAGTTTTACAGTTATTTAAGGTTATTTTGTATTTCATAGCCACATGTTTTGTGGCTGAAAATTGCAAAATTCTGAAAGTTCATAGAAAATTTTGTCTATGTTCCATAATACACATTTGCTTAACAAAACATTAAAATGGAGTCTAATGACTGTAGTTCTTCAAAAAATCATGTTAATATGAAGTTATAGTTGTCATTAAATGTGCTATATTAATCTATATTAATCTAGTTGTATTTAATTTTGTCAGTAATGAGTATTGCTTACTAGGGACTCATTGTTAATGTCATTGGAACTACTTAAGGATATATAAGAATTAAAAAATAATATTTTTACATACTAACCCATGTTTAAAGATTTTACTTACTCACCAATCAATCCAATTAAATGTTGAAAGATTTTGCTTAGTAGAACTAAAATTTTACTTATTTTCTAAGTCTCAAATTCAGTCCATCAGAAAACAACAGAATTGTAATAAGAATATTGTTGCTGGAGGACACCACATTGTTTTTAGTAGGTAAGATTGAATCATTATTTATTAGCTCATACCACTCTTCCCTTGGGTTTTATGTGGGTACCTAGTATCTGTACAGAATGTCAGATTGGATTCTGGAGCCATTATGTGCTTCCATTCCCTTCTTTCTTCATGCCCTAATGACCACTTGCTGGATAAAAGATTAAAATTCACATGTTACTTGTTTCCTTCTTAAAATAACTCACAGTTGCAGTTTGGATTCAATGGATCACTGTGGAGGGCTAGAAAGTATTTCCAAATATATATTTGTACTCCAATAATTTGAAGGTGATACAAATAATGAAGAATAAAAGCTTCTCAAGATACTAAGTGTTCTAAGATGAGGGTATCATGAATTTTTCTGGAACAATCTAACTTTCAAATAACAGAATCAGGAGCATGGACTGATACAAGGGGGGAGGACTTTGTGAATACTGAGATAGGAGGGATCTAGGTGCATGCCTAGCATTTTTGTTAGCTCTTGTACATGGAAAAAGTAAAGATTAATTTCCTTTATAAGAGGCCCTGGATGGTATGTGGCATTCGTGAGCATTATTTCGGCTTTTAATCTCACATGTTGGAAAAGGCTACACTTTGGGACTCTGTGTCATTGAGAGTAGAATCACATCAGAGAATGATCAAAAAGATGGTATCTAAAAGTTGTTTTGATTGATTTGCATTTCCCTGATAGCTAAAGATGTTGAACACTGTCTTAATTATCTTTCAGTATTTTTTATTTCCTCTACTGAGAATTCTATCTTTAATTCTGTATCCCATTTTTTAATATGGTTATTTGGTGTTTTGGTGACTAGTTCCTTGAGTTCTTTGTATATTTTGGAGATCAACCCTCTGTCAGATATAAGATTGGTGAAAATCTTTTCCTAGTCTGTAGGCTGCCAAATAGTCTTGTCAACTGTGTCCTTTGCCTTACAGAAGCCGCTAAATTTGAGGAGGTACCATTAATAATTGTTGATCTCAGTGTCTGTGCTACTGGAGTTATGTTCAGGAAGCAATCCATCTCCTATACCAATTTGCTCAAGGACATCACCCACTTTCTCTTTTAAAAGGTTTAGTGTGGCTGGATTTATGTTGAGGTATTTTATCCATTTGGACTTGAGTATTGTGTGTGGTGATAGTCATGGGTCTATCTGCAGTGTTCTACTCAACATCATCCAGTTGTGCCAGCACCATTTGTTGAAGATGCTTTCCTCCTATACCTTTAGCGTTTTTTTCAAAAATGAGGTGTTCGTAGGTGTGTGGGTTAATATCAGGATTTTTGATTCAATTCCATTGGTCTACTTTTCTATTTTTGTGCCAATACCAGGCTGTCTTAGGGACTATAGCTCTGTAGTTGAGCTTAAAGTTGGGGATGGTGATGCCTCCTGAAGTTCCTTTATTGTACAGAGTTGTTTTACTCTTGCCAAAATGGCTAAAATTAGAAACAGCAATGGCAACTTATACTGGGGAGGATGTGGGGCAAGGGGAACACTCCTCAACTGCTACTGGGAGTGCAAACTTATACAGCCATTTTGGAGATCAGTATGGTGGTTCCTCAGAAAAATGGGAATCAGTCTACCATATGAACCAGCAATCCCCCTCTTTGGCATATACCCAAAGGATCTACATCCATGCAACAAAGACATGTGCTCAACGATGTTCATAGCAGCAGTATTGGTAATAGCAAGAACCTGGAAGCAACTTAGGTGCCCCTCAACTGAAGAATGGATAAGGAAGGTGTGGCACATCTACACAGTGGAATACAACTCTGCGGAAAAAAACATAAACAAAACAAAACCAAAAAAAAAAAAAAATGAAATCTTGAATTCCACAGGCAAGTGGATGGAACTTGAACAAACCATGTAGAATGAGGTAACCCAGTCACAAAAAGAGTAACATGATATGTGCTAGCTCATATATGGATTTTAGACATAGAGTAAAGGATCACAACCTATTGTTCACACTGCCAGTGGAACTAGGATACAAGGTGTATTCTAAGAAATTCATATAAGGTCCCTCACAGAAGGGGGAAGGGACAAATTCTCCAAAGCACATGGGGAGTAGGGGTGTAGTGAGTGGAGAGGGAAGTAGGAGAAATAGAAGGAGATGACAAGAAAGCACATGGGACTAGGAAGAGTGAATCATGGGAGGAACAGAAGACATAAGAGAGAGAGAGAGAGAGAGAGAGAGAGAATATAAAAGAGGAAGCCCTATTATAAGATTGAAGAGAAAACTGAACATAAAGAAATGTCCAGAGACCTACAAGACTGACTCCAACTAACAATTTGAGGAACAGTGAAAAGGCTACCACAAATGTCCTTCCCTGATAATGAGATCAAAGACTCACTTATCTACTGTTATGGAGCCCTCGTGTAGTACCTGATGGAAACAGAAGCAAACACCCATACCTAAACACTGAACTGACTAGAATCCTGATACATAGAGGGAGGACAAGACCAGGCTGCAGAAACACATAGAGACAGCTAACCTGAACAAGGAGGAGCTCATGGGCCCCCAGACTGATAGCTGAGAATCCAGCTTGGGACTGACTTAGACTCCCTGAATATGTGTTCACCAAGAAGGCCTGAGTAGTCTAAAGGTCCTCATACAGAGGAACCAGGAAGTATTCCTGGTGCCCAAAAGGACATTATAGGCATGGAGAGATATTCCCTTAACCTATAGACAGGAGTGATCTCCTAGTACCTATTCCAAAAGACTTGACAGATTTAGATAACCCCCTGTGGAGGGGGGATAGGAGTGGGGGTTGGAGAGAGGGAAAGATGGAGGGAAAAAGGAAGGACATAGGGAGGGAGAGGTAGCTGGGATAGATATGTAAAATAAATAATAAATTAAAAAAATAATGAACAAGAAGCTAATGTATCATACTTCTACCTTTATCATGATATTAATAGTTAATTCTATAACTTGCATAAATTCTCCAGACATAATTCAAATCACCCAAGTGATTGGTGTTTTATAGCCTTTTTCTATGTGGGTACCTTGAATGTAATGTTTCCTAAGAGTTTAGAGGTATCTGTGTATGCAAATAGTCATGGAAAATCAATCACTCACAATTAAACACACTAAAGGCTAAATCTTGTTGGATATTGATGAGTAAATTCACTTGATATAATGTCTTTCAATATTTAAAGAATTCTATATTTGAACTATTTGTTTCACAATTCTCCTGTGGAGGTGAACAGAATTTGGACATATTAATACATCTCATTAAAATACAATGTAGCAGACTGTATATTTTACATATCTGTGCTAAAGAAAATGCTACAACGCTATGTGTACATTTAGATATGTTTACATGCTTCAAACACTGAATAAAGCAAGGGCAGAGGAATAAACATTAAAACATGACTTTTAAAATAAACAAAATGCATATTTTCTAGTTTTGACATCCTGTGAGTTTCCTCTATAAAGGACATCACAAATATTGTTCAGAAATGTTTTTCTGAAGAAGGTAGAGGAAATCATAAAATTGTGACCTATTCAAAATGCCAAAACAATAGATAGCTTAAAGATTTCTTTTCAGGCAAGTACAAAAAGAGACAGAGGATTTGCCAGGTGTTCATTATGGGTGAAGCAAAAAAGGAAATTATTCTGAGGGCACAAACAAAACTTACATAATGATTATGAACTGGTCAAAAAGAAAGTGTAGGCACATACTAAAATTGCTATGGGAGTGTTTGATTATAAGAAAGCACATATCAACCGTCAGATCTAGCAAAGGCAACCTGCTTTTCAAGAAAATCACTAAGAGTGTTTGCAAAAGAGAACAGAGGAAATTCAACAGTTTTATCTGGTAAACAAGCAATGGATATTTTTCAAGTCCTGCAATATCCTAAATATTTTCTATTTGGTAATATTTACAAGAAAATTTTGGTATGATCTGAATTTTAAATTCAGCTTCTGTTCCATTAGTGAATTTGCTAAATCTATAAATTATGAAGTTGCATTTTATATCATTAAGGTACCAGAAAACACCAAAATGTTTTTTTTAATTCAAGAATATTCAAACCTTTAAAAATTATTTGAGAATGCAATATAATTAAAACATTTCTCCCTCTTCATTCCTCCTCCATAACTTATTCCCATTTATGGCTGCCAACTCTCCTTCAAATCCATGCCACTTTTAACTACTTGTAATTATATGAATGCATTCCAAGTATAAATATATAATACTGTATATATACTGATAAATTTGTATAGTAATATATCTTAGCAGTTGACAGAGACAACTAAAGAAAACCACATTTCAAAATGAAGAATTGTGGACCCAAGTCCCATTGGAGACATCTACAAAATTCCCTGTTACCCATGTCGATATGAACACTGCAGAAGAAAGGATATATAAATATTGTACAAGCCAGAGGATACATTAGGTTACAGTGAAATTGTTTCTTCCAGAAATCTCAGAAGCAACACCCATTAAATCTAAGCAACATGACTACCTAAATATGAGGTGTACAAGCATGACAGCAATGGGCATACAGAAGTGAAAAGGAAAATGTTCAAAGGATTCAACCCTACATAAAGAACTACAAACAACTGAGGAAATCTAGAAGCAGGAGAGAATACTTTCTTCATGAAAGAGCCAGTTGGTTGCTTAGTGCCAAATGGTCAACCCTGATTACAAAAGACAAGTAGTAGAACAGAGCCTTTAAATATCATGACATTATAGAATTTCCTACCATCTTTCCCAAAGGCTCTCTGTCTCCTTTCTCAATCATCTAAAACTGAATTGTCTTGAGTGTTTTCTCTCTGAAACTTCATTTGTGAACATTATTTTCACTTTTTTGTTTATATTTTTTCCATCACACAATGCAAAACAAAGATGGTTTCAGTCTGGATCATGATTTTATTCCAAAAAATATTACACAGATTGTGGATGAAACTGTTGTTAAAATATTCTGTATGTAGTTCCTAAGAAGTTTTATGAGACAGAAAGGAAACCTAGGAAGAGAATTTAATTAAGTCTGTATTGAACACTAACTCCTAGTTTACAAAGTGAATTGATCATGTATAAAAACATAGCATTCTCTCTAAAAGCTCTGTAGTTTTTAAATATACATACAAACAGATATATAAATACAACTACCTACAGAAAATTGAAAAATTATGCAAAAATCTTTTCTAGGGTCATTATTGTTTATTTTATTTTAATTTTATTTTTACATATATTTGAAAAATCTTCCATGAAGATTAGTAATGTCTTTAAAAAACATCTTTATAGTGTTAGATGAAGCAAAAATTCATAATAATTATGAATACTCAGAGGATTATTTAGTAAACTAATATCTTAACAAAGTTTTAAATATCCGTTGCAAGTCCTTCTATCTGAAGAATGATAAAAAATAATATGTCTGCATATAATATTTTAAAAATTAAAGTAATTATTAAGTATAGTAACAGATACTTTAAGGAATATACATGCAGTGGAGATTCACATAAAGAAGTAAAATTGAAATAATAATTTTATTTTATTAAGACAAGATCTCAGGTAGCCTTGGGTGGACCTGACCATATGAACTTCTTGCCTCAAGTAGAGTTGTGCATAGTTTCTTGTCATACCCCATCATACATGGATTGAAATCTCCTTTTAGTCCTATATTCTGTACAAATAGCAACAGGTAAAAATACACTAAGCAATAAATTATAAGAAATATAAGATCTGATGATCTATAAAATTATTTATGATTCCTAAGTGTAGTGTGTCTGAGAGTGTCAGCCATTTTCACATCCCTCTTACATTTGCAATCTACCACGTATATTTGCAATCACCCTTTTAATCTCTTTATTTTAGTTTTCTGATGTCAGCATTGGTCAGAAAGTTTTAATTCTAGGACTTGGTCCATAAATGCCAATGACTGATTCTGGTTCTTTTCTTTGTTGCAATGGAATATGTGAGTCTTTTCCTTTGTAGTATGTCTCATATGTTTACCAAAATCGTGTCTATTATTTGATTACATTTTTCTGCATTGATTTCATGATTACTTTTGAAATAACCTTTACCCAGATAAATAGGAATAAGCTTGCAATTCCCAGTAAAAACAACATCAACTTTAGCAATGTTTCTTTTAGCATATCTTGATTCCATACTTTGATTATAAAACCCAACTGGATGGCATTTCCTTACCTATGGAATTGTGGTGGGGGGATGGGAGGGGAGGGTGGTTAGAGTGCATGTGAGAGGGCAGAGAGGATAAAAGGGAGGGAAGGACTGAGGTAAGAAGGAAGGGAGGGAGGTTGGGAGGGAGGGAGGGAGAGAGAGAGAACTGAGATCAATATGTAAAATAATAAAATTAAAAAAAAAATTCTTTGACTCCAAAATTTAAGTTCAAGGACAAGTTACTGGGGGAAAAGATTTCTATTTTTGTTTCCACAGAAAATGAAAAGATGTGGATTCCTTCCAGACTAATGTGGTTTGATCAAGCCAGAACACCTGAAACAGAGTACCAGGTGATCCTACATTAAAAACAGCTGGACAAAGCAGCCTTACAGACTACAACCAGGATTTTTGAATCTTCTTCGAATCCCCCATGACAGCGCCCCTTACCAGCAGGAAGTAGTTTGGAAAGAATGACGCCCAAATTCCCAAATATTGTCTATAAATGTTTGTTTTCATTTAAATGGACTTGATATATATATATATATATATATATATATATACATATATATATATATATATATATATATATATATATGTATATATATATATATATATATATATATATATATAAAACTTCTACAGGTACTTCTTAAAATAGTCTTAAGATTATGCCATTGAACTACATAAAAATTATTGTCTCTAAATACTTGTCTTCTCTTCAATTATGAAATTGGCTAGTGGTTATTATTTGAGACATCTTAGTAATAAACTATGTATGCTAGTTAGTTTATATCAACTTGACACAAAGTAGAGTTATCTGGAAAGAGGGATCCTCAGTTAGAAAATATCCCCTGCACTTTGGCCTGTGGGAAAAACTGTGAAGCATTTTCTTAATTAATGATTAATGTTAGAGAGCCTATCTACTCTAGACAGTGTTATGCATGATCTAATAATATTTCTTGAAGGTTGTGATAACAAAGGACTATAAGAAAACTAGCAAGCAATATTCTGACATCATCCATGCTCAGTTCCTGACTCCAGATTCTTGCCTTGAATGTTTTCTCTGATTTCCTGATGATCGACAGAAAGAGTAAAATTAAATATCCTGCACATCCTCAGGCTGGATTTATCCAAGGATATTTATCATGGCACTAGAAATCCTAAAGCAGACAGTGCACCTATATCTTTTTCATGCAGAACATAATGATGGGAAAATATGTCCTAAAATTGGGGTTTGGTACTTTATGATTCAAACCTCATCCACAAAGTAGTTAAAAGCAAAGTATTGTTTCTTACACTTTTTCTATTTTTAGTGTTTATTCTCCTATAGCCTTACCTTTCAGTACTTAGAATTTCTTTAAAATCCAACTTCATTGTTGGTTTTTATTGTTTCCCCATATTCTAAAACAGGGTAATGGCATGTTTTACAAAAGACAAGTTTTTAATTAGTCTCAATAATAAAAACCTGGAGACAGACATAGAGGAAAATTCTGAGAGATCAGAGAAAAGGAGCAAGCCATGGCCAAATCTTGCTTCCTTATCATCTCAGCAAACAAAAGAACAAGTTCTTCTTTCTCCCTGCTTATATACTGTTTCCACCCAGTTATCTTAGTTCCTGTCTGTCTGTCTGTACAGACCTCCTGACCTCTATGGTGAGCTAGTGTCAATCCATTCTCTGACCTTTAGAGCCTCTTTATTTGTAAAAGCAAGATATCACCACATGTCTTGCTGTGGTGGGGTGTACACCCCCCACGTAAAATTATGACTCATGTTTAGAATATGATCAAAGGTTTTAAAAAGATATTTTAAACAAAATTCCCAAGTAAATATCTCTTATTTTTTTTGGGGGGGGGGATATACTAAAGCCTTTTGTCAGAATTTAGGTTGCAAGTTCAGTCTCTAAGAAGCAGGTGAATCACACCTTAAGATAAATTTTAATGTTTCCAATGGGAAATTAATTCCCCTCATATTTGGGTCTTATTTAACATCAAAATATGGGAGTTTACATGGTAAAGCATCAAAACTCTTCAGAGATAGAGGTACCATTAAAAATAAAAATAAAAATGTAATTTCTATGTAAAAAGCCAAAGGAAATCCACAAATGTACACAAACCATGATTAACTATACTTCTCTTAGGTACTATAAATCCTATTCACACAAAAGATGAGTAGTGTCTAATTCCTCAGAGTTACTCATGAGTCATTAATTTGTACAAAGTAATCAAAAAATATGACACCTGTAAAAGTTTCTTTAAGTTATAAAATCAAGATAGACAGTAAATTGACTCAATGGGTAACAATACTTGGTACCAAGCCAGAAAGCTTGGGGTACCTCCAAAGAACTCATGTGGTAAAAGTAAAGAACTGACTTCCACGAGTTGTCATCTTATGTCCATACCTTTCTGTTGTTCCAATGCTTTCAAAACACACACACACACACACACACACACACACACACACACACACACACACTTCACATTTGTGGAAAACAAGGCATTTTTTGTGTTTCTTCTAAATCTCTATGAACACAGAAAATGGAACAGAGAGAGTATATGAGCTGAAGCAAGGAGAAAGACTTCAAAATACCATCTTCTTTCAGATATTCCAAACATAAATTCTTAACTGCGGTTATTTGCATTTGACCAGCATAAGTTGGTCTTATCAACAATCAGAAAACCAGTATGCTATCGTAGCTTATGCATCTAGAACTTGAACAATTAAGAGTTAAAGTCCATCTTCACATGTGTCAGGCTTAGCCTCATATAACAAGAACAAATTTAATCAACAACTCCAAACCAGAAAACCCCATGTAAATTCATAACGAATATTCTGGAAAGTTCTCCCCCTTTTCATACCTTCCCATGGATAGTTCTTTCCTTCAATATTCTGAAACAAAATTTACTACTTGTATACACTTTCACTCTGTAATAGAACTTTCTAATACCTTGTAAAACATATTCAATATTAATTTCCAAAAATATATATTTAGAAACAACATATTTGAAAGAGTAACCATCAGAAAATACTTCTAGTGATGAGTACCCATTTTGAAATATGACTATTCTTTATTATGTAGCCAAGGTTTTGTAAGACTGAAAACTTTTTCCTCTGCTGTAAACTTTCAGACACTATTAGCTAAAATGAGCAAAGTGAAGCTGGTAATAGTTACTGTCCTCTTAGCAAAGAAAGTTATTGCTTTTTGTGAGCTTCACTTGCTCTCATACAGCCTGAGGCTGTGAGATTAGGCTGACCATGAAGAATTCTGTTAGGCTTCAACAGAGGGCTATTAATGGTGTTTTAGGCTCATGAATTGGCAGATAATCCTCCCGAGTGTGCAGACAGACAGAACACATAGAAGGAATATGGACATTGATGCCCTATGACAATACTTTCCTATAAACACTTGATGAGGCAAAGAAGGCAGACAACACACACACACACACACACACACACACACACACTTCACACTTCACACTTGTGGAAAAAAAGACACACTGGGAGAGATTTTCTTTTGCTTTTTAATGAGTATCAATGCAAAATCATTATTTGTCATTTCAATAGGGAACACTTAAAATACCTAAAATAGTGGAGTTTATTCCCCAATGTCATTCTGCAAATACTTTCTTTGTCTTAGAGGTACCTTTGTAAATGAAAAATGGTTTTGTGATCACACAAATACATTGCAATATTATTATAATGTTTAATTTGATACCATAAAACATGTTCAAAATCCTACATTTGTCATAATTAAAAGAAAGTAAAGCATCAATTATGAAAAAATAAAACAGCATGTATATAAATCTATTTCAGAAATTTGTTTAAAGATACTTGTAAAGCATGATCAGTTTTTTGTGCTTCCTGTATATATATTGCTCTGTTTCTACTGTCTCTTCAACTTCTTATTTGTTTCTAGAGTTCATATGAAATACAAAGAGGCAAGTCTCTCACATACAATATCCATTCTGTGCTTTTTATGCTTTGGTTAAACAATGACAAGAGAGGATTATAGTGCCAGTAAAATGAAGAGCAGACATTTATCTATTTATATCTTTCCCTATCCAAGGTCACTGGGACATAAGTACATATATATATATATATATATATATATATATATATATATATATATAAAGTACTTTGAGCTTGTGAACATCAGAGAACAGTTTAGTTAAGCTAAAACATATACGACAATTTTAATAAAATATTGTAATTGATATATGTTTACTCCTCAAAATAATAATATAGTCAGTATACTACTAAAGTTATTGTATGTCAAAATCAAAATTTTATTCACAACTGTCCAGTTTGTCTAACTTGTTGATTTGAGTGAACATAGTGAGAGTATTACAATAGATGAAAAAGAAGTTTTGGTGGTAATAATGTCTTTTATTTAGAATATTTGTTTAAAATGGCTATATACCTTTCAACCTAAAATATATTCTCTAAAATTAAAAAAGTAATTCAATGAGCAAAATATTCAGTGGGTTTACATGTGTACATAGTGCAATAAAATATCCTTGATACCTACTAGACTTTAAAGATTTGGCTCTCATTAGAAGCAGAAGCAAGAAGAAATTAATGTTATTGAACTGAAAATAATAATTTTGCATTTTTCTAATGAATTTCTGATTTAGTATTTAACCTCTCTGAGTTATTGTTACCTGAAAAAATAATATAAAATTCTTGTTATTGTCATAGGCCTTCACTTTTTCAAGTTACATATAATTAACACTAGCTTTGTTGCAAGTGACATAGAATTAATGCTGGCTTCTTACATTCTTAGAATAAAACTTTTAAGACTATCTTTTAGTGAGAAAATTTTATATTTTGCTTTAAAACATTATATTGTTAAGTAATTCTTATTTTTCATAATTTGATCTACCTCTTTCTTAAAACTAAGAATACTGAGTATGAAGAGACCAGCAACCTGTTGACATTCATTTCTAGTAATACTCTCTTATGCCTCATCTAATGTCAATGGGCTAACTCCAGGTAGGGAGGGGAACATACTCTTGGGAGGCTATCTTCTTATTGTATGCTGAAGTATTACATTCTTATTAAATTTAAGACCAACTAATCAAAATGATGGCTCATTCAAGAAAATCTACCTAGAAAGGTTATAGATATCCAATGTGTCTTTGTTTCTGTGGGCATATGTGCTGCTTATGTTGGCATCATCTTGGGAATTCAATATTTATCTTATTTTAAACATAGGCTGGACCTCCTATTATGTTCAGTGTTTGTTAACTGTTACAGCAAGTAGCACCTGATCTTAGTGCCAAGACATTATTAGTATTTATTTTCTGCTTATATTTCAATGTTTTCTTTATTTTAAGATCAAACATTTTTAATAATTTTTCCATACACAGTTCTTCCAACCCTCTCCTCCCCTCTAGCCCACCCCCAATCCTCTTCTCCCCATGGATAATGGCACTCATGAGGAGTCAACAAAGTCTGACACAATAGGTAGGAGAAGGCCCAAGGCCCTATGATGGGTTACCATGCTCAGCCATATTGAATGGGGAAAGGCTTTGGGCCTCTATGGAGACTCCAGGAGACTGGACTTGGCCCTCCATATGTGTGAGACAGTTGTGAAGCTTGAACTATCAGAGGGGGCCCTGGCAGTAGGACCACAATAAAAACTTTGTACATGAACTAGCCTGTTCTATAGTTCATGAGTTTTCACATGATTGGTTCAGCAGTCTCTGAACCTCTCCTCCTGACCTAGGCAACCAATAACCTTTTTCTGTAAGCAGCTCAGTGCCATCTTTGACTGGTTCATGTGCCCTACACATGAGTGTGTGATTAAGATCAGTGAATTCAATTCTTTTACATTGATTCACTTTTCTGTTTTTATGTCAATAGCAAGATATTGTTATTATTATAGTTATATATTAGAGTTTGAAGTCTGGGATGGTGATGCCTTGGAAGTTTCTTTATGGTACAGGAATGTTTTAGCTATTCTGTTTTGTTTGTTTGTTTGTTTTTCCATATGAAGTTGAATATTGTTCTTTCACTGATCTTTCAAACCATTAAAAATATTTTAATGGTTTCTCTGATTGCAGTCTTTAATAGCTGGCCATGGGATGAGCTGTAATTTCAAAATATTTGCTTAGTTCTTCCATAACTTACTCATTTCTATTCTATTATTGGGAAATTTTAGACAACTGAATGTGCTTGCTCTGCATCAACCCAAACTCATTGTAGAGCTTCCTGGGACCTTTGATTATCCTTCCTTTCCTGTTTTTACCTCTACCTAATGGGTATCTATTTACTTAATATTAATATTTATATTGATCAGGTCAATATTTATATTGACCTAAAAGCTGTTTTTATTTATTTTCCTTATGGTAGACAGATGTATATACATGCTATTTTAGGTAATTGTATGTATGTATATTGTATTTACTATAATTTTATCTTTGTGTTTTATTTGGCAAATTGTATGCATGCCAAACATTTTTGCATCACTTAGCACTGTTCATAGTTCACAGAATAAACTATGAGATCAATGAATTTTTAAAAGACAATCCACAATTGGATCCTTTTCATTTCTGTTTTAAGAACTGTATATGTTAATTGTTGTTCTCCCCATTATTATTAAATTTTCATTATTAAATTTCTCATTATATTTTGTAGTATTTGTGATGAATATATTTTATAAAATATAAAATTACGCAAATTTATATTATTTTAAATTAATATAGATCACATTTTAAGGGTCACATATTATTCCTTTTTGTCTTTCACATCACTCAATTATTTGTTCTAGAAATATGTTTTATCTTGCCATTTAGCTGGAATTTCCACTCAAAAAATCACTTATTACTCTAACTATACAATGTTTTCCAACATACCCTTCTTTGTGAGTTTAAGGTGGCTTTTAACACTGCTTAGTATTTGCTAATTTAGACTTTGTGTACCTAGTCTGTGAGACCATACACTTCTAGCTTCATTGCTATTTCTGCAGCCTCCAATATCCTCTATCTTTCTCTGTCACCAATGAGACATTTTTAGCTTGTACAAACATTTTTTGAACACATACAAAAACATACAGTCTCATTTATTGATCCATATCTTTTATGGATCTATCACTCATGTCTTTTTGTAGTCAGTTGGGTAAATAAAGCTAAATATTTCTAAGCAATTTTGTTTCCCAAATGCTCCACATTTCACCTAATAATGTCACACATCCTACTTTATGAGCATGTATAGGAGACATGCATATGTGACATACTTCTGTATTTGTACATGCTTCTGTTATCATCAATTTTTTCACTTTTATAAATAATACATTTACTTTTTTGGACTTTAAGAAGAGAAAGCTTTCTCTTTCCTTACTCAACTATATAATTCAGACCTCTATTTGACTTGTCTTTTGTCATACCACCTTAATTCAACACTTACATTTCTGTCTCAAATTCACAAAAGAAATGCAATACTGTGAATATACTTACAAACATCATAAATGCATTTATTCAGCATAGTTATTTGAAGACATGCTTCACTTCTTTTCTTTGTAAAGCTTTTCACATTTTTGATGGGCCAGGTTCTCCACACATAAGTCCATGTCTCATTTCAACCTCATCTACTTATAAAAAAAATTGATTTATTTTGCAATAAGCTATATTCATGTTTCTTTATATAATTTAATGTTCCTAAAAATTGAGACATCTTGTCTGTCTTATCATCATCTGTAATGATACAGCACATACACACTCTGGCTACTGAATTTAGAATCATGGATGTCCTAATATTTAAAGCACAAACTAGGCAGTACTTGAACATTCAATGAATGAATGAGTTCATAACAGTCTTATAAATTGGTTTCAGATGTTTTAGATTGTCTTTCTACACAGACTTGAAGACTAACATTACAATAGTACACAACACTCAAAATATTTGTGGTACTTTACCAGTTTCCTAATTTACAATGATTTAAGAACATTTTAAACAACTAAGACTGATAAAATATTTTTAGTGGGTAAGAGTTTAGATTGCTGCCATTTTCTGAGTGCTTTACAAATGTCAATGACTGTCCTCAATCCCAAACATATCTGACACCACGATGTTGTCAAAAGGAACCGTATCACAAATGTAGACACTGTGTCCTGCTCATACTGTACAAGTAAAAACTCTACAGTTTCAAAAAGTATAATGTTATATAACAAATTCTATAATTGTATTTGCCTCAAAACCCTAAGCCCCTAACTCATAGCTTAAGTGGAATTTTATTTATCTTGATGCAAAATAAATTGAAATATTATTTATAGTCATTCACTCAAGTACCAGCCTTTGCTCTTTTCCTGATAAAATGATTCAGAACTTTTAATAATGATTATAATTAAACAATGATATTTTTGCCCATCTGTTTTATGAGACAATAATCCAATTTGTAAATCGCTAAACCAGAAGGCCAAAGGCAGTGACGTTTATCACAGCTAGAGAATCAGATTATCACATAGGAAAGATTCTTGGTAGTCTTATTAAATGATGTATTTCTCAGGTGTAGCAGTGTTCCATCCCACATTTTAAATTCTTTAATGGCAATGTTAAAAAAAGAAAGGAAGGATGCTACTTCTATTACATATGAATGATAAAAATCTGTCTAAATGACTGAGAGAATTAATATCCAAAAGTAAAGCATGCCACTGAGGATCAAGGTAACACAGACTATTACTATCCACTGTGTTTAAATCAATTAATGTCACTTAATTTCAATTTGAAAGAGAAAGTTGCGTACTTTCATTGTAGTGGGTAATTAAGTCAAATATAAAAATAAAATTGTTGCATTCATGTTTAATTCTGTAAAACTATGCCTATTCTGGTAATCATTTGTTGTATTTACATCTATGGATAAAGGACATGCATTGCTGTTGTTATTATTTGTAGTCCCGAATATATAACAAAAGGTCTCTTGCATGTTAGCTACCCATTTTACATTTTCTTACTGTTATCATTTTTTTTAAAAATCCTTATATATGTATTTCTGACTTACAATGTGTGTAAAACTTGGAGAAATAGATTAGTTATTATTGTCAGCTAACAAAAAGTACTGTATCTAGGTAAGTACAATTTTTACTGCTATTTTATCAGATGAAAAATAATATATATCATCTTTTAACATTACTGATATATTCCAGAAAGTATATATTCAAATTGCCATCTTTGATTCCTAAGTTTTGTTGATTTATTTTTAGGTACAAATCAGTTGATTTAAAATTGCCATTTAATTTTAGGACATACCAGCCTCAATATAGAACACAGCATCTCTGTATGTGTTATTTGGGGCACCGCAGTGAGACCAGACTGGCGGAAAACCTACTCATAACTTATGGCACCGAAAAATGGCTAATAAGAACTTTAACTTAAAATTTAACAAAGCTAAAGAAATGGTTTTAGAAATAAAAGAACAAAGACAAGCAAGGCTTCTTGATAGCAGCATGTTTCTCTGTTGAACTCTGTTTTGCTAGATTCAAACAGAGATTTGGGCAACTCCTTTAAGGGCATTTTCCTGACTCAGCAAAAGAGGCAAAAACAAAAAACAAAAACAACAACAAAAAAACAACAACAACAAAAAAAAAACAAAACAAAACAAAACAAAAAAAACACATGGCTTTTTAAGAAACTCTGATAACAATTTGTTGGTATGTATCAGAGCTGGCAATGGCAATGACCACATCTCCAAGCCATCAACATGCTGCTGGTTGGCAGTGCAGACCAAGGCGGTGAGCACAGCTCTCAGTTCTGGCAGTAAAGGTGCCCGACACCATCTTGGATAGACTGTGGCTGAAACAACTATGGCTTTCATATTAGCGATGTTGTTGTTTATCAGATAAAAGACTCATGGCTACAAAAAAGAAAAAGATTTACAATAAAGACAGATTCACATTAAGAAAAACCACTAAAGGTTCACAGTGTATTTTAAAATATGCATAGGATTGGGAGAGAAAAAGAATAAAATGGTTTTAAAAAGACAGAGTTGAGCTGAGCACTTGGGTGACAGAGGCAACCAGATCTCTGTAATTACAAACTAAACCTGGTATGCAGAGTGAATTATAGGACAGAGAAACCCTTTCTCAAATAAATAAATAAATAAATAAATAAATAAATAAATAAATGTAAAAGAAACAAAGTAATAAAAAAGCCACATAAAGATGGAGAGAATCTAGAACTGTATGTTATTATATTGTCTTTATATCATTTGACTGCTGTGAAAATAACAACTGTTAAAACAATTGCTTCTGAATCAATCCAATTTATATATTTTAAAAATTCTTTGACTTCAAAATTTATGTCTAAGTACAGGTTACTGGGGAAAATGATTTCTATTTATGTTTCTACAGAAAATAACATGGTTTTATCAAGCAAGACCTCCCGAAGCAATGTCCACGGGACAATGCAGCCTTGCAGACCACTACAGCTAGGATTTCTGCATCTTCTTAGGATCCTCATGATAGTGCCCCCTACCTGCAGAAAGCCATTTGGAAAGAACGACGCCATAATTCCCAAATATTGTTTATAAATGTTTGTTTTCATTTATATGGGGTAGGATATAAACAGTTAGTAATCACAACCAATCTCTTTTTCAAGGTAAAGAGGGAATTATGCTATAGATATGGATACTGGTTGTTGGAATGGATTTTCATTTATTGATACAATTGAAGGTCAATTTGGTTATGTGAATATTTTTCCTTTTGTTTAGGTATGGTGTTTATATAGCTCATTTAGAAATGTAATGTATAATATAGTACAGATTATAGATAATTATCTATTATAGTTAAAGCTTAGAGTTAAATTATTTAGGTGTTTCAAGATACACAGAGATGAGATATATTTGAGATAGATAGGCATTTTTCAAAGCTTTCAAAGAACTACAGAATATGGCATTTAAAATGGTTTAGGGTTTTTCTTGACAGTGAGGCATAAATGCTCCTGGCAACACCACCTGTGTCAGAAAGGAAGATGGATATCAAAGAAATGCATTATGGAGCTTGCTTTCAATATGGCAAGAGTACCCATTTGAACAAGATACCGCTATTGTCCGGACTGTTTGACTTAATGACATATAAATAAAACATGCAGGACCCCAGGAACTTGACTGATGATACATGATGGACAGTGCTACAGTGTTCCTGTTTCAAGGAAGAGTCTGCCAGACAGACTGCAGGACATGAAGAAAATTGACTGACAAAATGCCAATACAGGTGAACAGTTTAAAGTTTCATACTTCGCACAGGAGTCTGCCAGACATACTATGGCCTATGGGCTGAAAATGGAAGATTACAGAAGAACTTCAGGTGACTGACCAGGCAGTGAGTTGTCTCTGTCATTTCTAGAATATATATATATTATCCTTCTGCGGTGTCTGAAGGAGTTGAAGACAGTTAGTTAGGTTATAGCTTTCTTTAGTTAGGATTACAGATAAGTTATATACAAGACTTTACACTCACAAAGATAGGATAGATGACAAAATATTTAAATCTTTCTAAATGTTTAAGGACTAAACATTGTTAACTGGGATTCTTATTTGATAACTGTTGTGTGATACATTTTGCTATGCTAAAGTTAAAACCATTCTTTTTATTTTAGACAGAAAAGAGGAGATGATGGGAGATGTCATTCTGTAAATATGTTTCTCTTATTGGTTAATGAATAGTGTAATGTTGGCCAATAGGAAAAGAAGATGGGAGGGACTAGGAGACAAGGAGGAAAGAGGAAGGAGTAGGGAGGGTCAGCATATAGCGACTGGAGAGAGCAGATACCGGCCCCACTTTCTGGTAAAATAAGACCACGTGGGAATACTTAGATTAATAGAAATGGGTTAATAATTAAAACAGAGAGAAACAAGTAACTGGCATACAGCAGTTATATCAAACACAGTTTAGAGTTAAGTTAGATAGGTTTTTCAAGATACACAGAGATGTATTTGAGATAGATAGGCATTCTTCAAACCTTTCAAAGACCTACAGAATATGGCATTTAAAATGGTTTAGGGTTTTTGTAACAGCGAGACATAATTTCTCTTGGCAATACAACCTGCACCAGAAAGGAAGATGGAAGATGAACATCTAAGAAATGTTTTATGAAGTTTGCTTCCAATATGGCTAGACTAGCCATGTGGACAAGATACTGCTCTTGTCTGGACTGTTTGACTTTGTGATGTATAAACTGGACATGCAGGATCCACAGAAAAGTGACTGACTGCTGATTCAAGATAGACATTGCTACAGAGTTCCTGCTTCATGAAAGAGTCTGCCAGACAGTCTACAGGACACAGAGAAAAGTGACGGACAAACTGCCAATACAAAAAGACAGTTTAAAGTCTCCTGCTTTGCTGAAGAGTCTGCCAGACACACTATGGCATATGGTCTGAAGATGGAAGGTTATAGAAAAACTTCAGGTGGCTTACCAGGCAATGAGTTGTCTCTGTCATTTCTAGAGTTTATATACTATCCTTCTGTGATTATAGTTTTCCTTAGTTAAGCTTAAAGATAATTTACATATAGGACTTTAACTCACAAAGATAAAATAGATGATGGAATATTTTCTTCAAATCTTGCTAAATGTTAATGGACTAAATAGTGTTAACTGTGATTCTTATTTGATAACTGTTGTGTGATATATTTTGCTATGTTAAGGTTAAAACCCTTCTTTTTATTTAGACAGAAAAGAGGAGATGATGGGAGATGTCATTCTGTATATATATGTTTCTCATACTGGTTAATAATAAAGCACTGTTGGCCAATAGGAAAGGAAGAGAGGAGGGACTAGGAGACAAGGAGAAAAGAGGAAGTAGGAGTCAAGATGGAGAGCCTGGAGAGAACAGAACCACCATTCCTCCGCTCTCGGTAAGACCACGTGGAAATACATAGAAATGGGTTAATAATTAAGACAGAGCTAGCCGATAAGAAAGTAGTACCTGGCCAACAGCATAATATCAAATACAGAGTCTCTGTACATTATTTGGGACAAGACTAGGCAGCGGCGGGCGGAAAAAAACGTACGCCTTACAAATAGCCTTATGAATAAAATTTTATTAGAATGCACTTGGGTCTTAATATTATAATTGAAGAAAACATGGTTCTGACTGAGACTGTATAGCCAGGAACATCTAAAATACTTGAAGATCTTTGATGGGAGATGTCATTCTGTATATGTTTCTCATACTGGTTAATAAATAAAGCACTGTTGGCCAATAGGAAAGGAAGATAGGAGGGACTAGGAGACAAGGAGGAAATAGGAAGTAGGAAGGAGGAGTCAAGATGGAGAGTCTGAAGAAAGCTGTATGCCGCTGGCTCCCCGGTAAGAGAAATACATAGATCAGCAGAAATGGGTTAATAATTAAGGCAGAGCTAGCCAATAAGAAACAAGTAACAGGG
This sequence comes from Phodopus roborovskii, assembly GCF_943737965.1. Taxonomy (NCBI): domain Eukaryota; kingdom Metazoa; phylum Chordata; class Mammalia; order Rodentia; family Cricetidae; genus Phodopus; species Phodopus roborovskii. The sequence goes on from NW_026126447.1 coordinate 13,380,237, forward strand.
CCAACAGCATTGTATCAAATACAGAGTCTCTGTGTGTTAATTGGTGCTGGCGCGGCAGCAGGACAAGACCAGGCAGCAGCAGGCAGAAAAACCCGTACTCCTTACAGATCTTTTATAAAGACTTTATTGTCAAAAATAAGGTTTTCCAATATAGTTCAAGGACACTGTACACTTGAACTCATAGAGCATTTAACTTCAATCCGGACCTGTACAGGTCCAAAACAACCAAAATTTCAGCATGGGAGGACTTCAGAGATGCCACTGTGATTGAGAGTATGTTCTACTGTTCAGTGAGCTCTAAATGGCCCCCAGCATCCATCCACTCTGGGTAGCTCACAAATTCCTGTAACTCTAGTTTTAGGTATGTCTAATGCCCCAAATACACTATATCAAAATATATTGCATAATCTATAAAATTCACAAATAGTATAAAGATGTATTCAACTACCACATGATTTAGCAGTTGGTCTCTTGGTATTTTTTTTTCTGAATTGTTGAAAATTTATCTTTACACCCAATATTAGAGGATCTTAATTAGTTAATTAATTAATTAATAGCTTAAAGCCAAAAACGAAACAGATGTGCTATAATTATGAGTTGTTTTACATCATACCAAAAAATACCACTCAACACCAACTCTGAAGTAATTAATAATGCACAGAGCATAGATAAATCATTAAAAGCTTTGGCTATCCTCTTTATATACAGAATCATTGCATCTTACCAAGTGTACCTCTAATTCCACCCAATCTCAATCCTCTCCACTGAAACTGAACTTTATTTCTGAACTTTTATAGCCTTTATGGTTCCTAATTATGAAACTGGTTAAATGATCCTAAGCAATGTTATAATTCATGCATATATTTAATATATTTACAAATTCAATATCTATTTGACAATCATTTTCAGCAGTTATTAGTCTTATTATACCCGTTATACCCTCCTACACAAGATCTTACTTTTTGAGCTAAGAGATATTTTAGAGTTCACAGTATTTCAGAATGGAAGGAGTACAATAAATGTTTTAGAAAATATGATGCCTTTAGACAAATAATGCTCTAATTAGGTTTCTAAATAAGGAAACCAATTCAATAATACTACCTAGCTTTAGCATTTATGAAATATAACAGTGACCATCATGGCAAGATATTGATGAAGGTACAGTAAGTGGCACTCACATGTAATGGGTAAACACAGTTGTCTAATTGGACTTAAGAGCCATTAATCAATAGGTAAATCAGCTTTTTTGCTTATTAACTATTTCTTAAGAGAATCTACTACTGCCACATGTTAGGCCAGCATAGTTCCACACTACATTTTAAATCCTACCCTAATATCAACATTAACAACTATCCCTCATCAAATTAACTGTTTACAATAAGTGGAGACCATCATAGAAAGTCATAACTGGATACCATATAGTGATAACACATCATGAGGAGCCCAGCACCAACAAATAAAACTGCATGACTACTGTTGCATCTATGGATAAAGGAACATCACAGAAAAGGAGGTGGAAAGACTGTAAGAGTCAAACTACCATGATGTTCTCTGTAAAACAGTCTCTCCTAGAAATGGCTGCATAATCAGGACTGGAATGTCAGCATTAATGGACAAATTAACACTGAAGAGAAAATTATTGAAGAATCCCAGCCTTTAGTAAAGAGCTACAGGTATCGAATGACTGCTGGAGAAGGAGAATTAGTAATACTCTCCAATAAGCATGATACTCTCTATTGGTTATCTAATGTAGAACAATCAACCATGAAACACACTATACATACATAAATACGTACATACATGGAACTCACAACTGTAGATATACACGTATATATTACATATACGCATAAATATGCAAATTAAAAGACACTGTAAACTTGAGAGTGGTGGGAAGGGTTCAAGGCAAGGTAGATGGGAGATTCTGAGAAAGGAAACAAGAAGGAAAAATGGCAAGATTCTATTTCAACTAAAAACAAAGTATATTTGGATGTGAGGATTGTCTTTCATGGCTGATCTAATCAATTAAGACACATGCAGTCAAATATATGATAGAAAAATGGTAGTAATGATGGAGGAGTGTGGTAAGCCTGGTAATATTACGAAAGAATGTATAGCAAGATTTGAACAAGTTCATTGCTTTCATTTCCCTAATACTTGGTAAATCCTATGAAGGCAGACTGAATAGCTATCACATGAATTTATTTAATTGGCCACTTAATTTAAAAAGTAATATAATATCCTACTAATTAAATAGAAGCTTATTTTACAAAATAGTCTGAAACAAAAGGAGCAAGTTACCTTAGAATCTCTTTTCCTACATATGAAAGAGAATAACAGGAGGTGGAATTCTGTATTGCTTCCATGAAATACCATTAACCTCCACATTTTGAAAGATGGTTATACTAGAACAAAGCAAAACTTGCATTCTGGGTTATTATCATGAAACATGGGAAGAATGAACATCAGATAATTTTCAATATATATTACCTTTCAGCAGTTTCTTATGTTTGGTTGAAAGCTACAAAAAGTATAGCCTTCACATAACCTACTGTATGAACCTGTAAGTGCAATCAGGAAATAAAATTGTGTTAGTGATATGCATGTCATGCATGAGAAAATTTTAGAGATGATTTGTTTTTATGCAAAGCTAATAGTTCATATTGTAACTCATTTTTTCTATAGAATGTCCCTGAAATTTTAAATTATTTATTAATGCCATGTATGTACCATTATGGTTATAAATATTCATCATGCTGCCATAACCCCCTTATGTCTTTCCAGAAAAGCAGATTTTTGTGTCTCTTAAAATTTTCATCTTTTAAAATAGCAAGAGAGTACTATCTTAGCTTGTCACTATATATCAGAAACACACTTTTCCATCAGCAATTGCAGATATCATGGTTGAAATTATCTGTTAAAAGAAAAAAAGATGGAAAGTATATTTAATCAAAATTGCCTTTGAACTATCAACCTTAATAAAAACATGGAGTCAGGAGATGAATGTACTATCGTAAATTAGATGAAGCAAGTGCAGAGTTTTAGAAAAGCATGATTGACAAAGGGGTGTGATGTCATAGAAATAAACTATGGATGCAGTTCTGTAAGATGTTTGTTAGATTCTTCAATGCAATAGCATATGATATTTTTTATTTTGTCTTCAGTCTGGGGCAAGATACTTGATACAGGAAGCCACTGACAGTGCCCCTTTCAGCTCCAAAACTTGCTTTCTGGATGAAAGCAGATCTGTTCCCACAGAAAACCTATCATGAGAAAAGGGTGATAAGGTGGTATAAGTGGGGACCATACCTTCTATATCTATTGCAGGTCAAAGTATGGAGCAGTCAAGGCACAGCACGCACGAAAGCAGTCTATAATTTAAAAAAAAAGTTCTGACTTCTTTATATTATGTGCCTTTTAAGGTTCCAAGAGTTGACACTTCAATTTGTGTTTAAAATATCATGGGTAAATTTGTTTGTTCACTAATCCATTGAAGGGCATGGTTTGATTCAAATAGTGTCAAATAAAAATGAAATCCTACAAATTTCATGTTCAAATTTTGTGTATAAATAATTTACATGTGTTTATTTGAGTAATTCCTTGCATTTGTGTGTGTGTGTGTGTGTGTGCAATCAAATATGTGTGATCAGTAAGGGTACTAAAGACCAATAGAAGTGATTTCTCCTCTATTCATTTTAATAGAGCTGGTATTCCTGTTAAATTTTGTGCTTCTGTGTTAACTTGAGTATTTATTTATATTGCCATCACTCAAGTCCTGTTTATGTAGCCATTTTTCAAAGAAGCTGCTTCATAGCAAATTTCCTGTTCACATTGCTTACAGTCTTTCTGCCCCCTATTCTCTGATGTTCCCTGATTCATAGATGCAGGAGATATGATTTAGTTGTATTTGAAAGGCTCATGGTCTGCTATCTCTGTGTTATTTTCAGTTGTGGTTTTCTATGATGCTAAGCATCATTTCTAAACCATCATAATTTCTTTCTATATCATAGCCTTATAATCACAGATAAGCAGGGTTGCAGAGATAGTACAGCCATTAAATGCTAGGCTCACAAGCAACATATAATCACAGATAAGTATAGCTACCACCTGTCTTCAAACTTTTAATTTGAAAGAAATTCAATTTACTTTTTTTTTTTTTTTTTCAAATTCAGTTTAGTATTCCTGTGGAACTGCGATTTGACCTAGAATTTCACTTATACTGTCTTGCAACTTTTTCACTTTCACACTTTATATTTGTCTGTGATCTACACTGCAAACAAATCTTGCAACTTAGCAGGAATAATCCTTACAAACTACTTTCCTTTTCTTCCCTTTGGTGTCCTGATTACTGGGCAGACTATCTATCCTGATTAAGGTGCTTTTGGTCATTTGTCTATGGTCCACTGAACTGAGTCATGAGTCTCTGTTACTGAGATACATTCTCACCAGCTGCTTCTTTTCCTACCAGTATAGTGAGTAAATGCTTCAGGATGTTTATTGCTCTTAAAAGTACTATTGGCTATTTATCTGTAAATTAGAGAGATAATTTGTCATTGATTTCAGAATAATTTGCTACTTTTTAAATCAAATTTTATTGAATCTATGAATTTTTCAAGTGAAAATCCTGAGATATCCCACATTGCTTTGATATTTTTCTAATTATTTACAAATTTATAGTCAGTATTCTTCCTCATAAAAATTTTGCACATGTTTCATCAACTTTATACTTTTGTATTATTGATGTTTTAATAAATTATATTGTGTTATTAAATTCAAATTCCAATTATTTATAGCAAAACAGTTGGCTTTTATGTAAGGATTCTGTTGTCAAGTTTTAATATTATCACTTACTGCTTTTTTTCTTTCTATATTGATAAGTATTTTTTATATAAGCAAACATGTCTTATGTAAACAAAGGTCATGATTTTCCTTTGGTCTCATCACATATTCTTTTTTGTTAGGGTGCTGAATTAGCTTGGTTTTCTATATAAGATTCTTAGTCATATTTTTTCCTGATGCACAGCAAAACCTTGTGCCACTTCACTCTCTTTTGTTAAGATATACATTTAAAACTGAAATAGACTATATTATGTTCAGGGGATAATTCACTTAGTCCACTTTTCTATAATATATAAGTATTGTTGGCATTTTTTTACTTCATCAATCATTTAATCAGCTAATAAACACTGAAATGATAACCTGTCCTAAAAATGTTAACAAAAAATATTGTTAGAACAGCTTAAGTAAATAAAGTTCTATATTTAAAGGCTATCAGTACTATCTTTAAACATTTGGTTTAAGATTTAAATATTTGCTCATATTTGATGGAAAACTAATAAGGATATTTTCAGCTTGAGAAGAAAAACATGTTTTGAAATAAATGAGTCGGCATATTGTTTTTCTGTTGTGCTAACAGATTACCAATTGGTGCAATAAAAACAAGTGAAAACAGATTGTGTTTCAGGTCTTTATCTAGGTAACAGTGTAACCATTATAATAAATGCAAGAGAATTCAGGGTGTGTGTGTGTGTGTGTGTGTGTGTGTGTGTGTTGTTGTTGTTGTTGTTGTTGTTGTATATACTGACAACCACAGAGGATATAAAAATGTGATACTTCTGCAGCTGAAATTACATATGGTTTTGAGCCACATTACCTTGGTGCAAGGGACTGAATTCCTAACAAGTCAGGAAGCATTCCTATTCCTCCCATGGAAATGTATATTTATTTATTTACGTATGTATTTATTTATCTGTCTATTTATTTTTTTTTGTTTTTATACATCCTGACAATTGTTCCTTCCCTGCTTTCCTTCTAGGCATGCCATACACCCCCACCCCCTCCCATCTATTTCCCTTCATAAAAGAGCAGGCCTCTGAGGGATATCCACTGAATACCTCATAACAAGTGAAAATAAGACTAAGCACAAATCTTTGCATCAAGATTGACTGAGGCACCTCAGTAGGTGGAAAGAAGTCTCAAGAGCAAACAAAAGTTTCAGAAACACCCTCACTTCCACTGTTAAGAGTCCTACAACATCAACAACAATAAGCTAAAAGCCATAACGTATATGCAAGGGACCTAGCACATACCAATGAAGGCTCCATAACTTCTGCTTTAGTCTTTGTGAACTTCTATGAGACATACTCGTGTAATGATAGAGGGCTGTGTTCTCCTGTTATCTTTTACCCCTCTTGCTTCTACAATTCTTCTCTACCTCCTGTAAGTTATCTGAGTTTCACAGGAGGGGTGAACGGAGAGCTCGATTGGGACTCCATCTCTACCTATGATTTGGTTCTGGCTCTTTGCATCTGCTCCCATCAGTTTCTATTTAAAGCATCTCTGATAACTGATGAGATGACTGGGCTAGGCAACCATCTATGTACATATAAGAATAACATTAGGAACTATCTTATTTTATTTTTCTACTACAGGATGAAGGTTTTCCAGCAAACTGCTCCTGGACATACAAGCACTTTCCAGCATGGGCTCTTTCTCTTCTTTGAGAGTCTCAAATTTAACGAGTAATTGTTTGGCTACTCCCTAAGTTCTACTTCCAAGAAACACTCTTAACCAATGTTTTAATTTTGGTTTTATTGTTATGAAAAGACAACATAGTCACAACATGGTATGTACTCACTCATATATGGAGTTCAGACCTAGAGCAAAGGATCACCAGCCTATAATTCACAACACCAGAAGAACTAGGATACAAGGTGTATTCTAACAAATTCATATAAAGTCCCTAACAGAAGAGGGGAAGGTACAAGTCCCCCAGAGCACATGGGAAGTGGAGTGGCAGTGAATGGAGAGAGAAGTAGGAGAAAGAGAAGGGGAGGAGAGGAGAGCACTTGCGACTAGGAAGATTGAGTCAGGGTAGGAATAGAAGACAGAAGAGAGAGAGAGAGAGAACAAAAATAAAATAGGGAGCCATTATAGGTTTGAAGAGAAAACTGAACCTAGAGAAATGTCCAGAGACCTACAAGACTGCTGCCAACAACAATTTGAGCAACCATGGAAAGGCTACCATGAATGCCCTTCTCAGATAGTGAGATCAACAACTAAATTATCCACCATCATGAAGCCCTCATCTAATACCTGTTGGAAACAGAAGCAAACACCCATAACTAAACACTGAGTCAAACTAGAATCCAGATGCAGAGAGAGAGGACAAGACCAGGCTGCAGAAACACATAGAGACAGCTGACCTGAACAAGGAGGAGTTAAAGGGCCCCTAGACTGATAGCTTGGAATCCAGCATGGGACTGACTCAGGCCCTCCCGAATATGGGCCTCAGCTAGAAGGACTGAGCAGTCTAAGGGACCTCAGACAGTGGAACCAGGATGTATCCCTGATGCATAAAAGGACCTTGCAGACACATCCCCTATGAAGGGATACTTCCTTAACCTAGAGACAAGAGAGAAGTCCTAGTCCCTTTTTCAAATGACTTGACAGATTTACATGACACCACCTGGATAGAATTCAACTAAATGTGGAATTGGGATAGGGAATGGGAAGGAAGGGTAGACAGGGTGCATGTGAGGGGGCAGAGAGGCTAAGAGGGAGGGAGGCAGGAGGAACTGGGATCGACATGTAAAATAAAAACTAAAAAAAAAAAAACAAGAAAGAAAAGACAATATAGTCATAGCAACTCTTTATAAAGGCAATCATTTAATCGGGAATGGTTTACAGTTCAGAGTTTTAGACTATTGCTGTTATGGAGGAGAGCATAGTGATGGGCAAGCAGCCTTGGGCCTGGAGAAGGAGCTGAGAATTCTACATCTTGATCAGCAGGCATCAGGAAGTGTACTGGCCTGAGCTTCTCAGACATCAAAGCCCCCTCCCTCCACTGATAGACTTCCTCAAACAAAGCCACACCTAATCCAACAAGGCCACACCTCCTAATAGTGCTAATCATTCAAATACATGAGTCTATGGGGGGGGGGGGAAGATCTACATGGTCCTATTGTTCCCTTGCTTTTCCACATGTTTTTAATGATGGAGAGAAATTAGCCACCATTCCAGACATTGCTTTCCAACTGAATCACACAGCCCCAAAAGATCTTAATAGAAATTTTGTTTAAAGGATGAGCTAATAGGCTCCAAGACTGATAGCTGGGAATCCAACATTAGACCAACTCAGAGCCCCTGAACATGGGTCTCAGTTAGCAGGCCTGGGCAGTCTAAGGGACCTCCGACAGTGGAAACAGGATGCAACACTGGTGCACAAAATGACCTTGGGAGCATGTTCACCATGGAGGGATACTCATTTAATCTTGAGGCAGGAGGGAGGGCCTAGTCCCTATTCCAAATGATTTGACAGATTAAATGACCCCTCCTTGAAGGCATCACCCTACATGTGGAATGTGGGGAAGGATGGGATGGGAGGGTGTTCGGGGGCATGGGATGGTGGAAGACAGGGAGGGAGAGAGAGACAGAGAAATTGATATGTAAAATAAGAAAATTTTTAAAAAAAATGCTGCTTAGTACTAGCTGATTCACTATTTGAGAGTCTCAGTTGAAGTGAGTTTGGCCTACTCCAAACATGATCCATTTACACCAGATCAGTGGCAAACATTACAATAAAAAGACTAGGGGGCCATGCAGGGAAGACCAGACTAGCAGACCCCCCTCAGAAACTGACAGTGTCCTTGTCCTACTTCCAAATAAAGGAGGGGTAAATGTGGCCTGATTCAGGCCCGCCTTCCAGTGCCCTACTCTGAGCATCCTGAGGACTGAGGACTTGCTGTGCAAATTTGCACTTCTACCAGCAATTAAGTAGTGTGCCCCTTTCTCAACATCAAACTATATCAGGAAAAGACAAAGCTGCCCACTTTATCTCCAAGTCATTGTTTTTGAAGTACTATCTAGAGCAATAAGACAACAAAAGTAGATAAAGGGGATACAATTTGGAAAGGAAGAAGTCAAATTTTTATATGATATGATAATTTTCATAATTGCTCCAAAAACTCTACCAGAGAACTCCTACAATTAAAAAAAATATCCTCAACAAAGTGGCAGAATACAAGATTAACTCAAAAATATGAGTAGCCCTACTATATCTACTATATACAGACAATAAAGGGGCTGAGAAAGAATTCAGAGAAACATTACCCTTTTTAGCAACTTAACAAACAATTGAAAGATATACATAATAAGAACTTTGTGTTTTTGCTAAATTTAATATTTTAATAAATAATATTTTGTTATTTCCCAAATTAAAAAGAAATACTATAGGATAGATTTTTTTTCTTGTACATATTTGTCATATGCATAATCTTCCTGTCTATCATGAATGAAGTCATCCCACATTCCAAAACCAAGTAAATATTACAGCATTATCTGTCTGAAGACTTAGGAAGCACTGTGCTTTTTCTCTGCCAGTATTCCACCTCTGTCTTTTCTACTTTAAAGACATGAATTCAAACTTTCCATTGTAGCATGCTTATACAATTTACACTATTCTTTGTTCACATCATGGGAAAAAAGAAATGAGAAAAACAAAAGAAAATGAAGAAAATATTATTAAATATCTGACATCATTGAATATAAAGGCTAATTCTTTTTATATTAATTTATTTTTATTTTCATTTTACATATAGATCCCATTTCCCTCTCCCTCCCTCCCTCTTTTCTTCTCTCCCAATTTCACATTCACACTGGCCACCCTCCCCTCCCTGTGTTTTTATAGAAAGAAATTAAAAAAGGTACCAGAAAATGAAGAAATCTCCCATGATTTTGGGTAGGTATGATCAACAGTAAAAATGGCAATCATGTCAAAAGCAATACATGAATTCAATGTAATCCCTACCAAAATTCTGGCACAAATCGTCACAGACATTGAAAGAACAATCCTCAACTTTATATGCAAAACAAAAGATACAGGATAGCCAAAACAACCCTGTACAATAAACAAACTTCAGGGGCCATCACCATCCCTGACTTCAAACTACATTATAATGCTATAGTCCTGCATACAGTTTCATATTGGCAGAAAAATAGACAGGTAGACCAACAGAGTTGAATTGAAAACCCTTATACACCTATGAAACCTGATTTTGACAAAGAAGCTAAATTTATACAATGGAAAATAGAAATCATCTTCAACAAATGGTGCTGGCATAGCCAGATGCTGGTGTGTAGAAGACAACCAATATATCCATATCAATCTCAATGAATAAAACTTAATTCCAAATGGATCAAAGACCTTAACATAAACACAGCCACACTGAATCTCTTACCAGAGAAAGTGGGGGATACCCTTGAATAAATTGGTACTGGAGATTGCTTCCTGAACATAATACCAGTAGCACAGACACTGAGATTGACAATTAATAAATAAGACTTCCTGAAACTGAGAAGCTTCTGTAAGACAAAGGAAATAGTCAACAAAACAAAATGGCAGCCCACAGAATAGGAAAAGATATTCATCAACCACACATTTGACAGAGAGCTGATTTCCAAAATATACTAAGAACTCAAGAAGATAGTCACAAAAAAACTATATAATCCATTTTTTTTAAAAAAAGGGGGGGTATAGAACTAAATAGAGAATTCTCAATGGAAGAGTCTAAAATGGCTGAAAGACACTTAAGAAAGTATTCAACATCCTTAGCCAACAGGGAAATGTAAATCAAAACAACTTTTAAGTTACCAATTTACCCCAGTCAAAATGGCTACAATTAAAAACACCAAAGCCACTTTATGCTGGAGATGATGTGGAGAAAGGGGCCCACTCATCCACTCCTGGAAGGAGTGCATACTTGCACAGCCAATTTGGAAGTCAGTATGACAGTTCCTCAGGAAGATGAGAATCAGTCTATTTCAAGATCCAGTAACTCCACTTGGAAGAATATACCCAAAAGATACACATTCTTACAACAAAGACATCTGTTTAACTATGTTCATTGCAGCATTATTTGTAATATGCAGAACCTGTAAACAACCTATATCCCCCTAAACTGAAGACTGGATAGAGAAAATGTAACATTTACACAATAGAGTACTATTCAACAGAAAACACAATGGAATCCTGAAATTCGCAGGGAAATACATGGGAGTAGGAGAAACCATAATGAGTGAGGTAACCTTTTTACAAAACTCCAAACACAGTATGTACTTACTCATGTATGAATTTTAGACATAGAGCTAAGGATTAACAGTGTACAATTCATATCTCCAGAAAAAAAAAAAAAACAGGAAACAAGGAAGACCATAAGAATGGCATACATGGTCCCCCTGGGGAATGGGAAAGGGACAAGGTTTCCTGAGAAAATTGTGAGCATGGAGGGAGGGGCAAGGGAGTTAGAAGAAAGAGAAGCAGACAAGGATAAGGGTAGTGGTAGGCATGAGGGAACAGGAAGGTTGAGACAGGGAAAGAATAGAGGAGAACAAGAAAAGAGATAACGTAATAGAGGGAGCCATTATAGATTTAAGGAGAAATCTGTCACTAGGGAAATGCCCAGAGATCTACAACAATGAACTTAACAGCCTAAGCAATAGTGGGGAGGCTACCTTTAATGTCCTTCCATGATAATGAGATTGACAACTACATTATATGTCATCCTAGAGCCTTCATCTAGAAGCTGATACAAGCAGAAGCAGACACCCACAGCTAAACACTACCCAAACTCCTGGAATCCAGTTACAGAGAGGGAGGAGTGATGAGCAAAGTGGTCAAGACCAGGCTGAAGACACACACGGAATCAGGTGACCTAAAAAAGGATTAGCTCATGTACTCCAGTCATATAGCTGCACAGTATAGGACTGACCTAGACCCCCTAAATATGGGTTTTAACTAGGAGGACTGGGCTGTCTATGGGGCCTCTAGTAATGAATGATTATTTATCCCTTGTATACAAATGGGCTTTGGGAGCCCATTTCACATAGAGGGATAAATTTTCAGCCTAGACACATGGGGGAGGGTCTAGGCCCTGCCACCCTGCCACAAATGATATGACAGACTTTGAAGACTCCCCATGAAATGATTCACCCTAGAGAGCAGAAATGGATGGGCTGGGGTTTGGTGGGGGTGACATGTAAATTTAAATAAAAAAAGGAAAAAGAAAATATATTAGGGATTAAATCAATGGGAGAAAGGGTCTCATTCTTAGGCAAGTATGCATAGAGCAGCAGCAAGAGTAATAGCATTCTGTTTGTTGAAAAGTAGCTACATATGTCCCATCCATGATGGTCCTATGTCTTGTGTGACTGTACATTACAAGTAAGTACATCTAGCTCCTTTTGGACAGATTTACAGAAATAATTTTGAGCACAAGGAGAATATAAAGATTTGAAAAATCTCTCAGTTTGGCTAGAAAATAAGCATGATTCATTTTGAGTTAAAGGGAATATGTGATTCATAAAGAGTTAGCTCTTTCCAGAGCCAAGTGGTATGCAGTAGAGCAACAGGAAGGTGTTCTAAAATGTTCTCAGGAATTATCTAGGTCTATTCCTTTCAGGCCAAAGCTATTATCATTTGTTTTTTAAAATACATTGAAAATTAATTCTTTGACTATTGAATGCATGCATACAATTTATTTTGATGGTGTTCTCCTTTGAGGCCCCTTTTACACCTCCTGTGTTCACTTTCTAATGAACCAACCAACTTCCAATTTCATTCTTTTTTTATTTCTGTTATATATAACTTAGTATGGTGCCCATGTATATATGGGTGTAGTGATATATTACTTATGGTTCATTAAAGCTTGTTTGAGGATTCAGAAATCAAAGTCAGCCACAAGCCACAGAAGCCAGGCATACAACTTTAATCTAAGCAGTTGCAAACTAGGAGGTGGTGGTTCACACCTTTAATCCTAGGACACTTTTTAAGAGGTAGACAGATCTTTGTGAGTTCAAGGACACACAGACCTATACAGGATTGATTCATTCCTAAAGACAAGCAGCTCACAAAAAGATGATCTAGGCACCTGGGAACAAATTGCTTTAATCCTAGCATGAGGTATTTAAGATAGGAGCAGAGTTGTATCTTGTTCAAATTAGATGAGATTTAAGAGAATACAGAAAAAAAATGGTTCAATGAAACCACAAGAGCCTGCCTTGAATTAATTTATTGAGAGCTTCATAGTGTAATGGATGGGCCACTGGAATTTAATGTAAAGTTGGTCAGCATAATGGAGTGAACAAACATTTGCCTTCCTGCTCTCTGTACTTGTCTACATTTTTATTGCTATTTCTTTCCTAGATGTTTCTGCATCATTTCTGTCATAATTATATGAATTAAAATTAATCCAAGAAAAAAAGAACCAAGTGACCATGAGACAACCTATCTGAAGGGAGGCAGGGGCAGGTGGATCTCTGTGATATTGAAGCTAGCCTGGTCTTCATAGCGAGTTCCCGGACAGGCTCCAAATCAGTAGAGAGAAACCCTGTCTTGAAAAAAAAAGGGGTGGGGGTGTGTTGTCTGAATATTTTATCATAGCAAGCAAAAAATAGAACTAATTTATATCTTGAAAAGGTTTACTAACATGTCTTTATTTATTTTACATCCCAGCTATAGTTTTCCTGTCCCTATCTCCTCCCAGCCCCTCTCCCCACCCTTCTCTGTTCCCATCTCCCAATATACTCTTGTGTTTCTGGGTAAGAAAGGGAAGTTCTACCATGAGTACCAACAGAACTTGGGATATTCATGTGTAGAAGACTAAGCACCAGGCCATGTATAAAGGCTAGACATTGTGACCCAGTAGGGTTTCAAAGCCAATGAAAGTGTCAGAAAGAGTCCCTGTTCCAACTATTAAAATTCCCACAAGAGAAACAAGCTATACAACTCTAACATGTATTCAGAGTTCCAGGTCAGTCATGCAGAATCCGTGGTTGTCAGTTAGGTCTCTGTGAGTCCCTATGAGCTCAAATGACTTGAATCTGTGAGCTTCCTCACAGTTTCCTGTACCTTTCTGACTCCAACAACACCCCTCCTCCATTAACAGGATCTTGTGAATTCTGCCTGATGTTTGGCTATTAGTCTGCATCTGTTCAATCATTTCTCTTCTCAATGAAGTTTTTGATTATATTTGGTTTAGGCACCAAACTGGTCACAGAAGATAGCGAGTATATAATATCTACATCTAGGAGTCTTAGCTAGGGTCATTCTTGTAGATTACTAGGTGATTCCCTTGTGACAAATTTTTACCTGACCCTGAAATGTCCCTTTCTAGTAGTCTCTTTCTATACTCTCACCCTTCACATGATACACCCTGTGTATCATTCCCACCCACCCTCAGTCCACTCACAAATTATCTTTTATTTCCTCTTTGCCAGCATATCCATGTGCTCCCCACCCTTGTTGACTCATTACTGTCTTTTGCTTATTACCTCATCTCTATGACTCTGTGGTTGTAGCATATTTACTCTCGATCTTATAGTTAATATCCACTGATATGTGAGTATATACTATGATTGCCTTTTTTAGTGTGGTTTACCACACTCAAGAATGATATTTTTCCTGTTTGTATCCATTTGCCTTCAAATTTTCAAGACAAAACCACCCAAAGGTATTCCCATCACTGATGTCAAGCTCTACTACTGAGATATAGTAATAAAAACTGATGTGGTATTGGCATAGAAATAGACAGATAGTCGAATCAATAGAATTTAATCAAGACCCAGACATATGTCCAAATGCTTAGAGATACATGATTTTTGAAAAAGAAGCCAAACTTATATGATAAAAAAGGAGAAAGTTTCTTCAACCATTCATGCTGGTCCAACTGGATGTCTGCATGAAGAAGAATGCAAATAGATCCCTATATATCATCCTGCACAAAACTCAAGTCCAAGTGGATCAACAATTTCAACATAAAACCATACACTAAACTTGATGGAAGAAAAAGTGGGGAAATAATCTCAAATACATTGTGACAAGAAACAACTCCCTCAACAGAGTACCAGTAACACAGACACTAAAATTGACAGTTAATAAATAGGAATTCATGATATTAAATATTTTCTATAAGGTAAAGTACACTGTCAAAATAAAAATGTTTCACAACATCCAAGATAATATAGAATAAAATAGTTTAATGAAACCTGCAGAGGCACACAAACTGTGAACAAAATATACAAAGAACTCAAGAACCTTGCAAATACATCCCTCATGGAGGGATAACAGCCTTAACCTAGAGACAGGAGAAAAGGCCTAGTCCCTACTTCACATGACCTGTCAAATCTACATGACCCCAACTGGATGGCATTCCCCTACATATGGAATTGGGGTGGGGGGATGGAAGGGGAGGGTGGTTAGGGTGCACATGACAGAGCAGAGAGGTAAAAGTGAAGGAGGGAGGGATGGAGGAAGGGGGCATTGGGGTGGACATGTTTAATAATAGATGAAATAAAAAAGTTTTTATACATGGAAAAAAAAGAAACTAGTCAACAAAACACCAAATAACCCTATTAAGACATGGGATACAGAATTGAATAGAGAATTCTTAATAGAGGAAATCAAAAAGGCTAAAAGACACTAAAGAAACTGCTCAACATCCTTAGCTATGAGGGAAAAGCAAATCAAAACAACTTTGAGATACCATCTTACTCCTGCCAGAATTGCTAAAATTAGAAACACCAATGAGGACTCATGCTTGAAAGGATGTGGAGAAATGGGAACACGGCACTGCTGGTGTGAGTGCAAACTCATACGGCCATTTTGGAGATCAGTATGGCATTTCCTTAGGAAAATGGGAATCAGTCTTCTACAGGAAGCGGCAATCCCCCTCTTAGGCATATACCCAAATGAACCATATCCATGCAACAAAGACATGTGCTCAACTATGTTCACAGCATCATTATTCGTAATAGCAAGAACCTGGAAGCAAACTAGATGCCCCTCAACTGAATAATTGATAAAGAAGATGTAGCTCATCAACACAATGGAATACTACTCTGCAGAAAAAAAACAATGGGATCTTGAAATTCGCAGGCAAGTGGATGGAAATTGAAGAAACCCTCCTGAATGAGTTAACTCAGTCACAAAAAGAGTAATATGGTATGTACCTACTCATACATGAATTTTAGAAATAGAGCAAAGGATCACCAGCCTGTAATTCACACTGTCAAAGAAACTAGGACACAAGGTATAGTCTAAGAGATTCATATATGGTCCCTCACAGGAGGGGAAAGGAACAAGTTCTCTTGAGCACATTAGGAGTGTGGGTGCAGGGACTGGAGCAGTAACTAGTAGAAAGAGTAGGGGAGGAGAGGAAAGAATGTAGGACTAGGAATATTGAGTCAGGGGAGAAATAAACTAAAAAAAAAAGAGAGAGAGAGAGAGAGAGAGAGAGAGAGAGAGAGAGAGAGAGAGAGTGAGGATAAAAGAGGGAACCATTGTGAGTTTGAAGAGAAAACTGAACCTAAAGAGATGTTCAGAGACCTACAAGATTGACCTAACTAACAACTTGAGCAACAGGGTAAAGGCTATCATAAATGTCCTTCCCTGATAATGAGATCAAAGTCTAACTTATCTGCCATAATAGTGTCCTAATCTAGTAGCTGATGGAAACAGAAGCAGACACACACAACTAAACACTTAGCAGAACTGGAATCCAAATGCAGAGAGGGAGGACAAGACCATGCTACAGAAACACACAGAGACAGCTTACCTGAAGGAGAAGGAGCTAATTGTCCCCGAGACTGATAGCTGGAAATCCAACATGGAACTGACTCAGACACCCTGAATATGGTTCTCAACTAGAAGGCTTGGGCAGTCTAAAGACCTCATACTGTGGAACCAGGATGTATCCCTGGTTCACAAAAGGACTTAGGGAGCACATTCCCCATGAAGGGATACTCCCTTAACCTACAGATGGGAGAGAAGGCCTAGTCTGTACTCCAAATGACTTGACAGATTTATATGATCGCTCCTGGAAGGCATCACCCTACATGTGGTGTGTGGGTAGGACGGGAGGGGAGGGTAGTATGGCGGCATGAGAGATTGGGAGAGAAGTGTAAGGTGTATGGTTTTTCTGCCTGCCGCTGCTGGTCTTGTCCCACCGTAGCGCCAGCCCCAAATAACACACAGAGACTCTGTATTTGATATTATACTATTAGCCAGTTACTACTTTCTTATCGGCTAGCTCTGTCTTAAGTATTAACCCATTTGTGCTAATCTATGTATTTCCACGTGGTCTTCTTACCCAGAGCCAGCTGCAATGTACTGCTCTCTCCAGACTCTCCATCTTGGCTCCTCCTTACTACTTCCTCTTTCCTTCTTGTCTACTAGTCCCGCCTCTCTTGCTTTCCTATTGGCCAACAGTGCTTTATTCATTAACCAGTATGAGAAACATATACAGAATGACATCTCCCATCAGAGAAGGAAAGAGGGAGGGAGGGATAGAGGGAAGGAGAGGGAAATGGGATATATATATATATATATATATATATATATATATATATAATAAAAAAGAAAATAAAAACTAAATGATAAAAACAAAAAAAGCAAAAAAAAAAATAATAAGAAGAAAAGAAAACAAGACTTCATAAGTTGATTTTGGAAAGCATCTCAAACATTCCATAGAAGGACCATACCATAGAAGGACATTCCACATGTATTCTCTGAATCATGCTGTAACCTTTTACCAAAACATAAGGAGCCTACACACACACACACACACACCTGACTAATTTCACATGCTAACACAGATAACAAAATTTCACAAGAAAATAGTGGGAAATGGTATTCACAAAGACATTAAGGGGAACATATACTATGCTACAGTTGGATCCATACTAAAGAAACAAAGAAGTTGCTATACATTAAGCAATATATTAGTAGAATCATTTGTCACATTAATAGAATGAAAGTAAGAGAAAATTACCATATATAATAAGGTAAAAAATGTAAAAATCTAATTCTCAGTCATGTAAAGTGCATTGATGGTATAGATGGGCCAGACTCCAACATGATTATTTCTATATATGAAAACCCCAAGATGAGCATTGTACTGAATGAAAAAAAAAAAGAAAAAAAGAAAAGAAAAGAGAAAATTCTCTAGAAGGTAATGAACAAGAAAACTATGCTTACTCTGACTGCATTTTAGTGATAGAAATTGAGTTAGATCAATCAGGTAAAACAAATGAAGAAATATTGTGTAAACATGAATGGAGATAACATGACTATATACCTGGGAGCCCTATAGACTTCTTTAAATGACATTGTTATTAACAAATTCAATGGCATAATTTCATTTAAATACTCCAATGTATAAAATGGGTAATCAAGTAAGTTACATGATATGCTAGTATTTAATGCTCTGTCTCATGTATGAAAGCAAATGTACAAAAAATAGACATAACTGTAGAAAGGAATACATGCTTAGTTTTGGGAAAGGCAGAGTAGAAGACAGAAAATCACATTTAATGCATGCATAGTATATATATACAAATAGGATATTTGTATTCATTAGCATAATTCCTGTATAGAATCACAAAAAGGTTAAAACATGTAAAATATTTAGGTGAAAGCCACCAAAAATCTCCATATTTGTGTTTATTTTAAATTAACTCTAAATGATTAATATACATTGATACATATTTAAATATCAAATGATAAGATCCACTCATTTATTTGTGTTTGCTTTTCCAGCTAATTCTAGTATACCTTTGGGAACATAAGATACTATATGTATATTCAAATTCTATATATAAAGTTTTTTTTAAGCCAAGAATAATATTTACCCAAATTAAAGAATCTGAAATAGCTATTATTTTCTGAATATTTTTTGTGTACTGTGTGATTAAAGTAGCTGTGCAAGAGGGGAAGTAGTCATAGTGTTAGGACAAGCAGATGCCTGCTGAATGATTTGAGTTCATATTTTATTTCTATCACCTTTTGGTCTTATTGTTGACTTTATTCTATAATACAAAGGGTCTTGTGGTTGAAGTCATGGCTTGCAAGTCAAGAGCATCCCCCATTCTTGCAGAAGATCCAAGTCCCATTCCCATCATCCACATGACATCTAACCACTACAGTCCAGGGTATCTGACTTTGCTTTCTATCTTACATTGGTAATAGGCATACATGGAGTGTGTATGCATACATGCAGGCAAAACACTCATACACATAAAATAAAAGAAAAAATAAACAAATATGCCATCAAACGGGTCCTATACTTTTCTAATGGTATAATCTGTATTCTGTGCTCTTCTAGCAAATTTTCTCCCTCATGTATGCCTTTATCTTTTCTGCCAGTAACAGTGTACAACCCTTGGCATATAGTATTTAGCAAACTTACAAGCTTATTCAAACTGAAATTAAAAACCTAGACCAAGGGCAATGTTTTCTTTTTTTCTAATGTTTTAATTAGTTCCCCCGGAAACTATTATCCCAGTTTATATCAGCATTTCTGTCTGCTTTTGTTTGCTTATTTTAAAATAGTAAATAGAAAATACTAAAGGAAATTGCTTCACTTTCATCTAGGCAGCATGCTCACTGGTTAAATACTCAGCATCCTTAATGCTTAGCCAGCATCCTCACTGGTTAGTGCTTGGGATGATGCTTTGGAATACAAAGGAGTTGATTTGGTTCCAGGCTTTATCTTGGCAGATATTTTAACAAATTAAGAATAGAGTCAACAAAATCAAATGTATATGTATTAAAATATGTTTTCACTTTGAATTTAGAAAGTAAATTAGTTTTAATGAATTAAACCTAATTAACAACAAACATATGACTGTAGAGATAAATAGTTTCATTCAATTTCCACAAAACTTCAAGTACAGAAAAAAATGACATATATATGGCCAAAGAACTATAGGTCAAACAGTATGATATATGTTTTATTTTTCATTCAGCAAAAATTAGAGTAAGTGTATTACTTTAATTCTGCTTTTATAGGTCCTCTTTCACCATACTGGCACCGAATATGATTTTTATTCTTATAACTCACACTGGTATGCATAAGAACAGTGTCCCCAATCTTAGTACCTCAAAAACTGTTGCTCTCTGTATTCATTCCTCTTTGACTTGTGAGATAAATTGTTCTCTTTGAATTGATTCAGAATTACTTTCTACATGTAAGTTTTACTACTACTTTTCCCTTTTGTTCTCCCTCTATTGAAAATTCATTGTTCCATGAAATGCCTTCTGATTATCCTGTCACCTTCTCCATCTTCTCCACAATTCCCCGACCTACCTACCCTCCCATCGGAATCCTTGCCCTCCCTGTCAAGAACATGCAAAAGCTTCCATGAGTAATTCATAAGCTCATTAATAGTCCTCAGATCCACTAACTTCTTATTTATTTATTTAATTTTAAAACAATCTGATTTTACACATCAATCACAGTTTCCTCTCCATCCCATCCTCCCATGCACCCCACCAACCAACCATCTCAACTCTCATCTACTCCCCAGGGATGGTGAGGCCTTCATGGGGGATCATCAGGGTCTGCCACATCATTTGTGGGAGGGCCTAGTCCCTCCTCCATGTAACTGGGCTGAAAGAGTAGCCCTCCATGGGACGTGTACTCCCAAAGTCCATTTGTGCACTAGGAATAAGTACTGATTCCATTGAAACAGAGAGGGGAAGAAGAGGAGGTGAGAAGTGGGCATGAGGGAGCAGGAAGATTGAGTCAGGTAAAGAATAGAGGAGAGCAAGAAAAAAGATACCACAGTAGAGGGAGCCATTATAGATTTAAAGAACAATCTGCTAGTATGAAAATGTCCAGAGATAAACAAGGATGACTCCAACTAAGAATCTAAGCAATAGTGGAGAGGCTGCCATAAATACCCTTTCTCTATAACAAGATTGATGATTACCTTCTATGCCATCCTAGAGCATTTCTTTACTAGCTGATGGAAGCAGGAGCAGCTATCCTCAGCTAAGCATGGAGCTGAAGTCCTGGAATCCAGTTAGAGAGAAAGATGTAATGAGCAAAGGTGTTAAGAGCAGGCTGAAGAATCCCACAGAAACAGCTGACTTGACCAAGGAGAGCACAAGGACTCCAGCAGCAAAGCTGAGGAACAAGCATTGGACAGAACCAAGCCCTCTGAATATGAGTTCCAGATCATAATTTCTAATGATAAAACAAGGCTTCAATTTGCAGACTGTGCCTCTTCCATGTTGATTTGATCTAACATTTCTATGCAGATTTCCCTGTTCCCTCTTTTCAATGTGGAATCCTACTTTTTAATTAGCTCCTCCAGATTACTTACTGCTTCAATGTTTTGGAATTAGGTTAAAATATTCAAACACTTCTAAAACTTCAGAGTAGCCTCTATCATATACCACCACAGCACTCTAGTTTGGTGTATATGACAAAATATCCTTAATCAATAGAGACAATATTAATTATTATGCTTGAATTATTATGGATTCTCTTATTATTTCACATATTGCAATACTATCAACATTCACTTTTTGAGAAATTAGTCTTTATTAAAGACACCTTCTTTAGCTTTTGTTTCATTTTCTCTGGTTTTGTTTCATTTTACAAATAAAACAAGAAGATAAAGAAAATGCTAACATTTCAGGGAGAGTCACCAGATGCATTCTAGATATTTAGAACCAGTATTACATCATAAAGTCCAGCTGGGGAATGTCCTTCTGTATGCTGTGAATATATGTTTCTCTTAATGGTTGATTAATAAAGCTATTTCAGACAATGAACAGGCAGGATGTAGCTAGGCAGGAAGTATTAGCAGGGCCTACTTGACTAAGAGAATTCTAGGAAGAGCAACATGGAAAGTGAATTACCAGAGAGATGTCATGTAGCTGCCAAGGAAGAAAGATTCCCGGGCAACACAAGTAATATAAGACTATATGGAGATACACAGATTAATAGAAATTGGTCAATAATTAACGGAAAGCTATCCAACAAGAAGCCTGAGCTATCAGACAAACAGTTTAAAATTAATAAAAGCCTCTGTGTGTTTATTTGTGACTAAATGACTGCAGGACCAGGTGGGACAGAAACTTCTGTCAACAAAACCCAAAGACACCAGGAAAACTTTTATAATGAGTTTGTAATAACATTAAAAAAATAAGTTTTATTTAATAATTTTTCAATAAACTAAAACAGCAAGAAATGAGTTATCAGGTTTCCAAATGATACTTTTTCTACTTTAGAAGATAGTCAATACTTTTAAAGAAAACTGTCATTTTTCTGTCTATAAAATGTTTATCAAATTTTTTTTCTCTCATGGGCTTTTAGAGGCATGTGGATTATAAGAAATTCCCACTGAATTGCATGCACTGTATCCATGATGAGACACATTCACACTGCTATTCCTCCCTCTCATTTTTTTTTTTTTTTGGTAGAGCAATCCCTTGCTCCTTAAATAGCCCCATAACACTGGAGAAGTGAAAGACTAAAGGTCATACGAGGAAAAGAAAGGGAGCCATGAAAATGAAAGCAAATACAATCATGTAGCCTGAAAAACCTTACATCAAACTGATCTGAGATACCAAAAGCTTAATGAATAATCCCTACACTGAAGGATCTGGGGCTCCTAAAAGTATGAAGTTTAATGACATCAGTTTACTGCCTATGAGCAATCCATGCCGTCCCAAATTTGTTTGTCTCAATCAACCCAACCCGTACGTATCCAAA
Organism: Phodopus roborovskii; assembly: GCF_943737965.1. Lineage (NCBI taxonomy): Eukaryota > Metazoa > Chordata > Mammalia > Rodentia > Cricetidae > Phodopus > Phodopus roborovskii. The sequence continues at coordinate 13,402,793 of NW_026126447.1, forward strand.
GATCCAAAGATACCTTCCTCATAAAAGAGTGAACATCCAGAGATCGTCTTCCTGAGCCTTGTAATCACATTCATGTTTATTATGTCAAGCTCCAGTTTTGAGCTTCACCAATTAATGTGTTGATTTCATAATTACATTATTTATTTTCTCAATAATTCAGTTGGTTAACATCTAAGCAATGAGGATGTATCTATTTTACATTTTGTATAATACCAAAACTCAGTTTTTATTCTTAAACTGTTCAGAAATGATATATAGAACCTATATTTTAAAAGTAGCCAATGGCAAGGTGTAAACTGAATAGACATTTAAAATCATGGGAATTCTTACTCTTCTTTTCTATAATGTATAATAGTTAATATTTATAGTTATCTCCCATTCTGCTCCTCTATGTGGGAAAGCAAAATATTTTGAAACAATTGCTGGAAAAGCAACCCTAAATAGTTTTTCCCTACTCACTGATTAGGGAATATGGCTGCATTCTTCAGGTCAAATTGGCAGCTGAACCAATCAGACCAAAGTACTAGCTGGCCAGAGACAATCAGTTTTAAATCAAAGCTGCATTACAGAAAAATAGTAACAGTTCAGAACAGCATATTCTCCCCTGGAATTCAACTGGTAACATGCTCAGGGAATCATCCAAGTGCTGGGAAGGATAAAATGGAATGTGATTCAAAGAACAGAAAGGAATGGTGAATCCCAATAGTGAAACAGAAACACACTAAGTTAAAATCAAGGAGTCCTATTATTGCCATGTGTCAGGCTTCCTTTGATCTAAACTATCTATCAACCCATAAACTATATTTGAAATTAAATGAAACTCTGATCTCAGGACATGTATAATTTCTAATATTCTTTTACTTTTGTGGTGCTACCTTTTAATGAGCTAATTATTATATGTAAGGAACTGAGTCACTAATTTAACTTTACTAAAGAAAGACCACATGACCATTGTGTGCTTGCTTGTGCACAGATGTGTGCATGTGTGTGCATGTGTGCATGTACGTGTTCATACACACACACACATACACACACACATGAAAATAGAATAGTGAGAAGAAAAAACATTTTTTCACATAATACCAAATAAAGTATCAGAATAACATGGACACATGACAATTGTTGAATTAGTAAGTATAATAATTCTTAATTTCTGCCTATGTTCTAATGTTTATACCATGAATAGTGAGATAATGAATAAAGTTGATAATTTTACATTAGCACAACATTGTTTGGAACATTATGTTTTGTGAGGTTAATCAAAAAGTATTATTAGCAAGGAGTAGAAGATTGGAGATAATTAGTCAAAGAACATTTTTAATGATATTCATTTCATTTATATCTGTTATGTGGGGGTAATTTGTTGGATGCTGTGGATGATAATATAAAATATGGACAAGTAGAACAAAAGAGATGTATATTTAAGAAACAAAAGAGGCTAAACTTTAATGGAAAAATAAGGATTAACTAATTGTATCAGAAGCTGATTCAATTTTGCTAATATAGTCTGATGTTACAGAGGCAAATTCTAAAAAAACAATGTACAAATTCCCAATTAACTCACTGAAGTGCTAAATCTTCAGGTCTGTGAAAACCGCCATTGCTATTGTGCAGATGTTAAAGTGAACATCAAATAAAGTTTTGAGGCCAAAGCTAAAACATGCTTTATGATGAGCTTATGATTTGTTTCAAACTATAATGTTAAAGTGATAGTATATCTTGTAAAGAAATATTTCTTAATTTTCCAACGTGTATTCAATAGTGCTAAGGCCTTAGATATTGATGTAAGACAATATAATCTCCACTACCTTTACTTCATAAGAATACTGAGTAAAAATTTCTGGTAATATAATTGTTCCTACTCTCATTCATTAATATTTAAATTTTAAAACTGATTTCAGCATTATTGTATAGTATTTATAAAATAATAATGTTCTTTGCTAATGCATTTTAACACACTTGTTTTTTTAACAAAATTATGGAAAATTACTTTTGAATTATTAATATGCCATATATCACCTCTTGTATTCTTTATCATTATGACAACCCATATATAAGCTAGTGAATGATTTTTACAATGAAAGAAAAATCATGAAAGGCATATAACTTGATAAATCTAGGATGAAATTCAAGTCCAAGTTGACATATTACTTTAGACATCCTACAATTTAGTCAAGTCATGGCTTAGATTAATGTTCATTTTAAACTGTTTAATATTATAATATTTATGTGAGAATATGAATAAATTTCTAATATATGACTTTAACTTTAATAATTCTACTTATAAAGTTCAGAGGGAAGAATTTTTGTCAGAATTTAAAAAAAAATCCATGTCATTATTTTAAACTAATACAACAAGGCTAAAATATTATTAGAAGCAGCATGCTTGCAAAATTCACACTTGCTCAGATACTCCATATTGCACAAACTGTTGATACAAAGAATGAGACTCTTGTAGTTTGAAGATGGTTTGTTAACTGTATGCTCATGCCCATGTAGTAGAACACTTTATCCTCATTTAGTAGTACTGTTTATGAAAGGTTATTGTACCTTTAAAGGGTGGATCCTCATTGAAGGAAGATGGTCAAAGAGTACAGGACCTAGTGTTTGATTGTGGAAACCTCTTCCTGCCTTTATTCTACTTCTTGTCTGCAGAATCTGGGAGGTGCATATGGTATAGCTGTGTCTACTTCATAGTTATGGTCCATATATCTTCAAGCTCTTAAGGCAATTCAACCTTTTAACTCTTAAGTAGCTTTGATTAACATAATGATAACAGGAAAAGATAAAAAATATTACTTAATACAAATTTTTTTACTATTTTACTCCTATCCAGAAGTGTGGTCTTTTGTTTTCTAATTGTATTGCCTTGGTATTCTTTTGTTGTCTTATTGCGCTAGCAAGAACTTCAAGTAAAATATGAAAGAGATAAGGAGAAAAAGGACAGCCTTGTTTTATTGATGATTTTAGAGGATTCACTGAATTTCTCTCCATTCAGTTTGATGTTGGCAGTTGGTTTGCTCTTATTATGTTTAGGTATGTTCCTGTTATCCTTGCTCTCTCAAGACCTTTATCATGAAAGGGTGTTGAATTGTATTGAAGGGTATTTCGGCATCTAGGGAGATGATCATATGTTTTTTTCTTTTTCAGTTTGTTTATATGGTGGATCACGGTGATAGATTTTCATATGATAAACCATCCCTTCATTCCAGGAATGAAGCCTACTTGGTCATGGTGGATGATTTCTCTGATGTATTGTTGAATTGGGTTTGCCAGTATTGTATTGAGTATTTTTGCAACGATGTTCATCAGGGATATTGGTCTGTAGTTTTCTTTCTTAGTTATGTCTTTGTGAAGCTTGGGTACCAAGGTTATTGTGGTCTCATAACAAGACTTTGGCAATGACATTTTGTTTCTATTTTGTGGAACAATTTGAGGAGTATTGGTATTATTTCTTCATTGAATGTCTGGTAGAATTCTGCACTGAAGCCATCTGGCCATGGACTTTTTTTGGTTGGAAGGCTTTCGATGACTGCTTCTATTTCATTGCGGGTTATAGGTCTATTTAAGTTGTTTATGTGTTCTTGATTTAATTTTGGTAAGTGATAGTTATCCAGAAATTTGTCCATTTCCTTTGAATTTTCAATTTTTGTGGAATACAGGTTTTCAAAGTGTGACCTGAAAATTGTCTGGATTTCCTGTGTCCATTGTTATGCTCCCCTTTTCTTTTCTGATTTTGTTAATTTCATGTTCTCTCTCAGCTTTTTCGTTAGTTTGGATAAAGGTTTGTCTATCTTGTTGACTTTCTCAAAAAACCAACTCTTTTTGGCATTGATTTTTATATTGTTTACCTGGTTTCTATTTTGTTGATTTAAGCCCTCAAGTTGATTAGTTCCTGGTGTCTACTCCTCCAGGGTGAGTTTGCTTCTCTTTGTTCTAAGGCTTTCAGTTTTGCTGTTATTTCTCTTATGTGACCATCCTCTGTTTTCTTTAGATTTGGAAAATTTTCCTCGATGATTTTGTTGAATATGTTTCGGGACCTTTGGTCTGGGCTTCCTCGCCTTCCTTTATGCCTATTATCTTAGGTTTGGCCTTTTCACGGTATCCCACATTTCCTGGATATTTTGTGTTAAGGATTTGTTGGATTTATGATTTTCTTTGGTTGATGAATCTATTTCCTCTAGTTTATCTTCTGTGCCTGAGATTCTCTCTTCCATCTCTTGAATTCTGTTCGTTTTGCTTGCGTCTGTTGTTTCCGAACTTTTGCCCAGTTTTTCTACTTCCAGCATTCCTTCGGTTTGTGTGTGGGTTGGATATCAATGTAATTGTTGCCTCACCCAAAAAAAAAGTGTTTACAATTAACATTCTACTTTGATAGTATGGAACACTTTGATGAGTATTGGTATCAGCTCTTCTTTGAATTTCTGGTAGAATTCTGCACTGAAACTATGAGGCCCTGGGCTTTGTTTGGTTGGGAGACTTTTGTTGATTGCTTCTACTTCATTAGGGGTTATATATAGGTGTGTTTAAATTGCTTATATATTCTTGATTTAATTTTGGTAACCAAGATTTCCCTCAACTGAAGAATGCTAAAAGAAAGTGGGATAAATTTACATAATGGAGTACTACTCAGAAAACAAAAACAAGGAAAACAAAACAATGGAATCTTGAAATTCACAAACACATGGATGATGGAAATAGAGGAAACCTTTCTGAGTTAGGTAACCCAGTCATAAAAATGACAAACTTTATATTAACTTACTCATATATGGATTTTATAGCAAAGGATCTGCCTACAATCCACATAGCCAGAGAAGCTAGGAAACAAGGAGAACCTTAAGAGGCACATATATAGTTCCTCAGAGAAGAGGAAAGGGACAAGTTCTCCTGAAAAAAAATAGGGAGCAGGGGAAGAGTGGAAAGAGAGTCAGGATAAAGTGAATGGGAGAAAAGAAGGGGAGAGCAGGACATGATGGAGTGGGAAGATTGAGTCAGGGGAAGAATAGTGGAGAGCAAGAAAAGATGCACCATAAGAGATGGAACCATTATAAGTTTAAAGAGAAATCTGCCACTAGTGTCCAGAGACCTATAAGAGTGCCCACAACTACCAACCTAAGCAATAGTAGAGAGGCTACCTTAATTGTCCTTCCCTGATAATGAGATTGATGATTACTTTATATGCCATCGTAGAGCCTTCATCCAGTAGCTAATGGAAGCAGAAGCAGACAGCTAAATACTGAGCCAAACCTCTGTAATCCAGTTGTAGAAAGGGAAGAGTGATTAGCAAAGGGGTCAAGACCAGGCTGCAGAAACCCTCAGAAACAGCTGACTCAAACAAGAGGGAGCTTATGGACCCTAAACTGATATCTGGGAAAACAGCATCGGACCAACCCTGGGCAATCTATGGGACCTCTGGTAGTGGATCAGTATTTATTACTAGTATTCAAATGGAATTTGGGAGCCTATTCACCTTAGATGGATTATATCTCAGCCCAGAAACACATGGGAGGTCTTATAGGCCCTGATCCAAAGGATATGACTCACTTTCAAGAAACCCCATGGAAGGCCTCACATTCCCTAAGGAGCAGAAAGCCGATGGAATAGGGGATTTGTTGGGTCAGGGGAGAAGGGGAGAGAGAAGGACTTGGGATTGACATGTATAGAAAGCTTGTTTCTAATTTAAATATAAAAATATAGAAAATAGAAAAAACAAGTAGGTCTGTTTCTGTGATACAGCTGATTTTGTGTTTCCTAAGCTGTTTGATCTAGTTTATAGAGGGAATGTGGAAAGCCTTGAAATTTTGAGCTAGACATTTTCTAAAATACTGTAAGCAAAGCTTAGCTGGAAAATCTGATTAAAAGTTTGGAAGGTGGAGATTTGGTGAGAAATGAGGATAGTGAAATTTTGCTAATAAGGACCCTATAATAGCTACACTAAAGAAAATTATGTTGCAACATTATTCTGAACAAGAATGTGGCAACTTTTACACTTCTCTTGAGGAATTTGATGAAGCTGAATTCAAAGGTAATGAGGTAATTTTTGGATAAATGAATTTCAAATCAAGATAGCACTGAGAATGTGTGGTGACTGTTGCTTGTTGCCCTTTCTCCAGCCTCTAGTGTGAGAGAGCATTAAATGAAGCATAAAGATATGAAAAAAAAGTCCCTTACTGGGTCAAGGAGCAGGAATGAGATAAGTTGTCCATAAGCTAGGAACAAAAACAGGTATAATTGTTAAAGAGATTGACCCCTTTAATGAACAAACATGTACTCCCTACCGTTAATAAGATAGTGCCTTAAGAATAGAGTTCACTCATCTAATAGTATAACTGTAAAACTGCAAACTCATTTGAAAAGATAAATCCTGACCTAAGAGTAGAATTAGGGCAGTATTCTGCTTAAAAAGATTTATACACTAAGGCACACAGAGGCTTTTGTCTTCTTATGGGTCTAGACCATATCTTGTGTTATATCTTGTGTTGGAACTATAACTGCGTAATATCATCCACATGGTACTGATTTTTGCAGTCATGTAAGTGAAAGTTCTGGATTATTGGATCATGAGTCAAGGATCTAAAGGGCAGATGAGGACAGGCAACATATGACCCTAAAGGGTAATCATTTGTAGCTGTAGAAGTGAACAAATAGACAAAGGATGTTGGAAATGATGGAAAAGCTGTGGCATAGAGTGATAATGTGCATGATAGAATCTCTGTGTTCTGTAGATGGCATACTTGTGAGTGCGTTGATATACGAGATTTTAGAGCCTGGACAATTCAATGAACAGCTCCATATTCATAACACAAAACAGGTTTTAGTATTTACCCTACCACATTTCAATCTTCACTTAATTCATTATTTTCAGGTTATGTCCATTTTCTCACTTTAATAATGAGAATATTTACTATTTGTCATTATATGCAGTCAGTATGTAATTTGTTTTTATTTTAGTTATTACAGGGACATGCAGTTAACAATTTCTTTGAGTTTCTAAAGAGACTTTCAAATTTTAAACAGTAATAGAACTGTGAAAGACAATAAGGACTTCTGATATTGAAATTATATTCTTTATTATGATATACATAGGTCTATGCAAGGGAGCTAGGGAAACAAGGTGCTTAGAATGTATATTACTGTTTATGTGTTCTTTCATTTGAAATTTTTTTTTTCCAGATGGGACAAATTTTTTTTTTATAAAATTGTGGTGCTTTTTAGGAGTGAAACCTTACTGGGAGAAGAAAGTCTCAGAGGGAAGGGCTTAAGGTTTTATATAACAGAACAACTATCTGTTCTTACTCTAATTCATAGGCACAGGTATAATGGACACAACAACTTAATACTCCTGCAAGCCTGTTGGTGTATATCTGTTTGCTGGAAGACACTCTTTGAAGTGAATTATTGCCAAGTATTTGCTAACAGACATAACAAACCATCTCACATAACACTACATTTCTGTGTCACTTATGATGTCAGCTTATTTACGTAATTGTCATGGCATCTCTGATTTCTGGCTTGAGACAGTCAATGAAACACAATAGCTTTTTTTTTTTTCTTTATTTTATCTACCTTACAGTGTACTTGTTAAATAACATGTTATGTAATGTTGATTCAATATATTTATCCAATAGGACATACTTAATTATTTCCTAAGGTCTATTGTCATTTATTCTTTTGTAGTTTTTATTCAGTAAGTGGTCCACCCAAACTAGGTTTGAAAATAAGTTACTATGGAAAGATTTTCTAGTTACAAACTGTTGTATAACTCAGGAGGATAAAAGCCAATTTAAAAATTAACAGCCTACTACATATTTTCACATGCAGCATCTTAATTTTTATGAAAATAATTAGTATTCTTGTAACAGCATTAAATGGTGGATTTTCATTTCAAAATTAACACTAAAGAAGAGATTATTTTGGTATAATATGCAGCCAAATAGTGAAGATGACAAAGCATGTTTCTGGTTTTCCTCTATTCCAAGAACAATAGGAGAAATGACAATGTCTTCAGCACATCTGTGAAGTTACTGAATTATAATACCCTCAACATTCTATCACCACATATTTTCTACTATAAAGTAAAATATGATTTATGTCACATTTTCTCTGATTTTGATAATGATGGAGAGGAGAAAGAATTTCGTGAATTATACGCCTATCTTTATAAAAGAGATTAGTCAACGTAATATATATTACATAAACTGTTATAATTCATGTCATGAAAATTTGTAGCCCAATTATGACACATATGGCAGGTTTCTAGGATAAGCTACTAAGCACCCCCCCCCAGATTCTTTGCACAATGTCCAGTGATTGTCAATTTTATGCTTCTCATTTGCTTTACCTTTCTAGTCTAGTTGTCTGCTTTTCTTGCTTTCCAGATATAGAGATGATTACAGTCTTATTTTTGATTTCAAGGCATTGAAATCAAGCTCTTATGTTTCTCTTGCTAATGTTCTGTGCAATGTTTTACACAGGTGATTTTTCTAGAGGAATACTACCAAAACTGTGGTTACAAATATGAATAAATGTATAGGATCCTTGTGGGAAAATGGCTACCCACGCTGTATAATTTTTAAGGTAGATTTATTTTTATACTTCTAAACAAGCTTGTCACTAGGATAATATAATAAATGCCACAATTACATTTATAGAACTATAATCTTTACTTAAATTTGTATTTTACTAAGACTCTTCATGTAACACTCTTAAAAAGATAATAAATAGTGGTTAGACCAAAATGTTATTTTATAAAGTTATCTCTTGACAGGATCAATTTAGTACAAAACATAATTCTAATCCTTTGGCCTGAAAAGAACCAGAGACTATGTCAGAAATACTTTGGAATAATATCTACAGTCACAATTTAGAGATTTTAAAAATATACTCTTAAATAAAATATATATTTATTTTGATTGGGTGTTTTTCTTTGACAGTTATCAAGTACATTAACAAAGTGAAAGAATAGAGGCCTAAGTTTGTTGTCTTCTTGCAGATGAAGTGATTGTTGGCAGAGTCCTTACATACCTCAGTTGCTTATTTTGTAAATGATATTAACTATATGTGCCAGATAGCATCTGGGATCTGCCAGTTGCTCAGATTGGAAATTAGTAATATAAATATAAGTTTTGACTTAGGCCTTTAAGTATAATTATAGTTTCATTTCATGTTTCATTGTGTCATCTTTCTACACAAAACACATTTTTATGTGTTTCTGGAAGCATCACTGAATAAAGCTCTTTGGGTCAAGTTCGATGAACTCTGAACATAGTAACAGAAGCTCATGCATGTCACTGATTAACCCTTGGGTGTTCTTCAATGCACTAGTGATTTTCAACACATTTCCACATATGAATTTTAGTAAAGCAATGAAACTGGGTACACAAAAACAAGATAAGATATATATATATATATATTAATATCTGCTATTAGAGCTTAATATTAGAAAGCAAAAAAGTAAATGAAAATGCTATGAGTAAATTATGGACATGTATAAATAGATATAAATTTACCATCTCAAATTTTATTAAAGATAATTTACAAGAAATATGGAGTTAAGCAATGATACAACTACTATTAGATGAGATGATTAATTATAGAGAAAATTTAATTTGTTTCACAGTTGAGGATTTTGTACTCCATGATTACATTGAGGAGAGAGGGAGGGAGAGAGAGAGAGAGAGAGAGAGAGAGAGAGAGAGAGAGAGAAAGAGAGAGGAGATGAGATGTGTCTCTGAAGGAGACGGAAAGATATACTAACTTATGAGTATAAACAATCAGTATACTATGTCTATTTCACATAATAAGTAGCCCATGTGTTTGAACCTATGGTCTATCTGAGCAAATATTCTTAGACCAATAAAAGTTCCCAGTATGTGTTTCATCTGTAGACGAGGCTTTAAATCCAATCATAAAATGGTAGCTACATTCATAATATTTATGCAGGGATCATACTAATGTGCATAAGGGGCCAGGCTGGTTATTATTGAAACTTACATTGATCAAAGTTGAGAACTGCTGATTATTTTCTCCTCCAGTAGCTTGCTCTGAATCACCCAGCTAACTAGGAGGGATGAAGCACAAGTCATTATCAGCTTGTTGTCTCCAAGTTCTATGACTCAAGTACTTGGCATCTTCAGAAATATGATCTATTCCAAGAAATTTAGCAATAGTCAGTCTGTAATGATTTTTGTATTAAAAGGCCTTATTAGAAAATACATTTACTTCTGTCACTGTTTTGTTGTTGTTGCTTTTCTTGTTAGCCTGCAGTGCATAATATGAGAATTATTAAGTCATTATAGGGTAATTCCATTGCAATGTTTTATTCATATGACATTTATACTTTAGGAAGCTTCTATATTAGTATTTATCACTTGAAACATTTGAAAGTTTTTTAGTTTTAGTTATCACTCCTGTATTTACTCCTGTACCTATCTTCCTATCTTCCACCATACTTAACATTGTATATTCTATTATTTCTCTTTAACCCTTTACAATCCTATTTTCTATCTACCTTAGCTCTAGAAATACCTCCGTAAATAGCTCCTTACTAATATTTGGACATCTGTGATTATTTAAAAAGTAATGCCCATATATGAGTAGTCAAATCAAGTATATACAATATGATTGCTGTCTTTCTTTGTGTGGGTTAACTTACTCTAGGTATTACAAACACATCTACTTATGTAAAAATTTCATAATTTTTATTTTAACAGCTGAATTATATTCCAAATTATTTGGGTAGTCAATGCAATCCCCAACAACTTTCCAATCAGGTCTGTTAGAAAAATTAATCTTAAATTTAATATGGAAACATCAAAAGACCCAAGATAACCAGTGTAATCCTGAGTAAGAAATTATCTCCCAGAAGTATCTCTATGTTTGATTTCAAATAGTGATACAAAGATATAATAATAAAAATAGCATAGTAGTGCATAAGTAACAGGATCAATGTAATAAAATTGAAAAATCACATACTAGCAAATACAACTTAAAAGTACCTTGATTTTTCACAAAGATTCTAACAATTGACAATGGAGAAGAGGAAGCATCTTTAAAAAATATTAAAATTAAATAGGGCAGAGAGGGTAAAGGGGAGGGAGGGAGGGAGAGGGAACTGGGATTGACATGTAAAATAATAAATTAATTAAAAAATAATTTCAAAAAATTAAATTGGATGATTAAATGTAGAAGAATGAAGCTTGTTCCTTATCTCATTCTGAAAAAAAACAAAAACAAGAACAAATAACCTCAATTCCTGAGGGAACAAGAACCTCAATATAAGACTCAATACTCTGAACTTCAACAGAAGGAAAAAGTAATGAGTATACATGAACTCATGGGCAATTTCCAGGACATTTTGGATACAATTATAGAATCATAGGAACTAAGAGCATCAATTAATGTGACCTCTTAAAAATGTTTTTGAATAGTAAAAAGCACCATTTGAGTGAAGAGGCAGCCTCCTAATTGAGAAAGCACCTTTGGCAGTTATATGATGATGGAGAATTAATACCTAGAATAGAGCATATTTAAAAAATGAAACATCAAAAAAAAAAAAAACAAAGAAATAAAAAGAAAAAGAAAGAACCCAAACACTCTAATTAAAACAAAACAAAACAACAACAACAACAACAACAAAAACATGTCACAGAACTTAAGGAAGTTCTCAAAGGCTAAACATGAATGTTTAAAAAATAAAATATAATTAGGAGCTTTTGTAATGTAAACTTTTAATTCATTTTTAATGTTTCAGTTTGTGAAACTAAAGTATAACTAAACAATTGAACAATTGAATGATTCCCTATTCCTGCCTCCAACCTTTCTCACATACTCATTTTTTCTTTCAATCTTGACTTTTCTGTCTTTAATTATATATATATATATATATATGTGTGTGTGTGTGTGTGTGTGTGTGTGTGTGTCTGTGTTTGTGTGTATTTTCAAATATATAAGTACAAAATGATAAGGTTATGTTAGTTGTTTTAGTATGAATCCAGGTCTTAATATCTTATACTTGCTTACTACTGTTTTATTTGCAGTAGACAGGAAATGGAAGCAATCTAAATGCCTCCAGCTGACTAATGAATAAAAAAAAATGTACATTCACACATTAGAATATTATTTATCTGTAAAGAAAGGACACCATTAATTTATAGGTAAATGTGTTCCACAACAAAGAAAAGATCAAGTGGGGTAACATGTACGCAGAAAGACAATTTTTACATATTCTTGCTCATCTGACATTCACAGCAAACATTAAAGCATGCAGGTAGAAATTGAGAACTACATTGCAAACCAAATCTATGAAAGAGTTAGAATACAAAATTGGTAACTCATACAAAAAGAATATTAACCATATTTTGACCTTTGTCAAGTAAGATATTGTTGCATCATCAGATACTTTACTTAAAGATGAGCTTAGGAAAATGATTATCATGGAGAATACTAAACCAAGTAGGAGATAACTTTTCTTCTTTGAAAAATGTTTTCAACAGTGGTACAACTTTTTTTCTTCAATGAGAACTGATGTTCATACATGACAACTGATAAGACTTAACATTACCAGACTGTGTTATACAGCATAGTTGGAATAGAGATGTCTCAGAAGGAGTCCACATTTTTCAAAGTTCATGTGTTGGAATAACAACTTTCCTTGTGGCTGAAATGGCCACTAGGTTTCTGGGAGGAACTCGAAGTAAAATATTATGAAGTCCTGATCAAATGTCATTGGTAGAGGATATCAGATCTTCCTCTTTAATGCACAGAGGAGGATAAAGATCATGTGAAGATGGAGAATTCCATGTGCAAGCCAAAAGAGACCCTTGTTAAGAAGATTTAATTGTGAGAAAAAAAATAATTTTTAAATAATCAAACTATGGATATTATGAAGACAAATGATGTGTATATGCCACCATACATATTTATGTACATACACATAAGCATATGTACATACATATATATGCTTATACGGTCATATGTGTGTGTATATGAGAGAGAGATAAAGAGTGAGAAAGACAACAAATAGATCTTTAGCTTTTGAGTTCATAGGACTTTAAAAGTACATTTCTGTTGTTTACATCCTCTGATCTTAAGATCTTTGTCATAGCAGCCTATAAAAGCTTATGTAGGATGGTTAGCTATAATATATTTATAGTTTATAATTACTGTGACAATTAATATTGAACTATTATAACAGATTACCTATTTGTTACAGTTTGAGTGCCACATCATATAAAAATATCTTTCAAACTTGAAAAAAACCATACCTGAACTAAGATGAAGGGCTTCATATAAGAAAATAATTTTCAGTGTAAAATTTTATTATAAAGATCTACCAATAATGAATTCTACTAATTTGGTAATAGTAACAAAAAAGGGAAGTTTCAGGATCCTACAAACAGAAAATTCAACTTATTTCTTCTTCTTCTTCTTCTTCTTCTTCTTCTTCTTCTTCTTCTTCTTCTCTCTCTCTCTCTCTCTCTCTCTCTCTCTCTCTCTCTCTCTCTCTCTCTCTCTGTTTGATTTTTTAAAACAGGACTTCTCTGTAGCTAATGGAGACTGTCTTGGAAACTTCTCAGTAGACCAGCTTGGCCTTGAACTCACAGAAATCTGCCTGTCCTATTTCCAGATTGCTGGGAATAAAGGTGTGTACCACCACTACCCAGCTGATTTTTCTCTATTATTGAGTACAAACAACCTGCTAAAGAGACAATCAAGCAACAAGAATGAACACTGAGAACAAAAGAGCAAGGGATATGAAAAAGTTACTTAAATATAGAAAAATAAACAAATTGGTACAATAATAAACAATATTTGAACTATTTCTAAATAATTTGATGTTATGTCAAATGTATGTTTTTTAAAAAATATATAACATAATTTAATATAATATGACATCATGTAATTAATATATTTAAATATAAAGATGTATGTAGGTATAATCTAAATTCAATCAGGGTTCCAAAATAATTATTATTCTTGTTCATAAAACCAACCTTCTAGTGAATTTCAATTAGTTTAATAATGAAGCTAAAGCTCATGGCTGAACTTATTTCTATGAAATTAAAACATATGCAATCAATAGAAGATAATGATAATAAAGGTCCTAACAGTAGTTATCAGTTATTAGGGAAAGAAAGCTAAATGTATCCTTGCATATCTGCATATTTTTTTTCATTGATGCAGACTCTGAACTAATGAATATACACCATACAAACACACAACCAAAACATTTTAAGCTCAAAACTTATTATCTGAGCCATACCCAATACAGTGGCTAAATCCACCACACAATCATTACATCAGGTATCAACAGTCCCAATATAAGTAGGTTTGTTTTGTGGAATTTTGAATGAGGCAACAAAACAAATGCTTTCCCCACAGGGTGGATGTAATTGCTCTTTAGCCATTTTGTAGTAAATCATGCTATTTAAGATTCCAGTCCTCATGGAAAATTCATACAATTTCAGTATTGTACTAATTATCATTCTACAAAGTAGTTTGCAAAATATATTGTTGTTTAGGCTAAATTGATGCAATCTTATTAAGATTAAGTTGGATTAAAACATGAGCTATCAAAATGATTACATCATCCACTGTGGACTATATACTGTCAGCAATCAACCTTAGGGAAAATGATGAAGTTCATTATGAGAGATGCCTTCCACCTCCCTGGGCTTCTCTCCTCAGTCCTGTTATCTGAACCCCACAAGCGATCCCCTGGCAAAGACTCAGTTTCAATTTATAATTCCCTCTTCTGTTTCTTGACATGTTCTCAGTTCATCTACAGAAGTACTTGTTTGGTGAGAGATCAATCCCCTGTTAAAGAAACAACACCAAAAGTTTCTTCTCCAAAAGTGTTAATACCTAACTTTTCATAATATAAATCATTCACTTTCAGTGAAAATTAACAAAGCTGAATGTGAAATAGTAGAGGACAGAATGGTTAATTTGGGTGGAAATCATTTGTTTATACACTATCCATCAACCACATCACATGAGTATTTTTTTTTTAACTTTTATAATTCTTCAACTGGTAAAAAAGTAATATGTTATATTACTGGCCACAAGGGAATGTAAGACAAAGCATATCAGTGGGATACATTAGTACTAGATATGGCCTTCTACAGGATTTAATCAGCAATAAATAACAATATAAAAACTAATAGAGAGGAATGTTTCTGATGTGAACCTTTTATGAAAGTTACCATTAAATACAGGGGATTAGGACAAACTAATATTAAACGTATTACCTAAACAATGCAACAAGTCTAATAGTCCATCATGTATCAATCCTTTTCCTTCAGACCTTTAAAAGCATAGTTCAGTTTTCTAAGAATAATCTTCAATCACTGACCAAGCTACAATTAAACAGATTAGTTATAAATATCTCATCTGGGGGACTGATTTATATCTTCATTCTTGTGTACATTATATAATTAATCTCTAAAACAAAATGAAGAATTAGACAAGTAACCCTAACTGTGCCCAGGAATAACTTCAATTCCATCTTAAGTACCTTGCCAGATGTTACATAGACAGTGACGATGGAATATGGACATTTGTGTCAGTGATTGCTCGATTTACCCTTTCTCCCACCCCACCCCCTATTGCACATGTAGAGTAATGCCATTCAGGAGGAGTCATCTAAATCTGTCAAATCTTTTGAAGTAGGGACTAGGACTTCTCTCCTGTCTCTAGGTAAAATGAGTAAACCTCCATGGGGGATGTGCCTGCAAGGTCCTTTTGTGCACCAGGAATACATGCTGATCCCACTGTCTTAGGTCCCTTAGACTGATCAGACCTTCTAACTGAGATCCATGTTCAGGGAGTCTGAGTCAGTCCCATGCTTGATTCCTGTCGAGCGCTATCGCCTTGCCTGCAAGAACGACGCTCAACAACAGGATTCTTCTGCAGCTATGTTTATTGCGTGGCTCATTACAGCAAGTTGAGGGAAGACCCCCAGGAGGAAAAAGGGCTTTGCTTATATATGCTCAGAGGAGTCATGTCCGTTACTGACAGGTGCAGCCTGCAACGCTAGTAATGGTTACCCCATGATGTGGATAGTGCATCCCCGCCTTGCTGGCTTATGGACAGGAAACCGGACCATCTTCGGGAATGGCACCAGTGGCTCTCTACAGATTCCCAGCTATCAGTCTGGTACCTGTTAGCTCCTCCTCCTTGCTTAGGGCCACTGTCTCTACGTGTGTCTGCAGCATGGTCTTGTCCTTCCTCTCTGCATCTGGATTGTAGTTTGGCTCAGTGTTTAGTTATGGGTGTTTGATTCTGTTTAAACAGGTATTAGATGAAGGCTCCGTGATGGTGGGTAAGTTAGTTGTTGATCTCATTATCAGGGAAGGACATTTATGGTAGCCTTTCCACGGAAGCTCAAATTGTTAGTTGGAGTCAGTCTTGTAGGACTCTATACCTTTCTTTAGGTTCAGTTTTCTATTCAAACCAATAATGGCTCCCTGTCTCATGTTCTCCCTCCCTCTCTCCTTCCATCCCTCCCTCCCTCCCTCCCTTCCTCTCTCTCACTTTGCTGTCTTCTATTCCTCCCCTGACTCAATCTTCCTACTCCCACATGCTTTCCTCTCCTCCCGTTCTCTTTCTCCTAGTTTCCTCTCCAAACACTGCACCTCCACTCCCAATATGCTCTGGAGAATTTGTCCCTTCCCGCTTCGGTGAGGGACTTTATATGAATCTCTTATAATCCACCATATATCGTAATTTCTCTGGTGGTGTAAATTATAGGCTGGTGATCTTTTGTTCTAGGTATAGAATCCATTTGAACAAGTACATACCATGTTCCTCTTTTTGTGACTGGGTTACCTCATTCAGGATGGTTTCTTCAAGTCCTCCAAAAATCCCAAGGATTCCAATGATTGTGGCACAGATATGTTCTGAGTAATGAAGAGAAGCTGAGAGAATACAGGTTTTTTTTTTTTTTTCGTTTAAAAAGAAATTCAATCCTGTATCCAACAGTTGGCTTTCTCTCTTTTATCACTGGATTAAATAGGAGGAAAATAAAAAGGAAGTTCATCTTAGTAAAGGAAATTTAGGCCAATTAAAAAAATACAGTATTATGTCAAACTTTCCATTCTCAATATTGTGATTCCTGAATGTATTTTTCCCCAAACCACCAAATGCTTGGAGCTTTTCTCTGAAGAAACCCAATTAGCAAAATATCAATCCATTATATATTAACATTGAAAATTTACAGACAAATGGGATACTTTCCTATCACCACTGATGTGCATAAATCACCAAGTAGCTTTCAATGCCCATTTATAAATATGAAAAGCCATCTGCCAATAATTTGACGACGCTTTCTCATAGAACGAAAGCTTAAGCCATTGTAATTCAGAAGAAATCTCAGTGATTTTGTTAAGAGGAAATAGAAAAACAAGAGGCAAAAAAAGAGAGAAGTAAATAGCTTCCAAACAATTATGTCTGCCCCAATCACACCACCCAGGCAATATAAGACAGGATAAATAACAGCATGTGGACATATGCAGACTGGAATATGAGTTGTAGAGGTAATGCAATAGAATGGGGCATAAAACAAAATATTGTAAAGTAACCAAAGGAAAAGATTACTGCTAATTTAGAAGATCTTTACAGGCCACAGAGTTGCTAAGAGGCCTTATTATTTATTGAGACTACATTGACTCCATAGGGAAAGAAACACCTTAAAAACATTCATAATAAAAAAATATTTTATTTACTTAGATATATATATATATATATATATGAATTTAGATTAGAATTATTTATTTGTGTCTAACATTAAGTTTTCCTTATACATGTACATTTTATCTGCATGTATTTAATTTTCTGGAATTTTCTGTCATTTAGAACTCTAAATTAGACTAAATCTTTGTGTATAGATCATAGAACAGATAGGTTTTTGCATAATCTTTATTCTACTATGCTGAGTTTCCTTATATACCTTGAACTCTCTGACTTTTATTTTTTTTCTTGTGTGTGTGTGTGTGTGTGTATGCATGAGTGTGTGTGTGTGTGTGTATGTGTGTGTAAACAGGGTCTTACTCTATAGCCAAGGCTTACTTGAGCTTTTCTCTGTATCTCAGGCTAGCATCACAACTGTGGACCTCCTGCCTCTACTTCACAGATGTTGAGATTATTAGCATAGGCTATTAAGTTCAGATTTTATACAAATTTTCTGTGTATGTATTACATATATTTCACATGCACATGCACATGCAGAAAATGTGAATAAATATATTTATAGGCATATGAATTATATATTATTTGTGTGTATATATCTGTGTCAAATAGTAATTTTATGTTACCTTTTCTTGTAATATCTTTATAATGGTATAGTTACCATTTAGAATCAGTTAGTGAATATTTATTCTGCTTTATCTATAGACAGTGATGTAATTACTTGCTTCAATATTTGACAGAATTCACAGATGTACAACTGAATTCTGTTTTTGTTTTTTTTGTTGGATTTTGGTATTTTCTGTTTTGTGAAGTAAAAATTGATAGAGTAAGCTTAGTACATATAACCTAATTTTGTTATCTTTCTGTTAGGTAATAGTGTTTTTAAAAGGTATTCCTTTGTCTCTAGGTTATCAAAGATAGAATATTATTCACATTTCTTACCATTCAATGACTATAGACTAAATATTGATAGCTTCTCTTTCATTTCTAATGTCATTATTAAAATGTTTTTTGTTTTTGATTCCTGTTTTTTTTTTTTGTTTTTTGGTTTTTTTGGTTTGTGTGTGTGTGTGTGTGTGTGTGTGTGTGTGTGTATGTCTGTGATTTCATGATTAGCCTTGTTTGTTGGAAATTAATTATTAGTCTATTGAAGAAATGGAATTTTAATGCTATTTTTAGTCTTTGTTGCTCTCTTTATAGATTAATTGATTCTGCTTTGATGATTATTCCTTTTCTTTTCATTACACTGAGTTTAATTCTTCATTTGATGTTTTCCGGACTGGAGACATGAGTTATTAATTTTAGAACTGCCTTGTTTTGTTTTATATGCATTAATTGTTATGAATATTTCCATATAGGTATCATTTTGTCTGAATCTCAAAAATTCTGTTGTTATAAGCATTGTATTTTTTGGTCCTAAATACTTTAAAAGTTATTTTGAAAAATTTTCTGTGACACAAACGAAGTTAACATTATGTTACATTATGTTGTTTAGTCTAAATATTTAAAGGTTTCCAAGTTATCCTGCTGTTACTAGTGTTACTAGTAGTGTTACTAGGTTTTTTTTTTTTTTTTTTTTTTTTTTTTTTTGCTTAATTTGACAGCAGTATGTATGTTAACTCAAGGGTTTTAGGTAATACTCAAGGCTCAGAAATTAGACTGTCTAAGGAAAAATATATACTATGTTTAGAAAAATCCATACTCTAGCATTTGTGGAGGAAATACATAGTCAGTATGAATTAGAACAAATCCGTTGATGAACAGGTACTGCTTATTTGAACTAAAGTCATGACTAGCAGAAAATTTTAGAACTCTCAAAAGAAAACCTGAGCAAGCAGAACTGATTCCTGCAGTAATATCCTGCAGTATTTGGAGTGCTGTTGCAGTCTTTAGAGCTCATTAAAGACAAATTTAAGTCACTCTCCAGAACCAACAAATTTCTGGCAATTTAAATTTCTTTTTTTTTTAATTTATTTTATATAACCAAGTCCATTTAAATGGAAGCAAACATTTATAGAAAATATTTGGGAATATGGGCGTCGTTCTTTCCAAACTACTTCCTGCTGGTAATGGGCACTGTCATGCTGGATTCAAAGAAGATTCAGAAATCCTGGTTGTAGTCTGTAAGGCTGCTTTGTCCAGCAGTTTTGAATGTAGGATCACCTGGTACTCTGTTTCAGGTGGTCTGGCTTGATCAAACCACATTAGTCTGGAAGGAATCCACATCTTTTCATTCTCGTGGAAAAAAATGGAAATCCTTTTCCCGAGTAACTTGTCCTTGAACTTAAATTTTGGAGTCAAAGCATTTTTTTAATTTAATTTGTTATATTACAAATCCATCCCAGTTCCCTCTCTCTCCCTCCCTCCCTCCCTTCCTCGATCCCTCCCTTCCTTCCTCCCTCTTCCCTCCTTTTTACCATCTCTGCCCTCTCACATGCACTCTAGCCACCCTCCCCTCCCATCCCCCCACCTCAATCCATATGTAGGGGAATGCCATCCACTTGGGGTCATATAGATCTGACAGGTCATGTGAAGTAGGGACTAGGGCTTCTCTCCTGTCTCTAGGTTAAGGCAATTAACCCTCCATGGGGGATGTGTTAGCAAAGTCCTTTTGTGTACCAGGGATACATCCTGGCTCCACTCTCTGAGGTCTCTTATACTGCTCAGTCCTAAATGGCTGAGACCCATATTCGGGGGGGCCTGAGCAAGTCCCATGATGGCTTCCCAGCAATCAGTCTAGTGGC
Source organism: Phodopus roborovskii (assembly GCF_943737965.1). NCBI lineage: Eukaryota > Metazoa > Chordata > Mammalia > Rodentia > Cricetidae > Phodopus > Phodopus roborovskii. The sequence continues at coordinate 13,423,225 of NW_026126447.1, forward strand.
CATTAGCTCCTCCTTGTTCAGGTAAGCTGTCTCTATGTGTTTCTGCCTCATGGTCTTGTCCTCTCCATCTGCATCTGGGTTCTAGTTCGACTCAACGTTTATGTATGGGTGTTTGATCCTGTTTTCAATAGGCATTAGTTGAGGACTCCATGGAGAAGTTAGTTGTTGATCTCACTCTCCAGGAAGGGCATTTATGATAGCCTTTCCATGGAAGCTCAAATTGTTACTTGGCAGCATACTTGTAGTTCTCTAAACCTTTCTTTGTGATCAATTTCATCTTCAAACCAATATTGGCTCCCTCTTTTATGTTCTCTCTCTCTCTCTCTCTCTCTCTCTCTCTCTCTCTATCTATCTGTCTCTGTTTCTCTCTCTCTTTTTCCTGTCTTCTCTTCCTAACCAGGCTCAATCTTCCTGGTCGCACATGTTTTCCTTTCCTCCCCCTAGTTTTCTCCTACTTCTTTCTCCATTTGCTGCCCCCCCCCACTTCCCCTAACTCTGGGGGAATTGTCCCTTCTGGGTTCTGTGAGGGACTTTATATGAATCTCTTAGAGTACACCTTGTATCCTAGTTCCTCTGGTGGTATGAATTATAGGCTGGTGATCCTTAGATCTATGTCTAAAATCCATGTATGAGTGAGTACATAGTGTGTTCCTCTTTTTGTGACTGGCTTACCTCATTCAATGATTTATTCAAATGCCATCCACTTGCCTGCGAATTTCAAGATACCATTATTTTTTTCTGCAGAGTAGTGTTCCATTGTGTAGATTTGCCAAGTCAACATTAACCATTCTTCAATTGAGGGGCATCTAGGTTGCTTCCAGGTTCTTGCTATTACAAATAGTGCTGCTATGAACATAGTTGAGCAGATATCTTTGTTACATGGATGTGAATCCTTTGGGTATATGCCTCAGAGGGGGATTGCCAGGTCCTGTGGTGAACTAATTCCCATTTTCCTGAGGAACCGCCATACTGATCTCCAAAATGGCTGTATGATTTTGCACTCCCACCAGCAGTGGAGGAGTGTTCCCATTTCTCCACATCCTCTCCAACATGAGTGATCATTGGTATTTCTAATTGTAGCCATTCTGGCAGGAGTAAGATGGTATCTCAAAGTTGTTTTGATTTGCATTTCCCTGATAGCTAAGGATGTGGAGCAGTTTCTTAAGTGTCTTTCAGCCTTTTTGTTTTCCTGTATTGAGAATTCTTTTTTCAGTTCTGTATCCCATATTTTAATAGGGTTATTTGGGGTTTTGTTGACTAGTTTCTTGAGTTCTTTGTATATTTTGGAGATTAGCCCTTTGTTGGATATAGGATTGGTTAAAATCTTTTCCCAGTCTGTGGGCTGCCGTTTGGTCTTGTCTATTGTGTCCTTTGCCTTACAGAAGCTTCTAAGTTTGAAGAGGTCCCATTTATTAATTCTTTCTCTTTGTGTCTGTGACCCTGGAGTTATGTTCAGGAAGCGGTCCCCTATACCAATTTGTTCAAGGCTACCTCCTATTTCCCTTCTAAGAGGTTCAGTGCGGCTGGATTGATGTTGAGGTCTTTGATCCATTTGGACCTGAGTTTTGTGCAAGGCCACAGACATGGTTTTATATGCAGTCTTCTACGTGCCAGCAGCATTTGTTGACGATGCTATGTTTGCCCAATTGTATAATTTTAGCTGTTTTGTGTAAAATCAGGTATTCATAGGTGTGTGGGTTAATATCAGGATTTTCAATTCGATTCCACTGGTCTACCTGTCTATTTTTATGCCAATACCAGGCTGTTTTCAGAACTATGGCTCTGTAGTAGAGTTTAAAATTCAGGTATGGTGATGCCTCCTGAAGTTTAAAAGAACTATACAATAAAAGTTTTATAGAGTTGTTTTGGCTATCCTCGGTCTTTTGTATTTCCATATTGAATTGATTATTATCCTTTCAAGGTCGGTGAAGAATTGAGGTGGGATTTTAATGGGGATTGCATTGAATCTGTAGATTGCTTTTGGTAAGATTGCCATTTTTACTATTTTTATCCTAACTATCCAAGAGCATGAGAGATCTTTCCATTATTTTGGTATCTTCTTTAATTTCTTTCTTTAGAGCCACAAAGTTCTTATTATATAGGTCTTATACTTGTTTGGTAAGCATTACACCAAGATACTTTATGTTGCTTGTGGCTATTATAAAAGGTGATATTTCTCTGATTTCTTTCTCTGTCTCTTTGTTGTCTGAAAAAATAGGGCTAATGATTTCTTTTAGTTCACCTTGTATCCTGCTAGTTTGCTGAAGGTGTTTATCAGCTGTAGCAGTTCCCTGGTTGAGTTTATTGGGTCACTTATGTAAACTATCATATCATCTGCAAATAGAGACAGTTTTACTTCTTCCTTTCCAATTTGGATCCCCTTGATCTCCTTTTGTGAAATACGTATTTTCAAAGTATGACCTTAAAATTGTCTGGATTTCCTCTGTGTCTGTTGTTATGTTCCCTCTTTTGTTTCTGATTTTGATATTTTGCATGTTCTCTCTCTGCTTTTACGTTAAGTTGGATAACGGTGTGTCTATCTTGTTGATTTTATCAAAAAGCAACTCTTTGTTGCATTGATTTTTTTTTGTATTGTTTTACTGGTTTCTATTTTGTTTATTTCAGCCCTCAAGGTGATTATTTCCTGGCATCTACTCCTACTGTATGAGTTCGCTTCTCTCTGTTCTAAGGCTTTCAGCTGTGTTGTTAATTCTCTTTTGTGACTATCCTCTGTTTTCTTCTTATGGGCACTTAGTGCAATGAACTTCCCTTGTAGCACTGCTTTCAAGGTGTCCCATAAGTTCGGGTATGTTGTGTACTCATTCTTGTTGAATATTAGAAAGTCCTTAATTATTTTCTTTATTTCATCTTTGACCCATGTGTGGTGCACTTGCACAGTGTTCAGTTTCCATGATTTTGCCGGTTTTCTGCTATTTGTGTTGTTGTTGAATTCCAATTTTAAAGCATGTTGGTCTGATAAGATACAGGGGACTATTCCTATTCTCTTGCATCTGTTGAGGTTTGTTATGCCACCTAGTATGTGGTCGATTTTAGAGAAGGTTCCATGTGGAGCAGAGAAGAAGGTATATTCTTTTGTCTTTGGATGGGATGTTCTATAGATGTCTGTTAACCCCATTTGAGACATAACTTCTGTTAGTCCTTTTCTTTCTTTGTTGAGTTCTGATTTGTGGTCCTTTCTAGTGTTGAGAGTGGTGTACTGAAGTCCCCCTCTATAAGAGTGTGAGGTTTTATATGAGCTTTGAATTTTAGTAGTGTTTCTTTTATGAATGTGGGTGACTTTGTATTAGGGGCAGAGATGTTCTGAACTGAGACTTTGTGTTGATTGGTTATCTCCTGTGATGAGTATGAGTAAGTTTGGTTTGAAATCTAACTTGTGAGATATTAGGATAGCTATGCCTGCTTGCTTCTTATTTCCATTTTATTGGAAAATCTTTTCCCAATCCTTTACCCTGAGGTAATGTCTATGTTTGAAGCTTATATGTGTTTCTTGTATGCAGCAGAAGGATGGATTCTGTCTTTGTATCAATTCTGTTAGCCTGTGTATTTTTATAGGTGAGTTAAGACCATTAATGTTGAGGGTGAGTAAGGACCATTGAATGCTGATGCTTGTTTAATTTAGGTTTGTTGATGGCAGTGGTATTGTGAATATATTATTTCTGCTTTACCCTTGGTTTCTGGTGTAGTTGGATTATCTGATGCCTACATTTTTGTGGGCGTAGGTACCTTCCTTGAGTTGGAGTTTTCCTTCCAATACTTTTTGTAGGGCTGGATTTGTAGATAGGTATTGGGAAAATATGCCGGATGTGGTGGCAATTTAAATTTCTTATCCTCCCTCTTCCCCAATGCATAATGCCTTTAGTGCACATAAAACTAATCGAAAATGAAATAGAGGAAATATTACTTTAAATATTGAAAATTACCAAAACAAATTAGTTCTAAGTAAAGGAATAATTCATACTTAACAGGGGTTTTTAGGGATTCCATATTATCTCCTCTACAATAGTGTTGTCAACAAGCTGTTAGGGCTATATAACTTAGGATCATTTAGCTTTCTCTGTAGGTAAGAAAATCCAAGGACACCACTTGCACAATCCCTTTGATTTTAAATTATGTAAGCAATTCAGAGAAACAGTGAGTGAAAAATGGAATTAAGACTCCATTCACTGCTCCAATGGTACATTACCTAAAAAGAGGTGGTATTTTCTTTTTTATTTTGTTTTCTATCATTGGAGTCATCTTTGTAAAGAAAAGCCTCAGTGTAAGACAATATTTACAATAAAATTGCTGTTTGAGGCACAGATATGATGAATGGGCAATCTGGCATGATGATTATAGCAGACCAACTGTATTGCAAAGGAAAATGAAAATGTTCAGGATTCACTATATAGACATGCTCATGTTCATCTTTGTGCTATGAGATCTTGGCAAGATTTTAAAGAAAGAGAGCTAATTATCAGAGAACACTCCCTGAAACTTCTGGTGAAATTGTAATTGTAGAGAGTAGTTAGACAAAAAATATGACATTCACAGGTGCAGAAGACCACCTCATCAGGGCTATAGCATGTGATAATACTACTACTGAAATCCAGAAAAAATAAATGTTATTTAGTACAATGGGTCAGCACCATGGAGAATATAGGTGCCACTCAATATCAAACAATAATGTTAGAACAAATATTCAAAGTTCAAAAGTAAAACAAAACTTCTGCAATCGTGCTTTATTGTAAGCTCATTTTTATAGGGTATGTTGAGCTACCTTGAAACCTCACCTATCACTCAAAAGGAAAATTAACTTTCTAGAGTTTGCCCCATATATCATAAAAGATATGTGTGTTAATAAATGTCATTCTAAATATGATAAAATAAATATTTCAATAAGTCTTTGGGGAAATGGAAAACATTGTAACATCCAGACCAGTCCCAAGTTAAACTTACCTACCTAGTGCAACAACATTGAACTTTCATCAAGCAACTCCACCAGGTCAGAGTGCAGGACTTGATTGACAACCATCTCTGGGATAGTTTTTGGTGTGAACAATCCTCACACATGCCCACAATGCAAAAACATAGTATGTAAAATTATGGGTAGTATATGATATTTTATAATAATAAATGGCCGATAATACTGGCTTATACATTTATACTACATCTTGACAGTTTGTTTTGAGAATGCTGTCTACTTAAAACCAAATTTACTATTAAACACTATGCCCCTAGCAGATTCATGCAAACCAGGTGTTCTAAATATATTGATTGCATCAAAAGGTTCTATCACATGATGGACCACATCATTAAGGTTTTCTTGAAGTACATTTAAGGTTCACATCATGGCACAATTGGTTAATAACATTCTCAGATGTTTCCTTGACAATAATCAACATAAAGAATGATATGGAGAGAGCCATTTCTAACTTGTCATAGACTGTTTCCAACTCTAGTACTTGTTTTTTTTTTTTCTTTTACTTCTTACAATTTTATCAATGTACATATGTTTGTGTGTGTCTAGTTAAAATATTGACCTTTCTATCATGACCTACTTTCTACAGTTTATCCCTGAAAATGTGAGGGATAATTTAGAAAATTTTTAATGTATCCAGTATGAAAAGTCAAAGAATTAAAGTTCCTGCATGATCTTCCCTGGCATCTTAGCTATTCTTTTTTACTGGACCCACAACACCAGGAAGGCATGCAACATTATCTTATATCAGAATTGCTTTTCTCTGTTAGGTAATTTGATTAAATCAGAGTAAATGGAACTTTAGAGTGTAGACAATTTTTGAATGGATAAAGGAATTTCCAAACTAGCATAAATTTGCTGTACAATAAAAGGATAATTGTAGATAATTATATTATTTAGTTGACAATGCTAATGAGGTGTTAATTAAACAAAACAGTAAAAGGAGAAAAAACTCCTCTTAAAGTATTGCTCTAACTAATTGTAGTTGGATAAATATTAACAAAATATTTTACTGGGTTTTAATCTATTATTATTGAAGAATATCCTTTCCTCCAATAAAGGCTTCATGTTATATCATCAAGAGTTATGTAATTTTCACCCCATATATCACAATTAATTGCTACAAGTATTATAAGAAAAAGGAAGTAAAAGCACTGAATGTTCAAAATATTGAATTTGTTTCATTTTGTTTACATACAGTCCAGTTTCCCCTCCTTCTTCTCCTCTGGTACCCCACCTCCTACCCCTGTCTCCAATCTATTTTTTTTTCCCATGAACTCCTGTTTCCATTCAGCAAGGGGCAGACATCCCATGGGCTTGAACAAAGCCTGGCAAATCAATTTGATGCAGGAATAAACTCCTTCCTTCATTAAGGCAGGGCAAGGTAACTCAGCTTGGAGAATAGGTTCCTAAAAGCCAGCTCAAGTGCCAGGGACAAGTCCTTATCTTACTGCTAGAAAACCTCAAACAGACTAAGCTATTCAACTCTCAAACACATGCAAAAGGCCAAGGTCACCCCAATTCAGGATCCCTAGCTGTTGGTCCAGAGTCCTTGAGCTCCCATGAGCTCATGTCAGCTGTCTCTGTAGGTTTCTCTGTCATAACCATAACTACTGTGGCTCCTACAATCCTTTCTCCCTCTCTTCAACAAGACTCCAGGAGCTCAGCCCAGTGCTTGGGGTTGTATCTTTGCATCTGCTTTTATAAATTAATGAATGAAAACTCTGGTGACAATTAGGGTAGTTGCAGGGCCATGCATGGAACCCTGAGGCACCTTGAGTAAGTCTGAAGCTGTTGGCCAGAACTCCTTGCCCCAAAGCTGTTATTAGTACTCTTCCTATTTTGATAACACACACCTCTTGGGGAGGAGCTAAGCCTAAAATCCTGTTATTTTCCACTGTGCTGTAAATCAGTATTCATGCCTGTTCCATTCCCTCAATAAACTGCAGGCAGCATTCGGTATTCTGACATTGCCATTGAATGAATGACCCACTGTCTTGTTTCTTTATTTTAATCTCAAGGGCTTTGCCCGATTCATGGAACAGATCATAGCATGGGAGCTACATATAGTCACTAATCCGATTACAGGAGATGTCTAGTTCAGACACCCTTTCCACTATAGTTATGTGTCTTAGCTTGGGTCATTCTTGTCATCCTTGTGGATTTCTGGGAGTTTTCCTGGTACCAGTTTCTCCTTAACACTGAAATGCTGCTATTCCCATATATACATTTCTTTCTTTACTGACCCCCTACATACCACCCCAAGCCTCCCATTCAGATCCCTCGTTCACATCCCCCATTCCTCCCTCCTTCAGCCCCCATTTTACCTGTTAGATCTCTTCTATTTCCCCTTCCCAGGGCAATCAATGTTCCCCTCTTTGGCCCCTCCTTGTAACCTAGCCTCTCCGTGGGTATGGATTCTAGCCTGTTTATCCTTTATTTTACTTCTAATATCCATTTGTGAGTGAGTACACGTCATTCTGGGTCTGTGTTACTTCTCTCAGAATGATCTTTTTTGTTTTGTTTTGTGTTCTTGTCTTTTGTTACTAAAATAATGTCAATGCAACATTATTGCTGAGGTAAATACGAATTCACCATTGTTTCCAGATGAGAGTGACTAGGTACAGTTCCCCATGGACATTTTGCCAGGCCTCACAATAGAGAAATACATGAGTTGCATCTCAAGTGTCAAGTTGAGGAAGGACATTCAAAGGCCGAGAAGACAGGAAAACCTGTCTTTCAGTATTTTTCATTAATACAAACTGAATTGAATTTAATTGGTTATATGAATTCATAAGTTATGTGAAGTTAATTTTATACTTGATTACTTTGTTGCTGAAGACTGGAGATAAAAATGTCATGTATTTCTGCATGTTATACACATGCACACGTATATCACCAAGTCAATTATAATAATATCATTGAAATAACTATTTTCTCCTTGAAACTCCATCTTAATCTGGAAAGATAGTGCAATGGACCTGAACATTTACTTGTCCTTGCTGAGGAACTGAGTTTGACTCCCAACTCCTACAAGGTGTCTCAAACTACATGTAACTACAGCTCCAGGAACCTATTTTCAGTCTCTCTGTTCCCTGAATAAATGTGCTGTGCACATCCTCACACAGTGACATAGAAATTAACAAAAAATGGAAATTTAATAAATCTTGAATAAAAGTCATGAATAAAATTGAGAGGTTTGTGTATTTAGGTTAAATATAACCTCAATGGTGACACATTTTAGTGAATAATTTTAATTATAAAAATGGAAAATACTTTCTTATCATTAAGAATGCCTATAATACTTTTGTCTGTAACAGGTTTATTGGCATTTATTTTTGGTTATACTTTATTATAGTTGTCAAAATCACCTTTGAATATTTTAGGCTGATTTAGACTGAATAAATCTCACCAAACTCAAACTTGGTTGCTGAATGGATAATGCATAGATAGCAAGACTCTATGTGGCTGACATATACTATATTCTCATTTTATGCAGCTACAAAGTCAAGCCTGGGTAAGGGGAGCCACACTTTGTTCATCTTTAATGTGACAGATATTAATAGCTAATGAAGAAAAAGTATCAGAGCCCTGTGAGTTCATCAAGCAAAGGAAACTAAAACAAAACCAGTTACTGATATGTAAGTTAGGATGAAGTTCTACTTGAAGCCTGTAATCTACAGGATGAATTCTATTTCTTAAAACTGTATCTTCAGTAATTGTAAGTTCCTGCAGGTCTTACATAAGAATTCAGTGCAATCCCAGCAAATTTTTCACTTGATGTCCTTCAGAAAAGTAAATATTTCATAGCACTATTATTTTAGAAACTAGCTTTGTAAATAGAATCAACTAAATGTACCAAATTTCTCTTTACTTCATATTCTCTGAACTGGAAAGTGTGAGTTTTCTGTACTGTGTAGTCAGTACACAGTACACAGAAGAAGGGAAAATATAAAGAAATAAAAAAATTACCTTATCTTGAATAATAGTAGCCCGTAGCTCTAATCAATTTTAAAGAATTATTACATCACTTCTTCTAGCAAGACTTTACTGGTGATGTTTAGTTTTCATTAAAGTCTGGTTCTTGCCAGAATTGCTTATCAGCAGCAATTACACACACACACACACACACACACACACACACACACACACACACACACACAACACACACAAAGAAAGAAACAAAATAAAATAACTTTGAGTTATCCTAGGTAGTACAAACAAATACTTCTGACAAATTTAAAAACATATTTTCAAATATTTTTAATATAGAATATTTGCTATCTAAAAATGATTTTAAAAACCTACAGAACACACTAATTTGAATTTACTGGATTTTTTGGTGAGTTACCACCCTAAAAAAATTTGAATGTGAAAACAAACAGAAAAATAGTCATCATTATAATATTTGTGACTATAGTTAGCATGACATAGCTGACTTTGATTATGAAAATTTTCTCAATAACCCAACATGTGCATTATTAAACAAGTAGTGTGGTGAGATAAAACTTCTAATGTACAATACATGATATGGCATTCAGAAATTGAAAAAATTCATCTGAGACAGATAATAAGGCTAAGGTGATGATTTCTGCAGCATACTGTGTCAGGGATAATTGCCTTTTGATTAGCAAGTATTTCTATTATCTCTGGTGTAACTTGCCTTCTGTTTCAGTTCAGGACATTCACTAGTTTTTAAAGTTCAATGTCTCAAGGATTTGTCTCATGTTTCTGAAGGATATAAATTAAAAAAATAACAAAAACAAGAAGCTAAGGGGAAGAGAGGAAGTTTAAATTTAAAGAAAACAATAAAATAATAGAATATATAACAAATATAGTAACTACTACTCTACCTCAACTTGTCCTTAACTTTTTTTATAGATACAATTCCTGCAGAGATATCATGAGTTTTACTTTCTTATTTAGATTGATTATTGCCATTTCCAAGATGTTATTGGCCATACTCAAAATTCTATGCTAAACAAGCAACAAGCCTTGTATTGTTTGTTATTTATTGTAGTTATCTATATCTATCTATATACCTATATTATCTATGTATATCTACATATACATATATACACATATACATATATACATATATTATTCAGATTTTATCTATCAGAAGAATATAAATTTATCTCAAGAATGAGACATAGATTTGTCCTCTGCTTAAGATATGAATATATCTATGTAAATAATGTAGATACAGCAAAATAATGCCAGAAATGGCCTGAGCAATCCAGGTGATTGTTTTCTATTGAGTAAGAACACCCTACCTTTCTTCTCCATTAGGACTGAAATCCTCTTTTGTTCACAGAGTAAGAAGAGAAAAACATGACAACCTGTTGGCACTGGGGAATCCTTTGTTCCATGATTGATGTATTCTTTCCAGTAGGAAGAGGATGCTATAGGGCCTCATTCATTAAGTTGATATAATGGTGGCATGAACTACCTTCCACAGAGATTTTCAATTGAATGTTATCTCACCAATCACTTTCTCACAGCCTAATGGAGTGTTGCTGACATCAGAGACTGATAAATTGGCCAGTGCCAATTAAACAGAGACACTTTCCCTGTCAGTTACTTAGTTGCAATATTTTCCTTTACTAGATTAAGTTCCATAAAAGTGACATGAGTGATGAAATGTTTATTTGTAAAATTTTTCATTTTAGTTATAGAAGTTTAGTGGGCTTATGGTTTCTACACTGGTTCCATTATCAAGAAGGTCATGTGTTGCTGATATTTGAAAGTCGATTCTTAGTAGATTACTGTAACTTCTTATAAAGAACCAAAAATTTGGAAGTAAAATAAATAAATTATAAAGATTAAAAAAGTCCAGTTACTTCACCTCTAAGTACTGATATTTTTCTAGCACTATCCAGACCTGCTTTAATTACACATATAAGGCAGTACAAACTATCATTATCTATCATCTTTTCCCAACTCATCTCAAAATTGTTGTGCTTTGATAAAATACTTTTTCCTCAAAAAAAATTTTTTTTCTTCTTTAGGGAGCAGTTTTCAAGCATAATATATAATCTCTGAACACATGTAAGCCTCTCCTTCCTGTAGGTTTATTACCAAGATACTGAATAAGAGATCTGGGTAATCTGTATTTCCTGAATGACCAAACCTCTGTGAACCACCAATAAGAACAAGCAATATTTTAGTTCATTTTAAGACTAACCAATTCCAAATCACTTCCTTGATATGAGGCATATCACAGTGGTTAGGAGCTTGTGGTGTGCAGACAATGTTGAGAATTTTATATCCATAAATAAAGCATTTTCCTCAAATTCATCCCCTTTCCCTCTCTGCCACTTCCTTCTCATTTCACCTCCTCTACTGTTTATTATCAACATCCCTTGTTTTTTTAAAACCTACTGAGTCCCCTTAATGTTCATCTACTTAGAAGGCATATGGTTGAAATATATTTGGGATGCATCCCTGAGGAAAATCAACCCTGTTTCCCCCAGCAGCAATCAATTGTCAATAACTCCTCAACTTTGAGTGGTAAGTTATGAGTTCATCCCCATGACATGAAGGGATTTGGGATCATTTGATTGTATGCAAGTCATCAGTATGTAGTCACTACTGGCAATTTTGTTTACACCAAGGCACTTTCATGTCCAACAAATATTGCCATGGAGATTCCTATTCCCTCTAGCTCTTATAACACTCCTGCTCTCTTTTCCATTACATTCCCCGAGTCTTAGAAGTAATTGCCCTTTTTAGACATGAGCACTCCATAGTCTTTTATTCTTTGGGCAATTTGCATCTCTGTATTGTTTTCACTCTATTACAAATAGAAACTTCTCTGATGTGTATAAAACTAAAAATTTAGGAGGCCATCTCTTATTATGCTCATTTTGCAAACTAAGAGTACTTAGGACTTATCTAGGGTCTATAACCTACTAGCCATGGATTTTCTTTCTTAAAATAGGTTATTAATGTACATACCAATCACAGTTCACTCTCCTTCCTCTACTCCTGCTCCCACAAGTTCCTCCCATGCCAACACCCAGCCATTTCTCAGATAGGATGAGACCTTCAATGAGGAGTCAACAAGATCTGTAACATCACCTTGAGGAATAACCAAGGACCTCCTTTCTCTTTCTAGCCAGCTAAGGATTTACAGTGCAGTTAAAGTGCTGGCCATAAATTCATTCTATTATATTTTTAAAAGGTGTGAGTGTGTGTGTGTGTGTGTGTTTGTGTGTGTGCACACGTGCACAAGTGAGATTGAAGGTCATTAATGGAATCAAAGTGCCTGAAACTGGAATTTGAGACTATTTCCAGCTACGCAGCATAGGTATAGGTATTGTTATAGTACAAGAATAGTCCATTAATTAACTGCTGAGTCAGAAAATTTTAATATAATCTCCACTGTTCACAAGTCATATAGCTTCAGAGAATTACCTTAAAAGTTCTGTGTTTCTGTGATCTAATAATTTTCCTATATATTTCAAAATAAAGTTTATATATATATAAGAAAAATATCAACATGATTGTTACTACTTAATGCATGTTAAACAACTTTATCTGCTTGTATCAAATTATGAGCACTCTTTTGGAGCAAAGTCAATCTCAGTTAAATTATGCTCTCATTTACAAAACACTTAATGTGCCCGGTAATAGATTAGAATTAGGGGTATTCAAATGAGAAGTATTCTAACTACATAATTAGAATATTTTGATAACTGAAAACATAGAGGCAGGTGTGCGATAACATAGCAAGCTATGGATTATCAAGTGATGATAAATATTAAGGTTAAATGAATCCAGTTGCAGACAGGTAGGAATGATGAGCAAAGGCATGAAGACCATGCTGGTGAAACCAATAGAAACTGCTAAACTGAACAAGGGGGAGTTCATAGACTACAGTCTGATAGCTGGGACACCAACATAGGATCAACCCAAAATGGTACCTGCAACTTGGGTACTAAGAAGTTCCACTTAAAATTTGACAAAATAAAAGACCCAGGATAGCCAAAACAACCCTATACAATAAAAGAACTTCAGGAGGTAACACCATACCTGAACTTAAACTCTACTACAAAGCTATAGTTCTGAAAACAGCCTGGTATTGACACAAAAATAGACAGGTAGACCAATGGAATCTAATTGAAAATCCTGATATTAACACACACACCTATGAACACCTGATTTTCGACAAAACAGCAAAAATTATAAAATGGGGCGAGGACAACATCTTCAGCATATGGTGCTGGCACAATTGGATGAAGATGTGTAGAAGACTGCAGATAGACCCATGTCTGTTGCCATGCACAAAACACAAGTCCAAATGGATCAAAGACCTAAACAACAATCCAGCCACACTGAACCTCTTAGAAGAAAAAGTAAGAGGTACCCTTGAACAAATTGTTATAGGAGAACGCATCTTGAACATAACTCCAGGGCATAGATAGAGAAACAATTAATAAATGGGACCTTCAAACTTAGAAGCTTCTGTAAGGCAAAGGACACAGAGGACATGACCAAACAGCAGCCCACAGACTGGGAAAAGATTTTCACCAATCCTATATCTGACAAAGGGCTGATCTCCAAAATATACAAAGAATTCAAGAAACTATTCACCAAAACACCAAATAACCCTATTAAAAAATGGGGTACAGAACAGAAGAAAGAATTCTCAATAGAAGAAATCAAAAAGGATGAAAGACACTTAAAAAACTGCTCAACATCCTTAGCTATCAGGGGAATGCAAATCAAAACAACTTTGAGATACCATCTTATCCCTGCCACAATGGCTAAAATTAGAAACACCAATGACAACTCATGCTGGAGAGGATGTGGAAAAGGGGGAACACTCCTCCACTGCTGGTGAGAGTGCAAACTTGTACAGCCATTTTGGAGATCAGTATGGTGGTTCCTCAGGAAAATGGGAATTAGTTTAGCACAGGACCTAGCAATCCCCCTCTTAGGCATATACCCAAAGGATTCACATCCATGCAACAAAGAGCTGTTCAACTATGTTCATAGCAGCACTATTTGTAATAGCAAGAACCTGGAAGAAACGTACATGCCCCTCAATTGAAGAATGGATAATGAAGATGTGGAAATCTACACAATGGAATACTACTCTGAAGAAAAAAATAATGGTATCTTGAAATTCGCAGGCAAGTGGATGGCACTTGAAGAAACCATTGAATTAGGTAACCCAGTCACAAAAAGAGGAACATAGTATGTCCTCACTCATATATACATTTTAGACCTAGAACAAAGGATCACCAGCCTATAATTCACACCACAAGAGGAACTAGGATACAAGGTGTATTCTAAGAGATTCATATAAAGTCCCTCACAGAATGGGGACGGGATAAGTTCCCCAGAGCACAGGGGAAGTGGGTGGGCAGTGAATGGGGAGAGAAGTAGAAGAAAACAAGGGAGAAGAGAGGAAAGCATGTGCTACTAGGAAGATTGAGTCTGGTCAGAAATAGAAGACAGATGAAAGAGAGAGAGAGACAGAGGCTGAGAGAGAGACAGAGAGAGAGAGAGAGAGAAAGAGAGAGAGAGAGAGAGAACATAAGAGGGAGTCAATATTGGTTAGAAGATAAAATTGACCACAAAGAAAGGTCTAGAGAGCTACAAGACAGCTACCAACTAACAATTTGAGCTTCCATGGAAAGGCTACCATAAATGCCCTTCCCTGATAATGAGATTAACAACTAACTTATCCATGGTGTTCTCATCTAATACTTGTTGGAAACAGAGGCAAACACCCATACCTGAAGACTGAATCGAACTAGAATCCAGATGCAGCCAGAGAGGACGAGACCAATCTGCAGAAACACATAGAGACAGCTGAGTGAACAAGAAGGAGCTAGCAGGCCTCCAGACTGATAGCTGGGAAGCCAGCATGGGACTGACTCAGGCCCCCCTTAATATGGATCTCAGCCAGAAGGACTGAGCAGTCAAAGGGATACAGACAGTGGAACCAGGATGTATCTATCCCTGGTACACAAAATGACGTTGGGGACATATCTCCCATGGAGGTGTAACTACCTTAACCTAGAGCCAGGAGAGAAGCCCTAGTCCCTACTTCAAATGACCTGTTAGATCTACATGACCCAAACTGGATGGCATTGCCCTACATATGGAATTGGGGTGGGGGATGGGAAGGGAGGGTGGTTAGGGTGCATGTGAGAGGGCAGAGAGGGTAAAAGTGAGGGAGGGAAGGAGAGAGAGGGAACTGGAAATGACATGTAAAGTAAGGGAAAGGACACAGTCGACAAGACCAAATGGCAGTCCACAGACTGTGAAAAGATTTTCACCAATCCTATATCCGACAAAGGGCTGACCTCCAAAATACACAAAGAACTCAAGAAACTAGTCAACAAAACACCAAATAACCCTATTAAAAAATGGGGTACAGAACTGAAGAAAGAATTCTCAATACAGGAAAACAAAAAGGCTGAAAGACACTTAAGAAAATGCTCCACATCCTTAGCTATCAGGGGAATGCAAATCAAAACAACTTTGAGATACCATCTTACCCCTGCCACAATGGCTAAAATTAGAAACACCAGTGATGACTTATGTTGGAGAGGATGTGGAGAAAGTGGAACACTCCTCCACTGCTGGTGAGAGTACAAACTCATACAGCCATTTTGGAGATCAGTATGGTGGTTCCTCAGGAAAATGGGAATTAGTTTAGCACAGGACCCGGCAATCCCCCTCTTAGGCATATACCCAAAGGATTCACATCCATGCAACAAAGACATCTGTTCAACTATGTTCATAGCAGCACTATTTGTAATAGCAAGAACCTGGAAGCAACCTAGATGCCCCTCAATTGAAGAATGGTTAATGAAGATGTGGTACATCTACATAATGGAATACTATTCTGCAGAAAAAAATAATGATATCTTGAAATTCGCAGGCAAGTGGATGGCACTTGAAGAAACCATCCTGAATGAGGTAACCCAGTCACAAAAAGAGGAACACAGTATGTACTCACTCATATATGGATTTTAGACTTTCATCAAATGATCACTAGCCTATAATTCACATCACCAGAGGAACTAGGATACAAGGTGTATTCTAAGAGATTCATATAAAGTCCCTCACAGAGCTGGGAAGGGACAAGTCCCCCAGAGCTCAGGTGAAGTGGGGGGGCAGGGAATAGAGAGAGAAGTAGGAGAAAATGAGGGGGAGGAAAGGAAAACATGTGCGACCAGGAAGATTGAGCCTGGTTAGGAATAGAAGACAGAGACAGAGAAAGAGAATATAAAAGAGGGAGCAATATTGGTTTGAAGATAAACTTGAACACAAAGAAAGGTCTAGAGAACTATAAGACTGCTCCCAACTAACAATCTCAGCTTCTGTGGATAGGCTATCATAAATGCCCTTCCTGGAGAGTGAGATCAACAAATAACTTCTCCATGGAGCCCTCAACTAATGCCTGTTGAAAACAGGATCAAACACCCATACATAAACATTGAGTCGAACTAGAACACAGATGCAGATAGAGAGGACAAGACCATGCGGTAGAAGCACATAGAGACAGCTTACCTGAACAAGGAGGAGCTAATGGCCACTAGATGATAGCTGGGAAGCCAGCATGGGACTGATTCAGGCCCCCCTGATTATAGTCTCAGCCGTTAAGGACCGAGCAGTCTAAGAGACCTCAGAGAGTGGAGCCAGGATATATCCCTAGTACACAAAAGGACTTTGCGAACATATCCCCCATGGAGGGATAACTGCCTTAATCTAGAGACAGGAGAGAAGCCCTAGTCCCTACTTTACATGACCTGTCAGATCTATATGACCCCAAGTGGATGGCATTCCCCTACATATGGAATTGTGGTGGGCGAATGGGAGGGGAGGGTGTTTAGAGTGCATGTGAGAGGGTAGAGAGGGTAATAGGGAGGGAAGGAGGGAGGGATGGGGTGAAGGAGGGAGGGAGAGAGAGGGAACTGGGATTGACATGTAAAATAATAAATTAAATTAAAAAAAATGCTTTGACTCCAAAATTTAAGTTGAAGGACAAGTTACTGGGGAAAAGGATTTCTATTTTTGTTTCCACAGAAAATGAAAAGTTGTGGATTCCTTCCAGACTAATGTGGTTTGATCACACCAGACCTCCTGAAACAGAGTACAAGCTGATCCTACATTCAAAACAGCTGGACAAAACAGCCCTACAGACTACAGCCAGGATATCTGAATCTTCAGTCCTCCATGACAGCGCCCCTTACCAGCAGGAAGTAGTTTGGAAAGAACGACGCCCAAATTCCCAAATATTGTGTATAAATGTTTGTTTTCATTTAATTGGATGTTGTTATATAAAATTAAATAAAGTCATAATAATAAAAAAAGAAATCTCAAAAAAATAAATTAATTAAAAAAAAGTATGAGGAATTAAAAAAAAACTTGTCAAAAGCTTAATAAACGTACTTTAGAAACAAATGAACAGCGATAAGCAAGGCATCTTGACAGTAGCATTTTTCTTGGGCAGGCTCTGTGTTGCTAGAGACAGGCAGACATTTGTGCTGCTCTTTTAAGGGAGGTTACTTGACTAGGCATAAGCAGCTAAAAAAAAAAAAAAAAAAAAAAAAAAAAAAAAAAAAATCCATGGTTCTTTTTTAAGAGACCCTGCTAACAACTGAGTGGTGTGTACCTCAGTTGGCAGTGGCAATGAGCACATCAAACTGGCAACATGATGCTTGATGGCAGCATAGATCAAGGCAGTGAGCACAGCTCTCAGTGTTGTGTAAAATATACCTCCATCTTCGTGGATAGATGGCAGCTGAAACAGTTATACTTTCATTTTAACAATGTTGTTATGTAGATAAAAAAAATTGTGGACAGAAAATGATAAAGATTTATAGTTAATACAGATTAAAAAAACTCTGAAGATTTACAGTGTATTTTAAATAAACATAGACTTGATAGAGAAAAAAAAACAGAATAAATTGGTTTAAAAAGTACAACAACAACAAAAGAGTAGCTGAGTATGGTAGCACACACCTTTATCTCCAGCACTCTGGAAACAGAGGTAAGCAAACCTCTGTGATTTGAAAGTGAACCTGGTATACAGAGTGAATCCAGGACAGGCAAAAATTACGCAGAGAAACCCTGTCTCTAAAAAATGAAAAATAAATTAAAATAAATGAAGTAATAAGAAAACCGAGGGAATATGGAAAGTACACAGAGTCTGGCAACTATATGCTATTGTGTTTTTTTTTTTTTTTTTTTTGTGTGTGTGTGTGTGTGTGTGTGTGTGTGTGTGTGTGTGTGTGTGTGTTGTTTGACTGCTGAGGAAATAGCAACAACTGTTAAAAGAAATGCTGCTGGATTAATCAAATTTCCATATTTTAAAAATAATTTTACTTCAAAATTTAAGTCTAAGGAGAGGTTACTTGTTAAAGTATTTCTATTTTTGTTTTTATAGAAAATGAAAAGCTATGGATTCCTTCCAGACTAAAATGATTTGATCAAGCAAGACCCTCTGAAGTAGTGTCCCAGGTGATCCAAAATTCAAAAGAGCTGGGACAAGGAAGCCTTGCAGACCACAACAGCCAGGATTTCTGCATATTCTTAGGAACCCCAAGACAGCACCCACTACCAGCAAGAAGCAATTTGGAAAGAATGATGCTCAAATTCCCAAATATTTTCTATACATATTTGTTTCCATTTAAATTGGGTTGGTTATAAATGATTAATTATCAACCAATCTCTTTTTAAATGTTTAAAAGGGGATTATGGTATAGAAATGAATACTTTGTTTTGGAATATATTTTCATTTATGGATGCATTTATTGATATCAAGTTTCTGATAAATATATTTCTCATCTTGTTTAGGTTAGGGGTTTAATATAGCTCATTTAAAAATGTAATGTATATTTTAGTACAGATTATAGATAGTTACCTATGATAGTCAAAACTTAGAGTTAAGTTAGTTAGATATACAGGGATATATTTGAGATGAATAAATATTCTTCAAACCTCTCAAAGACCTACAGAATATTGTATTTAAAATGGTTTAGAGTTTTTCTTAACAGTGAGGCACAACTTCTCCTGCCAGCAACAACTGCATCAGAAGGGAAGATGGACATTGAAGTATGTTGGTATGGAGTTTGCTTTCAATATGGTAAGACTAGCCTTTTGAGCAAGATTCTATTCTTAGACTGTTTGACTTTATGCTGTATAAACTGGACATGCAGGACCCACAGAAAATTGATGCTGAAACAAGATGGACAGTGCTACAGGGTTCCTGCTTCATGGAAGAGACTTCCATATATTCTATAGGATACAGAGAAAAGTGACTGACAAACTGCCAATCAATACAGGTGGATAGTTTAAAGTTCCCTGTTCTGGTGAGGATTCTGCCAGACACACTATGGACTATAGGCTGAGGATGAAACATTACAGAAGAACTGCGGGTGACTGACCAGGGAGCAAGTTGTCTCTGTCATTTCTAGATTTTATATCCTTCTGTGGTCTTTGAGGGAGCTGAAGTCAGTTATGGTTATAGCTTTTTTTTTTTAGTTAGGATTAAAGATAAGTTATATGTAAGACTTTAGACTGACAAAGATAGGATTGATGATGGAATATTTTCTTTAGATCTTGCTAAATGTTAATGGATTAAATATCTTAACTATAGTTCTTATTTGGTAACTGTTTTGTTATTTATATTTCTACATGAATGTTAAAATACTTCTTTTTATTTTAGACAGAAAAGAGTAGATGATGGGAGATGTCATTCTCAAAATAATCTTTTATTGTTTAATGAATAAAACACTGTTGAAATAGGAATGCAAGATAGGCAGGACTAGCAAAGCAGAAGGATTCGGAGAGATGTAGTAAGGGAGTCAAGATGTAGGGACTTGAAAGATGTCTGGACCTTTTCTCCAATCAGCCAAGACCATGTGGAAACACTTAGATTAATATAAATTCATTAATATTTAAGACAGAACTAGCCAATAAGAAATGTTATGAACACGCCAATGGTTTTATAACTAATACAGCATCTCTGTTAAATTTTGTAGCTGATGCAGCTCTGGGACCAGGTGGCAGGAAAACTGCTAGTAACACCAAGTCACTTTCATGTCCAAAAAATACTACCATTGCAGACTCCTATTCCCTTTGCTTCTTATAACACTCTTCCATTATGTTTCCTGAGCCTTAGAGGTTGTTGCCCTATTTATACCTGAGCACACCATAATCTTTTATTCTCTGAACCTTGAGCAATTTCTGTTTTTGTATTAATTGCACTCTATTAAAAACAGAACTTTATGCTCATTTTGCAAAATAAGAGTATTGGGGATGCGGGTTGTGGAATCTGGGATTGATATATAAAACAAGTTTGCTCCAAATTATATTTATATATTATTTATTCCTTTAAAACTTAACAAGAAAGATAATGGAATTTTTAAATTTCTCTTTTTTTTTCTTTTGTTCTGTCATTTTTATTTAAATTAGAAAAAATCTTATTTTATATGTCACTTCCTGTTCCCTCTCTCTTCCTCTCATGCCCCACATCCCATCTATCTTCTTCTCCATAAAAAGAGTGAGGCCTTACATAGGGAATGTTCAATGCCACATTAATTGGAGCAGGACCTTGGCTTTCCCCCATGTGTTGGGCCAGGAGTATCCCTATGTGGGGAATGGGCTCCCAAAGTCCTTTTGTATACTAGGGATATATGCTATTGTACCACTAGAGTCTGCAAAGTCCTCCTAACTGACACCCACATTCAGGTTGCCTGGATCCAACCTATGCTGCTTTTCAAGTTGTCTATTTGAGGTCCAAAAGCTCCCCTTTGGCTCCCTCTATTAAGATATCTCATTTCTTGTTCTCCTCTATTTTCTAACCCCCCCCCCCGACTCAATATTCCTGGTCCCTCATGACTTTGTTCTCACTCCTCTTTCTGTCTTCTCTTTTCCTAACTCCTTTTCCCTTATCCCTATGCTCTAAATTTGCTCAGGAGATCTTGTCCCTTTCCCATTCTCTGAGGAATCATGTTTTTCTCTTTTTGGATCTTCTTGGTTTTATAGCTTCTATGGAGGTATTCATTGTAGGATCACAATCCTTTGCTGTATGTCTAATATTCATATATCAGTGAACACATACCATATTTTTTCTTTTTCTGACTGAGTTACACATAGTTTCTTCTATTTCCATCCATTTGCATGCAAATTTAGAGATTCCATTGTTGATGGGAGATGTCATTCTGTATATGTTTCTCATACTGGTTAATAAATAAAGCACTGTTGGCCAATAGGAAAGCAAGATAGGCGGGACTAGAAAACAAGAAGGAAAGAGGAAGTAGTAAGGAGGAGTCAGCATGGAGAGACCAGGGAGACCAGACACCTGCCTCACTCCCCGGTAAGGAGACCACGTGGAAATACATAGAAATGGGTTAATAATTAAGGCAGAGCTAGCCGATAAGAATCTAGTAACTGGCCAACAGGATTATATCAAATACAGAGTCTCTGTGTGTTAATTGGGGCTGGCGCAGCGGCGGGACAAGACCAGCGGTGGCGTGGCGGGCAGAAAAAAACATACTCGTTACACATTGTTATGGTTCTGTTTGTTTTCCACTGAGTAATACTTCATTGTGTAAATATACCACATTTTCTTTATCCACTCTTCAGTCAGGAGCATCTAGGTTGCTTCTAGGTTCTTGCTATTACAAATAATGCTGGTGTGAGCATAGCTGAACATATGTCCTTGTTATGTGAATGTGCATCTTTTGGATATATGTCTAGGGGCTTGAAAGATGGCTTAGCAATTAAGGGCATTGGTTATTCTTCCAGAAGACCTAGGTTCCATTCTCACATAACTTCCTTTTCTTATTTGCATCAAGCCTAAATTAATCTTATTACAGAAAGAAAATCATTCATTAATAATGGCAAAGTGACAAGTTTTTATGAATGGTTTTATTCTGTGGTTCAACTACTTTATTGTATATTCTTAGAGCACACCCCTTTTCTGCCATTGTCATATCATGTTGTCTTTATCTTTAAAGTTTTTCTTCCTATAAAAGGTCAACCATGATGTATTCTAAGAATACATCTGAGAATCTCATAGTACTGTCTAAAATTATGTGATTTATTTTCCTATCTGTAATCAATTATAAATGTCTATAAAATGAATAATGATAAGAAAATAACATTGATTCTTGAGGAAAAAAAACATAAAGTTTGGAAAAAATCGGATACTATAGGGGAAAGAAGTGTGTGCCCACAGGAGATGCCAGAGGCTACATAGTGCAGGGATAAGGGAAGTGAAGAAAAGTGAACCAGGGTAAGTGAATCAAATAAGATAGTTAAGCTTCCCCACTAAAATATTAAGAGGTGAAAAATAAATAAATAACAAAAAATAACTCGGATAGAATGCACAAGCATTTAGTATATAAGAATATGTTACTAAAGATGAAAATAAGAAGTGTAGTAGGTGCTATCAGAACAGCATATAACTAACAGAGTTAGAGGTGGATATGGATAGGATATGCAGAATTAGAGATATGAAAGTCACTGTTTTGTAAAGCATTGACAGCTGTGCTTATGTCTATGAAGGAAAAATTAACTATTGAACACAAAGCAAAGGTAATAGTTAAATAGAAATAATGAGAAAGAACCAAGAAAAAAATCTATTATGAAAACTTCAGGGTCTGAAATGGTAAACTTGAGAATGATATCAATAGTAATGGAAAAATATAGCAACTGAAATGGTAAATTCACAGATGATATTAATAGTGATTAAACAAATTCAGTCTCTGAAATGGTAAATTTAAGTATAATATTAATATTAATTGAAGAAATTCTTTGAATTATATGGGAAATTAAAGAATTATATTTACTGTAATTAAACAATATTATTTAAATAATACAAAAGGTGGGATTGATGAACTTTGAGAAAAATAAGAACATTATTCACATTGAATCTGGGAAAGAATTTAAAAGAAAGGAAATAATGAGTGACTTAGTGACCCCTGGGTGATTTGTGGAGCTATCATTTAAAGTGTCCATGTCTTAACGACTGAGCCCATGTCAACTTAATGATACACAATTTAATAGCTTTCTCTCTGGCTTGCTATAGAGTGTTTACTGATCAAAATAGATAGTAGATAAATTTGCTCATTGTTAAATGATTTTAAAGTGATTTCAAGACTTTTGTCTGTTTTGGAGAAATAACAATTTAGTGCTGTCAAAGTGGGAGAGTTATTTGGCAATGTTAATTTATGCAGAACTTTAAGCTAGGGGCTATCATTTAACACGAGCTTAGAAATTTCACATTTCAAGCTACATGAACCTTTGATCATATTCTATGACGTGAAATGATTCTCCTATCACATACAAATGTAGTCAACTTATTGTATGTTTTTATTTTTATGAATTATTAGCCATATCTAACAATTACCATTGTGTTAATTTGTTGATAGGGAAGAACTTGTTGATATGTACTACTGATCAATTATTTTACTATCTCTAGTAACTTATAATTTATATAACTGAACTCTATGTTCTTATAGTGGGAGACAAAATTTTTGTTGAGGAATCAATTATGTTTGTTAAATGTCTCAATATTGATATTTCAAATTATATAGATAAGTAATTTTCTTTTTCTTTCACGTCATCTTTTAAGAGTAACCCTAAGAGAGAAAAACATTGATACTTGGGGAAGGCAAAGGGACAAGATCTCCTGAGCAAATTGAGAGCAAGGAGTGTAACAGGGGAGGTAAGAGGGGAGAGGGAGGTAGGAGGAAGGACAGGGGAGAAGCAAACATGAGGAATCAGAAAAATAGAGTCTAGAGAAGAATAGAGAAGGAGAGCAAGAAAAGAGATACCTTAATAGAGGGAGTCATTATTGGTTTAAAGAGAAATCCGGCACTGTTAATGTTCAGGGATCCACAGGATGACCCAAACAAATAATCTAAGTAGTGGTGGAGAAGCTAACTTAAATGCCCTTCCCCTAAAATGAGATTGCTGACTACCTTAAACGCTATCCTAGAGCCTTCACCCAGTATATGATGGAAGTAAAAACATAGATCCACAGCTAAACACTTAGATGAACTCCTGAAATCCAGTTGTAAAGAGGGAGGAGTAAGAAGCAAAGGGGTTAAGACCAGGCAGAAGCAGTATTTATCTTTAGTTCACAGACTTTAGGATCCCATTCACAATGAAGGGACACTCTCTCAGTCTAGATACATGGTGGAGCACCTAGACCCTGCTGCAACTGATGCTTCAGACTTTGATGATACCCCATGGGATGCCTCCTCCTCCCTGGAGAGTGGATGGAGGATGAGATGGAGGGTAGTTGTGGGGCATGGGAGGAGAGCAGGGAGAGAGAACTGGGATTGACATGTAAAATAAGATTGTTTTAAATTTAAATAAAAAAGGAATTATTAATAAATTTCAAAACAGCAAAAGCAAAACAAACAAATAAACAAACAAAAAACAAGATTGCCAGCTACATTTTATATTTTGCGGTGTCATTTTGTAATGTATTATAACACTATTGCTTGGTATAGATGAAAAGATTTTCATTGGGACATATGTAGTGGGAGAATTATGGACATACGAAAGGGAGGCATTACAACTGACATCTGTCAAAATTTACAGAGAAACCCTTCCTTCTAGAATGATTAAATAGAGTAAGCTATAAATAAGAGACAATGAGAATATCCGTTCAAGAAACCTGACTCTTAACTTTGGAACACTTCATTGTGAAGGTGACAATCCATAGGTGACTTTGCTTCAAGGTTTTATAATGTGTTATTTTTGTTATTGATGTTATATGCAATAAAACTATTTCCTTGGGTTTCTTTCCTCTGAACCATTACCATGGAAATTAATGTGACTTTATCTATGTTCCTGAAACAGTGTTTTAGATAAACATTTTTGCTGCATTTGTATTGGTATTAGCATTCAACATAACATTTAAAGATCTCTAGGCTCAGTGTTAGTATTCAGACCCACAGAGTTCCAAAGAGTTGAAAATGGAGCTAATCTCATGTGCTCTGTTATCAATTTTGAGTGGATTACTTTACATCAATTTTAATTGATATTTAGTTTTAAAAATATAACGTTACATTTCTAAAGTTACAAAGAGAAATTTGGGAATTTTGTAAGCTATGGAAAAGTTGCTTACAGTGTCCTATATTTTCTTCAATTTTACTTAATTTCTTAAGGTATTTCATTCAGGAAAATATTGAAATGAGCATCTTACTAACTATACTCATTGAAATGTTGAAAGCTACTAAAAGTTTATTATGCGTGCACACACACACACACACACACACACACACACACACAATTACTGTAACAAATTCATATAGGTTCATTTAGTAAAGAGCCAAGCTCTTAAACTTTAATGGAAAAGGGGATTCCTTGGGCCGTACACTATATTCAGATCTCCAAATACATTTAATCAATCACCATTTTGATTATTGGTCTTTATATTAATTACATCCTTATTGTTATGAATATGCTTGGCAGAAGCAATTTAAGGAAAAAAAATTGGTCATTTCATCTCACAGTTAGAGGTCCCAGTGCATCATGTTGGGAAAGGCAGATGGGTAAAGATACCTTGTCTCATGTTATTCACCAGGAGAGAGGCATGTAAAGCCCCAACTCAACTTAGTTTCCATTTCTTATACAGGCTTAGACCAAAGTCCACAGAGTAATGCTGCCCACATTGGTGATCTTCTCACCTCAATTAACCTAGTCTTACAGCTTGATTCACTGATATGCCCTGCGATTTATCTTCAAGGTGATTCTAGACTAGTCCAGTTGATAAAAAATAAAAAAAAAATAAACAATAAAACAGAATTCTTTTAAAACATTCTTTGAGAATGGAACTGAAAGATGTTTTCTGAAAAAGTCTATTGATTTTCAACTCAAGGTCAAAGTCAGAATTAACAAAGGGATGCAAAACAAAACCACTAAGAGACATCACCCCATTTATAATGGCTTCAACTCTGAAGAAGACAAAAGATAATTGGTAAGGACATGGAGGAAGTTAACACCGCATCAGAGAATGCAAATTATTATAGCAGCTGTAGAAATTAGTGTGAAACTTCTCAAAAAAATTTTACCTTTTTTATTTAAATTTGAAACAAGGTTGATTTACATATCAATCCCAGGTCCCATTCTAACTTCCTCTATCATCCTACCAAACCCCAGCCTATCTCTTTTCTGCTCCTCAGGGAGGGTGAAGCCTTCCCTGGGGAATATTCAAAGTCTGTCATACCATTTGGAGCAGGGCCCAGACCTTCCCATGTGTCTAGGCTGAGGGAGTATCCCTCTATGTGGGATGGGCTCCAAAAGTCCATTCATATACTACTGATAAATACTGATCAATTTTTAGAGGCTCCATAGACTGCCCAGTCTTCCTATTCAGGGGGGAACTGGGTCAGTCTTATGCTGGTTTCCCAGCTATCAGGTGCATGAGCTCCCCCTTGTTCAGGTCATCTGATTCTGTGGGTTTCTATAGCCTAGTCTTGACTTCTTTGTTCATCATGCCTTCCTCTCTGTAACTGGATTCCAGGAGGTCAGCAAATGTTTAGCTGTGAGTGTCTGCTTCTGCTTCCATTAGCTACTAGATGAAGGCTCTAAGATGGCATATAAGGCATTCTTCACTGGGAATAACAAGAATAATTTATTCGTTTAAAATACGGCATACATTTGGTATGAAACTGTTTTGATTTGTTAGAATTAACTAGAAAGAAATATGGCTGTGTATCTTAATTGAAAGAGTGTGCTAATTACTCTAGGCAGACTATAATATAAATAGATAGTCCTGGAGGTACTATCCTTTTGCCTTGGGCAACAGCATCAATTCCTTACAAGAGATATCTCAGAAATTCTGAGTTTACCATTCATTTATCCATAGTGGGGAGATAGGTTCCTTATTGGCAAAATTAACAGTAATCACACTTTTCCTTTCTTTAGTTTGTCACACTTTGCATGTTTAGATTATATCCTGCCATTACATTATTACTGCTTCCTTCCTTCCTTCATTTTTTTCTTTCTTTCTCTTTCTCTCCTTTTTTCATATTTTACATATCGATCCCAGTTACCTCTCCCTCCCTCACTCTCTCCTTCCCATGACCCCACGCAACCACCCTCCCATCCCATCCTCCCACCCCTACTCCACAGGGAAGGTAATGCTTTCAAGGAAGGGTCAATATTACTGCTGTCTTAAATTTTGGTCTTATAAGCTTGAGAGGACTCAGTGTTCCTGCTTGCCACTGCAAAATTCATGAATAGAAGTATGCCTCTGTTGTTTGTATTGACTGACTCCGCTTTTCTTTTTTGGGGGGGTGAGGAAACAATGAATGGAAATCTTACCTTTTTCTTTCATTTATTTTTATTTATTTCATTTATTTAATTTATTCTTTTACATGTTGATCCCAGTTCTCTCTCCCTCCCTCCCTTTATGCTCTCTCCCCCTCAAATGCACCCTGACCAACCTCCCCTTCCATCCCCCCCACCCCAATTGCACATGTAGGGCAATGCCATCCAGGTGTGGTCATATGGGTCTGTCAGGTCATTTGAAGTAGGAACTAGGACTTCTCTCCTGTCTCTAGGTTAAGGCAGTATCCCTCAATAGGGGATGTGTCTGCAAGGTCCTTTTGTGCACCAGGGATACCTCCTGGTTTCACTTAGACTACTTAGTACTTCTGGCTGAGACCTGTATTCAGGGGTTCCTGAGCCACTCCCATGCTGGATTCCCAGCTATCAGTCTGGGGGGCTGTTAGCTCCTCCTGGTTCAGTTCAGCTGTCTCTATGCGTTTCTGCAACCTGCTCTTGTCCTCTCCTTCTGTATCTGGATTCTAGTTTGACTCAATGTTTAGGTATGGGTGTTTGCTTCTGTTTCCAACAGGTATTAGATGAGGACTCCATGGATAAGTTAGTTATTGATCTCACTATCCTGGAAGGGCATTTATGGTAGCCTTTCCATGGTTGCTCAAATTGTTAGTTGGCAGCAGTCTTGTAGCTCTCTAGAACTTTCTTTGGGTTCAATTTTATCTTCCAATCAATATTGGCTCCTTCTTTTATGTTCTCTCTCTCTCTCTCTCTCTCTCTCTCTCTCTCTCTCTCTCTCTCTCTCTTCTGTCTTCTATTCCTACCCGGACTCATTTTTCCTAGTTGCACATGTTTTCCTCTCCCCCCCCAGCTTTCTCCTACTTCTCTCTCCATTCACTGCCTCCCATCCAACTTCCCATGTGCTGTGAGGGACTTGACCCTTACACCTTCTGTGAGGGGCTTTATATGAATCTTTTAGAATACACCGTGTATTCTAGTTCTTCTGGTGGTGTGAATTATAGGCTGGCAATCCTTTGCTCTAGGTCTAAAATGTATATAAGAGCAAGTACATACCATGTTCCTCTTTTTTGTGACTGGGTTACCTCATTCAGGATGGTTTCTTCAGACCTATGTCTGTCACCATGCACAAACTCAAGTACAAATGGGTCAAAGACCTTCATATCAATCCAGGCACACTGAACCTCTTAGTAGAGAAAGTAGGAGGTACCCTTGACTCTACTTTTATCCCAGGAAGTCCATATTTACTATTAAATATGATTATAAGCACATCTATAGGTTTTCTCATTTTCTCATCTATATGTTTTTATTGTGGGTAGAATTATGGAAGAGACCTTTAACATTATCATAGTAATTTTGTCTTAGTTTCCTTTCTAATACTAGTCTAATTTACTGGAGTATTGTTCTTAAAAATTCTTTTTGAAATATCCTTTTAATTTTTTCCTATAAAGACTTACTATAGAACATTTTATTCATAAGAAAATTAGTAATACTAGCATTTCCCAATGAACAATTTTCTGCTCACCAATAACTTCCACCATAGTCAATATCCACAAGCAAGAGATACATTCATAACTGATGTGGATACATCATTATTACTCAAAACCATAGCTCATTGTAAACATATTTCTTGACCTTGTACTTTCCATAGTTCAAGACAAACATAATGGCATGTATTAACAATTATAATATTAAATCAACAGTTTTAGTATTCTAATACTCTCCTGTGTGTGTGTGTGTGTGTGTGTTTTTTTTTTTTTTTTTTTTTTTTTCATTCTTCCTGCATTATAACTCTGGGAAAATACTGATTTTATTGTATTCCTAATCTGTGTTCCCTTCAGCAAATGTAATTTATCTAGAACCATACAATATATTGACCTTTCAAATTATTGTCTTCCACTTTATAATATGTATTTCTTGCCACTGAACTTTCTTCTGGCTCAATATCTCATGATTTTAGCCTTCCACAATACCATATTGTACGGATATAGTGTTTATTATTTATACATTTGTTTTCTGAAAAGTACATTGGCCATATTTTGCCAGTCATTGGGAAGTTTTTCTATTGAGGGGAGTTTCAGAACTTCTATTCATATGTTTTACATTCACTTAGGTTAAAAACTAAGAAGTGAAAGTGCTGAGATACATAAGGGTATATTTGACATTTCAAAACACTGGCCATTCTTTCAAATTTACTGATGTGATTTGCATGGAATTCAGTAGGAAAGCCCTGCCCCACATTTCTTCAGGCATTGCTCTGATCTTCTTGCCTTCAATTTTTCTCCTGAAGATATCCATGTGGCGTTCTTTTATAACTGAGGCAATATTTCTCTTAGCAATTCTGATTTTCCTTAGTTATGATGTCTTTTAGATACTATCACTCTTTTAATCAGCTGGCTGTTTTCCTACTGCTCACTTTAAGTATTAATGAACACATTTGAGAAATAATATAATTTTTTACATAATGGAATAAGATAAAAGTTTATGATAAAAATAATATATTTCCCTAAGGAAATGATGTGAAAAAATATATAAATCAAGGCATATTTAAAATGTATATGTCTTTAATAAATGGGTTTTGACACAATAAGATACAATTTATCGTAAAGTTCCTAGGAATGATGATTGCCCTTGTGGTTTGAGGAAAATCATTGCATTTTAATAGTTTAATTTATTCTTAAAAATTCATACTTGCACATTATCATCTGGATAAATATTATTCCTCACACAGGCTATGTAGGTAACTTTTGATTTTACATAAAAATACATTTATAAATATTACCTTGTATTTTCTGACCAAGGGAAGGGATTCATTCCAAAAATGAAAGTACACATCATGGAAGTGGTGGAGTTCTTTTGCTCTATCTCCTCAGGTTCAAGTTTCTGTCACTTATTTTGTGATATTTTTGTGCTCTACACTTACATAATGGGATGGGCCAAACATCCAGCTAATCTAGTTCTGCTATTATTACCACCACAACCACCGAATACGCATCTTTTTTTTTTTTTTTTTTGAATTCTAGTGTTTTTGGTGATGCTTAAACTTTTCCAACTTTTGTGTTTCAGATAAGTTCTATTCTGTCTCTAGTCATAACCTAAATCTTGATGCTCCTAACAAGGAGTAGTCCTCCTGTTTGCACACCTTAACTTTTCATCAGGGTTTGCTGCTGCTCCTTACTGGCATGTTATTTTGGAGACTTCATTTTCCTTTAGGGCATGATTTTAAATGAGAGTGAAGATTTTTCTCAAACTTGTCTACTCAGTGGTATCTGTCTTGTTCATGCATACTGTCATCTACATTGTGGCTTATGACAATTCTGAATGAAATGCAATTTGATTTTTATGATTCATACTTTGCATTTTCTAGTATATTTTTTGTGTGTAAGCATAAC
Source organism: Phodopus roborovskii (assembly GCF_943737965.1). Classification (NCBI taxonomy): domain Eukaryota; kingdom Metazoa; phylum Chordata; class Mammalia; order Rodentia; family Cricetidae; genus Phodopus; species Phodopus roborovskii. The sequence continues at coordinate 13,453,888 of NW_026126447.1, forward strand.
ATGAGCTTTAGAGATTATAAATGCAATGATATTAACTGAGAGTAAGTTTGTATTAATTTTTTTGCTAAGTACGTATACAGAGTAGCACAATTATATTATGTTACAGCTCCTGAAAAACACTGTTATTAGTCATTGCCTCATGAACTTATATTTAATAAATAATGAAATTGTATCACCTCCTTATAAGTTCTATTATCCTTATGTATCACAGAAAACTTCATAATTTCGGTGACTTTTGCCATAATTAAAAGTAATATATTTGATATACTTAATTTGATAAGATTTAAAATATGATTGAGCCTGTGAATTCATCAAGATCATGAACTTTCTTTGCAGAACTTAATATTTATTTCCACTATAATTTCTTCAAACTTCAGACAATTTGTTTCTAATCCTTGTACATAAATTTTATTTGCCAAATTTTATACAAGTCAAAAAATATGCCATTTTAAAATATACTATATAGAGTGTTCTGTTTCTGTGCATATGTATATATAAATGTGTTGTATATAAACATTTTATTGCATACTATGTGTTTATCTAATCGCTACTTCTTTTGAAATTATTGTCACTTTTTATTGCCTCCCTATATCTTCTTGGTAAAGTTTTTAAATCTTTGACATTTTTTCATATTGGTTATTTTTTATTTTATGGTAAAACAATCTCTAACTTGTAAACACAAGTCCTTTGCAATATTGTGATCTACTAATATTTTCTTTATGTGTAAGACTGGATATTTTAATGTTTTATGTTTATATAAAGTTCTGTTTTTCTTTGTATTATTGTTGGAAATATTGTAACCATATAAAATTATTATACCCAGTAGCTACAGTAACCCAATGTTTTGATTTTAGCTTTACATGAGTATTTTAAGAAGGTAATGTTTTTCTTCCAATTTACTCTTTACTTCTATGTTTGTTAAGAAATAGGAAGTGATTGGCAAATTGATATTCTAGAAGGTCTAGGCAGAAGGTAAAGCATATGGTCATCCCAGGAAAAGCTGTGCATCCAGGACATGATTGTGGAAATAGGTTTAAAAAAAGTTCAGTTCTAATTAAATTATTCAAAATTCCAAATTTAAAGAGGTAAAATTCTACATGTATTGATTCATTTAAAGGAGAGTAAGTGAGTCTAAAATTGCCCTTGGGTTTCCCAATATTTTAGATTTTATCTAAATTTCCAGAAAGTTCCAAACCAACCTCACATCACATGGTTCAAGCTTTCTTAAAGCCTACCCAGTCACCTACATGTGCATGAACATACTTGGTATTGTAACAAATGAGCCAGAACGCTTGATGGAAGGCAGATAATTTTTAAGTCATGAGATGTTTACGTAGTTTTTATTTAATTTCCTATTTCCATTCCTAGGAAATTTATTTTCAAGTTTACATGACATAAAAATAGATGTATCATGAAAATTTCAAATGATTCCCTGTAAAACTAAAGAGAATTTAGTTCTTGGATATTGTGGGAATAACTAGAGGAAAAATTATTAAATACCAAATATGTCAATTGCAAGTAAGAAGAAAAATTGGTTATTAATATTTTTGTTTCAAGAATGGAGTCAGAACCCTGGAGTCACATCACCTTTACACTACATATACCACAATTGTGATCATATTGTGTGATTACAATTAAGAGTAAAATGAATCACAAGGTAAAACCTCTGCATTCTGTATTGAAAATAATACCCTTAATATCACTTTAATGAAGATAATATTATGTGTAAATTATTCTAGTGTAGCAGAGTAGCTATTATCATTCACTGCTTTTAGTAATTACCCATTGCATAAATGCTCTCTAATAGAATATTCTATGTACTAATTGCTATTATATTATTTTGGGGCCACAGTAATGTAATGTTTTAATGAGGATTCCAGGGGAGACAACTAAACTTAAAGTTACAGAATCTATCAGGGACTTTCCTGCTGATAAAATTAGTTCTTGTTTTTCTTCCAATGAAACGTAAAAGCTTGTTCATGTTTTGTTCTTAAAATATCTTCTGAATATTTTCTTCAGAAAGTTACATAGGAGTTTTCATTCAGTTTCTTTAATCTATATTTAAGTAGTATTATTTACTACCCAAAGCTATACAGCAGCTATGAAAAACATAGTTTCTCAATTCAATGTACATGTCTGTATTAACAATCATTTACATGAATCAAACTTGTTCAGACACAATGAAAAATGGATCAATTCTGAGCCTTGCCCTCATACCTTTTTTTCTCTCCTAATTGAAGTATCTTTTCATTGGGAATAGGGATTGTGTTGAATTGATTGCTATTTGCATTAATGCTAGTCTCAGAAATCATAGAAATTTGTTATGAGCATTGATGTGAGCCTCAGCCTGAAAAGAAAAAGACTATTAATGCACAGATTGAGGTATAATAACCCACATTAGATATTCATTTGCAGTTTTGTACACATTTGGTGACTATAGCAACTGCTTGGCAAAGCCATAGATTTGGCAGAATGTCGGTAGCTACTGAAAATATTTAGTGTTGATTGACTTTGATTTCCGAAAGCCTATGACTTAAGGTCACTTGTAAGAGTAAATGCTCCGAGGAGGAAATGTATGTATCATTTGGGTTACACAACAATAAAATTGCTAACAGAAGCATAGATATTCTTAACAGCTTCATAGTTCACACCACAGAAAGCCCAATAATGTTGTTCAGAGAGTATAAGAAACACAAAGTGCATATTTAGATATGTGTGCCCAGGCAAATGTAATGCCAAGAAAGTAGGTGGGTGGATATATTCTCACACATATGCCACACACTATTTTTATATGATTTCAGTACTAACAGCAAAGAACATTAACGTATTTCATATTATCAAAAGTAGTATTGCCTCCCTCAAAAAATCACCTTCTCAATTTGTTATAAAGTGAACATTTCAGATAACACATCCTAAATGCATTGATGACTGGACAGAGAAATTAGAACAAAGCAAAAAAGAAACAAAAACAAAACAAAAACAAACAAACAAACAAACAAAAAAAACCCTGTAGGTTCTTCTCAACAAGAGATATCTTAAAACATATTTCTATTATTTTTCAAACAAAATAGTTCCTTGATTTTTTTAACTGATAAAAAATGTTAGGGATCAATTACAATCCCAATAAAGTGATTTTTTAAATTGGGATCAGTAGAGATAAAGCAGCATTTAAAAAGTGGTTACCACATAGAAAAATGTAACTGAAGTAGTTTGAAGATTATGTGTATTATCCCATTATTTGTAAAAGCAGAACTACTTCTACATAGATATAAATGACACATATTCATATATTTGCTTCTGTAAATCAGTGATCTAATTGCATACCCTAAATTTAGTAGCTTTAAAAAATAGATACAGTGAGCACTTTTCTAAGGTCTTTTGCTTCAATTGAGGGCTGTAATAGCAATTAGTTTTTTTGCTAACCACCTTAAGTGGTTATCTGCCTTTTGTATTTGTGTAGGCAGAGAATTAAATGACTGATTTCAGGATGATGCATAATAATATAAATATGAAGTTCAATAATGATGGTTGAAATAAACTATGAATTATAAAAATAATGTAGAATCATATTTCTGTTTTCTTACATTTTTGTGGGTGGAAAATAAATTCTGGAAATGAATTATATATAGGAATTAGTTAATAAATGAGAGAAACTGGAAAGCTGTTTTATGAAAGGTATTTTAATCTATTCATTTGGAAGAAACTAGCTGCTGAAAATTTGGAAACAGGTTTATTTATACAAAGAAAACAGGATTTTTTAATTTTGTGTTGGATAACAATATAGAATTATTTATTTACCTAATTTTTCATAAATGTCTTTAATTATTACATATAATAATCTGAACTCCCACTCATATTGGGAAACACCTGAATTTGAAATTTAATTTTTTTACTGAATATTTAAACATATCTATAATTTGAAAATTTTATCATACTTGGTCGATTTTATTTGATATGAAAAATAGTTTTTATTTTAGATAAATTAAAAAAATGATTACCTAGATTAAACCAATGTATAACTGCAAAACATGTCATTAACATATAGAAAACAATGATGATTTAAAATATCTTGCTTCATGTATTTCTCGTTAAATTATCAAACCAAGGCTATCGTATAATTTGACAGCAAAACTGAAGGATCCCAGTGTTATATTTTTGTGTCCTAACAACTATGCTTGCTTTTTCTAAGACATTCTGATTATAGAAACCATGCTTTAGTCATTCAAGGCTACTGTGAATAATTGGACTTACTTTAAACCTGATTTAACCAGCTGTATTAATTTCAGACTGTATGTCTCCTTTCTTTGGTTTCCTGTATTGATTCTGGAAAAAGAGAATGAATGTTTTTTGATTAGAATGAAAGTGTATACTCCAGCCAATTTTGATGTTTAATTTTCAAGTTGCTTCATGTAATGTCTTCCTTCTTTGATCTAATAATGAAAACATGTCAATTTATTCTCCTTACAGCAGCAATGTAAAGCAGCCTGAGATCCCTGGGGCAGAAGAGCTTCACTTGGTGAATGTGAAATGAGAACTGGTGTGTTCAGCACTGTGCAAGGAGTACAACGCAGGGCTATGCTGTGTTCTGAACTAAACTCAGGTTAAAAATAGATGAACAGAGTGGTTATAACACTGGGTAGGGGTGCTTAGATGCACAAGAAGATGGTAAGTATACAAGTAAATAATGAAGGGACCAGAAACAGTTTATTTTTTCCAGGGGCCAAATTGCTAAGACCTCTACTCCATATTACCCCATCATTCTATGCTGATTCATGTCTGGATTCAACCAGACCCTCAGAAGTATGTCTTCTCTGGTAGCCAATGTGAGTCCTACCTGGCCCCAAGTAGTAACTGTTCTATTTTCAATTAAACCTACCTCTGACACAGCAGACAGACGCCTGACACTGCAGCCAAAGTTGCTGTCAAGATATCATGAAACGATCATAAAATGATTCCTGTACCATTAAGGGTGTGTACCCAATTACTTCAAAGTATGCTTAACCACAGCTGGAAATACCCTAAGCAAATTAAAAGGGACTGCCTTACCCTGGGGTTGATGCCATTTTGGGTGGACCCCAGCATGTTGGTTGTCATTCTAAAAACAAAGGTGCTTTCTTTCTGTTTATTTGGGGTAATCTAGGAAACGTACAAATACTAATCATGCCTTTAAACTTTCTTTTCACTTTAAAATGGCATAAAAGCAATTACTGGTCATGAAAGTAGAGATACTTTTTAACTCCCTAAAGAAAACTAGAAAGTATGTTTTTTGGGTTTTGTTATTCTTTGTTATTTTTGCTCTCCCTAATATGGAAAATATGTGTGTTATATTTTTAAAATGACCCCATATATCTCAGAGATATATTCATGTATTTTCATACATGTAGTAATGGGTATATGAATTTGATGCTTTTCAGTGATTTGAGATGCGTACTTCCAAAGGACATGTTCAAATATTGTTCTAAGAGACCATGACTGAGATTTTTTTTTTTTTTTGGATATTGGTGTAAGATCATCCTGAATTCAGAGTAGGCTCCATATACAATAGTGAATGCCTTATAAAAGGAAGTATATGAAAATGTACAAGAGCTGAGGCAGAGCCTGAAACGGTGTCTGCAACCCTGAACTCAGAAGATTCCTATGCTGTTAGAATCTTGGCATGAGTTCTTGAAGCAACTCTTCCTCACAGCTTTCTGGAGGAGCAGGACCCCCTGAGAGCTTGAGACCAGGCTTCTAGATGCAGGCATGCCAAGAAGATGGATTTCAGGCATTTAAGCCACTGACTTCATGATAACTCTTTAGAGTTCAGGAAAGCACACTATACTTACATAACACTAAATGAAAGGACAAGTGGCATCAGTTTTATTAATAACTATAATTTGAAAAATCTGCAAATAAATAGTCTAAGAACCATGTCTGGATTTATGTGTACAGGGTCTCAGAGCAGAATATCTTAATTTCTTGAAAGAATCCAGAGCTTGGTGTATAGCCATTTCAGAAGAAAATCAATACGCAAGTAGGGGAAGAAAACAAAAGATTCCAGACACCATGTTTGGAAGTCAAGATATGAATCTGCCTGTGATACTTTGGCAAGAATTACTGAGGAATCTCTTGGATAAAAAAAAAAAGACCTCAAGTCTTCAAATTGGCATTTGTTGTGCTGGCAAATAAATTGGAATCAATTTTTGACCAGATTTTAATTCTGCTATTTTAAACTCTTTTTTTCCTTCCCACCTTGAAAATAGATTGCTAGATTCTTCTCCCAAACTAATCAAGTAATAAGGCAGCACACAATGGAACAGTTTATTGGTTTTTCATGATCTTTCTGATCAAAGAATACTAGAAAACTTTTTCAAATATACTGTTGAGAAAAAACAAACAAATGAATACCAAATGGGACTTGCCCTAGCTTACCATGAACATTTGTAATAATAGGATTGGGTACAAACCCAGGTTTTCCATTCTGATAACCCAAAGAATTCTAGTCCATGATCTCGGACATCTGCTCTGGTTATTGTGATCTTGAAGTTCCACAGGATAGTGGCTTAAAATCAAATATCTGACTGCTTGATTTTGAGACATATTCTGACATTTCTATAGGAAAAGAAAATGTAAGAAAAAGAATGTCCTATATCTAGGGGTGTGGATTTTTATAAATATCGAGCAACCTGATTTCCTGGAAAACAATTCAAGTTTTGCTCAGCAATGTACCTTTGAGGTCAATGCTCATCTTGGTTACTTTCTCAGCATCTGCAGAGTCCCTCAGCCTGCTGCTTGAACAGTTGCTAATGAATGAAGATCACCCCAGCTTCCCTGCTGCTGTTGCTCATTTGCCCATTAGCATCTGCTTAAGCAGCAGGCTGGGGGAAGCTCTAGTGCCCAATCAATGTAGCTGATGAGGGTTGGGGTAGGGAGGCCTCTGTTGCCAACAGAGCCAGAACATAAATCAACTTCAATCTTGGCAAAGGTTATTAATCTTTGGAGGGTGACTTATACATCTCAGTGTTTGGATAGAGAAAACCGATCCTTGAAATTTATGAGAAACAAAATAAAGCTAAAATATTATTTGATAACTTGGGCAAATCCTTGGGTTAAAGTTAGGGTTATGGTTCAGGTTTACCAGGAGAAAAGCAATTTACAATACTATTAACGTTATTATCTTAGTTTTAGCTATGTGCTCAAATAAGTAAAACATGTTTTAAGCACTGAAATTACTTTGTTCTTATGCAAATCACAAGCTCACTTCATTGTTTAATTTGGACTCCGGTGACTGTCTCAAATTCTCTATTTATTATTCTTAAACTTCCAATTTTAAAAACTAGGTAGGTAATAACTGGTTAGAAACTGAAAGTGAAGGCATATTCCACTCTGATAACAGGTATTATCTTTGCCTTACCCAGATGGTTCACATTAAAACTGATCAAAGACAAGATGTCTGCACAAAAGGATCACATGTGAGCAAAGAGGGTGAGCACCATTGCAGGTGAGGCGAAAGTAGAATACTACTATAAGACAGACATAATTTAAACTACACAGAAAATGTGAATTTATAGAAATTATCTGGTATTTAAATGTGTATTACATATTGGGAAGTGAGAAATTTAAAAGGTTAGTCTGTGAAGAATTATTCTCTTTGTGTGAGATTTTTAATGTTACATGATGAGTAGCATTCAAACAGATTCCCTGCAAACCAGTGTTAAGTACATTACAAATAAAAAGTACTTTATAGAAAAATAACTACATTTTCTTCAGTCATCCTGGAGTAAGTGTGGTGCTTCACAGATCCCACTGGGAAGGCTTCAGCTGCTTATGGCAATTCAATTCTCACATACAACCAGAATACTGATAGAGAAATACAGAAACTGATACTACTCTGATACACAAGATAATACAGACTACAATAATATTCCAGTAATTAGTGAGTGCTAGTATATAACCTTACTTTAGAGCACCCCAATATCTCATTGTAAGCTAGTATGGAGAGATTTGTTTAATTTCAGTCTAAAATACCATGGATACTTTACAATTGTTTATGATTAGAATATTTTTTAAGATTTTTGTATTAGTTTCTAATATTTAATAAAAAACTCAAATCCAGTCAAGCTAGCAGGCTAGGAAAATCAGTAATATATATAGATAATAATTTATCTTATTCTCTGCATGAATGCAGTACCTGAGTGTCATTGAAACACATTATCCAGTTGTCCATCAGATATTGAATATTTACCTGTGTATAAAATAATGTTTAAATACATAAATTATAATATTAAAAATAGAAAAACATGAGTCATATAAACATTTTGTTTAGAGTGGCACACAGATTATCATTTTTCATTGAATGTAATCTAATTTGATTTTCAGAATGCATGTAATTAAAAAAGGAATTTCAAAATTTAGAAATACCTGCAGTCTCCATACATATGAAAATGTCTACTTCCAATAAGCAAAACATGATCAAATGTTGATGAGTGTGAAAGTATTCAAAAACTGAGTGCTGTCATGTACAATTATTTAAGGCCTTCTTTAATTTTTCAAAAAATGTAATCAGTTCTTTGAGAAATGTGTATAGTTTTCAAATTATTTTTTAAATAATTTTGTACAACTTGTGATGATCATATTGTCCCTCCAAAACTTTTTCCTAGATTCACTCCCTTTTTATACTCACACAACTTTCTATTCTTTTTATTTTAATCTCTCAGGACTAATATGTGCTCTCTAAATATTCTTGGATATATAATGGTCCAACTTACAATATTGGACTTACATGGTCTAATCTTTCAGGGAAAGCTGCCCACTACCCCAAGCTAACAATTGCCTATATTTCCATGGCTAACGGTGGGATTTTAGTAAACTCCAGTTCCATTTTGGGATTTGGTCCGGATTGGACATATACAAGTCTTGTGCATGTAGTCACAACTAATGTGAATTAATTTGGGTAGATGTCCTGCTGTGTCCTGAAGATAGATTTCTGCTACTTATAGATGTTATATCTTTTCTGTACCTCTTCCACAATAATCCTGAGCCTTCGTAGGAAGAATGTAAAAGTTCTTTAGTCTCTTCTTATCTGTTTTTGCCAGTTATGTATGTGTCTGTGTTAATCAAAATCTAGTGAGAGCAGAAGAATTTTGGATGAGGGTTGAGAGACGGGAATTTATATATGAGTATAAGTTATTGGGAGTCAGCATAATGCTATACACATTTATCAGAATACCACTAGAGCCAATGACCTGTCTAGGATAGGTCTTGACTCTATAACAAAGATGCAGGTATGGGTTTTATCTTCTGAAGTGGGCTCAAATTCAGTCAGAAAATAATAGATTACTCCCGTGATGTTTAAGTTGCTATTACAAAATAGGCATGTCTTGCCAGACCAGTTATCCTGTAACATTCAACAATGACTGGTCTGGCAAGACATGCCTATTTCTGTAATGAATTTCCTCTTTCAGTAATATGAAATCTATCCAGGAGAGGAGGAGCTTCCTGTTTAGTACTAACTGGATTCCTTCATATTCTATTATTTAAGTAATTGGTGCAGAAATTAGATCTTGTCATCAAGGTTTCGTGGGGAATGAAGAACATTCCAAAAGCCTATAAAGTTTTAGAGTCAATGTGATCTCACTGACCAAGGAGTACAAGGGAACCATGTCCATTCTAACTAGGCATTGTAATTTTCTATGGTGTGTGTGTGTGTGTGTGTGTGTGTGTGTGTGTATGTTAATACATTTTTATATGGATTGTTTAAAGACTAGTTATCATTTATTTCACATTCTTATATCATCTTATTATTCCCTACCATCTATGGGTATTACAAATATAACAAATTCAGAGGGTTCATTGCTAACATCGGCAAATGAAAGAAAACATCATATTGTTTTTCTTGGTCTGAGTTATATCAATCAGAACATTGGTTTCTGTTTCTATCCAATTCACCTAATTTTTTTTTCATAGCATAGTTTTTCTTAACAACTGAATATTACCCGCTGTGCCGTACTGTATTTTCATTATCTGGTCACCAATTGATGGACATCTAGGATGTTTCTATCACTTTGCTCTTGCGAATAGAGTATCTATGAACATAGATGAGCAGTTATCTCAGTGGGATATGGAGTCATGTCCAGAAAGGTCTTTCCTGTGCCAGTAAGTTTATTCCTATTGTGGAATTTCTCCTCTTTAAGGCTCAGAGTATCAAGGTTTATGTTGCATTCCTTGATCTCTTTGAGGTGCATTTTGTACAGAGAGATAGCTATGCCCTTCCATCATAATGAAATTGATGACTACCTTAAATGTCATCCTAGAACCTTCATCTAGTAGCTGATGAAAGCAGAAGCAGACAGCCACAGCTAAGCACTGACTCAAATTTCTGGAATCCAGTTTAGAGAAGGAGGAGGCGTTAAGAGTATATTTCTCCCACTGACCTGGTACTAAAGATGTGCCAGCCACAAATAACACACCAAGATGCTGTATTTGATATAAGGCTGTTGGCCAGTTACTAGTTTCCTTTCCTATTGGCCAAAAGTGCTTTATTCATTAACCAATAAGAGAAACATATTTACAGAATGACATCTCCCATCATCTCCTCTTTTCTGTCTAAATAAAAAGGTTTTTAACCTTAACATAGCAAAATATATCACACAAGAGTATTCAAATAAGAATCACAGTTAACAATACCTAGTCCATTAACATTTAGAAAGATTTAAGAAAATATTCCATCATCTATTCTATCTTTGTGAGTCTAAAGTCCTATATATAACTTATCTTTAATCCTAACCAAAAAAAAAAAAAAAAAAAAAACTATAACCATAACTATCTGTCTTCAACTCTTTAAAGACCACAGTATATAAACTCTAGAAATGACGGACACAACTCACTGCGTGGTCAGTCACCAGAAGTTCTTCTGTAATCTTCCATCTTCAGCCCATAGGCCATAGTGTGTCTGGAAAACTCTTCAGCAAAGCAGGAAACTTTAAACTGTCTTCTTGTATTTGCAGTTTGCCAGTCACTTTTCTCTGTGTCCGCAGACTGTCTGGCAGACTCTTCCATGAAACAGGAACTCTGTAGCAATATCCATCTTGAATCAGCAGTCACTTTTCTTGGGTTCTGCATGTCCAGTTTATACAGCATGAAGTTAAACAGTCCAGACAAGAGCATAACCTTGTCAAAATGGCTAGTTTTGCCATATTAGAAGTAAACTTCATATCGGGTTTCTTCTATGCCCTCTTCCTTTCTGATGCAGGTGGTGTTGCCATGATCATTTATGTCTCACTGTCAAGAAAAACCCTAAACCATTTTAAATGCCATATTCTATAGGTCTTTGAAAGGTTTGAAGAATGCCTATCTATCTCAAATACATCTCTGTGTATCTTGAAAATCCTAACTTAACTCGAACTTTGACTATCATAACTAATTATTTATAAGCTGTACAACATTATACATTATACTTCTAAATGACCTATATAAACACAATACCTAAACAGAAGATGTATACACATCATAAAATCGACCTTAATTTGTATCAATAAATGAAAATCCATTCCAAAAAAAGTAATCATATCTATACCATAATTCCCTTTTTACCTTTAAAAATATTATCTGTGATCATTAATCATTCATAACCAACACCATTTAAATGAAAACAAACATTTATAAATTATATTTGGGAATGTGAGGTTGGTCTTCCCAAACTGCTTCCTGCTGGCAGGGGGCACTGTCATAGGAATCCTAAGAAGACACAGATATCTTGGCTGTAGTCTGTAAGCATGCCTTGTCCCAGCTGTTTTGAATGTTAGATCACCTGGCATGCTGTTTCAGAGAGTCTGGCTTGATTAAACCACATTTGTCTGGAAGAATTCAAAACTTTCCATTTTCTGGGGAAATAAAAATAGAAATCCTTTTTCCCAGTAACTTGTCCTTGGACTTAAATTTTGAAGTCAAAGCATTTAAAGTATATAAATTGGATTGATCCAGCAGTTGTTATTTCCTCAGCAGTCAAATGATATAAAGACAATACAATACCATACAGTATCCAGATTCTCTCCATATTTATGTGGCATTTTTATTACTTTGTTTATTTTACTTTTTATTTTTTCATTTTTTGAGACAGGGTTTCTCTGTGTAACTTTTATCTGTCCTGGAATTCACTCTATATACCAGGTTTACTTTGCAATCACAGAGATCTGCTTGTCTCTGTCTTCCCAGTGCTGGAATTAAAGGTGTGTGCCACCACACCCAGCTCCTCTCTGTCTTTTTAAAACCATTTTATTCTTTTTCTCTCCCAAGCCTATGTATATTTTAAAACACACTGTCAACCTTTAGAAGTTTGTCTTAATGTGAATCTGTCTTTACTGTAAATTTTTATCATTTTTCTGGCCACGAGTCTTTTATCTGGTAAACAACAACATTGCTAAAATGAAATCCACAGCTGTATTAGCCAATGTATATCAGAGATGGCAGCAGCGATTTTTCTGCCAACATTTGGAGCTGTGCTCACTGCCTTGGTCTATGCTGCCATCCATCCAGCAGCATGTTGCCAGCTTGGAGTTGTGGTCACTGCAATTGCCAGCTTTTGTACACACCAAAAAATTATTAGCAGTGCTTCTTCAAAGCTGGGTGTTTCTTTCTTTTTTTTTTTTTTTTTTTTTTTGCTGCTCATGCTGAGTCAGAGAATCTCCCTTAAAGGAGCCATGCAAATCTTTGCTTGTCTCATGCAAAACAGAGTCTAACCCAGAAAAATGCTGTTAGCAAGAAGCCTTGCTTGTCTTTGTTTATTCGTTTCTAAAAGCCTTTTTTAAGCTTTTGTTAAATTTTAAGTGGAAGTTCTCATTAGCCACTTTGCAGCACCATATTTTTATGAGTAGTTTTTCCTTCCAGTCTTGTCCCACCGCCACGTCAGCCCCAAATGATACACAGAGTCTCTGTATTTGATATAATGCTGTTGGCCAGTTACTAGTTTCTTTTCGAGGAGGGTCTAGCTCTGCTCCAAGTGATATGTGATACCCCATGGAAGGCCTCACCCTCCCTGGGGAATGGATGAGGGGTGTAATGGGGGGGGAGTTGGTGAGGAACATGGGAGAATGGGAGGGAGAGAGAACTGTGATTGATATGTAAAATAAGGTTGTTTCTAAATTAATAAATTTTTTTTTAAAAAATTAAAGCTATCTACTTTGATCAACAATTTAAGATGTCTTTTATTCATTATTTATTGTTGCTTTATAAAATAAACTTTGTAATGTAACTTGAAATCTGATACAATATCTCTTGCAGTTTGTTGATCATGGTAACTTTGGATATACTAAGCATTTTTTATTTCCACGTGAAACTTGTTACTAGCTTTTTTTTTTTTTTTTTTTTCAGTGAGGAGAATAAGGATGCATGTTTAGGTTGCTTTTGGTAGAATAGCCATTTTAACAGTATTACTTCAACCAATCCATGATCAAAGAAGTTTTTTTTATCTGCAATCTTCTTCAATTTGTTTTGTGAATGTTTTAAAGAATTCTTCAGCATTTCTTTTACTTCTTAGATTTAACCTGTAATACTTTATTTTTTTTATTTTGTATGTTGTAAATAGTATGTGCTTCTTGACTTCTTCTTTGTTGTGCTACTATTGTTTATATAAAGACTACTGATTAGTGTCCTGCTCCCTTTCTGAGTGTATATTTTCACCCACAGGAGGTGTCTAGAACATTTTTAAACATTTTTTTAATGAATAGAATCAGTCATATCTTCTGCTAATAAAAATGCTTTGTCATCTTCCTTTCCTAATCATATTTACTTTATCAACTTCACTTGTATTATTAGTCTAGATAAGACCTCAACTATTATGTTGAACTGGAGGAGACATTGTTTCATTTTGAATGACATAGAAATGCTTTGAGATTTTTGTTTGTTTGTTTTTACTCTTTGTTTTTTGTTTTTCGTTTTTGTATAAGATGATGTATGCTGTGTGCTTCCCATTTATTGTCTGTAATATTGAGACACGTCTCCTCTAATGGCATTGCCTTCAAGACTCTTACCATGAATGAATGCTCAATTCTATCAAATGTTTTTTTCTGTATACAATAAAATGATCCTGTAGTTTCTGTCCTTTGTCTGATTTTGGTATCAGAGAATTGTATTGGGAATGCTGGTTGGGTTGTCATCGAAGGAATCACCAAGCTTGTTCACTGGCACAGAAAAAGAATTGAAAGACTGTGAAAGTAAGTTCAAGATTAGATGGTCCCCAATTTTACAGGAATCTTCAGTCTTCCTATTTTTTTTCCAATACTTATCCATGTATCTTCTCAACTTTTCTCCTTGAAACATCTTTTGGAAATAATCTACTATCTCATTGAAATTGAATTTCCATGCCCACTCTAGCACTATATAGTACACGGTTTTATAAAAGGAATTTAAAATAATCCTTTCATTTTTTTTATAGTTTGACAAGTATTTTATTCCCCCTTTTTACTTTTTTTTTTTTTTTTTTTTTTGGTTGGAAGTCTACATTTTTTTTTTTCACATAGTTTTCCTGCTTATCTCTTATTCTGTTTGCTCAACATAAGTTTGTGGTTCCTTCTTCCTAAGGTGGTACCTATCTTTGGTTGTAAGGTGTTTATTAAAGTAGCATAAAGAAAATCCTGTTTTGTGACCCAATCTATTCATCTACATCTTTTATTGGGTAATTGGGACCATTAATATTAAATGTCACATTAAAATGCTTATTAATTGCTGTCAATCTGTTGTTTTTATGGTGTTTACTACTGGTACTATTAGACACCTTTTTATTTAGTGCTCTAGATAGTCATCATTTCTCTGGGACAATACTAGTTTTAGTTTCTCTAGACTTCAAACAAAAAAAAAATAAATAAAAAAATAAAAAACTTCAGAAAACTACAAATCCCCAAGGTGCAATCACTTTTTGTTCATGTTTCATATCTCTGTAAGTTGTATGTTTTTGCCTCCATCTTTACTTAGCATCCATTTCTTTCAGCATGGTAATCTTTATTAGGATTTATTTTTCTCCCATAAATTATATCTAGGAGTTAGTAGACATATCCATACTTATTATTGACACTCTCTTTTAATCCAAACACTAATTCTATGATATCCACTTGTAATGGCATTGAGTGTGGTGAGATTTCAATTTTAAAATGAAGATGTCTTCATTGTTTCCCAGTGACTTAGCATTCACTATGACTGTAAAGACACACCATGGCAACTATAACCCTAAAAAGGAAACATCTAATTAAGGGGACATGCTACAGTTCAGAAGTTAAGACCATCATTGCAGGGAAAATGACAGCATGCAGACAGATGTTATGGATCTAAGAGTGCTACAATTTGTTAGAGGTAAGAATAAGTCCACTGACTATCACACTCAGCGAAGCTTGAGAAAAAAGACCTCAACCCCCCCCCCCCAACTGTGACACATTTCCAACAGAAAGTGTGGCCCGATTAAAGGTGTGCCCTCCTACTTCAAGACATAGATTATAGGTTTATGTCTCTAGCCTCTTCCAGTAAGACCACACTTCTTAATCCTGGCACTCTGTGAGCTTATGGGTGCCAAATATATTCAAAGTTCTATACCCAGAATGACCTCAAACTCCTAAGACCAAATGAGGTTTCTGAGTTTTGCATATAACATTTTCCCCAGGATGGAAGCATTCCCTTGCTTTACATTGGTATAAAACTGAAGAGTGTATCAAACGCCATAATGAGAGGGGGAAGGCTGAAACTTGGAATATTTTTGAAGATTTACAGGCATAATAAATTTTGGGGGAGGACATACTTATCAGTTATACTGTAGGGAGATTACTGTGACCTTTTACAATATAGGGATATTGTTTTTGTCAAGTATCACCAGTATTAAAACTGGATTTTCAGTGACACATCATTTCTTATAGTTACCTCTGTTCTAATAAGCAATCCCTCATTCACATCTCTATGAATAACCCAGATAAAAACTTATTGTTTCTCCAAGTTGGTATTGGTGGCATAATATTGTTGATATGTCATAGGATTACTTTCTGGGATTATTTTATTTGTGAGTATTGTGTTCCCCCCCAAAAAATTGTTTTCCCACAACACTGAAATTTCAGGTTAAAAGAACCAAATTCAGAGCCCTGAGATGAAGTTCCACTAGAAGGCAAGGAACTGAAAATGAATGGAGACACCCTTAGCCAATTTTAACACACTTTATTCCAAATAATATCATATGCCCCTGGTCCCTGTGATATATGGTAGATAATCACAGAAAATTGGCTTCTTGCAATAACTGGATGAATAATAACATATAACAGTCAAGTTTATTGATTACTTATGATTTCTGTTGTCATTACTAAGTCATTTTAAATGTCCACACCAGTGTCATGATCCAAAAAATTTTACTTGGACATTTTCTTTGATTCCACTATTTTTAAAAATTGTGTACTTTATTAGAATGGTCCCGTGAAGAGATTTCTTAGACCCCCTAGTCTATAGTAACATTAGAGGAAACCAAATATAACCAATGAATAGTCTGGGGTTGGTATAGACTGACTTTGCCTAGTGAAAACAAAATCATACCATTACTGTGGAACATCTGCAGTCAAATTCTGGATTTCTGTACTTCATTGTTTCTGTCTTGTGACAGCTGGTATTTGGTTATCTTGGTTATGTACACTACAACGTGTGTAACACAGCACAAGTTCCCATTTAGCTGCTGTTACCAAGTCTAGAGTTATTCTATTCTGTTACTCTATCTTTCTCATATGTATAGTCTTTTCAGTGAGCAAAACCAGAACTTTTAAATTCTGCTTGAGCTTAGGTACAGTGTACTCTGTTAGTTCCATTTTAAGAATTTCAATCCATGCAAGAACACTGTGAAAGGACAAACACGGTTCCTTAAAAGTAGATCTGCATACCTTGAGGAATGGTGAATGTATTCCAAATGCAACTCATGTTACTATCTATCCATCATCTCTGATGCTTAGAACAAATATAGCACACAAAGCTGCTGGCATTCAGTGTCCACCTGGGAAGCCCAAGCTTGGACTTGGATAATAGAAAAAGATAAGCCCATGATCAATATCAACATTATGTGGCTTACTATCTAACATACAGATATTGAATTCAGCCTGGGAAATAGGGTAAGTAAACAAGAAACTAGAAGACATATAAATAGTGGTAGGTCATAATCAAAAATTTCAGACCTAGTAAATATCCTATGTGGTCAACTTGCCATCTCTTAAGGATTTCTTCTTTCCTTTAGTCTTAGTTTGTCTCTGTTGCTATGAGAAGCATCAGTGATAGGTGATGGGAGAAGAAGCAGAGATTTATAGGTAAGTACTGAGCTGAACTCCTTGGATCCATTTGTAGAGAGGGAGGAGCGATGAGCAAAGGGGTCAAAACTATGCTGGGGAAACCCACAGAAACAGCTGACCTGAGAAAGTGGGAACTTATGGACTTCAGATTGACAGCTGTAAGAAGTATTTGCTGTGATTGGTATAATAAAAAGATGAATGGACAATATCTAGGTAGCATGTACAGGCAGGATTTCTAGGGAAAGAAAGGAAGAACAGAAGAATCTAGGTGCATAGGAGACACAAGGAGACATGGAGAGGAAAAAGGAGATAAATGGTGGGAAAGCGATAATATGTGATAGAATGTAGATTAATATAAATGAGTTAATTTAAGTTATATAAAATAATTATGAACATGCCTAAGATATGGACTGATTTGCTAATTAAGGAGAAGTCTCAGTGGCATTATTTGGGAGCTGACTGATGTGACAGAAAAACAAGTTACATTTGACATCCAATATAGGGATTCGAATATCAAAACATAAGACCTAAGAAATAAATGAATGATTTGGACAAGGATTAGGATGTATTCCTAGTCCTGCAATCTTTCAGGTGGGCCAGTGCTGGACAGCATATAGTTCTGTGGCTTCTGGCCTTGCCTGTGGGCTGGAGACAGCCAACAGCAAGCACAATGCACCTGCATCATGTGCTAAGCAGATTCACACAGCAGAGTGGCTCACATGGTATTTGAGTTTTGTCTCATGTAGTCAGAAAATGCTGCAAGCACTTAGTAAACCCAGGTCCAGACACAGAGAACCTCTACAAATGTACAGTATGTTTTAAAATATGCTTAATTTCTGAAAAAAGAAAAGAAAATCAGTCATAGAAACAAATTTGGACTTTTGCAGGTTTCCCAGCTGTCAGACTGGAGTCAGTAAGATGCTGATTGCTCAGATCAGGAACATGATTGACAGTTGAGGGGATTGGGCAGTCTATGGGACTGCTGACAGTGGAACAGTATTCACCTCTAGTACATGTGCTGGAATTTTTGGAGCCCATTATCTTTGGAGGGATACCTTGCTGAGCAGAGAGGGACTCTGTCTTGCCACATATGATAGGACAGACTTTGATGATTCCATATGGTAGGTCTCACCCTCTCTTAGGAGTGGATGGGGGGCTCCATAGACTTTTTAGTCCTTCAAACTAACATCCATGTTCAAGAGGTCTGGATCACTCTTATGCTAGTTTCACAGCTATCACGAGCTCCCACTTGTTCAGGTCATCTGTTTTTAAGGGGTGTGTCTATATAAATTCTTTTATAAAAACAAAGAAGCTCATTGAGTGGATTAAGAAATAAAGTCTATCTGTTGCTTACCAGAAATGTATCTTAGCTTTAAAGATAGGCAACATCTTAAAGTGTGTATGTGTGTGTGTGTGTGTGTGTGTGTGTGTGTGTGTGTGTGTGTGCATGTGTGTGTGTGTCTCTGCGTGTAATGACAATAAACAAAGAAAAAGAGGCTATCACCTTTTTATTTTGCGGAACATATGTAGGGTTGGCAGGTAATTTTAGGGACTGCAATGAGGAATATAAGGAGGGACTAATATCTTTCTATTCCAATAAAATATATATTTCAAAAAAGTTAGAGAATGATTAAAATGAAAAACACATGGTTATAGGGTTTATTGGAATAATGTTTGAATGGCTTTATTTCTGGAATGTATGGCTATTAGAATGGCTTACTCAGTAATACCATTAGATTGAAACCTAACCTTCACGTTATTCGACACTGAGTTAGATATTTTTTAAGATAATGAGTATTTGACATATAAGGTTATATGTAATACTATTAATCTAATAAATCTTAATGGCTCTTTAAAGGAAGAGTAATCTGGACAGCAAACGATTCTGAAAAACTAAGTAAAGACACAGTGAACAAATATTGTGAGGAAAAATAATGACTATCAATCTGACTAAATTTGGAAGCAACTAAAACACAGGCACCTTGGTGCTCCTATGGAAAGTATTTCTTTATAGGATCATTATAAGTGGAAAGACCCACCCCAAATCTGGACCACACCTACTGATGGCAGCCAACATAAAATAAAATGGAAGAAGGAAGGTTTTACTTTTTTAACTGTTTGTCTATTTCTTACTGGAATGTTCCTTTATCCTGCTGCTGAGGAATTTCTTTTCTTGTATTAGAACCTACATTTTTGAGATTCTAAGGCAGACAGAAGACCAGCTGAGACATCCAGGCTGGTGAAGTGAACAAGTCTTCCACTCTTTTCTATTTATAGATACACATACATGCCTATGCCTATATATTTTATATGACATCTAACTCTCCAAATGTTTTCTTCTAAATGATGAAGTGTTTAAGTACCTCACCTTGCCTTCAAACTTTTCACTTTCTGCCTAAGCCTCCTCATTATATTTACTATCAAAACTGACATAAATACATATATTCAGAAACCCCTAAAACACTTTAATTTTATCTGACTTCTAAATTGAGAAAGGGTTATAATCATTGTAAAGAGATGACAGAAAATGGGAAAAAATTGCAATAATGTCAATTGTCAAACCATCAGGAATATTTTCCACCTCCTCATTACCTTCTCCTATATTATCCCAGTCTGGTTTTTGCTTGCTTTTTGTGGAGTTGGAATATTTTTACTTTCAATTAATTTTAATTTACAAAATAATAGGTTGATTTTCAGTTAATCCTTCAAACTAAGAAATGACTCACATGGAAAAATTCTAGAGCATTTACCTGTTAGAAGAGTAAGACATAAAATAACATACTTTCTAAGAATGACTGCTTAAGATTTTTGCATAAAACATGTTTAACAGGGTAACTATTAATTTCAGAGAGCAACCAAATATAGATATGGAGTAAAAACACGCAAAAACCAAAGTTTAATTTGCACAACCATTTTTGAGTAGAGTTGATGGATGATTTTAAAAGTTATCATTACACAAATACAGCTTTGTATATCAAATTCTACAAGTTCATATTAAAATAACTTAGTAGATATTTAAGTAATATACAGAGAATTTCACAAAAAAAGATTTAAACATAAATTTAAAAGGATTAACAAATTATTTATTCAACAAATATATCCAATGCTGTTTTCGTAATGCAGGCTTTAGGTGAAATAATGAAAAATAGAGATAAATTTAATGTGAACATTATTTTAATTTTTATTTGCATAGACTAAAAAATATCTGTAGGATTAATGGAATATACTTTTAGGAATTTCTGTGATGGCATTTCCAGAGATGACTACATTATATACATTCTTATTCATCCAGTGGATTATCTCCTGGATGAATCTATTTATTTCATGGCATTACTGTAAATTAGATAGAGGAATAATGTGGAGCCAAGTTACAGGAAGTGGGTCATTGGTAGTGTGACCTAGGGTACATCTTGCACTGGTGTTCCTCTTTTGTTTCTGTTTTCTCTGCTGACCACCCACCACAAAAAGTTACTCTGTACACCTCCACTGTATACTTCCACCTCCATGATATAATGCCCTTCAATACATCCAGAAAGAGATCTAAATGATTATTAGATGAACTCCAAAAGCATGAGTGAGATTAGATAATCAGCTCGTCAGTTACTCAATTTTTATCTGGTGAGAGAGGATGAGAAAAGAAACTAACATACTTATCAGATCTCCTTTTTGTACAATACACAGATGGATTGGGATTTACTATCTAGATTACATTCTTGAGACTTTCTAAGGCAGCATTTCTAAGGTCCATATCTCGATTAGTCTAAAAACATTTTCTAGGTGGGAGCATTTTTTTTTTTCTATTTCCTTTTATAAACTGAATTTGCCTGTTGAAATTATATTTTTCTTTTTTAAATTTAAATTTGCAACAAGCTTGTTTTAGATGTCAACCCCATTTTCTTCACCCTTTCCTTCAAACCTTTCCCCCTCCCAACTCCCATCCTCCTCCTCTTTCTCTTCCCCAGGGATTGTGAGGCCTTCCATGGGGAGTCTTCAAAGTCTGTTATATCATATGGAGCAGGGCCTAGGCCCTCCAACATGTGTATAGGCTCAGAGTGTCCATCTAAGTGGAATGGGCTCTGTGGGAGCTTTTTTTCTTTCCCTTTAAAATCTTTATTCTTTCTTTCTTTTATCTTAATTTACATATTGATCCCAGTTCCATCACCCTCCCTCCTTGTCTCCCATGATCCCCTCAACCACCCTCTCATCTCACCACCCCCACTCCACAGGGAGGGTAGTGCCTTCCAGGAGGGGTCAACCAAATCTGTCAAGCCATTTAGAGTAGGGGCTAGGCTCTCCCTCATGCCTCCAGGTTAAGGGAGTGATCCTCCATGGAGAATGTGCTGTGGGAGCATTTTTTAAAGGTGGCCCACTTAATAGTGATGTTGATTTCTTTTGTTACTTTTTTAACAGATTTCCAGTCTTTTGGGAAATCAGAATATTACATGTGTAAACTCAGGCTACAGAAACAATGATTGAAAGACAACTGGTGCTATTAAAAGGAAAAGTTAAAATAGTTGGCACTGTTGCTATTCTCTTTGTGTGTGTGTGTGTGTGTGTGAGAGAGAGAGAGATAGAGAGAGAGAGGGAGAAAGAAAGAGAAAGAGAGAGAGAGATTATTCCTATGTATTTGTGCTATGCACATGATGTGCATGTTCATTCATATGGGCTTGGTTGCACATGGTCATGTGTGTGCCCAACTGTGAAGCCAGAGAACAAGCTCCAGGATTCTTCCTCAAGCCCTGACTACACAGTTCTTAGAGTAAAGGTCTCTTCTTTGCCTGGGGCTCACTAATATATCCAGAGATGATGGTTCTTTGTGTTTATATGACTGTCTCTGCCTCTTCAGTGCAGGGATTCATGCATGCATGACCAAGCTTGGGTTTTCCATGAGGTCTGGGGATAATTTAAGGCAAAGTGCTTTTATTACTCTAGAAAAGGTCCTTTGGTAAAGAGTAAGAGCTGAGAATGCACACACTAAGGAAGTTAAGTATTGGAAACTTATAGCTTTTGAGATTGATTAAAATTCTTCACATGAATCATGTCTGTTCTTTGACCTGCCCTTATTGAGATAAGAAAATATGTGGTGACACATTTTCCAGGCATTTGTTACTCTTTGCTTCATCTCAAAAATATAAAAGATAATGTTTGCTTTTTAATCATTTCAGTAGTTTATAAAAAGTATCTGTGTTGCATCTCTCTGATTGAAATCATCATCCCTGGAAAGATAAAAAACAACAGGCTATATATATAGCACTGCCTAGTACTGATTGTCTAGCAATAAAGTCAAAATCAGCTAATAACAGATAAGGAATGAGTCTTTGTGGGTATGTTGCTTTCATGAGAACATTCTTTGATAAGTAACTCTGAGTAATTATCTGTTCATTTGAAAAGAAACAAGTGTATTCTCTTCCATGTAAGGCTCTTATGTGGTGATGTATTATTGATGATTTATTAAAGCTTGCCCGAGTATTCAGAAAGCAAAGTCAACCTAAAGCTACAGTGATCAGTGGTGCTACATACCTTTAATCATAGCAGCCAGAAACAAGGAGGTGGTAGTACACATCTTTAATACTAGGACTAAGGATTAAGATGTAGATGGATCTCTGTGAGTTCAAGGCCACCTAGATCTACACAAGACTGATCCAGTCCTAAACACAAAGACCTCACACAAAGATGATTTCAGCACATGGAACCAATGCCCTTAATCCCAGCACTAGAGTAATACAAAAGATAGGAGCAGGGTCATCAGTGGTCAGTATCAGGCTTTCATTCTCAAGTCACATTGAAGATAGGAAGACACTGATGTTTAATGATTCTCCGGCCACACTGAAGAGAGGCTTCATTCTGAGGTTTGGGGGAGCCAGGATCCTCTTTCATACTGAGGCAGGTTGAAAGCTAGTGACCAGTTGCTGTGCTTTTCTGTTATTCACTTGAAGATTAAATTCAAATATCTGTCTCTGGGTCATTTATTTATCATGCTACACTTTTGTCATTTGAATGGGTGCAATCTGGTGCAATTGCTTATTTAAAAAGACTCTGAAATTAACACATATTTAATTGTCTGTAAACATTCAGTCATATGTGAAGATATGAATCACATCCATTGTATATTAGATATTTTCTCATGTAGGATAAATTCCCAACAGCACAAGTATGCACAAGATATATGTTAAATATGGTATTGGAGTTTTAAATAGAGTGATGACACAAATACTGTAATTTTAAAAGCTAAAGTATTAATTTCTCTAGAACAAAATACAATGATACCTGTAAACATAAAAGTGTTTGTTGCATGAATTTTAATAGGTATTAATAATAAAAACCCCGAGTCAGATATCAGGGTAAATGTTAAAAGGCCTGAGCAGCACAACTAAAAATGTCAGCCACAGGAGAGATCTCTTACCTCTACTGAATCATCAAACCAAATGGGCAATCCTGTCCCTAAAATCCTCAGACTGAATGCCAGGAGCTCCTGTCTCCTTCTGCCTTATATTACTCTCTCTGCCCAGTCACATCACTCCTGTCTCCACCTTCCTAATGCTGAGATTAATGGTGTGTGACTCACAAGTTCGGGGATTGAAGGTGTGAGCCACCACTGCCTGGCATCTATGACTGGTGTGGCTTGTCTGATCTTCAGACAAGCTTTATTTGTTAGATCACAAACAAAATATCACCACAAACATTTTTAGAAGCAATACTCTATTTAGTTTTACTTGTGTCTAGAATTGATATTTTTCAACTTTCTAGTGGTTCTTGAACATATTAGTAACCACAAGTATAAAATAAAATGATTTTATAAAAATAGCAGGATTAACTTTCAAAGACTTAATTATGTTACTTTTAGTCAGAAATAACTTTGTAATTGAAAATTCCATACTCTGTACCTGTGGCTTTTCAACAGCAATTAAAATTATAGGTCAGAATTTTAAGAAGACTCTGTATCTTGCAATAGTTGCTACAGTTTTGCAACAAAGACTATAATTCATATTATTGCCTAAAGTGAACCATCCATTCTTTGCTGAAATCTTGCTCACTGTAGGATTGTACTCCATTTTGGAGCACTCTCAACAGCTGAAAGATTCCAGTTCATATGCTTTGTCTGTGACTGCCAACTTCTTTTCCCAGTACTTACTCTATATTCCATAACTGCAGAGCAATTTTATTTTTTGTACAATATTTCTTCAAATAAATTATTTACACAGTCATTTATTCATGAATTTAAAATGAGTTCATAATATGTTTGGCAGGCAGAATTAATAATATATGCCCATCAAAGGCAGGAACTTACATTTCCCAGATGTAAATATGTGTGAAAATGTTTTAAGTAAACATACAGTTTGTTCTATGTGAACAATGATGAATTATTATTCTGTTACCTTCCTTTTTCCCCATATGTAAGTGGTATACAAATTATCCCTTTTAACTGCTCTAGTCAACATACTGGGCATCATTGGAGAGGAGAAGCTGATGTGATAAAACAACTAGCTGTCCATAGCTGAGCATATGGCTATACATTTGTTCTTCATTTTATGAAGTTCAGGGGCCCAGGCCAGAAATGGTCCAAACCACAATTAAGATTTATCTTCCCACATCAATTAATGCCATTAAGAAAATCATTCAATAAGAAGCTCCAAAGCCTTTCTTCTAGGTGATTCTATTGTTTTCAAGTAGACAAAGAAACCATCATATATATCTACTTGTGCATAATTTAAAACTTTAATCTTATTGTGATAAATTAATGTACTGACATAATATAGGCATTACTAAATTATATTTGTTATGGTTTAATTTAAACTTATAAACATGTAAAATCAAGAACTTATATATCATTCTTCCATTTCAAAGCAGAGAATGACTAGAGGAAGCCAATATATAGACTTCTAAGAAGACTCTAATATGCAAGAACAATAGCCTAGAAAAAGAGTCTAACCACATCAAGGAGAATGTTATGGCTCAGGTCCAAGACAAGGAAGGATAGCAGTGGATAATATTTTCAAGAAATCAAGTGAAAGATGACCAACTCTGACTGTCAACAACATCCAGAAATAGTCTACCCTACATGTATGTTGTGGTTATATGGTAGCATCACCAAGCCTAAATTTCCTCAGCTTTCTCTGAGTTAAAACCATGAAAAGGAAATCTGTCATATCTGGCCTGTCTTCCAAGGCACTGCATGGATCTTCCTGAGGCCTGGGGCCTGCTGGCACTTGGCAGAGACTGACAAGTCAGACAGGCCTGCTCAGAGTCTGCCAGAGTCCTGTTCCCAACTCTTCCCAAAAGGGAGCTCCGCTCCCTTCCTTCCTTCCTTCCTTCCTTCCTTCCTTCCTTCCTTCCTTCCTTCGTGTTTCCTTCCAGTGCCCTACTAGGAGCCTTCTGAGGACTGAGAACTACATGTAGAGGGGCCTTTCCATGCAGGCTGGTCTTCCCAGTGTCTTCCAGTATCCACCCCTGCCCAAGATAAGAGATAAGCTTGGGCCTGTTTCTGACATGCCTTCCAGGCCCTACTCAGAGACCCCTGAAACCTTGGTCCTGATTGCACATGTAGGAGCCTATCTAGGCAGTTCATCCTGTCCAGAGTTTGCCAGCAGCCTAGTTCTGCCTCCATTCATGGGGAGGAGCCTTCCTTCCAGTGTCCTCCTCATAGTTTCTTGAGGACTTGGGACTGCGCACAGGGTAAACTGTCCAGACCAGCCTATTCAAAGTCTACTGGTGTACTAGTCCTACTTCAACCCACTGGACTAGAAGAGCCATTGGAATATTAGACCAGCTTGTATCCAACAAAGGAGGACATTGGTCCTGGACTCACCAGGAGAAGGAGAGACCCCACAGTTACACACTACAGAAGTGATGGGTAGTCTCCAGTGTAAGAACACAGTCAACAACAGAAAAATCAGTATGACACTGCCAGAGACTGGGGTATTCACACCAGTAGACTTGAACATCCAAAAACAGATGAAGCAGAAGAGGATGACACTAAGAATAACTCCATGAAGATGACAGAGAACATAAAAGAGGAAATGAGAAAATACTTTAAAGAAACGGAAGAGAAAATACAATAAATTAAGAAATCTCTTAAGGAAAGCCAAGAAAAAACAATCAAACAGAAGTAGGAAACAAATCAAACAGTCCATGGCCTGAAAAGTGAAATAGAGACAATAATGAAAACATATACTCAAGGAATGCTAGAAATAAAAAAGCTAGATGAACTATCAGGAACTACACATGCAAGCATAACCAACAGAATTCAAGAGATGGAATAGAGAACCACAGGTGTTGAATACACTAGGATACAAAATATCCAGGAAATATGGGACACCTTGAAAAGGACAAACCTAAGAAAAATATGTATAAAAGAAGATGAATAAACCCAACTCAAAGGTGCAGAAAATATATTCAACAAAATTGTAGTGGGATATTCACTTTGTCTCCTTCTGTGGCACTGACCATGCCCATTGGGGGGTGGAGCCATGGGCAGAAGTGACCTGTGGAAGGAGGTCAGAGGGGGCTCTTAATAAGAGCAATGATGTAGTGGCCTCTTAACATCATAATTGTTCAAAGCCTCTCTAAACCCCCCAAAATTCAAACTATTATGAAACTGTTGCTGCTTGCCTAGATTGAAGTAAAAGCTCCATTGCTTAAGACAACTCTTACATACTCAAGTGTTTCATGGATGTCAGAGAAGTCCAGCTGGTGTCTATGTAAATACTTCACCCTAACTTACTATTGTGTGCAATACTGGAAGTTATTTTACATGCTACAAACAGGGAAGACCTACAGTGGTGACCTTATACATGACACACTGGTGCAATAGTGGTACAAACTTTGGGAGGATTTAAGACCTAAATTTATTTCAGACTCATAGCATAATATTGAACCCAAGCCTGATTCTGTTTTGGTGGCTTAGGACTTAGTATTAGATAGCTAAGCAAACAGGAGGAAAAACAAATACTAATATTCCGTGAAAGGAACATAACTATAAAATGACTTCTAAAGGTCTTTTGCTATGGCCATAGATCAACATTTTTTCCCAGCTACTGTCAAAGAAGTGTCCTCTAGCAGTAGATGTAAACTAATACAGATTCCCACAACTGGACAGTGTGCAGAGAGTGAGAAACTTTGTAACTCTCAGCCCTCTCCCCAAGATTTGGGGGATTTTGCAGAAGAGGAGACAGAAAGATGATAAGAGACAGTGGTAATGGAAGACACACGAAATTGCATTTCCCAGATTCATGGGGACTAACATATATATATATATATATGACTGTCTGTGTGAACATACATAAAGGCTGGGGCAGCAAACACAGTATGAGGAAAATGGCCTGCTAAAGAAACACACTTAGAGCAGAGCCAAAGACACATTTTCCCCTGCAACGAGAACCAAAGAAATGCACCTTGTCCATGAAACCAGTGCTAAAGACACACTCTGTCCCTGGAATCAGAGCCAGTGAAATGAATACACCCTGGTCCTAAAATTAGATCCAAGGGGCTAAAAAGGACTAGTGAAAGAAATACACCCTGGACCTGAAACCAGAGCCAAATCTGACCCTAATCCTAGCCAGTCTGAACTCAAGGATTGAAATCTGACAATTCCCACCCTGGAAATCTCTAATGCTGATGAAAAAGAAAAAACAGCTACAAAAAGTCACTGGACAATAAAAAAAAACATAAAAAAATAAAAAACTTCTAAACTAAATCAGCCAGTGTACTTCAAGGATGTACTGACCTCAGAATGAAAAACAGGATATGTGTTACGTTGGGGTAGGGATTTTGCATTTGTATCTACAGGAGAAGCAAAACTATGGATACCATCTAAGTTAATCAAGATTCGAGTTGAACAACAAAAAAAAAAATCTTAATGAAGAGAAATGACAAGTCATCCAACAAATTACGTCCTATGAGGTGTGCGGAGGCCTCTCAAAGGTAGGGGAAGTTTTCTGTTCTTGTTTTTTACAGGAAAACAGAAAAAAACCTATCATCAAACAGCCAAAAGACACTAAACATGTAGGTGCCTACAAAAGAGAAGACAGCTCTTCAGAAACAATCACTTAAGGAAGCAAAATCTGATATATGGTAAAAAAAAATATTTAATTGTAGTAAACTATTTCTATATAAAAATCTATTTCTCTCTTCTATCTAGTATTCCTAAAGTCCCAATTTTTGTAAACCAATGCTGGCTTTGGGGTTGGATTTGGCTTTCCTTCTCTAAATTCAAACATGTTGTTAAGATTAAATTCATGGTTTCTGCATTAAATCAAAAAGCCAATTGGTGTAAGGCAGAAGAAAACAAAATCTGGGGACTCATATCTTATATGCAATTTTCTCTCTGAAATCCTAATTTTCTCACATACTTTTAATGCTTATTGTTGTCTTTCCCTAATGCATACCTTAAAACTTGAAAATTTTACTTTAATATTGATGTGTAACTTTTCCACATGGATTAATAACGATTCCTAACAGCAGTCTTTGAACTCTCCGGAAAAAAGATGGGGCCCCACATCATCGTTTCCACTTGACTCAACCTGATGCATCGGAACTACAAACGTCACCCTAAAACTGGTTTGAGACTGTTTTGCTCAAGACAACTCATGACTAGCTAGCTGTAATGGTACACCTTTTTATTACACCCTGGCCAGAGTTTCAAATAAAACTACAGTCAATAATTTTCTGCCACACAGTGACTAACTACATATGTCACAGCCAGTTCTGTTGAGAAATTTGGTTGCTAAAAATTTTCTTCCTACAGGATCCATTGGAGCAATCATCGACCCATTTCAGCAGGAAGTAATCTTAATATGACTACGCCCCCTTTCCCTACCCTTGGAATTTTGGGATAATAGTCATCATCTTTGGGTTGGTTTTAGTTATTTGGGATTGGGTGATGCTTACACTCGGGTTTATCTTTTAGACAGGAATAGGCAATTGGTAAAGGTATGGTTTAGATGGGATATAGGTAGATTAGCCTATTTTCTTGAGAATTTGCGTAAGAATGAGATAGTATTTTACAGCTTACACTGGTGTGTATTCTTATGTGGTAAGCTATGTAAAATTAAGTTTATATTTTGTTATATTGTGTTAAATGTTTCCACTTATAATATTTTATGCACATTATTTTTTTACCATATTCTATGTATGTATACTTTTCCTGTATTCAAGACATTATGTATATTGATACAATTTGGAATATTTATCTTGCTGCCCTTTATAGTTCTACCTCTTGTCTTGACACTTATACTCTACCTCTATTTTAGGGATTTACATGTAGGTATATGTAAATTGTTATATTGTTTAAGTATTTGTTCCTGCTTTACTCAGGAAAGTTTTAATCAGTCTATTTAGCTAAGTTCCCGAGTATTACAGATTATCTTCACTCACATTTCCTGTACCTATGAGATTAGTCAGATATAGATGCTTAATCTTCAATCACTTCATAAACATGCACAACATGGCATTTAAATGTTTTAATATTAGTACTCCATTAACATGAGACACTATTACTCCTGACAACACCGTGCACTTTCCCAAAAATATGTTGGACACTGTTGTTGCTCCTGCTGGAGTTCAATCTCGCCTCAGCTAATGGCCTGTTGGGCATAGAATTGCCCCCACCTTGACCACTGATTTGGACATACAGTCCTATGTGCTTGCAGGAGACAAATATAGAAGACTGCTTGACCTTGTCAACTTAGGGTAAGACAGCCATTCTATTTCCCTGCTGTTGTTGTGGTCTGTCAAGTTCTCTTGGCCTTAGCCAAATCTGGGTGTACCAATGTCGCTGTGAGACCTAGGGTGACTGTTCAGGTGGCTTGCTGTTTCTGTCCTTGCTGCACATTTTGGAAGTTGTTCATCCACATTTCCTGTCTACTCTAGTATTGTTAATTTCCTTCTAAGGTATTGATGAGGTTGAAGATTAAACTATCACAACTATTATTCTCTCTTCCTAGTTAGATATATTAGGTACTAGACTTAACGTTTTCCAGCTTAGGACAACTCTATTGTTAACTATTATGCCCTCACCCTAGGACTAGATATGTAGGTCATTGTGTTCTCGATTTTCCTTTTCTTAGAGCACACTTGTTATTCTCTGTTTTGTATATAGTTTTGTATTAAGCCTAAATCTTTTCTTTAGACTAAAAGGGGAATTGTAGTGGGATATTCACTTTGTCTCCTTCTGTGGCACTGACCACGCCCATTGGGGGGTGGAGCGATGGGCGGAGAGGACCTGAGGAAGGAGGTCGGAGGGGGCCAGGAAGGCTCTCTCTCTTTCTGGCGTGACTCGGACAGGAGAGGATCGGGTTGAATTTCCTGGTGTTCATCTGTCTAGGTTGTAAGTTATTTCTCCCTGAATAAACATCTATTCGGCCTATTTGTTTATCCTGATCCTTATTTACCGCAATACAAAGTCATAGAATAAAACTTTCCCAACCTAAAGAAATACATGCCAATGAAAGTACAAGAAGCTCGGGGACAGAGGGTTGAGCCAACAGTCCACCCTACTTCGGAGACTTCTCTGAGCAACTCCGAACAAAGGAGACCTGACTATCCATGCAGGACCACCTGTAATTTCCACAGGCTTGGTCTCTGACCCCGCCTCCAGTCCTCTGCTGGAGTCCCGGGCCCCTACCAGAGATCCACCTGTCTCTGCATGTCCACTCGGAGTTCCTGCAGGCAAGATCCTTGACCCCAAAATCCGGGCCCCTGCCAAAGAACGAGGTCTCAGCTGGAGAGCGCCAGTTTCCAGTCAGATCCCACTATCCTGCAAACCCTTCTCAAGTTCAAGCTCAGCCCTTGTCCTCTTCTGCCGGCTATTGGCCAGAGTTATTGGAAAGAGCCATTGGCCAGAGGACCACTGTGAGTACCTGCTGGCATCTTCTTCTGGATCCTCATCCTTGACCCCATCCCTGGATCCCAAGGAGAAACCTCCTAGAGAGCTTGGACCACACAGAGCTACAGATATTGAATCTCAGATCCACATAAGCCCATCGGGGAAGTACCATAAAGAGAGGGAAGAGACACCACCAACACCTACTGGAAGAAGCTATGGGAAGAAGGCAATATAAGAGAACACCAAACAACAGAAAGAGAAACATGACACCACGAGAATCTAGGGAATCTACACCAACTAGAATGGAACACAACAACAAAGCAGAGGAAGCAGAAGGGTACGACTTACAAAATCACCATCATAAAAATGATAGAGGTCCTCAAAGAAGATGTGAGAAAATCCCTTAAAGAAATGGAGGAAAACACAAACAAAAAAGTGAAAGAAATGAACAAATTCCTTAAGGAAAGTACAGAAAGCCAAGAAAAAACAACCAGGTGAAGGAAATGGTTCAAGACTTGAAAACTGAAATTGAGAAAATAAAGGCAACACAAAGGGAAGGAAGGCTGGAAATTGAAAAGCTGGGCAAAAAATCGGAAACCACGGACACAAGCATAACCAATAGAATTCAAGAGATGGAAGAGAGACTCTCAGGCACAGAAGATAAACTAGAAGAAATAGATTCATCGACCAAAGAAAATCATAAATCCAACAAATCCTTAACACAAAACATCCAGGAAAAGTGGGAAACCATGAAAAGGCCAAACCTAAGAATAATAGGCATAGACAAAGGTGAGGAAGCCCAGCTCAAAGGTGCTGAAAACATATTCAACAAAATCATCGAGGAAAACTTTCCAAATCTGAAGAAGGACATGCCCATGAAAGTACAAGAAGCATACCGAACCCCAAATAGGCTGGACCAAAGAAAAAAGACCCCTCGACATATAATAATCAAAACACCTAGCATACAGAATAAAGAAAGAATATTAAGAGCAGCGAAGTAAAAAGGACAGGTAACATATAAAGGCAGACCTATCAAAATTACACCTGACTTCTCCACGGAAACCTTCAAGGCCAGAAGGTCCTGGATAGATGTTCTAAAAGTATTAAGAGAACACGGATGCCAGCCTAGGCTACTATATCTAGCAAAACTCTCAATCAATATAGATGGAGAGAACAAGATATTTAATGACAAAACCAGATTTTTCCAATATGTATCTACAAATCCAGCCCTACAGAAAGTATTGGAAGGAAAACTCCAACCCAAGGAAGGTAACTATGCCCACAAAAAAGTAGGCAACAGATAATCCAACTACACCAGAAACCTAGGGTGAAGCAAAACAAATATATTCACAATACCACTGCCAACAACAAACCTAAATCAAACAAGCATCAACAATCAATGGTCCTAACTCACCCTCAACATTAATGGTCTTAACTCACCTATAAAAAGACACAGGATAACAGAATTGATACGAAGACAGAATCCATCCTTCTGCTGCATACAAGAAACACATCTTAGCTTCAAAGATAGACATTACCTCAGGGTAAAGGGTTGGGAAATGATTTTCCAATCAAATGGAAATAAGAAGCAAGCAGGCGTAGCTATCCTAATATCTAACAAGTTAGACTTCAAACCAAAACTAGTCAAAAGAGAAGAAGACAGTTATTTCATATTCATCTCATGAGAAATCCATCAACACAAAGTCTCAATTCTGAACATCTATTCCCCAATACAAAGTCAACAACATTCATAAAAGAAACACTACTAAAACTCAAAGCTCATATAAAACCTCATACACTTATAGTAGGAGACTTCAATACACCATTCTCAACACTAGACAGGACCACAAATCAGAAACTCAACAAAGAAACAAAAGAATTAACAGAAGTTATGTCTCAACTGGGGTTAACAGACATCTATAGAACATTCCATCCAAAGACAAAAGAATATACCTTCTTCTTTGCTCCACATGGAACCTTCTCTAAAATCGACCACATACTAGGAGACATAACAAACCTCAACAGATACAAGAGAATAGGAAAGTCCCCTATATCTTATCGGACCACCATGCTTTAAAATTGGAATTCAACAACAACACAAATAGCAGAAAACCTGCAAACTCATGGAAACTTAACAATGAGCAATTGCACCACTCCTGGGTCAAAGAAGAAATAAAGAAAGAAATTAAAGACTTCCTAATATTCAATGAGAATGAGGATACAACATACCCGAACTTATGGGACACCTTGAAAACAGTGCTACAAGGGAAGTTCTTTGCACTAAGTGCCCATATGAAGAAAACAGAGGATAGTCACATAAAAGAATTAACAGCCCAACTGAAACGCTTAGAAAAGAGAGAAGCAAATTTACCCCATAGGAGTAGACGCCAGGAAATAATCAACTTGAGGGCTGAAATCAACAAAATAGAAACCAGGAAAACAATACAAAAAATCAATGCAACAAAGTGTTGGTTTTTTGAGAAAATCAACAAGATAGACAAAGCTTTATCCAAATTAACGAAGAAGAAGAGACGGAACATGCAAATTAACAAAATCAGAAATGAAATGGGGAACATAACAACAGACACAGAGGAAATCCAGACAATTTTCAGGTCATACTTTGAAAATCTGTATTCCACAAAAATTGAAAATTCAAAGGAAATGGACAAGTTTCTGGATAACTATCACTTACCAAAATTAAATCAAGAACAGACAAACAACTTAAATAGACCTATAAAATGCAATGAAATAGAAGCAGTCATCGAAAGCCTTCCAATGAAAAAAAGTCCAGGGCCAGATGGATTCAGTGCAGAATTCTACTAGACATTCAAGGAAGAACTAATACCACTACTCCTCAAACTGTTCCACAAGATAGAAACAGAAGGTTTATTGCCAAACTCTTTTTATGAGGCCACAATAACTTTGGTACCAAAACCTCACAAAGACACAACTAAGAAAGAAAACTACAGACCAATATACCTGATGAACATCGATGCAAAAATACTCAATAAAATACTGGCAAACCGAATTCAAGAATACATCAGAGCAATCATCCACCATGACCAAGTAGGCTTCATCCCTGGAATGCAGGGATGGTTTAACAAACGAAAATCTATCAACATGATCCACCATATAAACAAACTGAAAAAGAAAAACCATATGATTATCTCCCTAGATGAGGAAAAAGCCTTCGACCAAATTCAGCACCCTTTCATGATAAAGGTATTAGAGAGGTCAGGGATAACAGGAACATACCTAAACATAATAAGAGCAATATACAGCAAACCAACTGCCAACATCAAACTGAATGGAGAGACACTTAAGCCAATTCCTCTAAAATCAGGAACAAGACAAGGCAGCCCTCTCTCTCCATATCTCTTCACTATCATACTAGAAGTTCTAGCTAATGCTATAGGACAACAAAAGGAGATCAAGGGCATCCAAATTGGAAAGGAAGAAGTCTAACTGTCTCTATTAGCAGATGATATGATAGTTTACATAAGCGACCCAATAAACTCTACCAGGGAACTCCTATTGCTGATAAACACCTTCAGCAAACTAGCAGTATACAAGATAATCTCAAAAAAAATCAGTAGCCCTATTTTTTTCAGACGACAAAGAGGAAGAGAAAGAAATTAGAGAAACATCACCCTTTACAATAGCCACAAGCAACATAAAGTATCTTGGTGTAACGCTTACCAAACAAGTAAAAGACCTGTATAATAAGAACTTTGTGACTCTAAAGAAAGAAATTAAAGAAGATACCAGAAAACAGAAAGACCTCCCATGCTCTTGGTTAGGTAGGATAAACATAGTAAAAATGGCAATCTTACCAAAAGCAATCTACAGATTCAATGCAATCCCCATTAAAATCCCACCACAATTCTTCACTGACCTTGAAAGGATAATAATCAACTTTATATGGAAAAACAAAAGACCCAGGATAGACAAAACAACCCTATACAATAAAAGAATGTCAGGAGGCATCACCATTCCTGACTTTAAGCTCTACTGCAGAGCTATATTTCTGAAAACAGCCTGATATTGGCATAAAAATAGACAGGTAGACCAATGGAATCGAATTGAAAATCCTGATATTAATCCACGCATCTATGAACATCAGATTCTTGACAAAACAGCTAAAATTATACAATGGGGTGAGGACAGCATCTTCAACAAATGGTGCTGGCACAATTGGATGAGGGTGTGTAGAAGACTGCAGATAGACCCATGTCTGTCGCCATGCAAAAAACTCAAGTCCAAATGGATCAAAGACCTCAACATCAATCCAGCCACATTGAACATCTTAGAAGAGAAAGTAGGAGGTGCCCTAGAACAAATTGGTATAGGAGACCGCTTCTTGAACATAACTCCAGAGGCACAGACACTGAAAGAAACAATTAATAAATGGGACCTCTTCAAACTTAGAAGCTTCTGTAAGGCAAAGGACACAGTCGACAAGACCAAAGGGCAGCCCACTGACTGGGAAAAGATTTTCACTAATCCTATATCCCACAAAGGGCTGATCTCCAAAATACACAAAGAACTCAGGAAACTAGTCAACAAAACACCAAATAACCGTATTAAAAAGTGGGGTACAGAACTGAAGAAAGAATTCTCAATGGAGGAAATCAAAAAGGCTGAAAGACACTTAAGAAAATGCTCTACATCCTTAGCTATCATGGAAATGCAAATCAAAACAACTTTGAGATACCATCTTACCCCTGCCACAATGGCTAAAATTAGAAACACCAGTGATGACTTATGTTGGAGAGGATGTGGAGAAAGTGGAACACTCCTCCACTGCTGGTGGGAGTGCAAACTCATACAGCCATTCTGGAGATCAGTATGGCGGTTCCTCAGGAAAATGGGAATTAGTATACCACAGGACCTGGCAATCTCTTTCTTAGGCATATACCCAAAGGATTCACATCCATGCAACAAAGACATCTGTTCAACTATTTTCATAGAAGCACTATTTGTAATAGCAAGAACCTGGAAGCAACCTAGATGCCCCTCAACTGAAGAATGGTTAATGAAGATGTGGCACATCTACACAATGGAATACTACTCTGCAGAAAAAAATAATGATATCTTGAAATTTGCAGGCAAGTGGATGGCACTTGAAGTACCATCCTGAATGAGGTAACCCAGTTACAAAAAGAGGAACACAGTATGTACTCACTCATATATGGATTTTAGAACTAGATCAAATGATCACCAGCCTATAATTCACATCACCAGAGGAAATAGGATACAAGGTATATTATAAGAGATTCATATAAAGTCCCTCACAGAAATGGGAAGCGACAAGTCCCATAGAGCTCAGATGAAGTGGGGGAGGACAGCGAATGGAGAGAGAAGTAGGAGAAAATGAGGGGGAGGAGAGGAAGGCATGTGCAACCAGGAGGGTTGAGCCTTGTTAGCAATGGAAGATAGGAAAGAGAGAGAGAGAGAGAGAGAGAGAGAGAGAGAGAGAGAGAGAGAGAGAGAACATAAAAGAGGTAGCCAATATTGGTTTGAAGATAAAATTGAACACAAAGAAAGGTCGAGAGTACTACAAGTCTGCTCCCAACTAACAATCTCAGCTTCCGTGAAAAGGCTATCATAAATGCCCTTCCTGGAGAGTGAGATCAACAACTAAATTCTCCATGGAGCCCTTAACTAATGCCTGTTGAAAATAGGAGCAAACACCCATACATAAACACTGAGTCGAACTAGAACCCAGAAGCAGATGGAGAGGACAAGACCATGTGGTAGAAGCACATAGAGGCAGCTTACCTGAACAAGGAGGAGCTAAGGGCCACTAGACTTATAGCTGGGAAGCCAGCAGGGGACTGATTCGTGCCCCCCTGAATATGAGTCTCAGCCAGAAGGTCTGAGCAGTCTAAGAGACCTCAGACAGTGGAGCCAGGATGTATCCCTGGTGCACAAAAGGACATTGCAAACATATCCCCCATGGAGGGATAACTGCCTTATTCTAGAGACAGGAGAGAAGCCCTAGTCCCTACTTCACAGGACCTGTCACATCTACATGACCCCAACTGGATGGAATTCCCCTACATATGGAATTGTGGTGGGGGAATGGGAGGGGAGGGTGTTTAGAGTGCATGTGAGAGGGCAGAGAGGGTAAAAGGGAGGAAAGGAGGGAGGGAGAGCTGGAGGGGAGGGAGGGAGGGAGGGAGAGGGAACTGGGATCAACATGTAAAATAATAAATTTAAACAAAAATGCTTTGACTCCAAAATTTAACTTGAAGAACCAGTTACTGGGGAAAAGGACTTCTATTTTTGTTTCCACAGAAAATGAAAAGATGTGGATTCCTTCCAGACTAATGTGGTTTGATCACACCAGACTGCCTGAAACAGAGTACAAGCTGATCCTACATTCAAAACAGCTGGACAAAACAGCCCTACAGACTACAGCTAGGATATCTGAATCTTCTTCGAATCCCCCAAGACATTGCCCCTTACCAGCAGGAAGTAGTTTGGAAAGAACAACGCCCAAATTCCCAAATATTGTGTATAAATGTTTGTTTTCATTTAATTGGACTTTATTATATAAAATTAAATAATAAAAAAAGAAAGTACAAGAAGCTTACAGAATACCAGATGGAGTTGAAAACACACACACACACACACACACACACACACAGAGAGAGAGAGAGAGAGAGAGAGAGAGAGAGAGAAGTTTCCTCAGCACATAATAATCAAAACACCAAATGTATAGAATAAAAACAGAATATTAAGAAGATCAAAGAAAAAAGGTCAAGTAACATGTATAGGCAAACCTATCAGAAATACACCTGACTCCTCCTTGGAAACTCTGAAGGCTAGAAGGTCCTTGGTAGATATTCTACCAACACCAAGAGACAAATGATGCCTGCCCAGACTACTATACCCAGCAATGCTTTTGATCACTATAGTTGAAGAAACTAACATACTCCATGAAACAAACAAACAAACAAACAAACATACAAACAAAAACCAGATTTAAACAATTTTTAACAAGTACTCCAGCCCTACAGAAAGTTCTGGAAGGAAAACTCCAACCCAAGGAAATTAACTACACCCACAAAAATATATACAACAGATTATACCACTGTACAACAGCTAAAAAAATGGGGAAAATTCCATATATAATACTAACAACAGCAAATCCAAAACAAGCAAGAATTAACAATCAATGGTCATTAATATCCCTCAATGTTAATGGTCTAACATGCCTATAAATAGACACAGGGTAACAGAATGGAAACAAAGAAAGATTCCATCATTTTGATGCATTTAAAAAAAAACTTAACTTCAAAGAAAGATGTTACCTCAGAGTTAAGTGTTGGAAAAGAATTGTTGATCAAATAGACCAAAGAAAATAGCATGTGTAGCAAGTCTAATATCTAGCAAATAAAACTTCAAACTAATTTCAATCAAAAGAAAGGAAGAAGGGCATTTCTTATTCATCACAGAAGAAATTCATCAAGATAAAAATCTCAGTTCTGAACATTTATGCCCAAAATACAAAGACACCAACATTAGTAGAAGAAACTTTATCAAATCGCACATAAAACTTCACACATTTACTTTTTCTGTTTGTTTATATGGTGGATCACGTTGATAGATTTTCATAGCCTAAACCATCTCTGCATTCCAGGGATGAAACCTACTTGGTTATGGTGGATGATTTCTCTGATGTATTCTTGAATTCGGTTTGCCAGTATTTGATTGATTATTTTTGCATCGATGTTCATCAGGGATATTGGTCTGTAGTTTTCTTTCTTAGTTGTGTCTTTGTGAGGCTTGAGTACCAAGCTTATTGTAGCCTCATAAAAAGAGTTTGGCAATGAACCTTCTGTTTCTATCTTGTGAACAGTTTGAGAAGTAGTGGTATTAGTTCTTCCTTGAATGTGTGGTAGAATTCTGCGCTGAATCCATCTGGCCCTGGACTTTTTTTGGTTGGAAGGCTTTCAATGACTGCTTCTATTTCATTGCGGGTTATAGGTCTATTTAAGTTGTTTATCTGTTCTTGATTTAATTTTGGTAAGTGATAGTTATCTAGAAACTTGTCCATTTCCTTTGAATTTTCAATTTTTGTGGAATACAGATTTTCAAAGTATGCCCTGAAAATTGTGTCGATTTCCTCTGTGTCTGTTGTTATGTTTCCCTTTTTATTTCAGATTTTGTTAATTTGCATGCTCTCTCTGTGCTTTTTCGTTAATTTGTATCAAGGTTTGTCTATCTTGTTGATTTTCTCAAAAAACCACTCTTCGTTGCATTGATTTTTTTTTTTTGTATTGTTTTCCTGGTTTCTATTTTGTTGATTTCAGCCCTCAAGTTGATTATTTCCTGGCCTCTACTCCTATGGGGTAAATTTGCTTCTCTCTGTTCTAAGGCTTTCAATTGCACTGTTAATTCTCTTATGTGACTATCCTCTATTTTCTTCATATGGGCACATAGTGCAAAGAACTTCCCTCGTAGCACTGTTTTCAAGGTGTCCCATAAGTTCGGGTATGTTGTTTCCTCATTCTCTTTGAATATTAGAAAGTCCTTAATTTCTATCTTTATTTCTTCTTTGACCCAGTTTCCATGAGTTTGCAAGTTTTCTGCTATTTGTGTTGTTGTTGAATTCCAATTTTAAAGCATGGTGGTCCGATAAGATACAGGGGACTATTTCTATTCTCTTTTATCTGGTGAGGTTTGTTATGCCACCTAGTATGTGGTCAATTTTAGAGAAGGTTCCATGTGGAGCAGAGAAGAAGGTATATTCTTTTGTCTTTGGATGGAATGTTCTATAGATGTCTGTTAACCCCAGTTGAGACATAACTTCTGTTAATTCTTTTGTTTCTTTGTTGAGTTTCTGATTTGTGGTCCTGTCTAGTGTTGAGAGTGGTGTATTGAAGTCTCCCACTATAAGTGTGTGAGGTTTTATATGAGCTTTGAGTTTTAGCAGTGTTTCTTTTAGGAATGTGAATGCCTTTGTATTAGGGGCATAGATGTTCAGAACTGAGATTTTGTGTTGATGGATTTCTCCTGCAATGAATATGAAATGACCGTCTTCATGTCTATGACTAATTTTGTTTTGAAGTCTAACTTGTTAGATATTAGGATACCTACACCTGCTTGCTTCTTATTTCCATTTGATTGGAAAATCTTTTCTCAACCCTTTACCCTGAGGTAATGTCTGTCTTTGAAGTTTAGATGTGTTTCTTGTATGCAGCAGAAGGATGGATTCTGTCTTCGTATCCATTCTGTTAGCCTGTGTCTTTTTTTTTATTTTATTATTTTATTTTATATAACAAAGTCCAATTAAATGAAAACAAACATTTATACACAATATTTGGGAATTTGGGCATCGTTCTTTCCAAACTACTTCCTGCTGGTAAGGGGCACCGTCATGGGGGATTCAAAGAATAGAGTATACCAATACGTTTATCCCATATAATGCAGGTGGTAATTTTAACTGACTATTTGTTACTAGATGGTTTAATATTGGTCAAATAGTGTTTAAAGCTCTCACTGAATTTCAGAAAGCAGGGTTTCTTAGTAAATTGCCTGTTCCCAGAGTATTTCATACATATACATGTCTCCACAGTAAAATAATGAACACTGTGAATGATATTAATTGAAATAATTTTTATACTCCTTCACTGCCTCAAAGTTCTTATTATAAGTCATTCACTTGTATGGTTAGAATTACCCCAAGATATTTTATATTGTTTGTGGATATTGGAAAAGATGATGTTTCTCTGATTACTGTCTCATCTGGTTTATCTGATGTATAAAATAGGGCTACTAATTTTTTTGAGTTAATCTTGTATCCTGCCAAATTGCTGAAGGCATTTATGAGCTGTAGGAGTTCCCTGGTAGAGATTTTTAGTTCACTTATGTAATCTGTCATATCATCTACAAACAGTGAGAGTTTGATATATTCCTTTCCATTTTGTATCTCCTTGATCTGCTTTTATTTTTTTCTTATTGATCTAGGAATATTTATTTTTTTCTTTTCCAAGAATTATGCAATTGCACATTGTTCTGCAATTTGTGTTGTTGTTGTATTCTAACTTTAAAGCATAGTATTCTGATAATATAAAGGGGGTTATTTCATTTTTTTTTTTTTTTTTTTTTTTTTTTTTTTACATATTGAGGTTTACTGTATTGTCAAGCATGTGGTCAATTTTAGAGAAGGTTCCATGTGGTGCTGAGAAGAAGGTATACTCTTTTGTGTTTGGATGGAATGTTCTATAAAAGCCTGTTAAAGCTAATTGAGCCACAACTTCTGTTAGTTCCTCATTTCTTTGTTAAGTTCCTTTCTGGTGGTCCTGTCTAGTGTTGAAAATGCAGTGATGAAATCTTCCATTGTAAGTGTGTGAAGTTTTTTTTTTTTTTCTCATGCAATATCCAACTTTATTCATAGCATCAGATAATTTACACCCTATGCATAAACAGGACTCACATGAGTAAAGTGTATGATCACAAGGACAACCTGCACACAGCAAAGTGATGTTTTTTCATAGACACATATAAACAAATAACAATAGCCAGATGTAATGTAATCTGAAGAAAACTCACTGCTATCTATTACACCTGAGAGGATGAGAACAAGAAAACATATTCCAGGAAGAATTCTGAGTTCTCAAGAAAATGAGGTAACAAAATCTTGTTTCTTTGAGTTTAACATAAGCATTCTGAATTTTTGTCACATGCTTATATATATCCCTTCCATCCTCCCAGGGCCCCCACCAACCCTTCTATCCCACCCCTATCCACTTCCTAGGGCGGGTGAGTCTTTCCATAGGGGATCATCAAAGTCTGCCTTGTCCTTGTTTTTCTGTCATCTTTTTGAGACTGGCTCTTTTCTGAAGAGGAAGTAGATACAGGGTAGGTGTGAGTGTGGGGGTTCAGTTAAGAGTAGTGGAGGAAGAAGAAAGTAGTTGGAATTTACTGTTTGAGAATAGTATTGAGAAATGTTTTTCAATAATAATCGAAAAAGAAAACTTTACAATAAATTTGTTTTATAATTGTAATATTACCAATTGCTGGAAAGATATTTTATATTTGAAAAGAGATTGGGAAAACATAAACCAATCCTCTGAACGTGGGAGTAACAATGCTCAATATTAGAATATAAAACATAAGCAAACTATTGAGAAATATCATGAAAACCTTAGGAATCCTCAGTGTATAAAGCACTCTAGATTTGTTTGTTAGTTCTAACTTCCAAGTGAAGTTCCATTCATAAGCCTCAATGATAAAATTTCAATTAATTTTGAGCCATTACATGGGCTTTTTCCAAGAAGTTCCTTTTTAATCCAAGTCCATTTTACTCACAGGTTTACGTTTTCTGATGGCTATTAATTAAAATCATGTTCATTTTTATCTGAAGTACATGCATTAGAATTGACCTTTGGGGAAAACTAAATTTTGTAATGCAAACTAAACATATTAAAGTTTCTTGGAAGTTAGTTCCTTTAGATGTAATTTGTTTTTATTAGTATGAAGTTCCCTTAGGTAATGACACATATAAATCTCTTTAATTGTTCTGACAGTTAGGTAGTACTATCTTCTCTGGTTAATGATTCCTTCCTTACACTCTCTCCCTTCTTTCTTTCTTTCTTTCTTTCTTTCTTTCTTTCTTTCTTTCTTTCCTTCCTTCCAATTTTCAAAGCCTCATAAGTGTAAATGAATGTTCTACCTTTGTTATATACCCCAATACAAGCTTAATACTGCATTTAGTATTTTATAAACTCCTGTCAATATCAGCTTTTATCATAACTATTAATTCCACTTATAATTCCTGAATTAGCAGCTTTATTACTTAGAGGTTTTTCGATTTCTTTATTTTATTTTAATAAAGTTATGTTTACTCAATAATATGATGTCTAAAGTATAGAATTTAGCCTGTACACAGTTAATATCACAGAATTTTATGCATTTCCACCCATAAAGGTAAATGAATCAGTATTTTAGAATGTCAAATATTCTAGCTTGTTAAATTAGCACAAGAATACTAAATAC
The DNA here is from genome assembly GCF_943737965.1 of Phodopus roborovskii. Classification (NCBI taxonomy): domain Eukaryota; kingdom Metazoa; phylum Chordata; class Mammalia; order Rodentia; family Cricetidae; genus Phodopus; species Phodopus roborovskii. Next base: position 13,496,992 of record NW_026126447.1, read on the forward strand.
CATTTAACTGAAAACCAATGGTTATTAATTACATAAGAACATTTTATAAGACACTAAATAAATATAAGTTTAAATAAAAACATTATTTTTACCAAATAAATGGCTATGTAGCATTTAATATAAATTATATTGTAGATTAATAAATAAGTAGACTATTACTCTTTGTCATTAACTTATTTAATTTTTGCCACTTGGCCCTGGTTGTCAGCTAGAAAATGTTTTTCATATTATTTTTGTTAAACAAAATTTCATTGCCCCATTTGAAAGCCACAATTTACTGGATAAAATTTTAGGACCTAATGCCCTCTGGGACCTCTAATTAACTGTGGAGAATATCTTTGGAAACTGAAGAGACAACTGAAAGCAAATCAGGTAAATGAAAGCACTGAACATTCTCTCTGTATTTTTATGGGTAGAGAATACAGGAAGCAATCCTTATAGCAAATAAAATTGATTTCACATGATTAAACAACATATTAATGAAAATATCAACTATTTATGAATAAATAAATGAAGACTAAATTATTGTATGACAGATTTGTAGAAAATTAATTATGGTCAATAGATTTAATTTTTGTTACAATTCAAAATATGAAATGGAGAAGAAAATTCTCATTGTCCATGACTAACATATAGCAAATTAAATCTTTACAAAATGAAGACATTAATTTGAAGAAATTATATTGTAGATAAGAAATTTAAGACATCATTTTTTATCAATGTGTATTATATAAGCTCCATGTAGTGGCATAATGAGTATTAAGTACATGTGATTAACACACATAGACATGCACACTGTTATATATTTGTTCAGAATAGGAAACAACTGCAAGGGACTGGAGAGTTGGTTCCCTGGTGGAGAATATTAATTGCTCTTGGCAGAAGACCCAGGTTTGATTCCCAGATCCCAAATTATGATTCACAACTGTCTTTACCTCCAGTTCCAGAGGATGCTAAGCCCTCTTTAGACCTCTGACTACTGAGCATATATATTTATATATGCTCAAGTATTCTCAAGGCTGTTTCCTGGTTTCTTGAGAGTCTATGGATATATATATTAAGATACTGAAAGCTCAATTCGAGGTAGAATCAGAAAGGAGGGAGGTTTGAGAGTGGAAACCAGTAGGCAAATACCACACCAGAAGAGATGATTCTGATGTGAGCTTTTTGATTCCATAGAGGGATCTGGAGATGTGAATATGCTGGAGTATGGATTGGCGTACTGTATCTTGATGGAAACAACAGACAGCAAGAAGCAGATTCTATGGAAAGAGATATAATCAAAAGTATGGTTAGAAAGTCAGAGTTCATTCTGATAGGAATTTGACATGATGTTTATAAGTCTTTAGATACAGTGTAATTAAAAAGGCAGAATTAGATTTTGATATATCTACATAGACTCAGGACATCCCAGACCAATTTTTTAAAAGGTCATTTTATCTTGATTCATCTTCTCATTTTGTGGGAGATGTTGTAGCCATAAAAGCATATACATTGCTTAGCATTATCAAGTTTACTTGTGAACACTCTATTGAGCTTTACACTGCCCCCTAATGTTTATTTATTACAGAGGCTGATAGTCAGGGACAGGTAAGGTCTTTTTACCTCCAGGCAAACTCAGAGAGATCAACATGGATCATGTCTGGTCCAAAGAAGGGTAAGAGCTGGAAGGTCAAAAAAGATGACCTAACAGAGACACATTCATCTGTCCTGTTGCAGAAGCACAGATTTTATTAAATTACAAAGAGGGGATTGTTGGGGCTGGAAAGATGGCCCAGAGGTTAAAAGCACAGGCTTCCCTTCATGAGGACCAGGGTTCAATTCTGAGCACCCACACTGGCAGCTTGGCTCACATGTGTCTGTAACTTCAGTTCCAAGGGATCTGACATACATACACCAATGCACATGAGAAAAAAAAGGGGGGGATTGTAAGAACCCATAAAAAGAATTCCATTTCATTCTGACTAATTGTCAGAGAGTTTAAAAATATTCTATGTCAAGTCTATAGCTCAGTGGCCTTGGCAGGGGATCAATAGGTTTTAGCCCAAGTATGTTTACTCTCAACCCAGGAGGCTGGATAACAGGTGTGACTATCATATATCTACAGGATTAAGGGAAATAAATTTCTTTGCCCCGTATACATGATAATAGAAGTCTTCTGCCATTTTGTTCTCGCCATTGGTTGAAAACATAAGGTGGTATAAGAATAAACTAAGGGTGCATTCAGTATGAATTGAATCTGGCCTTCTAACAACTTAAAAAAAAGGCTGAAAATGACAGATTCTGAGGTACTATGCTGGATTTCAAGAAGTTTATGGCATTATTCTTTTAGAACTAACAGTTAAGCACAGTTGAACAATCTCTCTGATTCTTACAAAACCTACATCACAGACATTCCTGCTTAAAATGATTGGCTCACAAAGTACCAGACATAGCATGAAATTTTATATAGCAGGAAAATCTGGAATAATGAAGACTTTAGTCATAGAAATTTTTTTTTCTCTGGCTGGAAGTACATACTTAACTTGCTCAGTTACTTATAGTATAAGACCTTATTCCATTCTTTGGAATCTATTTTCTCTCTCTTTCTCCCTCTCTCTCTTTCTCTCTCTCTCTCTCTCTCTCTCTCTGACACACACACACACACACACACACACACACACACACACAGAAGCCTCAAGAAATCATATCATCTCAACAATGAAGAAACATTGAGCATGGGATGATAACTTATTTCATGTCATTATGTTAATTATATTTTTATTGTTATATTTCTAATTTGCATCCCCCCAGGAGTTTTATTGTAACTTGTCTCTTTCCTTTCCCTAATATAAATATTTTTCTATTGGATTTCATACTTGTTACTCAAATATTCCCCTTCTAATACTCTCTTCTTAGTATAATCTCTACCCTAAGAAATACTAAAAATTACAATTTCTCTACCGAGTACCTGATTGCCGAAGTCTCTCAACCTTTCAAGGGGAGCATAAGTACTACACAAACTATCATAGGGAGTAAAACTAAACCCTGTATAATGTTGAGGAACTATTCATGGGAATAAGGAAATATGACACATTGAAAAGGACAATGTCAAACACGAACTACTATTGAGGGTAAGAATTCCAGTTTTTGTTGCAGTTTTTTTTTATTTATTTGTTGATAATTTGATAAAGCTTTAGAAATTTTTATTCTGGAATGATATCCAAGAGTGAAGGTCATTAGTCTTGTTGTGATCTCTCTTGTGTGTTTTCAATGCATTTACTAAGTCATTTGCTTCAAAGCTTCATTAAAGTCCATGAAACAGGTAGACATAATTATTGGTGGATTTTTTTAAATGCAGAAATTGGTCATTAGGGTCATGTACCTGAAAAGTTAGAGACTTGAGATTTTCATTAAAGCTCTGTATGACAAGGAAGCTCCTGTATCATAATAAATAATTTAAAATGATTACAAAAACGTAACACCTTTTCTCTATAACCCCATTTATTTTCTTGGGAGTTTATATTCAATTTTTTTCCTTAAAAGGTACTTTTTAAAATTAATAATATAATTAGAGCTTAATGAAAGGAATCTAAGGGAACTGAAAATGTGCACAGAATTTGTAACAAAAGTGAATATGTTCACCCTGGTGTTCTTTTCTCTTTGGACTTTGCTCCTCAACACCATAGTAGGGGCCTAATATGAGAAGGGCCTTCTCTGGCCATAATGATATATTTCCAAAGTATAAAAATAATTCTAATCAGCCCAGACACCCTACTAAGTTACACTGTATTTCCAAATCCTAGAAGCTGCCTATCCATGACTGACAATCCATGAGCTGCCACCTGCCTACAAAACATAAGTAGACACATAAGTAGAAAAGATGCTGAAAAAGCAACCTTGTACCTTGTCCCTCTAACACATCATCTTTCAGAAGCCCTCCAGATCTCTCCTGCCATACTGACAGTGACTATCCAATTGTCTAACAAGACCTGTTGCCTAAAGAAAGTGACCCCATACTTCTTCCTCTTGACACCATGCAAGTTGATAAACTGTTGAATCAAAACTACAACTTCAATCAAGTCGAATGTGCCAGGGGGCACAGGAACCTTGGAAACTGAAAGTGTGCCATTCCTTTTCATGCCTTTCTGTTTGCATCCATCCCCACTTTTTTCATCACTTTCCCACTTTGATCTACCCAAAATACAATCTTTAACAATTTCATAATACTCTAGACACAGAATATGATTCAGAGAACCCAATAAAATAACTAATATTTCTTACTATTCTTGTTCATCCCCAGAATTGGTTCCACAAATAACTATATGTTTTTTGCAGGAAGCTTTATTATTAAAAAATGGGTCAAGGAAAAATGAGAAAAAAAAATTGCTCTCAAACACTACAAAGTATTTCACTTGTTGGAAATCCAGTAGAGACAATAAAATAAGTGAGTAAATGAATAAATAAGTTATTAAAAATGAAGAAAAATATAGACCAGTCATTTTTATAAATAGAGCCTCAAATTAACCTAAGAACATAAAAATATCCATGCAAAATTTGATTTATAAATAACTGAAATTCATCACATTATTATCTGAAAAAAAATAAAGTAAAATATAATTAATGAGTAATACAGACCCTCAACAGTGAAAAATTCAAAAACTTAAGAATTTCCCTGTGGAGTAGGGGGTGGGTAATGGGAAGGGAGTGTGATTTGGGGGGCATAGGAAGGAGGGAGGGGGAGAGAAAGGGAGAAACGAAAGGGAGGGAGGAAGGGAGTGAGCAGGAACTGGGTTCGATATATAAAAAAGAAAAACAAATCTAAAAAAAAAAAAAACACTCCTCCTGTGTCCTGTCCCCACCACAAGCCTGCCACCCCTACCTTGTGCCCTACCATGCCCACTGTCCCACCGCTCCGGTTGAGCATTGGGACAGAGGGTGGAGCCAAGAGTCCACCATACTTCAGAGAATTCTCAGAGCAACTCTGAACAAAGGAGACTTGCCTATCCACGCGGGACCACCCATAATTTCCACTTGCTTGGTCTCTGACCCCACCTAGAGTCCTCTGCTGGAGTCCACGGCCCCTCCCAGAGATCTATCTATCTCTTTGGGTCCACTCTGAGTTCCAGCAGGCAAGATCCTTGCCCCCCCCCAAAGCAGGGCCTCTGCTAAAGAAAGAGGCTTCAGCTGGAGAGTGCTACTTTCCAGTTAGATTCGACTATCATGCAGATATTTCCCAAGTTTCAGCTCAGCATTTGTCCTCTTCCACCAGCCATTGGCTAGAATCCCATTATTATGTGCTCTGGTTGAGCACTGGTACAGAGGGTAGAGACAACAGTCCACCCTACTGAATAGACTTCTCCCAGCAACTCTGAACAAAGGAGACCTGTCTATCCAAAAAGGACCACCAGTAATTTCCACCTTCTTGGTCTCTGACCCCACCCCCAGTCCTCTGCTAGAGTCCTGGGCCCCTCCCAGAGACCAGACTATCTCTGCAGGTCCACTCGGAGTTCCTACCAGCAAGATCCTTGACGCCCAGAGCAGGGCCTCTGCTAAAGAAAGAGGCCTCAGCATGAGAGTGCCAGTTTCCAGTTTCATCAGACTATCTTGCAGTAACTTCCAAAGTATCAGCTCAGCCTCTGTGCTCTTCTGCCAGCCATTGGCTAGAGGCATCTTCTACTTGATCTTCATCACTGACCCCATTCCTGGGTCCCTGCCTGCAGAAAGACCTCCTATAGAGCTTGGATCACCCAGAGCTACAGTTATTGAAACTCTGACCCACATAAGGCCACCTGGGAAGTACCATAGAGAGAGGAGGAGACTCCACCAACACCTACTAGAAGAAGCTATGGGAAGACAACAATACAAAAAAAAAAAAAAAAAAAAAAAAAAACACCTAACAACAGAAAGACAAGCATGACACCACCAGAATCTAGGAAATCTACACCAACTGGAATGGAACACAACAAACAAGCAGAGGAAGCAGAAGGGAACGGCTTCAAAATTACCTTCATAAAATGATAAAGGCCTTCAAGGAAGATTTGAGAAAATCCTTTAAAGAAATGGAGGAAAAAACAAACAAAAAAAGTGGAAGAAAAAACAAATTCCTTAAGGAAAGTAAGAATGTACAGAAAACCAAGAAAAAAACAATTATGCAGGTCAAGGAAATGGTTCAAGACTTGAAAACTGAAATAGAGAAAAAAAAAAGGCAACCAGATACCAAGGGAAAACAGAACTAATATATTCACAATACCACTGCCAACAACAAACCTAAATCAAACAAGCATCAACAATCAATGGTCCTTACTCACCCTCAACATTAATGGTCTTAACACACCTATAAAAAGACACAGGCTAACAGAGTGGATACGAAGAGAGAATCCATCCTTCTGCTGCATACAAGAAACACATCTTAGCTTCAAAGATAGACATTACCTCAGGGTAAAGTGTTAGGAAAAGATTTTCCAATCAAATGGAAATAAGAAGCAAGCAGGCATGGCTATCCTAATATCTAACAAGTTAGACTTCAAACCAAAATTAGTCAAAAGAGATGAAGACGGTCATTTCATATTCATCTCATGAGAAATCCATCAACACAAAGTCTCAGTTCTGAACATCTATGCCCCTAATAAAAAGTCACCCACATTCATAAAAGAAACACTACTAAAACTCAAAGCTCATATAAAATATCACACACTTATAGTGGGAGACTTTAATAGATCACTCTCAACACTAGGCAGGACCACAAATCAGAAACTCAACAAAGAAACAAAAGAACTAACACAAGTTATGTCTCAACTGGGGATAACAGACATCTATAGAACATTCCATCCACACACAAAAGAACATACCTTCTTCTCTGCTCCACATGGCACCTTCTCTAAAATCGACCACATACTAGGTGGCATAACAAACCTCAACAGATACAAGAGAATAGGAAGAGTGACCTGTATCTTATCAGACCACCATGCTTTAAAATTGGAATTCAACAACAACACAAATATCAGAAAACCTGCAAACTCATGGAAACTGAAAAATGTGCAATTACACCACACCTGGCTCAAAGAAAAAATAAAGAAATTAAGAACTTTCTAATATCCAATGAGAATGAGGACACAACATACCTAGAATTATGGTACAACATGAAAGCAGTGCTACGAGGGAAGTTCAATGCACTAAGTGCCCAAATGAAGAAAACAGAGGAGAGTAAATTAACAAAATCAGCAATGAAAAGATCATAACAACTGACACAGAGGAAATCCAGATAATTTTTAGGTTATACTTTGAAAATCTCTATTCCACAAAAATTGAAATTTGAAAGGAAGTGGACAAATTTCTGGATAACTATCACTTACCAAAATTAAACCAAGAACAGACAAATTGAATAGACCTATAACTCGCAATGAAATAGAAGCAGTCATTAAAGCCTTCTAACCAAAAAAAGTACAGGGCCAGATGGATTCAGTGCAGAATACTACCACACATTCAAGGAAGAACTAATACCACTACTCCTCAAACTTTTCCACAAGATAGTAACAGAAGGTTCTTTGCCAAACTCTTTTTATGAGGTCACAATAACCTTGGTACCCAAGTCTCACAAAGACACAACTAAGAAAAAAAAAAATACAGACCAATATCCCTGATGAACATCGATGCAAAAATACTCAATAAAGCACTGGCAAACCGAATTCAAGAATACATCAGAGAAATCATCCACCATGACCAAGTAGGCTTCATCCCTGGAATGCAGGGATGGTTTAACAAACGAAAATCTATCAACATGATCCACGATATAAACAAACTGAAAAAGAAAAACCATATGATTATTTCACTAGAGGCTGAAAAAGCCTTCAACAAAATTCAATACCATTTCATGATAAATGTCTTGGAGATGTCAGGGATAACAAGAACATACCTTAATATATTAAGAGCAATATACAGCAAACCAACTGCCAACATCAAACTGAATGAGGGAAACTTAAGCCAATTCATCTAAAATCAGGAACAATACAAGGCTGCCCTCTCTCTACATATCTCTTCAATATCATACTGGAAGTTCTAGCTAATGCTATAAGACAACAAAAGGAGATCAAGGGGATCCAAATTGGAAAGGAAGAATTCAAACTGTCTCTATTTGCAAATAATATGATAGCTTAAATAAGGGACCAAATAAACTCTACCATGGAACTCCTACAGCTGATAAATACCTTCAGCAAACTAGTAGGATATGAGATAACCTAAATAAAAATCAGTAGCCCTACTTTTTTCAGACGACAAAAAGACAGAGAAAGAAATCAGAGAAACATTACCCTTTACAATATAGACAAGCAACATAAAGTATCTTGGTGTAACGCTTTCCAAACAAGTAAAAGACTTGTAGTAATAAGTAATAAGAACTTGTTGGCTCTAAAGAAAGAAATTAAAGAAGATTCCAGAAAATGGAAAGATCTCCCATACTCTTGGATAGGTAGGATACACATAATAAAATTGGCAATCTTGCCAAAAGCAATCTACAGATTCAATTTAATCCCCATTAAAATCCCACCACAATTCTTCACTGACCTTTCAAGGATAATAATCAACTTTATATGGAAAAACAAAAGACCCAGGATAGCCAAAACAACCCTATACAATAAAAGAACTTCAGGAGACATCACCATTCCTGACTTTAAGCTCTACTACAAAGGTATAGTTCTGAAAACAGCCTGGTATTGGCACAGATATAGACAGGAAACCAATGCAAAGGAATTGAAAATCCTGATATTAACCCACCCACCTATGAACACCTGATTTTTGACAAAACAAATAAAATTATACAGTGGGGCATGGACAGCATCTTCAACAAATGGTGCTGGCACAATTGGATGAGTGTTTGTAGAAGACTGCAGATAGACCCATGTCTGTCGCCATGCAAAAATTTCAAGTCCAAATGGATCAAAGACCTCAACATCAATCCAGCCACATTGAACCACTTAGAAGAGAAAGTAGGAGGTACCTTGAAGAAATTGGTATAGGAAACTGCTTCCTAATCATAACTCCAAGGGCACAGACAGTGAGAGCAACTATTAATAAAATGGACTTCTTCAAACTTAGAAGCTTCTGTAAGGCAATGGACACATTGGACAAGAGCAAATGGATGCCTACAGATTGGGATTTTCAGCAATCCTATATCCAACAAAGGGCTAATCTCTGAAATATACAAAGAACTCAAGAAACTAGTAAACAAAACACCAAATAACGCTATTAAAAATTGGGTACAGAACTGAAGATAGAATTCTCAATAGAGGAAATCAGAAAAGCTGAAATACACTTAAGAAAGTGCTCCACATACTTATCTATTAGGGAAATGCAAATCAAAACATCTATGAGATGCTGTCTTACTCCTGCCAGAATGGCTATAATTAGGAAAACCAATGATGACTCATGCTAGGGAGGATGTGGAGAAATGGGAACACTCCTCCACTGCTGATGTTAGTGCAAACTCATACAGCCATTTTGGAGATCAGTATGGCAGTTCCTCAGGGAAATGGGAATTAGTTTACCACAGGACCCCGCAAGGCAATCCCCCTCAGTTATATACACAAATAATCCACATCCACACAATAAAGACATCTGTTCAACTATATTTATAGCAGCACTATTTGTAATAGCTATCTTGAAATGTCACGTGAAGAAACCATCCTAAATGATGTACCCCACCACAAAAAGAGGAACATAGTATGAACTCACTCATATATGGCTTTTAGACCTAGAGCAAAAGATCACCAGCTTATAATTCACACCATCATAGGAAATAGTATACAAGGTATATTTTAAGAGATTCATATAAAGTCCCTCACAGAAGGGGGAAGGGACAAGTTCCCCACAGTACAGCGGAAGTGGGGGACTGCAGCAAATGGAGTGAGAAGTAGGAAAAAATGCAGGAGAGGAAAGGAAAACAGGTGCAACCAGGAAGATTGAGCCAGGTTAGGAATAGAAGACAGGAGAGAGAGAGAGAGAGAGAGAGAGAGAGAGAGAGAGAGAGAGAGAGAGAGAGAGAGAGAGAGAGAGAGAGAGAGAACCACTATTGGTTTAAAGATAAAATTGAGCACAAAGAAAAGTCTAGAGAACTGAAGAAAGAATTCTCAATTGAGGAAGTCAAAAAGGCTGAAAGACACTTAAGAAAATGCTCAACATCCTTAGCTATCAGGGAAATGCATATCAAAACAACTTTGAGATACCATCTTACTCCTGCCAGAATGGCTAAAATTAGAAACACCAATGATGACTCATGTTGTAGAGGATGTGGAGAAATGCGAACACTCCTCCATTGCTGGTGGGAGTGCAAACTCATACAGCCATTTTGGAGATCAGTATGGTGGTTCCTCAGGAAAATGGGAAGTAGTTTACCACAGGACCTGGCAATCTCCCTCTTAGGCATATACCCAAAGAATTCACATCCATGCAGCAAAGACATCTGTTCAACTATGTTTATAGCAGCACTATTAGTAATAGCAAGAACCTGGAAGCAACCTAGATGCCCCTCATTTGAAGAACGGTTAATGAAGATGTGGCACATCTACACAATGGAATACTACTCTGCAGAGAAAATAATGGTATCTTGAAATTCGCAGGCAAGTGGATGGCACTTGAAGAAACCATCCTGAATGAGGTAACCCAGTTACAAAAAGAGGAACACAGTATGGATTTTAGACATAGAACAAAGGATCACCGGCCTATAATTCATGCTACCAGAGGAACTAGGATACAAGGTGTATTCTAAGTGACTCATATAAAGTCCCTCACAGAAGAGGGAAGGGACAAGTCCCCCAGAGCTAAGGGGAGGTGGGGGGCAGCAAATGGAGAGAGAAGTAGGAGAAAACAAGGGGGAGGAAAGGAAAACATGTGCGACCAGGAAGATTGTGCCTGTTTAGGAATGGAAGACAGGAAAGAGAGAGAGAGAGAGACAGAGAGACAGAGACAGACAGACAGACAGACACACACACACACAGAGAGAGAGAGAGAGAGAGAGAGAGAGAGAGAGCATAAAAGAGGGAGTCAATATTGGTTTGAAAATAAAATTGAACACAAAGAAAGGTCTAGACTACTACAAGATTGCTGCCAAGTAACAATTTGAGCTTCCATGGAAAGGCTACCATAAATGGCCTTCCCCAAGAATGAGATCAACAATCTACTTATCCACAGAGCCATCAACTAATGCCTGTTGGAAACAGGAGCAAACACCCATACATAAACACTGAGTCGAAGTAGAACTCAGATGCACATAGAGAGGACAAGACCAGGTGGCAGAAACACATAGAGACAGCTTACCTGAACAAGGAGGATCTAATGGGCCACCTGACTGATAGCTGAGAAGCCAGCATGGGACTGACTCAGGCCCCCCTGAAAATGGATCTCAGCCAGAAGGACTGAGCAGTCTAAGGGACATCAGACAGTGGAACCAGGATGTATTCCAGGTGCACAAAAGGACCTTGCAAACACATACCCCATGGAGGGATAACTGCTTTAATCTAAAGACAAGAGAGAAGCTCTAGTCCCTACTTCACATGACCTGTCAGATCTACATGACCCCAACTGGATAACATTCCCCTACATATGGAATTGGGGTGGGGGGATGGGAGGGGAGGGTGGTTAGAGTGCATGTGAGAGGGCAAAGAGGATAAAAGGGAGCATAGGAGGGAGGGATGCAGGGAGGGAGGGAGGGAGAGAGAGAGAACTGGGATCGACATGTAAAGTAATAAATTAAATTAAAAAAAAATGATTTGACTCCAAAATTTAAGTTCAAGGATAAGATAGTGGGGAAAAGGATTTCTAGTTTTGTTTCCACAGATAATGAAAAGGTGTGGATTCCTTCCAGACTAATGTGGTTTAATCAAGCCAGAGCACCTGAAACAGAGTACCAGGTGATCTTACATTCAAAACAGCTGGACGAAGCAGCCTTAAGGATTATAGCCAGGATTTCTGAATCTTTATTGAATTCCCCATGACAGTGCCCCTTACCAGCAGGAAGTAGTTTGGAAAGAACAACGCCCAAATTCCCAAATATTGTCTATAAATTTTTTTTTATTTAAATGGACTTAGTTATATAAAATATATTAAAAGAAGAAAAGAAAATATGCAAACTGAAAAAAAGAAAAAATATTCACAATAAAGAATAGAATGTCAAAAGCTGTTTCTTTGAAAAAAAAAAAAAAGAAAGAAAGAAAGTTCTAGAGAACTACTAGACTGCTGCCAAATAACAATTTGAGCTTCTGTGGAAAGACTACCATGAGTGCCCTTCCCGGATAGTGAAATCAACAAGTAACTTATCCTTGCAGCCCTCATCTAATACCTGTTGGAAAAAGGAGCAAACACCCATACATAATCACTGAGTCGAACTAGAACACAGATGCAGATGGAGAGTACAAGATCAGGCTGTAAAGACAGCTTACCTGAACAAGGAGGAGCTAATCAGCCCTCAGACTGATAGTTGGGAAGCCAGCATGGAACTGACTCAGCCCCCCACCCCCGAATATGGGTCTCAGCCAGAAGGACTGAGCAGTCTAAGGGACATCAGAAAGTGGAGCCAGGATGTATTCCTGGTCCACAAAAGGCCCTTGGCAACATATCCCCTCATGGAGGGATAATTGCCTTAATCTAGAGACAGGAGAGAAGCCCTAGTCCCTACTTCACATGACCTGTCAGACCTACATGACCCCAAGTGGATAGCATTCCCCTACATATAGATTTGGGGTGGGGGTATGGGAGGGGAGGGTTTTTAGGGTGCATGTGAGAAGGCAAAGAGGGTAAAAGGGAAGGAGGGAGGGATGGAAGGAAGGAGGAATTGGTGGAGGGAGGGAGGGAGAGGGAACTGGGATCGACATGTAAAATAATAAATTAAATTAAAAAATGATTTGACTCCAAAATTTAAGTTCAAGGACAAGATACTGGGGAAAAGGATTTCTATTTTTGTTTCCACAGATAATGAAAAGGTGTGGATTCCTCCCACACAAATACAGCCAGACTGCCTGAAACAGAGTAACAGGTGATCCTACATTCAAAACAGCTGGACAAAGCAGCCTTGCAGACAACAGCCAGGATTTCTGCATCTTCTTAGAATCCCCTATGACAGTGCCCCTTACCAGCAGAAAGTAGTTTGAAAAGAATGACGCCCAAATTCCCAAATATTGTCTCTAAATGTTTGTTTTCATTTAAATGGGCTTTGTTATATAAAATAAATAAATTAAAAAAAAAAGAATTTAAATAGTATACTTGGAAATTAAAGTCCTTCCATACCCATGGTTCAACTGTAATCAAATTGTTAAAGTAATCATCATTTTAAATCAATTACAGATTCAATGAGATCTAAATGAAATACTATGAGTAAAATTTTCTCAGAAATGGAAAAATTCTCAATATACAAAGCAAAAAAATAGCTGAAGCAATTCTTTGTGAAGAGAAGAATGTTGTACACTTTAATATATTTGATTTCACACTATGGTAAAGAGTTTTATTATAAAAATAGCTTGGTAGTATCAAAAAACATAAAAGTGTAACAATGGGATGTAATACAGCAATCATATATAAACCCATGCATCTTTGGCAACTGATTGTTATGTAAAGGACAAAATCAATTGAAATTAGAAATCAATAAGCTAAAACCATTCTGTACATCATGAAAACTGTTAAAGAATCAGGCAGCCCACATCATGAGAAGATAGTAATCATCAGGTTATTAATATCTGGACCACAAAATATCCAAAACAATAAAGACCAAGGAGGAAAAAACAACTTGATAAAAAGGTAACTAAACAAATAATTCTTAAAGATAAAATGTAAATAGATTATAAATATTTTAAGTAATTCAAAATAAAACTACATTGATAAGTCATCTCAAACAAGACAGAGTGGCCAGCTTCAGAAAACAGAATGACCACAAATGTTAGTAAGACCTCAAGGGCAAATGAGGTACCACTTGTTAGAAACTCACTTTCGATTTGTTAGTAAGGAAAGTTCAAGAAATTCTTAAAAGAGTGCAGGTTAAAGCTATTGTCATTGGTTATCTCACAAATGCTAAAGGTAAATTTCTAATGTAGAAAATACCATTAACTTTTGATATATGACTCAAAATAATTTAATTCTGTAATCTATGACTGCAAGATTCTTTTCTGAGGGTTGAATGTATTTTGCTGGGATAAATGCTGTGCAAGTTGTCAAGGAAAAGAAGGAAGTAATAGCTGTGAGAACTATGAAATATGTTCTCACAATGACCAACATTGAATGACACTCCTCTAAGTGACAAAGTGGCATACATGACCTGATGATTAGCAACAACTTTCTTATTTGTCATAAGGTCTATTCAACTGAAAATACATCATCTTTGGCACTTATTTTTATTCTCAAATGTGAGAAATTAGTGCTTAACTTTCATTAAAGACAGTTCTGTTTGCAAAAGGTGGAGACATCACACACAGTCACAAATATTTAAAGGCAGTCAGGAGATGGTGCTGGGGATCTCAGACCTAAAGAACACATCTGAAGCAGAAGTCCTGTTATTGATGCTCAGGAAACATTATGAAAGACATGATGTGAAGGCTTTAAGAACTAGAGGACCAGAATATCTGTTATGAGGATGTCTCCCCTAGAAATGTTAGGGAAACCTAACTTATGGTACTTCAACAATATTGCTGCTGAAAGAATACTTAGCAGAGGTAACACCAATAGACATACTAAAGTAAAATGGGAAAACCTCATGAGAATTCACCCCTAGACAAAATACTGGGAATTAAGAAAAGCTAATGATGGGATAATTATTATTCCTTAGGTTTGAACCCTCCAATTAATTACTAATGCCATGTGGTCAGCCCTGATATATATACATATACATATATATATACATATATATATATATATATATATATATATATTCACTTATGCTTTTATACATGTGTGCATGTATGTGAAAATAACAGTTGAAGAAAAATTTCAAAAGATTCAATGAAATTTAGAAGGGCACAAAAGAGAATGGAGGAATCAATGTAATAATATTTAAATTAAAATATAAAATATTAAGTCTAAAACACAATTAGAGAGAGATAAACTCTTATTCACTATTGCTGAAAGTTTAAATGGGGGAAGCCAAGATGGAAATTTTGAGGAATTTCTTTAAATTCAGAAATATATATAATTTAAGACACATATATTATATTAGAAATATATTTTAAGAACTTTACATGATCCTACAGTGTTACTAGTTCACGTATATTCAGTGATGCTCTGTTTACAATAGACAAAGTATTAAATAAGCCTAGATATCTCTACTGAAAAAAAAAAGGTAAAGAAAACATGGTACAGATACATGATGAAATTTTGTTCATTTGAAAAGAAAATGGAAATCACAAAATTTATAGGAGCATAGGTGGGACTCAAGAATTTATGCTATATGAGGAAACAGTGAACTAGAAAATAACTGAATGCACTGTATATCATATGTAGATCCTAACCATAATTTTTTAGATTTTGTTTTATGTTGCAATATCTGTAGAATTCAGGTAAACAAAAAAGGATGATTGAGGTGAGAATGATGACAGTAGCCAACTCTCAACATGAGAGTGGCAAGTTATACCTCTAGGTGAGTAACCACAAGAAATTAATCACAACTAAGAGAAGGAGAATCTCTATCCAAGTCAAGCCTCAATAGTTCAACAACTCCTATTTGATCATTCCTAAAATATATACATATGAGCAACACTAACCACACACAGCATGCTGTGTTTATATATACATGTTGGTGTATATAAGAAAAGTTCATGAAAGTACAAGTAAGCAAACAAGGGGAACACTGGATCAAAGCAAGCACGGGGTAGGATTGGTGAAAATAACAGTATTGGGTATTAAGTTCCAAGCATTATGTTTAAAAAATATATTCTTTCTCTATGGTATTTGGAAGAGCAATTCTGCAAACCCAAGTAGTTCACCCAGAGTGCTGCTTTCCTTGCTTCATCTTCAGTCTGTCTCTCATCAATTTTGTATATGAAATAATTACATTTGAGACTTTAAAAAATAGATAAGTGTGCTTTCAATTTGAATAGTCTCAGAATGTTTGATAATATAGGAATAATATGCATTTCTTTAAACCATGAAGAGGGCAGAAGAAGGTTTATTAACCAGGACTCCCAGCTGTGGCCCAGTGTGATGGGAATTAGGTATTGACTGTAGTTCACTTTTACTGAAAAAGGAGACACTTAGAATTGTGTAGGGCAGACAGAGGTGAAATCTCTCAAAAATATTAATCAGAAAAAAAACATGAAAATGGTTTTAATTTAGTAGCTTTAAACATGCTTTTGGTCCTCACGCTTATACTTTAAAAAAAACACACAGGTACTTATATAACAACTAAATAATTGAAATAAACATTAGAGATATTTTGCTTAGGAAGTGTAATTCCTCAAAAGAAAATGAAATTCTAGTATACAACCCTCAGCAATAAGCTTAGGTGTCTTTAATATGAATTCTGTCACATTAATTGTTATATAAATTACATTTAATGTTAAGGACATGGAAAGTTAAACTTCAGATGAAAAAAGGAAGCTAAACACTCATATGTAATTAAAAACACAATAAGATATAAAAATCTAACACCTGACTTGAGTTACTAAGATTTATTCAAGTAATAAGTACCTTATCTTAAATAGCAGTCCTCCAAAACTATAAAAAACAAAAGTTTTTAATTTCATTTCACTTTAAGATCATAGCATCCTTCCAATATTCTCCATACAGCTTGGATGCTACTCTGAGGCAAGGAAACAAACATATGACTTGGAATTCAGTTTAACACATACTTCTTCTTCCAATTACAGTTCATATTATGTTCTATTTCTGATTCATACAATCATTATAACTGAGTTTTTAAGACAGCAGAAAGCCTACTTCTAATATAAAATACATTATAATTTCATGAGTATGTCTCTAATTTCTGTATGTATTTATACAAATGTATCATGTATATATGGATTTTTAAATAGTAATAGTATCTAAATCCTGAAAAAATGTTAGTAATTGCAAAAAACTATAATTATAGAAGCAAATATAATAATTATGAAGCATATATATTTCTGTTTATCCCATAAAACATAGTAGTGGAGCTCTACATTAAAAATTACCTTATAAAGCAAGTGAACCTTAATATAATCAATACAATAATTAATAAATTACATTACAATTACAATTACAATTAAGTACAATGTAATTAATAAATTACAATACAATAAATAATTACTAAAAGCCATAAAATATATGCTGTAGATATGTATAATTAAAGTTATAGACTAATTTCTCTTAAAGATAGCTCTGTGTTTTGTGATCACATTAGTTTGTATATATGTCAGCTAAATACTTTGCATAGCTAAAGGTCCCTGTGTAACCATAAACTAGATCAATGATAATGTCTGAAATGAGCATAATAGCAAAATGATATTAAGAGAACATTATAAACCTAGCCCAATGGGAGCTAGAGAGACTGCAACACCACTTTGGTGATGGGAGATGCCATTATGTATATATGTTTCTCATACTGGTTAATAATAAAGCACTGTTGGCCAATAGGAAAGGAAGATAGGAGGGACTAGGAGACAAGGAGGAAATAGGAAGTAGTAAGGAGGAGTCAAGATGGAGAGTTGGGAGAAAGCAGTATGCCGCCGGCTCCCCGGTAAGAGAAATACATAGATCAGCAGAAATGGGTTAATAATTAAGGCAGAGCTAGCCGATAAGAAACAAGTAACAGGGCCAACAGCATTGTATCAAATACAGAGTCTCTGTGTATTATTTGGGGCTGGCGCTGCTGCGGGACAAGACCGGGCGGCGGCAGGCGGAAAAACCTGTACTCCTTACACTTTGGCATGTCATATCTTTCAGTAAAGAGTGTGCAATCTCACATTCTTACCATTGCTATTTTAAATTGAGCAAGTCAAATATGAATTGCTGGTTTGCTGAGACATGTATTTTTCACATGTAGTTGTTTGTCTTTCAACCTTACTGCATTTGAAATCAACTGAAAGCCTCACGACTGAGCATTCAGGAGCTATGTATTCTAAATGAGATCATAGGAAGCAGAAGCCTATCCTAAATCTGAACCCCACCTTCTGGCCTCAGCCAACACGGAGGAAGGAAATGTTGCTCTTTACTTTCTACTCTCATCCTTTCTCTAAAGATCATCTGTCCTATTGTGTAAGGAGTATGGTTTTTCAGCCCAGCCACCTTGTCTGGTCCCGCCGCAGCTCCAGCCCCAAATAATGCACAGACTCTGTATTTGATACAATGCTATTGGCCAGGTGCTAGTTTCTTATCGGCTAGCTCTGTCTTAATTATTAACCCATTTCTATGTATTTCCACGTGGTCTTACCGAGAGCAGAGGAATGGCAGTTCTGTTCTCTCCAGGATCTCCATCCTGACTCTCCTTACTACTTCCTCTTTCTTCCTTGTCTCCTAGTCCCCCCTATCTTCCTTTCCTATTGACCAACAGTGCTTTATTCATTAACCAGTATGAGAAACAAATATACATAATGACATATCCCATCACTATTGCCACATTCCTTTATGGATATTAGAATCTGTTCCTTCCAGTTTCCAACATAGACTGAAGATGACCAGCTCTCTAGGAA
This sequence comes from Phodopus roborovskii, assembly GCF_943737965.1. Taxonomy (NCBI): domain Eukaryota; kingdom Metazoa; phylum Chordata; class Mammalia; order Rodentia; family Cricetidae; genus Phodopus; species Phodopus roborovskii. The sequence continues at coordinate 13,515,609 of NW_026126447.1, forward strand.
TCCTCCAGGCCTTTAATGCAAGATTGGAACTGCTGACACATCCAGCTTTGTCTAAACAACTAAATTTTCAGCCTGTAGCCATTGTTTGACTACCTACACTACCCCCTAAGTCTATCTAACAAATCCCCTTTCAGTACTATAGATTCTAATCCTTGAGGTAACTGGATAATACACCACATTTGCTTAATTCCATGTGTTTCAAGATCAAGAGAGAAGATGTGAACGAGCAGAAAATATAAAGTTGTAAACCACTTTAATACCAGCACTCCTGATGTACAGTCCCTCCCACTCACCCGTGTATCTAGTCTGAGATAATATCCCTTTATAGTGAATGGGCTCTCAAAGCCCATTTGTGTACTAGGGATAAATACAGTATTCTTAATATTTATTCTTGTTCATCTAGCTAAGTGGATTGTATATTTATTCTCTGTAACATGTAGTAGCCAATACTGGATCACTTAATTTGATCCCTTTGAATTGGTTGATTTTATTATCATGTCTTTTGTTTTCTTCATTCATGTCAAAAGCCCTGGGTATTCTACTAGAATATTTTTAACAGTCACTTTTGTTCTAAAATACTATTATGTGCCAGTACAATATTCTCAGAGTTCTTCTTCTCAGAATGTTAAAAACAATATTTCTTTGACTTCTAAAATTAAATACCATCTTGAAGATGAAGCCTGATATAAGTATGAACATTTCTTCTTTAAAGTATCACTTCTGGTTTCATACTTAAAATTTTGCTTTGTTTATATGAGTTTATCTAATTAACTATCAAATTTTCTTGTTGGTTTAAAGTAGTTATTTTATTTATAGTATTATAATATGATTACATGATTTTTCTTCTACCCCCAACCTCCCATTTGCCCCTATTTGCTCTATATTAAATGCATGACATCATTTTTTCTTTAAAGGTTTATATAAACATATATGTATATGTACAGATAATGGTCCTAAATATATAAATACAACCTGCTTATTCTGCATAATTTTACTTGTATGTGTGCTTTTAGAGATGATATCTTGGTACTAGATAAAACCAACTGGTGTGCTAATGGGAAAGGCAATGTTTCCCACTCCCAGCATTCTTAGTTACTAGTAGATCTTTGGTTAGGGTTGAGGCCACCCAGGCTTCACCCACTCACAGGCCATATTAATTGCAGACTGTTGATTATGTTTCAGCTCACATTTTTGAAGTAATGTTGGTGAGACTTCATTATCAGTATAGCTGCTGACATTATTAGGCAGAAGATAAAATTTCAAAGGATACCTCTTTATCCTATGGCTCCTATAAGATTCCCAAGTTCTGCTCCAGGCTGTACACAGAGACTTAGACTTTATCTATTGTGACCAGACTCTCAACTCTGCATATTGATTAGCATTTTTTCCTTCCATTTTTCTGTAATTGTCTGTTGCAAAAAGAAATTCTCTTTATGAGGGGTTAGAACTACCCTTTTCTCTTTGTATATGGACACCTATTTAGAATGTACATAGGAATTGTGCTTATTTGGTAAATTGTAGTACACATAAATACACACAGGTAAACACTCATATACATAAAATAGAACTAGTTATTTATAAGTATTTTCCACCCACAAGGCTATATCTAACTTTGTTTTTTTGAAGAAATAAATGACACAAATGACTGAATATTTTTATTTTGATGAACCTTGCTAATGTGTATTTTCTTTAGATTTCTAAGCTCATGATTCCTGACTAACAGGCCCTTGTCTAAAATGAGTAATGACAAGACTTCAGGAATTCTCCCTTCTATTATTAAAAGTTCAATTATATTTGGTATAATACTTAACTCCTGGTACTTTCTGACTTAAAATTGTATCTAAATCACTACGACCCAGATATTCTTGCCAATTAAAACTTGGGTATATAGTTGTTTGTTCCAATAAGATAAGTATTTTCTTATTGTATGTGGCATAAACTAATGCATAATCTACTTGTAATAACTAGCACTGTTGCCTATGTACAAGAGATTTCTATTGTAGTTTCTCACTGTTAAACACTTAGTCTTCTAAACCAAAGGTTCTAAAGTTTGATCTAGAAAGAGCTTCCATACAATTCATCTTTCTATTGATACAAATTGCTAGTGAATCTTTTGACAAAAGTAGATGTCTCTTGTGTGGTGATATAGGATAGAGAATTGAGCATTTTTCCTGAAATTTTCAAATGCAAATGGACTAGACATTGTTGATGTACTTATTGCATGTATATATTGTATATGGTTATTAAATTTATTATACATGATTTTTTATATTAGTTGTGGACTTCATTTTTTGTATTCGCATAAAAAGGGCAATCGGGTTAGCCATAGAACCAGGTGATAGTTGTGCATGCTTTTAATCCCTGTACTAGAGAGGTACACATGACAGGAGCAAGGTCTCAGAGCTGGCATTCAGTCTTGGGTTATTACTCTCCAGCCATTTTGAGGACAGGATTTCCCCAGTCTTGGTAGAGGTTAAGAACACTCTAGGGGCTTGGCTAGCTTGCTTTTCTGATTTGCATCTTGAACCCTAATAACTGTACCTGGTTTCATATTATTTAAACCACACATTTGAGCTATGTAAGTCTTCTAAATATTATAGGTATTGGATGTTTGTAAGTCTTTGTATAATTATTTTTTAAGAGTACTTTTATGCTTGGTTATGTTTTCATAAAGCCATACATTTAAATATTTTCTGTTAGATGGTGGTTGTTTTGTCAAATACTTATAACTAATCTACCTATTGATTACTAAAATTACTCTGACAAAAGAGTCTGACCATTTTTTAGGATTCTATCATATTGCCTATGATCAAGGAGGTGGGCTTCAGGTATGCCTGACATAAAGAACACTTCTACTTTAGTTGTTCAAATTTCTTTTGATGAATTTATTGATGTCAACATGTTGACACCTGTCACAGCATACCATGTGATTAACCATAATGATTCTTCCCTGGTATTTGGAGAACAGAGGACAACCAATCTTTTAAAGAGAACCATATTTGTTTTTAGGACCATGAAGCTGGGGCACAGGAAATACACCAGCAGGGAAGGGGAGCTTGTTTCCAAGAAAGAGACTCCACCCTGTTCTATCACCTTGCCAGATCTCCATGTAGAGACTACAAACCCAGGCAAGGATGGGTCAGTGGTGGATGTGATCAAACTTTGAACTGAAATGGCTGAACCAAGTAGATTTTATTTCAAAAATTTAAAGATGGACTTCAATATTGTCTATATATCATTTAGACCTTATTTTGTATAATATGGTCACATTTAATAAGTTTTCTTTACTTTTAACTATTAAAATAGTAATATAGCTAATATTTTAGGTTTTATTTTACAGTTTTTTCTTGTACCTGGCTTGGAAGCATACTCTTGGGAATTTTGTTATGTTATGTGTCAGTATAAAATGTTTTTGACAATAATTTACCCAACCACAAAAATTTAAAATTAGATTATACTTAAATATTCAGTAACCACAAAGGATGATGTATTTTGAAGTCAGAGGAATGTGCAAGGTCAAAGCAATGAAGAATAGCATACAATATCTGTCTCAATATTTTCTTAATGTGTGAAAATAAGATGAATTTAGATTGGTTCTCAAGCTAAGCATTTATAATCATACCACAGTATTGCTTTACAAAGCAAAAATCTAACTCCAACAACACAAATTACACAAATTATCAGGAAACATGCAAATGAAAATTTGGTCCAAAATAGAACCACTAAAAATATCATTATCTCTGTGTTCCTGTAAACAAATTAGAGTCATTTTTGTAAATGATGAAACTACTTTCTAATATCTAAAAAGATACCACAAAATAAGATTGTCTATATGTACATATACATACATATGTAAACAAAACATTTTATTCATGTGCATTTATGAGACACAGTACAAAATTGTGATGTTCATAGATACATGCATATGTATTATATAAATACAATAAATGTATGCGTATATTTAGAATTTAAATCTTATCATTCATTTTATAATTTATATATTAAATATACCCTGCAGGAATTCATATGTTTAAGTTATTAGTCCCAGTTGGGAGATCACAGTCATTAGAAATTATATTATAATGAGAGTTTTGAGCCAATCATTGCACTAATCCCACTAAGGTCTCATCATAATTAGATGGGATGTTAGGAAGTGATGGACATATCTCGAGGTGAGTCTGAGTTAAAAGATGGTAGTAGTGGCAGCATAACAATTCCTTCATATTCCTATGGCAATTCTCTTGTTTCACAGCCACTGTTTGGTGAGTAGTCTTTATTGCTTTTAAATAGTGCTTTTCTTTAGGATCAAGCCATGGGGACAGCTGACTTGAGCAGAAACTCTAATATTATGAACCAAAATAAACATTCGCCCATCTAAATTGTATCTCTTGGGTTTTTTTTCTTAAGTTTCTTATCCTTTTGGGGAGCATTGCCATCTGAAATGTCATAACTTTAATTTTCTCTATCAACTCGTCTCCAAACATACAAAATGTATTGTGTATAAAATAATTCTTTGAGGCTTTATGTGTTCTCCCTCTCACCTCCTTCTGCATTGACTGACTCCCTTCTCCTCCAGTTTGAGTTTTCACCAATTATTTTTTTCCATTTCATATCACTTGTACCCTACCACCCCCTTTCAATCTGCCATTATATAAGAAAATAGTATCTTTTGCCTCTTTGTCACATGTCAGATGGCTATAATTACAAGTACCCATATTTGGCTCTTTCATTTTAATATTTTGTTCTGTATTTCTCTTTTGAATTTTTAACATACGATGTTACTTCCATAGGTCTAATATGTGAATATATCAATAAGATATTATTGAAAATATTTTTTTCATAAAATATATTCTGATCACTAATTTCCCTTCCTCATCTATTCACAGATCTTATCTCTTCCCTCTGACCTGACCCATCCACTTCCACTCCTTCAACTCTTTCCCTAACAAATAAAACAAAAAAACATAAAATCAGAAAAATTGAAAATATTATATATAGGGAAAAGTTCAGTAACATGCAAAGCTAAAGCAAAGCAAAACAATACAAAAAAAAAATCTACAAAAAATACCTTTGAGGGTTGTGTGTGTGTGTGTGTGTGTGTGTGTGTGTATTTTCTTGCTCTTTTTGTGAGTCATCTACTTCTGGACATGGGACCTGTCTTTCATTGTGGTTTATATAACCAGCTAGATTTCTTTGATTAAACTAAGTTTTTCTTTGTAAATGGGCGTCAATTGCATATAGCTTCTGGATTATGGATGAGCGATTGTGTCTACTTCCCCACTCAGTTCAGGGACCTTATCTGAACTCAACCTGTGTAGGCTCTTTACCTGCTGCTATAGTCTGGAGCTCCTATGTGTGCCAGTTCTGTTGTGCCATTAACACACTATCCCATGGTATTATCTATCTCCTCTGGCTCTTAATGTTATTCTGCTTTCTCTTCCACATAGCTTCTTGAGCCTTGAGGAGGGTCATTTGTTAAAAAAAAAAAAAAAAAAAAAAAAATTCCTAGCTAAGGCATCTTGAGTTTTGGATTGCAATTGCTACAGTATTCTCTTTTTTCAGGATTTCTTTTAGACTACCCTGTGTGTGTCTCTGTGTGTGTGTGTGTGTGTGTGTGTGTGTGTGTGTGTGTGTGTGTGTTTGTGCTTTTTTCTTTTTTCTTTTTCTAGTTCTGTATGAACAAGCAGATTTCTTATACTTCTATTAATTTAGGGATATTTTGATTTGTATTGCAGTGAATCTGTAAATTGATTTTGGTAGGATAATCCTTTCCATAATATTAATTTTACCTATTCACTAGCACAGGGCCTCTCTCCATTTCCCAGTCTTTTCCAATCTCTTCAGAAATATGAAGTTTCATTGCAAAGATTTTAAAGCTTCCATTTAAAATTTATTATGAGATGTACTATTGTGTTTGATACTATTATAAGTTGTTTGTGACCTTGTTCTTTTTCTCAGATTGTTTGTTATTGCTTTATGGAAAGGCTATTGATATTTGAAATTTGATTTTGTTCCCAACCACTTTACTGATATCATTTGTTATTCCTAAAAGTTCTCTGGTAAAATTTTGACAGTTTTTATAGATATCATATTATCTGCACATTGTTTCTTTACTATTTGTATTCTTTTAATTTCTTTCTCATGCTTTATTTCTCCAAATCATGTGCCCATCAGTATATTGAAAATTAATGGGGGACATGGAGGGATAACTGCCTTAACCTAGAGACAGGAGAGAAGCCCTAGACCCTACTTCACATGACCTGTCAGATCTACATGACCCCAACTGGATGGATTTCCCCTACTTATGGAATTGGGGTGGAGGGATGGGAGCAGAGGGTGATTAGGGTGCATGTGAGAGGGCAGAGAGGATAAAAGGGAAGGCAGAGAGGAAAAAGTTATCTTCTTAGAATTCTCCAGGACAGTGCCCCTTACCAGCAGGAAGTAGTTTGGAAAGAACGACGCCCTAATTCCCAAATATTGTCTATAAATGTTTGTTTTCAGTTAAATGGACTTGGTTATATAAAATAAATAAATATATAAATAAATAAGAAAATTAGTGGGGGAGTGTGCAGCCCTTTATCTTTCTTGTTTTTTTTTTTTTTATGAAATTTCTTAACTTTTTATCCATTTAGGATAATGTTGGCTATTGTTTATTCAATATAATCTTTAATATGCAAAAGTATGTTTCCTCTAGTACTACTCCTAGTATTTTTTATTATAACAAACGTATGTGTTTACAAAAGGTTTTTCTTCTTTCAATTCCACATTAATTGCATTTATATGTCTTATTATATTGATTGACATATGTATTTTTAACTAAGTCTGCATTTCTGGGATAAAACCAACTTGATCTTGTTAAATAGTCTTCTTCATAAGTGCTTATATTTAGTTTACATCTATTTATTGAATTTTTTGGATCTATTTTTACCTGACATTTTGGTCTGGTTTGTTGTCTTTAACCAGTTGGTTTTTAGAGTAGTACTGGCCTCATACAATGAGTTTGGTAATTTTTCTTCTGCTTCTCTGTTTATTTAAGTTTTGAAGACATTAAGAAGGATTGGTTGTAGTTCTCTGAAAGTCTGGTATAATTTTTCTTTGAATTGATATAGATGTAGATTTTATAGGTCAAAAACAGTTCGGATTTTTTGTTGTTGTTTTGTTAATTACTGTATTACTGTTTTAATCTCTTCCTTTATTATGACTCTTGGTATCTTCATGGTTTAACTTTAGTATTTTTATGAATCTAGAAATTTATTCATTATTTTTAGGTTTTTCATCTTAATGGAATGAAAGTTTTTGAAGTATTCCCATATAAGATTCAGATATCTTTGCTGTCTGTTGTAATGTATCATCTTTCATTTCTGATTGCATTAATTTAGATGAGAGGTATGTTGCTCTTGATTATCTTCTTCATAGAATTTTTATATTGACTTTTGTTTCATTTTATAATTTCTTCTTTGAATATTGTAGTCTTTTTTTTTCTACAGGATTGGATTCAGGTTGTTCTTGTTTTTCCAAATCCTTTAATTATATCATTAAATCATCATATATTTGTGTTTCTGTACTTTTTTCCCCCCTGTAGTCTATTATCTTCCTTCTTAGAAGTTATTTTTGTATGTTCCAGAGGGTTTATTGAACTGTGCTTTTATTTTCTTTTGGTTCCAGCTGTATTTTAATTAATTTTTGAATTAGTTTTTTTTCTACTAGTCTCTCTATGTTATGATTACTGCCCCCTCCAGTTCAAAGTATTTCTTCCTGCATTCTGTTTTGCTTGATGATATTGTTGGATACAAATATTTTTTAAGCTATTTGTATCATTGAAGTCTTTTCTTTCTTCTCGATTATGGCAGATAATTTTGGTGGCTACAGTAGACTCGACTGCCAGCACAACTCTCTCAGAACTTAGGTTGTGTAGTATTGTCCCAGGCTTTGCTAGCTTGTAGTTTCCATATAAGAAAATTGGTGTTACACACAGCGATCTGCAACTACATTTCTCTTGTGTTATTTCTCAATTAGTTTTCAACATTTTTCTGTATTTAGTTCATTACATATACTATTAAGGAGTGTATGATTTTCATGTCTCGTTTTGTTTTGTTTCCTTACGTTTCATGTACCTCTCTGTATTGTTGTGTCTTCATTTAGCTTGCAGAAATTGCTTTGTTTTGAATATGATCCAAATAAAAAACTGGTCTATACAATTGAACAGTTTCTTATCTGTGCAGAGCATAAACTTTTGCTTTTTTTTTTAAACAGTATCTTGTGTTTCTGTATATACATTTTCTAAACATTTACCTAGATCCTTTCTACTTTAGCTTAAATGTTAGTATTCTATCGTGATTCATTTTATTTACAAGGCATTACTTTCCATCTTCATTAAAGCTAGTGCTCTTTTTAATGTTTTTATATTTTCATTAAATATAGTTTCCAAAACATACTTATATTCATAGTTATATTCAGTAGTGTTATGGTATTTTATTGGCCATTACTCAAGATTTTATTATTTTTACCTCAGAATCCAATGATGTCTTGGGCACAGGTCTAGAACTAGATTTGTAGATTTGCAGGTGGAGATGGATTGGGGAAAGGGAAGGAAAGAAACTTATCCAAGATATGTTGCTTGCGTATACAGCAGGTTTGAAGGCCTTGAGACTAAAACTATGCGTGCTCTATTACTGTTGGCCCTATCCCTACTTTCCTATCTTTCTTGTTTCTTTTCTTATGTCTTTTCCTCTGCACACTCTTCCTTTTAAAATTTTGAAATAGTTATGAAAAATCATTGATATTTATTCAATGTTTACATAAAAAGGTCTTTGAAAAAATTTAAAGTTCTAAGAGTTAAGTGTTAATAACACATATAAATATGTAACAACATATACTTTAATGCAGCACAGGATTGAGATATACTCTATTCATAATAAAAGGTACATTAACATAATACTACTGTAGATTTATTGCCTTTATAATGTTTATAGAATTTTATTTATGGAATTAATAGAGTAAGACATAATTTATAATGTAAAATAATACCTGCTATTGATTAAGTCATTAGTGTAATGAATTAAAAAGCATTTTTAGCTACTGTGACTAAAATGTCTAGGATTATGTTATGTATTTTCTGAAAATATAAGTGACATAACTTTGTTTACTTGCATGCTATTCTTTCTTTTCCTATCATCTTGATTGGTAATCTATTACATTATTAGCACAGAAGTGGTCCTGAGTTTCATTCTACTATGTGATATTAATATGACCCAGTGCTGTGCAAATTAAGCACTCTATGGGAATTCATTATAGCTCTCAGAACAGCATGAGTGTGATTTAAGTCTCCTTTACTCAAAAGCAGCTGAAATTATGATTCATTTATTGCTTAATCTTTTATAAATTGCCTGTATGACCATATTAGGCATATTTTGTTTTAAAACCAAAATAATTGGAAAGAAAATACTAATTTGGCCATGCTTATTTTTTCAAATTTAACAGTACTGACTCTTAATGATGATTTGCAAGTCATTTCCATGTTTTAACCTCTTTCAATTGCAATCTGCATGGCTGGGGATGTGTAATATCTAATATGCTTGACAACAGGAGGCCTGAATGCCAAATAAGGAACCTGTTTTCCAAATAACTGCTGATGCATTGAGTGCCACACATACTCACAATTACCAGTAGCTTTTCTGAATGACTTATTGTAAATCCTCTGCATATTATTTTCTAATTTATAAGAAATTTACTTAATAGCTGTGATTTTTTTCTAAACCTTTCTTTGTCAAGCATGAAATTAATGCAGAAATTATTTGTGAATTAGAAGGAGAATCCAATTGTTTTTCAGCATGTGCTGATCACCAGCTTCTTATCTATGTTATACAGTCACTTAGTAATTTATATATATATATATATATATATAAAACAATAATAATTTGTAAAAGAATAAAATAAAACAACAAAGATAATACATTAGAGCACAAGTGGGGTTTTGGGTGAAGAGGAAGAAGATCAGTGGGGCAGGGGAACAAGATATGTTAATAAGAGTTTGAAATAATTATAGTGTACTATATAAATATGTGCATAGAATGCCATAATGAAATACATTACTTAGTACATTTGATAAACTAATACAACAGATAAAATGGTGAGGTGATGCCTATATAGGCAACATGAAAATTTCCAACTTTTAGTATCCTATCAATATCTGTTCATTAATTATGGACTGAATATTGTTTTTTAAAACTATGTGAAAATGGATTTAAGCCTTTCATTGTTATGTTGAGACAACATCTTCCAAAGATTTTCATAAAAAATTCACATGAAAGGAAAGTGAAAACCACAGCAGAAAAATGCTCATAATAGTAAATTAAAAGGTATGAAAGACACACAGACTTTATCATCCATCAGTATTAAAAGAATCAAATATGTTATTCCCTCCTGATGATGTATTGTAATTTATAGTCTCACTGCCTAATGTGTGTATGTTGGTTTTTGTACCAGATCCTGTCTGTTGCCTGAGAAATCCCCTGTGGTGATGACTAAACAAGACATCAACGTGCATTTAGTAGAATATCATTAAGAAAATTTCATCATCATGACCATCAACATCATCATAATCATCATCATTATTATTATTATTATTATTATTATTATTAGCTAATCATGTTGGGTTCTACCCTACTAGTATAGGTCTCTGGGCTGACTACCTTCAGGTTACAGGCAGTGTTTGGTATGGACTTTGATGTAGGCTTCAAGTTAAAAATACATAGTTTGTCATATAAGTTCCAGTACAACTCAGACTGGAAGGTTGTAAGTCAATGTGTTTGTGGTTGGTTGGTGCTCAGGTTAATGTTCCAGTACCCTTCAGAGTACTTTTCCTCGTCAGAGTCAAGGATATAGTGGTAAAGTCTCCATGAAGGTACCAACTCAACCTGTCTATGTTCCATGAGCTGTATGGATGTTTTCCACAGCAATAAGGCCATTTTGTTAGTTTTAAGAGGGAGAGACCTGTCCTAGAATTAATCTGGATTATTTGCAGATCACCATGGGATCTTTGGCTAACAGCTTGACCTTAGGCACCCCTGGAACATCACTGTAAACCTTGCCATGCTACAAAAGCCAATTCAGATTCTGTATCATCTATTACTAGAAGTCTTCATTACAATCATTCTCATAGATTCTAGGATGTTTCCTCTGCACTGGGTATCTATACCACCCTCAAAGTGCCCGCCTCTCCTGACACTCTTCCTCCATGTGTTTCACACTGCCTCATTCTACCTATTTCACAAGTCCATGTGTGAAATCTATTCTAATTCCCCTTGCCAGAAGGAACCCATGAGTGCTCCACACCACAGACTACTCTTTGACTGACCTCTCTAGGTTTGTGGAATGTAGCTTGATACTGATTTCTTAGCAGCTAATAATATTCTTAAGTATATTTGGTTTGGTCTGGGTTAGCTTACTTGGGATTGTTTTTTTTTTTCCAAGTTGCATACATTTTCTTACTAGTTTTATGTGGTTGTTATTTCTTTTTAACAACTAAATAATACTTCTTTGTGTAAATGCATCATATTTTCTTTAACTATTTTTTTGAGGGAAATATAGGTGAGAAATTGTCCTTGTGATGGCATGGAGGGTGTATGCACAAAAGTAGTATAGCTGAGCCTTGATATAGATTGATTCCTAATTTCTTGAGGAACTATCAATTTGATTTACATATTGGCTATTTAAGGATGTACTTTCACCAACAATAAAGGAGTATTCCCCTTGCTCTATATCCTTGCCAGCATGAGCTGTCACCTATGTTCTTGATCTTAGCCATTCTGACAGGTTTAAGATGTAATCTCAGGGTAGTTTTGATTTTCATGTCCTTGATGGCTAATGAACATTTCTTTAAGTGTTTCTCATATATTAGAGAAACTTTAATTGATAATTTTCTGTTTAGATATCTACCTCACTTCTAATTGGATTATTTGGTTATTACATCTAATTTCTTGAGTTCTTTATATATTTTGGATATTAGATCTCTATCAGATATGGACTTGGTAACAATCATTTCCCATTGTGCAAGTTTGTCTGATAGACAGGGTCATTGCCTTACTGCAGCTTTTTTTTTCTTTTTTTTTTTTTTTTTTTTTTTTTTGATTTATGAGTTCCCTTTAATTGTTAATCTTAGTACATGAGCTATCAGTTTCCTCTTCAGAAATTTGTCTTCTGTGCCAGTACATGCAAGTTATTCCCTACTATCTCTTCTATTGGGGTTATTGGCACTGGTTTTATTTCAAAGTCTTTGATACACTTGAGTTTTATGCAGGATGACAAATATGGATCTATTTGGATTCTTCTAAATAGAGAAAAGAGTTTGATACACTGCAATTGTTAAATATGCTTTCCATTTTCCATTTTGGGTTTCCTTATCAAAAGTGAGGTTCCATAAATGTATGGATTTATGTCTGTGTCTTCCATTCAATTCCATTGATCAATTTGTTTGTTTATTTATGATAACATCATGCAGTTTGATTACTACAGCTCTATCGTACAGCTTGAAATCAAGAAAAGTGACATCTCCAGCAATTCTTTTATTGGTAAAGATTATTTTAGCAATCCTGTTTCATTTTTTCTTTTTTTTTTCTTTCTTTCTTTATCAACATGGAATTGCATATTGTCCTTTCCATGTCTGTAAAGTATTCCATTGAAATTTTGATGTGGATTATGCTGCATCTGTTCACTGTTTTTAATAGGATGACCAGTTTTACTATGTTAATCATACTGGCCCATAAGCACGAGATATTTTTCTATATTCTGATATGTTCTTCAATTTACTCCTTCAAATAGTTGATGTTTTTATTAAAACTAATTCTCCAGACTGGGGTGGCCTGAAACTCAGAGATTCACTTACATCTGCCTCCTCAGTGCTGGGGTTAAAGGGATTCATCACCACTGCTCAGCTTTCCAAGATATTTTATATTATTGGGGATAGTATAAAATCTCTCCAATATTATTATATAGACAATTAGTGCAATAAACTTTGTTTTAGCACTGCTTTCATTTTGACCCATTATTTTGGATACATTGTTTATGAACATCTAGAAAGTATTCAATTTCTCTCTTTATCCTCTCTGTACAGAGTTTTTATATAGTAAAGAGTAAGTCAGTTTTCATTAGTTTTAAAACTTTTTGTTGTTTCTGTTGTTGATATCCAGCTTAATCCACAGTGGTCTTACAGGGTGCAGGGATTTATTTCAATCTTCCTGTATTTATTGAGACTTTGTGTCTCAGTTTATGGTAAATTTTGGAGAAAGTTCTTACTTAGAAAAAGGTATAGTCATATGTGTTTAAGTGAATGAAATATTCTGTACATATATTATTCTATTCCCTTTATAACATCCAAGAACAATAGTGTTTTCCTGTTTGGTATTTTCTTAACGACCTGTATCTTAGTGAGAGTGGGACAATGTAGTCTACCATTACCAATGTGTGAGCATTAATATATGATTTAGTGTAATTATTTATTTTGCAAAATGGGTGCCCTGTGATTTGGAATACAGATGTGAAGAAAAGACATCCCATGTTGTTGGAGTTTTCCTTCATGAATATGAAGTGACATTCCATATCTCTTGCTTGACGATGTGGTAACTTAATTATAAATAAATCATTTTAAGTTGTGCATTGCACTTTTTCATCACCATAGAACTATAGTAGCAAGATGAATAATGCATTAACATCTGTATTAAATTAGGAACCTATGATTGTCTTATTATTTTTTCTTCATAGTTGGTATGCCTTATAAGACCATACCAGAGAGGGTGGAGCCAACAGTCCACCCTGCTTCGGAGAATTCTTGGAGCAAATCTGAACACAGGAGACCTGCCTATCCACACGGGACCACCCCTAATTTCCACCTGCTTGGTCTCTGACCCCACCTCCAGTCCTCTGCTGGAGGCCCGGGCCCCACCCAGAGATCCGCCTATCTCTGCGGGTCCACTCTGAGTTCCACTGGCAAGATCCATGACCCCCAAAGCAGGGTCTCTGCTAAAGAAAGAGGCCTCAGCTGGATAGTGCCAGTTTCCAGTGAGATCAGATTATCCTGAAAAAACTTTCTGCAAAAACTTCCCAAAAACTTTCAGGTCAGCTTCTGTGCTCTTCTACCAGCCATTGGCTAGAGCCATTGGATAGAGGCATCTTCTACTGGATCCTCAGCCCTGACCCCATCTCTGGGTCCCTGTCTGCAGAGAGACATCCTATAGAGCTTGGACAACCCAGAGCTACAGGTATTGAAACTCTGACCCACGTAAGCCCAGTGGGGAAGTACCATAGAGAGAGGGGGAAACCCCACCAATATCTACTGGAAGAAGCTATGGGAAGACGGCAATACAAGAAAACACCTAACAACAGAAAGACAAGCATGACACCACCAGAATCTAGGGAATCTACACCAACTAGAATGGAACACAACAACAAAGCAGAGGAAGCCGAAGGGAACAACTTAAAAATTACCATCATAAAAATGATTGAGGCCCTAAAAGAAGATGTGAGAAAATCCCTTAAAGAAATGGAGGAGAAAAAAAACGAAAAAGTGGAAGAAATGAAAGAATTCCTTAAGGAAAGTAAGAATGTACAGAAAACCAAGAAAAAACAATTATGCAGGTAAAGGAAACAGTTCAAGACTTGAAAACTGAAATAGAGTAAATAAAGGCAATACAAACTGAGAGAATGCTGGTATAAAATAAAGGGACTGATTCAGGATGATATTCTGCTATCAATGACTTATCTAGTCATCATCATAGAGGCTTCCTCTGTCAGCAGTTGGGAGCAGGTGCAGAGGCTCCACTGCCCATTGTTATATAGAAAGAAATTCTTAGTTGGAGGTATACAATGGGTTGCTACCTTGGGGAACCCCACAATAGATGGTGTGAGTCAGAGGTGATGAAGGATACTGGGAGAATGTGTCCTATCTAATCAACTAATTGTGGCTCATAAAGTCGCACAGATACTGAAAGAGCAAGCAGAGGCTTTTATTGGTGGATAGAAGGTCCTGTGAGTATATATTATGGCTCTCCTAATGGTGAAGCCTATGGCAGTTGATAAATGCTGGAAAAAGAGTGTACTAGTTTTCTTTGAGGTTGTGGTTACTGATAGGTAGAATACACTCTAGTAAAGACTACACATAAGAATATACAGGCATAAACTAACACTTGCTCAATTGAAAGGTAAAGTAAGACAAAAATTTGGGTGCCTGGGGAAAAGAGAATTGACCAGAAAGCATGGAAGAAGCATTTCAGGTAAATATGATCACAGTGCATTGTACAAATTCTTAGTGAAATAATAAAAGAATAAAAGATGGAAAAACTACATATCTTTGAGTCAATATTTTCTGCCATGTCTTATAAAAAAGAGAGATGCCAATATTCTATATTGTCTTTGCAGATGTGTTAGGAAATTTCTGCATTCCCATGATTTTATGTTTAAAACACTTTAATAAGTACCTCTGCTTCAAAACACATGTCTAGATTTTATGTGTAGAAACATGTAAATATATACATATACTATCTTCTGATTATAACTATATAACAATCTAAAAAACATATTCTATTCAGTTAATATAGTCTGTATACCATTATATTTTATTATGAAAATGTTATTCTCCGAAGCATGTGTATATTATTTTTAGCAACTCAAATGTTTTTTCTGCATTAGAATGCTTGAAAGTGTAATTTTAATTCCTACTGGAAGCTTCTTATCTTTTTTTTTCCTGATATGTAGTTTAATATTTAGTGAAGTAGCCTTGAGTTACAGGGGAAATATCTAATATTTATCAACAGATAAAATAAAAAAAACACCTAAGTATAAACACAGCACTTTCCACATACATAAATGCATTTTACAAGCCTTTTAAAATATAAAGTTTGATTTCTATGTTGTTTATGGGATGATGTAAATTTTAGGTCCATTTCAATAAACACTTTTGTGCCTCTAAATGCAAGAGTTCTTCAATGGCAAAGAAAGTGTATTCTGTCTTCTCTTATAGTGTATGAACTTATTTTGGAGAATGGGTTCTTATATTCAAATCTTTCCTGTTTTTGCAGTTTTGTGTTCTCTAATATAGTTAATTTCTCATGATTGTTGAAAATTAAGCCTCAAATGAGTCTTTTTTATGGAAACAAATTTCTTATAATATTTTTTAACTATCAGTTTATATTAAAGTTGACTTTCAAACTCCATTGTGAAAACAACTAACATTTCAGCCTTGTTTTTAATCATTTTGTGACAGACAATATCTATACTATTTTTGTATTAATGTAAACAATATGTTTTTCATAACAAGTGTTTTTACTGAGTGAGCCATTTTTCTAGCCCTGCCATAATCCTTTTCTATTTACTGAAAAGAAAATAAACTTCTCTTCATTCTCTTACTTTTAGAACAGCTTGAACACATGGTTTCTCAGAGATGTTTTGATTTGCATTTGCCTGATGACTAAGGATTTTGAGCACTGTCTTATGGTTCTTTCAGTCATTTTTGATTCCTCAATTGATACTTCTCTATTATATCCTGTACCCCACTTTCTAATATGGTTATTTAGAGTTATTTAGAGTTTGTGGTGTGTTATGTTGTCAGCCCAACAGAGTTCACTAGATAAGATCCTCTGATCATGAGATTATTAAATTATTCAATTAAAAAAATATGTTTTGCTCTAAAAATGCAGCTACTTATATAGAAATTTAAAAAAAAGTATTTTTAAAAATATAGAAGATTGGAAGGAAAGTGAAAATCACGGCACAAATACCTGGGCACTTTTATATCTACCTCTATACTTAGTGAAGATTGAAGGAATGCTGTTTCTTAAAAAGTGTCTAAAAAAATTCTTTTCTTTTATGATTGTGATGACCAACATTGTGGCTATTTCAAAGGCTTGTACATGGAACCTAATTATGTTGTTGTAAACTCAGGTGTAATTTAAGAAAATAAAAACGGTGTCACCTGAAAAATATTCATATTCTTCTGATTTTGCACGATAGACAATGGCTATGATTTCACATTAAAGGACAGTATAACATATTAACAAACCATGTTTTTCCTAATATAAAATAGTGAACACTTTTTAATAGTTTAAATGAACTAGTTTAAATGTTTATTTAATAGTTTAAATGAACTCTCCTCCTGTCTTTCTCCTCCCATCCATTCCCAGCATCCCTCTTTCAAACCCCAACAAAGTCCTTTCCATTGATAATCTCTCTTGGTTTGATTATATTTGATATGTGTATATGCATATGTGTGTATGCAAACAAACATATATATATATATATATATATAACATGCAAAAACATATATATATGTAGATACATACATACATACAAACACACACACATATATATACTCACTTTCTTGTTTTTTATGTATAGTTTCAAAACTGACCACTCCTCATTGAACAAACCATAATTTTCTTCAGTAAAAGGCTAATTTTTTATCTCCCAGCAGTGAATTGTTGCCTATAACTCACTTTCTATGAATAGGACTGTAGGAAAATTCCCCCTTTCCACAGTATCTTATCTATTAATATGACTTCTCTCTGGTCTTGTTTATGCACCTATTTCCAGTAGATAATGTTTCAGAGCAGACATCCTGGTATTCTGACTCTTTCAATCTTTTGGTCCACTCCTCTGTGATATTCCCTGAGCCATAGATGCCAGAGCTCTCATGTAGATCTGGTTGGTATCTCCATGAGCCTTTTATCGCTTCATTCTTTCCAATTGTGGTTTTGTATAATGGTCTCTATTTTTCTATAAAGAGAAGCGTCTTTGATGAGGGTTGAGCTACATTTATCTGTGCCAGGATAAGGTTTACAATGAAAAAAGAATTATTCAAAACAGTCAGAATCTCATCAGCTCCAGGATGCTGGCTTTGTTTACACCTGACATAAATTTCTGCCTATTCAGTGGGCCCTAAATACAGACAGCTGTTGCTTGTCCCCTATATGTGAGTGCCACTTATGTCATGCATATCTTAGCATGATGGTAATTTTTTGGATTCATCATTAATGCTGCTTTTCTTTTCTTTCATTTTTTGAAATGCACATTACTAGTCATAATAAATAATGTGTATTATTTTGACAACTTATATGATGAGTGAGATATTTACAACATATAACAATAGAATCTTAAAGCCTCTTTAAGGTATATACATTCTACAGATATCAAACTGGAGGATAATTAGAGAAGTGTGCTTTGTGATAGAAGTGTAAGTAAAGGAGGACCATCAGTACCCATGATGAGGTACAGCTAAAGTGATCTCACAATGATGATCACTTCATATATTAAAGTAGGTAGAGCAAAAAATTGATGAACATATTTAGCAAGTTATATTGCCTTTTATCAGATCATCAAAATATATTTTTTATTCTCAGAATATCAGGAAAATGATCAAACATAGAGTGGTATAGCTGGTTTACCAGGGCTGTGAGGATCCCTTGGAGGACTGGTTACTTAGCAAGTTGGTTTAGAAAGCTGCTGATAACAAGTGATACTAAAGAGGTGATTGTATGTGTAATTCCCTTTATCCCTCTAAGAGATACCAAGCAAGTATTTAACTTGCTTACCATTTCTTTTTAATAATTTATTATTATTATTTCTTATTTTACATATCAATCCCAGTTCCCTAGCCCTCCCATCCTCCCAAGACCCCAACCAATCTATCTCATTTACCAACGATTCCAGATGGAAAGTGAGAACTTCTAGGAGGGAATCATCAAAATCTGTCAAGTCATTTGGAGTAGGGCTTAGGCCCTCCTTGCTGTCTCTAGGTTAAGGGAGTATCCCTCCATGGTGAATGTGTTTCCAAAATCTTTTAATGCACCAGGGATAAATCCTGGTCCCACTGTCAGAGGACCTTTAGACTTCCCACACCTTCTAATTGAGACCCTTGTTTAGGGGATAAGTGTCAGACCAGTGCTGGTTTGTTCAGCTGTCTCTGTGAGTTTCTTTAGCCTGGTCTTGATCATTTTGATTATTACTACTATTTCTCTGCAACTGGAATTCAGGAGTATGGCTCAGTGTTTAGCTGTGGGTGCATGCTTCTGTTTCCATCAGCTATTACATAAAGACTCTAAGATGACATATAAGGTAATTAATCATCTTATTACCAGGGAGGGGCTTTTAAGGTAGCCTAACTTCTCTAATGGTGTGAATTGTAGTCTGGTGATTCTTTGATAAATAACTAAATCTATATATGAGTGAGTGCATACCACATTCTCCTCTTCGTGACTGGGTTACCTCAATCAGGATAGTTCTTTCAAGTTCCATCCACTTGCCTGAGGATTTCAAGATTCAATTTTTTTTTTTTGCATTCCATTGTATAATTGTACCACATCTTCTTTATCCATTTTTCAGTTGAGCGGCATCTAGGATGCTCTTAGGTCCTCACTATTACAAATAATGCTGCTATGAAGAATGTTGAACAATTGTCTCTATTGTATGGATGTGGGGATCATTTTGATATATGCCTAAGAGTGAAATTGCTGGGTCCTGTGGAAGACTGATTCCCATTTTTCTGAGTTACCACCATACTGATCTCCAAAATGGCTGTACAAGTTTTCACTCTCACCAGCACTGGAAGAATGTTCCGTTCCCGTGTCTCCACATTCTCTCCAGCATAAACTGTCATTGGTGTTTCTGATTTTAGCCATTCTGGCAGGAGTAATTGGGTATCTCAGAGTTTCCTATATTTATATTACCCTGATGGATAAAGATGTTGAACATTTTCATAAGTGTCTTTCAGCAGTTTTGGATTCCTCTATTGAGAATTCTCTACTAAGTTATTTATTCCACTTTTTAATTGGATTATTTGGTATTTTAGTGAATAGTTTCTTGAGTTCTTGCATATTTTGGAGATTAACCCTCTGTCAGATGTGGGGTTGGTGATGATCTTTCCCCACTTTGTAGGCTGCCATTTTGTCTTATTGACCATGTCCTTTGCCTTACAGATGTTTCTCAGTTTCAGAAGATCCTGTTTATTAATTGTCCATCTCAGTGTCTAGGCTACTGGTGTTATGTTTAGGAAGCAGTCTCCTGTACAAATTCCTTCAAGGGCACCTCCCAATTTCTCTTGTGAGAGATTCAGTGTGGCTGGATTTATGTTGAGACCATTGGTCCATTTGAACTTAAGTTTTGTGCATGGTGATAGACATGGATCTATGTTCAGTCTTCTACAAACCATCATCCAGTTACACAGGCACAATTTGTTGCAGATACTTTCCTCTTTACATTGTGTAATTTTAGCTGTTTTGTCAAAAATCAGGTATTTATAGTTGTGTGCATTAATAACAGTATTCTCGATTCAATTCCATTGGTCTACCTGTCTATTTTTGTGCCAATTCCAAGCTATTTTCAGGACTATAGCTCTATAGTAGAGCTGGAAGTCAGGGATGGTGATTCCTCCTGAAGTTCCTTTATTGTACAGGGTTGCTTTGGACATCCTGGGTTGTTTGTTTTTCCATGTAAAGTTGAGAATTATCCTTTCAAGTTCAGTGAAGAATTGTGCTGAGATTTTGATGGGGATTTCATTGAATCTGTATATTTCTTTTGACAAGACTAACATTATTATGCTGATCCTACCTATCCACTAGTATGAGGGACTTTTCCATTTCCGGTATCGTCTTTAATGTCTTAAAGATCCAATTTCTTGCTGTATAGGTCTTTCAATTGTTTGGTTATCATTACCCCAAGATATTTTATGTTATTTGTGACTATTGTAAAGGATAATGTTTCTTTGATGTCTTTCTTGGTCCCTTTATTTTCTGTATATAATAGGGATACTGATTTCTTTTTTTCAGTCAATCTTGTATCTGGCTACTTTGCTAAAAGTATTTATCAGCTGTAGGACTTCCCTGGTAAAGTTTTTCAGGGCACATATGTAAACTATCATGCAAATGTTTGTAAAGGTATTCAAAACAGAGGAAGCAAGGAGAAGGGGAAAGGTACAAGATCCCCCACGGAAATTGGTAGCATGGAGGGGGGAGAGTGGGAGTTAGGGGAAAGAGGAGCATAGAGGTATGCCTCAGCTAGAAGGAAGATTGAGTCATGGGAAAAAGTAGAGGAGATCAAGAAAAGAGATACCAGGATAGAAAAGTCATTAAAGGTTTAATGAGAAATCTGGCACTAGGGAAATGTCTAATGATCTACAAGAATCACGGCAACTAAAAATCAAAGCAATAGTGGAGAGGCTACTTTAAATAACCTTCCCCCATAATGGAATGGATGACTACCTTATAAGCCATACTAGAACTTTCATCCTGTAGCTGATGGAAACAGAAGGAAACACCACAGGTAAACACTAGGCCAAACCCTGGAATCCAGTTGCAGAAAGAGATGAGTGATGAGAGAAGGGGTCAAGACTGGGCTGGAGAAACCCACAGAAACTGGTAAGTTGAACAAGGGGGAGCTCATGTATTCCAGTCTGATAGCTAGGAAAACAGAATAGGACTGACCCAGATGCCCTGAATGTGGGTGCCATTTGAAAAGACTAGGCAGTCTATGGGGTAGTGGATCAGGACTTATCCCTTGTGTACTAATGGACTTTGGAGCCAATTCCACATAGAGGGATACTTTCTCAGCCTAGACACATGGAAGGGGGCTAGGCCCTGTTCCAAATAATATGAAAGACTTTTAAGGTTTCCCATGGAAGGTATTACCCTCCCTGGGGAGCAGAAAGGAGATGAGATGGGGATTGGTGGTGGGCACATGGGAGGAGTATGGGGGAACTGAGATTGACATATAAAACAAGTTTGTTTTAAATTTAAATAAAAATTATAAAACAAACAAAAGAATAAACTAACACATGAAGAGAAGATTCTCAATAAAAGAAATAGAAATGACTTAGAAATTCATAATAACATGCTCATCATCTTTAGCAACAGAGTAATACATATTAAAGCAACTTTGAAATTGCATCCCAAATATAGTCAGAATGGTTATAATCTACAAAACAACTGATAACAAACCTTGCCTAAGTTTTGGAGAAAGAATATTCCTCATATCTTATTGCTGGGACTAAAAATTGGATATACTAATACATGGTACTTGCCCAGAAACATGCTCTATTCTTAACAGCCAGGAAATGGGAAAAAAATAATATGCCCTTTAGCAAATGGGTGGTTAATGATAAAATGGTATGTATGCAAAATGGAATATGATTAAGCTGTAAAATAAAATGTAATCATGAGATGTGTGGGTAAATTGATGGAGTTAGAAACAATTAACATGAGGGAAGTAGACAAGAACTGAAAGACAAATACCTCATGTTCTCTCTCACCTGGAGTTTGTAGGTCTGTATCACCAGATATTAGTATATGCTCCGACCAGCGGGGCCTAGTTATTCGTGGATCGAGGTGGGCTAGAACCTGAAAATAATGGGAGAGAAAGAAGGAACGAGACCAAGCAATGCTTGTCAAAGTCTAACTTTATTAGGCACAAAGAGGGGTTTTTAAAGCAAAGCAGGGAGGAAATGGGGAGGGGTAGCTGTGATGACTCTGGGGCTCTGGTATTTTCCCAGGCCAAAAATATCAGACCCTAGATGTCTGCCTATCTCAGTTCCTGGCGTCTTAGTTCATCTCAGTTCCTGGGTTGAATGGAACATAAATATCAGACCATAAGTGTCTGTTCACCTCAGTGCCTGGGTTGAATGGAACAGACTGCTTTTTCAGCAGTTTTCTGCTTTATTAAGATAAGGCTCAATTAGAGTTTTAAGGTATACATTATTTTGCTAGAGGATGTGACTCAAGGCCAGCTCCCAACAAGTATACAACATGGAGTATCCATAGATAATAGAAAATTAGGAAGGATCCGTATGATGGGAGTGTGGCTTGCTAATGTAATAGCAGAATACATGTGTTATAAAGTAGGAAAAACTAAAATTGGGAGGGAATACTGTAACTTGTACTTGTTTCCACTAGCTGGTTCAGTCCCTCAGCCACATCAACCCCCAAATCACACGTGACACTATATTAATTATAAATCTGTTGACTGTTGACTTGAGCTTCTTATTGGCTAGCTCTGTCTTAATTACTAATCCATTTCTATAAATCTAAGATTTCCACATGGTCTTATCATACTGGAGAAAAGATCCAGGCCTCTTACTCTGTTGTGTTCTACATCTTGTCTCCTTCTGTGTCTACACTTCCCAGAATCCTCATCTCCTAGACCCATCTAACTTTCTTTCCTATTGTCCAACAGTGCTATATTCATCAACCAATAAGAAAAACATATTTTCAGAATGGCATCTCCCATCAGGGTTCCAACTGAGGACAAGTGAAGGAAGTTAGTAGAGAAGGAGCGATAAATAACAGCAAGATTGTTTGTTCAAAGCTTAAGTAATCATATTATTCTATTTTTACCTTAACTATACATAATTCAAGCAATACATGTCATATATATATATGTATGTATATATATATATATATATATATATATATATATATATATATATACAGAATATATAAAATACACACAAAAACCACACACACACACACATATTGGGGGACAATTTGATCCCACTGTATGAACATGTGTCTTCCTTATATGCCTCTGGCACCTACTAATTGGTTTGATAAACAGCTGGATAGCCAGCAGCAACACAGAAAAGAAAGGTGGGATTTCCAGCGAGAAAAAGGAACTTTAGGGAAGAATCTGAGAGGCAGGGACTGGACAGCAAGATGCAAAGGGAGTCAGATGTATGATATAGAAGAGAGGTAACAACGCATATAGCAGGACATAGGTATAAATATTTAGGTTAATAAGAGCTAGCTATAAGAGTTAGTTGGGAACAAATCTATGCTAAGGCAAAGTTTCATAAACAATAGTAATTATCCGTGTCATTATTTGGGAGTTTGTGGTTCAAAGAAAGACCTGTTACTACACACTTACGCGCGCACACACACACACACACACACACACACACATACACACAATCTGAAAGGGTAATAAGCAGTCATTAGAAGCAAAAAATGACCTGCTGGACTGAATTTAGAGATAGTGGAAGAATAAATAGGACTAAAATTTAGATTTTGATAGACTATTATCAATTGAATATAAACAAAATGGTAGATTTTACTTCTCTAATAATTCACAGTCTCTGAATATTTACTAATACCTATATTAATTAATTGTCAATATGAATATTTACCTTTAAATCTGATTCTTTCCATACAGACTAACTCTGAATAGGCAAGAAAAGGAAGAAAATAATGTAATAGTGACATTTGCAAATATCTGTGTTGCAGTGATAGTAATCTTTCTGATAAAACTATAGAACACGCAGAATCAATATAAAGTAAGTGATTTATGTAATGGAAACAGTAATAATTCAATCACACTCATTCCTTACTTGAGGAGAAAAGAATTTGAATGTGAATTAAATTGAAATTTATATACTAAATCTTCAGTTATTTTTTCAGTTATGAATAACTAACATGAATTGGAAACCTTTCCTAAAATTTAATTATTATTTCTTTCAAATGATAGATGAAGTAAACAATATAATTTTACAACCTCATACAGAAGTTCAAATAGTAATTTCAAATGCGCTCATTCTTTTATTTTTTACTTTTTAGTAATTTATCGACACTGTCATATAAAACTTAAATATATTTAATAAAGATTTCTAATTATTAAAATAAATTTCCTTGGATGTCTGTTGTTGGTTTCTAACAGGCACTACAGAATTTTTCTGAAGTTTAGGTATACTGTTTTATATTCTAAATATAATTACAAACAAAGTCTATTAAAGTATTTTTTTTCAATATGACATGTCCCTATACAGTGCATTTTTTAAGTTGGTTTATCTGATCTAAGATGTGCTATGCTGCCAGGATCAACTCTAGAATTCTGCTCTCACAGGAGTTCTGGTTATTTTCCCCTCCATGAACAATGTTTGTTCTTTCTTCTCTTTACCAATTACTAACTGCCTCGCATTTCCCATTCAAACTGCTAAGGATTCTTTTTTCATTTAGTTTCCATTATTGAGTTTCAAGAGACTCAAGTAGGTACTACTCATTCCAGATTTCTTCATGTTCCCCTGGGCATGCTAACTTGCATGCCTGTAACTGAATAACTCATTCATATCGCAGTCACATGTGAACAATTGAGATTAAGAAAACCTTTTCTTTTTATTTATTTTTTCTTTTCTTTTCTTTTTTTTTTAAATTGGCCAGAAAAGATTGCAACTTACAGTTAACTTTACCAACCCTCCAGGTTGTAAACATTTGGAGATTTGGAGTACTTTTCAAGGGAGGCTTAAATATGTTCCAGATCCACATATTTATGCCAGCATGCTACTAGTGCAGGCATCTCAGCCACTCTGTTCTGCTTTTGCAGGGATGAGATGAGTGCATGGCTCCTTCATCATCCTACATCAATAAAATGTGCAAGTACGAGTACAGATGCAACTGAAAAGAGCTCAGAGAATAATTGTAAGCAGATAATAACAAATATCAAATTTCAAATATATTGTTTATGAGCTGCACTATTCTGCAAAGAAACATGGAAAACATTTTTCTTCTTTGAAATAAATGTTACAGGCATTTTTTTTAAAGATCCTAGATAATTGCACAAAGGGAAGATATTGAGTGTACAGTAAGGGAAACTGGATATTTTCACTCAAGTTTCTGACCTTTTTTAAATAGTTTTTCTGTAGCACTAAGTATAAGAACCCAGTGACAGATATTGGTGTTCAAACTGAAGATCAAAGAAACAAAGCAGTCAAGCTACCAGAGAACTGTCACATCTACCAATGTTCACACAGAAGGGGTAATCCACTGAACCTGAGATTATATCACCAGACTGAAGTGCTCCTCACCAGATCTCAGACTGCTTCTGAGAGTGCACTGAGCTCCTTGTATTCTCTGTAGTTTTGGGATTAAAGGCCTGAGCTCTGTTTCTCTTTTAGACTGATTCACACTCAAGTAACACTCAAGTAACTCAAGGGTGACCTTGAAATCACAGAGATCCATGTGCCTCTGTCTCTGGAGTTCTGGGATTAAAGATATGTGCCACCACTGTCCAGCTTCTAAGGCTGTGGCTAGTTTTTCATTTTGATATCCAGGCAGCTTTATTAACTCATAAATAATACATCACCACAGTTTTCAAAGTAGCTTGCAGCTAAAACATGTGTCACTTGTATGTGGGAAGGACATCTACCCACATTATTATGAGTAAATATGCTGCAGTTTATGAACTAAACAAAAATATAATAGTGGGTTGAAAATGTAGATCAGTTGTTACTGCATCAGCCTTACCTTGAACATGGTATATGTTGACACAGAGAAAAAGTCAACAAATTCATGGTGTCTTAATATTAGAATTTTTTTTCCTGGCTTTCCCTCTTTCTGAAAATTTAGCAAAATGTCTATCAGACAGCATAATCATTAAAGCTTGAACTATGGCTTCAGGATGTCACAGGTTTTCACTGCAAATGTGTATTATATCAGCTTTATTAACAATCCTTTTTGAATGCTATTATATTTTTTCCTTTCTGTGTAGCCAGTAATGTTTTTATGATTAACAAATGCAAAAATTAAGGATAACAAGATGAACTTTAGGCCTTTGGTTTCTATACCTGAATTATGAGCACTAAATTGATTGATATCTATATATTATTTCATCTGTAATATTTCATTTATATTTTAGGCTAGTTATGAATTGATCTGAATTATGTGTGCCCCTAACATTAAAATAATCTCAAAAAAAGTTTGCCATGAGCTTTTGTAATTGTATTTACAAATAAGAACATCAAGTATCTGGAATTTGAACCTTGTCCTCCAAGCTCTGTAAAAGGTCCTGTTGTCATCTGTATCTTTAACAATTTTAAAACCCCTACTCAAATCTTGACATTTTCATCTCTAGCTAGTATTTGTTGAAGTTAACAAAGAAGTCATCTTGATTCCTTCTCTTCATTAGGATCAGTACATTATGGATAATCTCTTCTGTAATGGATTTAGAAGAATACAGCATATTTTATATTAGGGCTGCTTTGTTGAAATTTTTTTCTGTTTCCAAAACAATAGGTTATTCCTGACTATATTGTATGACAAGAATATGTGACAAAATCAAATATATTATTTTTGAATGAAGTATTGTTTCAGAAAGTAGCAATAATATCAATATCCTCAAACCAAAATGTATTCTTAATTCTTTAATAAGTTAATAAGACAAGAAATGACTTTTTTGAATTTCATTTAATTATATTGATTTTCATAAATTTAGAAATATGTGCATTTTAAAATTATATAGTAAGGATATTATCTTGGGTAACTGGCACAAGATGATCCCCAATAAGTGTTGATTAGTAGAATCCTAAGCAAACAAATTGTCACATTTTAAAAGTTATTTTGTTGTTGTTTTGTTTTATGGTCTACTCTTGGGGGTAATTATTTGTGTGTTATTAAATAAATAAATGGGATAGTGTGTGTGTGTGTCTGTGTGTGTGTGTGTGTGTGTTTGAATGTAAAGTATGTGTTCACACATGCTTCTGTGAATAAACTTGAGAACATGGCACATAAACTGTACCAATAGGAAAGGCCAAGGAAGTAATAACAAAATCATCACTATCAAATTACCATATCAATAATATGTAGTATTTCCTTAGACTCTGAGAAAGGTTCTTTCAGTACTGGATTTGCAAGGTCCACTATTTTGACTGATACTTATGCTTAGAACACAGCATAAAAAGACATCTTAGAAATGATGTTTTGAACTTTATATAAAAGAAGATTGTTCTCATAATAGGTATTATTGCTTGATATTCTTTTCAATAGCACAATCTTTAAATTGTTGAACAAATGGATATATTGTTTTTGAAGACATTCATCAACTGAATGAGTAAATATATTATTCAATAGACAAGTATGGGAACTATATTTATTGTGGTTGCTATGTGTATAATTATTTTATTTTTCAGAGATAATTTTAAATATTTATTTGTATAGTCAAACATTTGTGTTAAAAATAATAAAAATAAAATGTTCCTCAGGGAAAGAAACATTTTATTTGGGGCTCAGCACTGCAAAAAACTTGGAATGAAAGTTAATGCCAGTGGCAGAACTAGGTTAAATTCATGGAACCAAAACAAAATGGAACAGATTAGAAAAGAAGATATATGTAATTTTTTGTTCTAGAGTTTGATTATGTTGCCACTATTTGCAACTGTGATCTTAATAAGATCTGTGATGCCTTCAGCTCTGAGTAAAATAGTGACATTGCAGTGTAACATATCACCAACCTGCTTTGAAAAGTCAAAAGTCTAATAGAACACTGCTAATTTAATGGAGAACCTGATCACCAGAAAAGAAATGGACAGATATGTTTGTCTTGTGATGAAGGACTTTCTGAAACATGCCATCTCTTGCTAAAAAAAATCAGTAGTCAAATATTATCCTTCATTACAAAGTGATTCTTTAGTATACAAGTTATACAATAAAGCCCCATGTCAAGGCCCAAACAGAAGGAATGTGTCAGTCACTATCTGTTTACTATTGAACCTATATCTAATGCATTTATGCATTAGGTTACCAACTGCTAGATGCAAGTACCAAAATCTTCAGGAAAGAGTGAAAATTTTAGAGGCAAACACTAGTAAGAAGTTGTTAGTTGTTCCCTGTGTATCTACAATGAGTATCGAGGTCAGCTCCCTTCTTCTGGCTATGAGGAAAATAGGCTTATTCTTTCAGATATTGTCTCAACTGTGCTAAGTATACCACAGACTTGAAACCAATAGTAACAAGTTGCACACCCAAATGTACATAGGGTTTTCCTCCTGCAGTTGTGTATTTATTCCAGTAGCAGAAAGTCACCCCACACATAATCATAAAAAGCAATTACACTGCTGTTCTCAATGCTTAGATGTCATTGTGTTCTAGGGGGTTTCTAACCTAAATAATCATATTACTAAGACTTACATGTTTTTTATACATCATTAACAAAATCTGGTTATAGAAGAAATGTGAATTTATTTTGTCCCTAATAATTAGAAGAAATGAATGTCACTACATGAAAATTTCAATAAGATAAAGAGATGAAATATTTAAGAGGAATTAGAATAGTAAAACTTTTTCAAAAAACACCATATGGATATTCATGTTAAAGGGATAAAACTAAGTATTTTGAGATTATCCCTGTATTAGATGACTGAGGCAAGCATTCTGTGACAGGATTTTGGGCAATTATTATAAGAAATTGTTGGTCATTAAGCACCATTCTTTATATTAATTCCCATATGTAACTTGTGTGAAAAGGAATAACCCATATTGGTTCTGTAAAAATCCATTATAATGACATTCATGAATAAAGTGCTAATTTAATATTTAGGGATAGGACTTGAGAATGGGGAGATAATTGTTTCTACTTGAATCATCTCAACCCCATTTAAAATCATTTTATATCTTAACTTAGTTAGCCTTATACACATTGGAAGAAAAAAAAACAGAAATATTTTTCTTCAAAGTATTTTACTCATTTATCCAGGTTATTTGTTGAACAGCTATAGAAGGCAATGATTTATTTATTTATTTATTTATTTATTTATTTGTTTGTTATTTTTTTAGTTTAGTACTTTAATATGTGATTGAAACAAAATCAAGTGCAGATCATTAGAGCAATGGGAAAGATGCTTTAAAGGCATCTCATGGATATAGGAGATGCAGTGAAAGAACTTTAGGGACAATTTGAGATATGGTCAATTAACTTTGCACTAGGAGATAAATACTGGCAATTCTTATCTAGGGGTAGAATGTTATCTAGGGGATTAAGTAATAAAGAATTCCCACAGAGTAATGTGTTGAAGACATGGTTTCCAGGTATTAGCATTATTAGGGGAGACTCAGGTAAATTACAGAGGTGGAAGTATAGTGAGAGGAACTGAACTGCTGAAAGTGAACATTGAAGGTTATATGTGCCATTTTTGATTATTTCAAGATGTGTGTTTACTGCCATTAGCATCTATCACATAATCTCACCAACACGAACATCTTCCTCAACACAAGTATAGGAAAGGTAATAAATCAAACTGTCTATAAAGGATGAAAGTAAATTTATTAACACACACACACACACATACACACACACATACACACACACACACACACACACTCCACATATTTCTCTTTTAGAAATTGAAACAATAATAATTCTGCAAAGTGAGGAACTGTAGAACATATGTAACTGTAAAAGTTGATTGTATGGCTTTGAGGGGTTTAATAAATCGTGGTCCCATCCTCCTCACTCTCGTATTCCTAAATAATAAAGAGAGCATTTCTTCACCATGTACTCTTTGCAATTGTCTTCCAATAATATCAAAAGAAGCCCAGAGCTTTACTCTCCATCTGTGGATGGTAAAGTCACAGACTATAAGCCAAAACAAACTCTGCCTCATAACAAGTTAATTTTTTCATCCATTTTGTTCATATGACAGACAAATGAATATTGTATATGGTTAAGAAAAGTTGCTTTTAGGGGGAGCTAGGCAGAGGGGAAATTTATGGCATGGCAGTGGCCTCTGGAACTTCTCTAAGTTCCAGTTTACCGCACAGCACAAAGTCAAAAAATACCAGGTACAATGGATTATTCATATTTAATTAAAATAAAATTAACTGATAGTCCAATGCAAGTATAAGATCCTAAAGACATTACAGATATATTCTGCTTTAGAAAACAACCTTGGGCTCATGAGATGACTTAGGCAATCAAGTTATGTGATGCCCAACTCTCTAAGTTTGATCTCTGGAAACATGGTAGAAGGAAAGAACTGACTTTGTCTTCAAGTTTTCAGTGATGTTCTGTGTCACACATGTGCCACAGACACACAGACATACACACACACACACTAAATAAAAAGTAATACAAATAGATTAATAGAGAAACAACATGAAATTGTTTCAATTTTCATATGTTTATATTCATTCTGGAAGTGATATAATGGAGAAAATGATTTATATTGGTCTCTTCAAATTAGGAATGTATCTCTTTAAACTATGTAGCATCTTCAAGTCAAGTGCTACAGAAATATCACCCTCACTAACAGAGGGTGGCAGCTGCATCTTTTATGTAAATGGGTTAAAATAATATTTTACAAGAAATTTATTTAGTATACCATTTTATACAATTGTGAATAAAAATGTCAATAATTATATTCCTGTGCCTTGTCTAATTATATTCGGATACAAGCAGAAAATAATTTTAAAGGAAAATCAAGTACTTGAAATGGGAAAAGGAACTATTGTGTTTCCAAATTCTCCTGCCATGAGGCTTGTTAAGTTTGGGCCTGTGTACAGCATAAAAATAAGAGTAACTGGGCTTCTGTCTACCAGGATAGCTTCTCCTTCAGCGAATGCAATAGACACAGACACTCTTTTAAGTCAGTACCCTGCATTTAATTGCTATACAACAGACAGACTGCGTTTTCTAGTAATGTATTTTGCATTCTTATGAAGCTGTCTCCTCATTCACATAGCCAAGTTTCTGCTGTTTTATAGTTTACTGCTCTGTTGTTTTTTCAGAAGAATAAACTGGGGCAATTAGCATTAAAGTAAATGGAGACAATGTACAAAAGTATATCTCATGTTGTATAGTATAATACTGTATGAAGGAAAATCTAGAACAATTTTTTTTTATATTTCTTAGTACCCACAGTTGAAATTCAGTTATATTCCTGAGGAACATTTGTAGAAAAGACATAGAAGAAAATTTACTATATTTCCATGCAAATATAATTCTTACCCAAAAGAAGGAATTTAAATAGCCTTGCATATTTATGGTTGGAATGAGAGTTTCTCTATTTAATGTCCTTTGCAAAAAGCCACAATGTCATATTTTTGTCACCTTATAGATTTTTATCCCCCAAGAAACCTCATATACATTAGGTTATTTTGCTTCTTTTTCTGTTTTTTACTCTTCCCCCCCAAAAAAATTTAATTCTGAGTTGATACTTTGGAATAATAGCATAAATGATGTACCATATAGCAATTACATAGACATTATATTCATTTTTTTGTAATGTAATTCTTATAGAGGACTGTGGATGTCACATGCTGTCCCAGTTTTGGTCTTGGAAGATGGCAGCTCCCTCTACTGTTTCTCTGGGTGTGGTGCGGGAAACCTAACCTCACCCTTTGTACAATTTCCTTTACGGTGGTGCTGGACTTTCACAGCTTGTCAATTAATAGTCTTCAAGTTGGCAAGCTTTCAAACACAACCTGACTTTCAGTAGTTGGATGGCACCTTCAGGACACCTGCTTTGAAGAGCCATCTACTGCAAAAGAAACCTAGATGCTGCTATTAAAGCAGAGCCTGTGAATAACACCCTTTCTCTGGAGCTTTCTATTTCTGTATATATCTGTCTGGTCTGTTTACAACAGATGTAGGCTCTGAAAAGCCATCCTGCTTGGCGACAAAAATGTGTGGCTTCATAATATGCCTTCTTTTATATTTTTGCAGAAATATTTATTTTTCGTGCATTTCAGATTGGTGGGTAGTTTATTCTTCTTGACCTTACTCACAAGCTTTATGCAAACCAACATTTTTACACTTTTATCTCACCAGTCTACATTATTCTAATTATGCTTTTTGTTTTCTATGACAATAAAGAAAAAAACAAAAAGGAAGAAGAAACAGGTGCTACTCTTCCTCCAAATAGAATTTTCCAAAAAATTCTGTGCATTTGTAATGAGTTTTTCTTATACTAAGAGGGTCTTCTAAATCGCCATGAATAAAAGCATTCATTATGCCACACTGTCTCAGCTATTTCCACTTAAGTGACAAGGATATAATAACCTGCTTCATCTGCTAAAACATGTAAAACTATAATTAGTTTCTGCTTTCCCTGAAATGAATTTCAAAATGAATTTAGATGACGACATTAAATTAGTTTAAAACATATAAGTCAATGGAAACTGACGGTTGACTCTCTCGTGTGTTCTTCAAAAATTACCATATTTTAACAGTGACAATGTTACTTTTTCATAAATTTTGTTGGGTTTGATTTCTATTTTTTTGTTCATGTAGGTTTCCCAGTGTAGAACAAACCATTTCAAAGGACAAATACTTTCTCTCAATTAATTGAGATGTTATGCAGATATTTCTTTTTTTCCTCTAATTTTATTAAGGTATCTTAAAAAAGTAACAGGATATGGCTTGACAGATTTGTATGATCTCCCATGGAAGGCATCATCCTACCTGTGAAGTGGGGAGGGGAATGGGATGGGAGGCAGATCGGAGAGCATAGGAGGGAGGAGAGGGAATTTCGCTTGATATGTAAAATAAGAATATATATATGTGAAAGTGCCAGGATAAAATGATATAACACTACCCTTTGTTTGAAATGCTTACTTACAGTATTGTAGGGATGGTGTGGAGGTGGCTTGGAAAAAATCATCCCCAAAGGATGGGGCACTATGAGGAGGTAGGGCCTACTTGTGGTAGGTGTGGTCTTCTTGAAGGTAATGTGTCACTGTGGAGGTGGGATTGAAGTTTAGTATATGCCTATGCCATATCCAGTATCTCAGTTCACTTCCTGTTTCCTGTAAGATGTAGTACTCTCAGCTCCTTTTCAAGGACCCTGTCTGGCGGTCTGCTGCCATGTCTCACCATTATGATATTGGACTAAACTAAAACTGTAAGGTGTGCAATTAAATGTATGTTTTATAAGATTTATCATGGTAATGGTGTCTTTTCACAGAAATAGAAACATTAACTAAGACAAATAACAACATAATGATACACACGTTAGTATGATTAGAATCATGTTATATACTCAAACTATTTTTTAAAATAAAAAAAAAATAGCATTCAGGTAAGTAAAGGAAATTCAATTTCTGGGCGAACACACCCTAAAAAATATGTATTTCTACATGATAAATCAATCCTGTCAATAATGAAAAAGGAATTATCAATTTCATTGCATCACTAGAACACAATTTTTAACACAGCAGTCCCTTAAAGGTTAAGTAACCTTCATTAGGAATGCTCACAGGGCAAAGAGTTATGTTGTACATCTTGGTTTCAGAATACAGTGGCAGAGATAGGCAGATCTCTAAAAGTTCAAGGCAAGTGAAGGCTATATAGCTGAGTTCAGAGCCAGCAAGGACGGTGTGGTGAGACCCTGTTTCAAAAGAAATGAAAAATCAAACATACATAAAAGAGTAATAACTTTTGTAGCCTTGATTCATAACAATTCAATAAAGAATAATCCCTGGTGCACAAAAGGGCCTTGCAAACACATACCCCATGGAGAGATACTGCCTTAACCTAGAGAAAGGAGAGAAGTCCTAGTCCCTACTTCAAATGACCTGACAGATCTACATAACCCAACCTGTATGGCATTGACCTACATGTGGAATTGGGGTGGGGAGATTGGAGGGGAGGGTGGTCAGGGTGCATGTGAGGGGGCAGAGAGGGCAAAAGTGAGGGAGGGAGGGAGAGGAAACTGGGACCAAAATGTAAAATAATACATTAAATTAAAAAAGAATAATACATTGATATTTTCATTTCTAATACTTAGCCTATAGACTGTAGTTCATTCATTGAAAATTATGTAGATAAAATATTTCTAGGCACGATCAGAAAAAATTTGAACTATGTAAAATTATATAACATAATTTGAATTTTAAGAGCAACCTCATTGAACTCAGTGAAATAGTACAAACAAATGCTGATATGAATCAATTTGAGGAGGTGCTTATGAAAGGATGCCAAAAAACATTTCTGAAATTCTACAAGAAACCCATCTCCCAGGTTAGTAATACTTCCCTTCAACCCCTTAATGTTCGATGTACTGAGTCTCATCCTAAGTTTTAGTGCTACTCCTTGTCTACCTGTTGCTTTCATAGTATTCAATGAACCATAAAGCTACTCAGTAAAGCAGTTTCAGTGTTCAGGTGCATGAAATGCTTTCTTATCATGTATCTAGCTTCTAGCTTGTAAGGATAAGATCCAATAAACCCACATTCCCATCATGAATTTATCTATTAAACTATTAAAACTTGGGCATGATGACCATGAACCTTTGCCTCTTACATAAATGTGGACCCTAATTCTGATCAGACAGCATGATCAACTGGAACTACTGAAACAGTGTTCTGCAAGCAAGCATACCTAAACTTTACTTCAAATAAAATTTTGGTCGTTGGTCAGAGACATCATTGGTTTAAGTTTTGTAAATTCTCACATCTGTTGTTTGTGAGAAATAGCTGCTTATATGACTTTTGTGTGTATCTTTGCAAAAATATCTTTACTGCAAAAAAAATCTTGTGAAAGTAGTGTTTAATCATGTACTGAGATTAGGCTTTGGCATTACTCAATATGAAAAAATAAATTGTATAATTGTTGCTAGAATTCAGAGGAATTTGAAAGAAATAGAAGGTTGGATATTTTCAGGTATCCCTGGTTATGAATATGGAGCAGATTGTCAGTTTTGTCAGTTCTTTATCAATAGTTTACGTCCATGTTGTGTTTATTTTTCTGATACTCTAATAGTAATTAGTTGAGTTCCCTAAAGGCCAATGAGTGCCTTTTGTACTTGCACACATAATATTATTTTCAGGAGACAGTTCACTATTGCAGAAAATCATTACCATATGTTGTAAACACTCCTGCCTTCTTAGTAATCACCTTTTTATAAGTTCCTTTTAATTTGTAGCCCAACTTCTGTCTTGTAGATGGTACAATACAGAAGGACCTGGTTGCTAATATTTTTCTGTCTTTGCTGGCTCATTGCAGAAGCAAATCCTGATCCAATTAAAATGACATGCTTAGCCTGAGAAAAAATGATCACAAACAATGTCAACAATGTCTATGGTTCCCTATATTCTTATCTCTCAATTTCAAGAGATAAGGCATTGGAAGTTGACTGTACAACAATATAAGCCACGTTGGTTTTTTTTGTTTGTGAGTCTTAGTGCATCAGATCATATTCTGAACTGTCTGTATTCTTGTGTGAAAGTGTGATCACATATTTTATATCGCTTGACATAAATGTCTGCAAAGATTCAAAATCAAATTCTCCCATATCAAAATGACATCTTCATATTATTTTGAGAAGACAAACAACTGCCAGGTACTGATAGATATTCTTAGCAAGGAAACAATGATAATGATCATACCCTAACATGAATCAAACATATATTCAACTGTTTTCATGTCATACATTTAAAAAGTTTAATAGAGCTGCTGAGAATAAACATAGCCATTCAAATAAAATTATTGTAAACCCAAATAAGTATTATTTCTAGGTAAGATTAAAATCAACTGAAGTCTTGAATACATGTGAATGTTGTAAATATTTAGCCTGGAATATAGGTCTAACAAACTGGTTTGAAAGTTTAAATATAGATGACTGAATTTTCTCTAGTAACTTTAACTGGTACCAAACTGAAGTGTTTTCTTCTTGAGATAATGCTTTCTTTTAAATACAACTGTTATGCCATTTATCAACTATGGACGTATC
Organism: Phodopus roborovskii; assembly: GCF_943737965.1. Lineage (NCBI taxonomy): Eukaryota > Metazoa > Chordata > Mammalia > Rodentia > Cricetidae > Phodopus > Phodopus roborovskii. The sequence continues at coordinate 13,552,072 of NW_026126447.1, forward strand.
ACTACTCATGTCTTTTTAGAAGACAGTTTGATTTCTGTCTTGTCTCTTTCTTCATACAAATGTGGTGTGACAGTTACTTTTATCTTGTAATGAAAAATTTGCCACACATTATACTTATTTGTCACAATAATTAACATACTGTGAATTAACATGTGGCATTAAATATCAAATATTTTTGCTGAAAAAGGTATTTAAACTATACCTCCTTGATGAGACTGACACATAGAGGACTTTGACTATCATGTCCCCATTTCTTCCACACCAAAACCAAAGGTAATCACTATTGTATGTTTTCTTCTAAGAGTTCAGTTGTTTTGGGGTTAAGAAGCATGTGACTTTTTTTGTTCATTACTGTTAGAATATTTTTTCTTAGTTTCATTATGTTATGCAAGAATTTCTACCCTTAATTCTCATTAAGATTGTATACATGATATACTTTTTAAATTCTATTCATGTATTCATTAGTCATAAGGATAATTCCATATAATAGCTACGACTTCAGTGAACCTGCAGTGCAAACATATCTTTAAAATGCTTTCAAGGATGAGCACATCAATTGGCTGTCAAGTATTAAAGAATCATCCCTGGAAACACATATTCAAATACATCTTACAGACTGAACAGATCATTTTTAGAATAATATATGTATACTCATAAACATTTATGTATGAAATAACAATTGATAAGGAAAGAAGCCACGAATTTGAAAGAGAAGAGGGAAGTGAATATGGTGGAGGGAAGGCAATGTTGCAAGAAAGAAGGGGAAGGGAGAATGCTGCATTCTAAACAATTCAAAAAAAGCTATCACATTCTACAGTAAGTTCATGTAGTATTTAAACAACTTTACATAGTTTTTAATAAAGATGTTCCTAGTTTACAGGCCTATGAATATCTGCAAGGATTCTTAAAATCTTGTAAAACTAGTTGCTTTTGTTGTATTATATATAGTCTCATTGTGTAGCACAGATCATCCTCACAATACTGATCCTCCTTTCTCACCTGTGCTGATACTCATATCACAAATATCCATCACTATACTTGATGTCGATCATCTCATCCCTTCATGATTAAATTTTATATCACAAGTGTGTAGAGATTAGCCCTCTTTCTCATAATATTCAGCCATTCACTGACCTTTTAGAATTGACTATCAAGTCTTTCACCTCTTTAGTAATCAATTTAGTTTTTATCTCTATAAAATTTCTTGACTTCCTTATATGTTTGGTTAGCCCTGTCAGAAAATATAACTTGCAAATGCATTCTTAAGTTCTACAAGCTTGCTTTACCGTGTGTTGGTTCCTTTTTTCATGGAGCTTTCCATTTTGTTTGCCTTTCTACCCTCATACCTTTCCTTCTGTTCCTTTCTTTACCTTCCTTCTCACCTTTCTTCACTTCTTTTCCTTTCTTTGAGGTTTTGACACATGGCATTATACAGCCTAGTAAGTTCTTGAGCCTCCTTCCTCAGTCTTCCCAGTGCTAATAGTGTAATTAATTCTAATTACATCAGGACAAAAGTTGTACATTGTATGCAATCTCACTTTTGAATCATACAAATATTGCTATAAAGTATTTTATAATATTGATTTTTTCTGTATTTGTGTACATTTAGCACATTTTGCTTCTAACTATGTTTGCTTTTAGGTATCTTTAAATTTCTCTTTCTAACTTTTGTTTGGCCTATTACTTCTTCAAATGAGTAGTGATTCATTTTTATGTATTTACTAACTTATAAATTTTGTTGTCTTGATTCTATTGTGAAAATATTGTGATCCACAAGGAACTTGACATAATTCCAGTCACTTCTCTCAGTGTCAGAGTATTTATTCCAGAAAGACTCCCATAACAAATGTGATAGGTAGATGTTGGCTTCTGTCAAGATGTGAGTACAAATCTTCTGTGTCTGAGTTGTCTGTGTAGGTTAAAGAACTCCTTGGAATCTCTTGTAAAGCTAGACCAGTGCTGATAAACTGTGTTACCTCTTGTTGACTTGGAACAGCTTTTGTTCCTATTTTATTTATAAAAGACAGCCTTAGAGATTGAAATTTTTTGTTTGTCTTCAGTAATTTAAAATTATAATCCCCCTCATTTGACTTCCTGCTTTTGAGGGAGAGCCCATTTGGGAGCATTTCTTAATCCTTTTCTCTTTCAAGGTTTATTTATTTTTTAATTATTTATTTTTTATTTTACATGTCGATCCCAGTTCCCTCTCCCTCCATCCCTCCTTCCCTCCAACCCTCTTACTCTCTTTGCCCCCTTACATGCACCCTGACCCCCTCCCCTCAAAACCCCTCACCCCAATTCCACATGTAGGGCAATGCCATAAGGTGGGGTCATGCAAATCTGTCAAGTTATGTGAAGTAGGTGCTATGCCTTCTCTCCTGTCTCTAGGTTAAGGCAGTATCCCTCCATGGGGGATGTGTCTGCAAGGTCCTTTTGTGCACCAGGGATACATCCTAGTTCCACTGTCTGAGGTCCCTTAGACTGCTCAGTCCTTCTAGCTGCGAGTCTGTGCCATGCTGGATTCCCAGCTATCAGTCTGGGGGCCCATTAGTTCCTCCTTGTTCAGGTTAGCTGTCTCTGTGTTTCTGCAAACGTGTGTTGTCCTGTCCCTCTGCATTTAGATTCTAGTTCGACTCAGTGTTTAGTTATGGCTGTTTGCTTCTGTTTATTTGTTCTTAATTATTGATGGTTTGATTATGTATATAGAGGAATCCTACTTTGGGTTCATTAGACTTAACACCTTTCTATTTTCTGTACTGACTATTAAGAACTACTTTTTTTCTTATGATTGAGGAAGATTTATTCAATATCTTGTAAGTATGCTTCTAGGTCCTAATTTAAGAAATGTCTTCTGTTTCTTAAACTCATATCTTATATCCATTTATTGTCCATGTCTCTGAAATTTTTTATTAGAGCTCAAAGATAGATTCCCATTGATTTTCTTCATTGTTTCAATTTTTCTAAATGATTTTATATTTTCTATATTAAAGTGCATTGATTTTATTCTTTATGTTCTTTGTTCAAAGTGTTAAAGCTAAAGCTTTTTACTATTTGTAGTGGTTATTGTATCCTTCTACATCTTAATTTAGTATTTTCAAATATATTTATTTTGCTTTTTTTCAGAATTTTTTTTAAATTTAGCATGCACTGCACTCATTTTCATATGGACACCAAGCTGGTCTTTAACTCATGACTACTTACTTCAGCTTTCCAACTGCTGTAATGCCTGGAAAACACCACTCTTCATATTAAGGCTTTATAGTGTGGATTGTTCTCATTATATTTCTCGTATTTTATGTTTTCCAAATTTTAGCTTTTATCCATGAATACTTAATGTTTACTACTGCAAAAATACTGCTCTGCCTGTGTTATTTTACAATTTTATGATTCTCCTTTTCTGTAGCTAATTGTGGGAGCTTTGCTGGTTTATGGTATATTGCTTGATTGATTTTTTCTTCCTTATTTTACATATCTATCCCAGTTTCCTCTCCCTCCCTCCCTTCTCTCACTTTCTCCCACCCTTCCATGCCTCCTGACCACCCTCCATCCCATTACCCCCACCACAGTCCACATGTCTTCAAGTTTTACAATGACTATCTGACATAAGTGGAACCCCTATGAGTCACCCACATGTGTTTATCTTAGGTTTGGAAAGATCATATCTGATTTCTGTGACAATAGTGAATAGAGAGAGGGAGAGGGAGGGGAAATTACAGTTGGGATGTAATATATGAGATAAGAATAGTAAGAGTACAAATATAGATAAAAAAGAAAGGGACTAAGTGCGGCCCTGTGTACATTTTTAACAGTATTGCTCTCCAGATAAGGTGAGTCTATTGCCAATGGTTTGTATTAAACAACTTTAGGCTCCCATTGAAAATCTCACCTTTCAACAGGCCTGGGATGTCAGGAATGAAGGTGTTATGTTATTCCAGAAACTCACTTACATGCTGAGTCACCTGTTAAAGAAATGAGGGACTATTAATAATTTGAAGTGTCTATGTTAGTAAAAACCACAGCAGAGTTGTAGTTTTAATAGCCAGCGTGCTGTATTACAGGGTGACATGCAGGGCATTAAAAGCTTATATTGTGGTGGGCAATTGATTCAGAGATAACCATTTGCTTAGGCTTCAAGATAGAGGACAAATATTCTTTATATTTAAGAAAGCTATGAATTTCTAATGTAATTATGATTCTGATGATTATGATTTCCATACCTAAAATGTCAATAGCTAATACTTTAGCATTAAGGGAGAGGCTTAAACAGAACAAATTATTTTTAATGCCTGTGTTGTAATTAAATAAAAAAGCAGCTCAAGAGAGAAAGATGACATCATGCAACAGAATTCAAATGATGGAGGGGTTTTTACTATGGAAAGGGACAGTAAAAATGGGGAAAGTGAGGAGTGAGATCATCTGCTAGGGACTGCAACAGCAGGAGAGAGGGAGAGAAGATGAGTTCAGAGACAGAGAGAGAGAGAGAGAGAGAATGAAATAGAGATAGGAAAGTGTATGGAAGGTGGGCAATGTTATTTTAAAAGGGAACATGATGAATAGACACAAGTGGTGCTATTAGTGGCTGTCAGAACCCTACGTTCAGATCAGTAGAGATGCCTGTATATTAAATACAGGATGTGTGATGATAGACATCATTTAGGGGACTTTTTAAAAGTGTATTTGTGTGCATGTCCTTGCATGTTTTTTTTATTGTGCCAGGTATACACATGTGCTGTCATATTCAGAAAACGGTGTTTACCTTCTGGAATTGAAGTTATGTGCTGCTGTGTGCCTCCTTATGTGGTGATGGAAATCAAACCCAGGTCTTCTAAAAGAGCAATATTCATTCCAAATCACTAAGTCATCTCACTAGGAGCTGTCATGAGAATTTTATAGGAAACTGTTGATAATTTGAGAACAGGGTTTATTAGTATGCCTGTGTATCATAAAAGGCAATGATATTAAGCCATTTCTAAGAAAGTCTTAAAAGAAAATTTCAGCATACTTTTATAAAAAGGGTATGTATTGCTAAGGCAGTATAAAGGTTTAGTAAAATGTTTGATCATAGAGTTCCACTGATACACTAATCCTGACATGACTGGGAGGTCAGCTGCTGGAATATTAGGTGAGACTACAAACTGTGCTCCCATCAGTTTGAAGATTTAACTGATACCCTGTCCCTTCAGTGATGATGGTGGAGTTGCAGGCCAACTAGAGCTGAGTGTATCTTCAGAACATCTAGTGGATTGATCAAGGTGCTCTTCATCTTGAAACGATGCCATCTAATGTCTTCTCTTGCCACATTGAAGACAAAAAGAGAGTAAAGATAGTACCCAATTTTGGAGCAATTTATCTTCCAGTAAACTCTTCCCTGGCAGTTATAATATATTTTTGAAAGCTGGTTTTCTCCAGTAGAGCAAACTTCTGGAAATATTAAGTCACTGCATTAGAATTAAAGACATTTTACATTTCTTTTATTTTTCCATTGTACGTTTAGCCTATTTTAGTCCTTTCTATACCTACTCTAGATACTGATAATAGAAAATACAATATTTTTTTATTCAATATCCCATCAATAGACACTTGGGTCCCAGTTACAATCTTTTTCTTGTGTCAGAGAGATGTATTGATAAGCTTCTGATCAATATGTAAAATAAGAAAAATGAATAAATTAAAAAAAATGACAAGTCAAAAATAAGATAAACTCTTTCTTGTAATGCATGGGTCCACCTCTAATGTATTCTGGACATACAAAGGTACTCTTGGAATCTTCACAGGAATGACCCTGAACAGGTAAAATGTTATTTCAAGTACCCTCCAATACTGTGCTAGTGTCCTTGTTTGGGATCTTATAAAATATGAGTTTTATAATTTAGCTGAGTTGCTAGGTAGATATTGTAAATTACTCTGACCTCCTTGGGTACTTATTTAAATCACTAGCCAGAAGTTTCTAGATTTTGAATTTGTCAGTTGAATAGAGTTGTTGGTAATACTATGTAGTTAAAAGGAACCAAGGCGTGTTGTGCATCAGATATCCTCAAAAGAACTGCATGGCTAGAATACTATTGTGTCCCTGTATGAGCGATGAGAATGGCTTTGAGAATACATGAAATACTGATTCACTTCTCAGGAAAGACATCAGTACCAATCTTATTTGTTTGTTTTATTCTTTCCATGTGGATACTCTAGAATAATTTCCATACCTTCTGGTGGCCACTGGTAGGATTGAAGGTTGGAATTCAAATCTAGTTCTGATTTAAATTAGGTCAGCTTCCTCAACATTTGGAAGGATGAAAAATGCAGCCTTGTATGAGGGTTCTAATGTTAACTGAGCCCTCTCACTGAGTACCTCTTTAGTCACACCATTCTATACATTGTTTTCTGTGGGCTTCACACACTGCATTTCCCTATGACATATTTCCAGTTATGAGTTTCATGTTTAACTACCTGGAACTGGTTGGGCCCCATTATTCCATTTCATTTTAATGCTTTTTCATGATTAATTAGAATGAGTTACATACAGTTCACTGTGGAAACTTTAGTATTCAGTGATGAAGTGTTTAGTTTGTGATATCATTTGACAAAAGCTGTGATTAAATTAAGAAAATTATTTGAAGGCTTTGCATTTCACCAAAAGTTGTTGTTACTTAAAATTAGTGATGTAACTTTTCAATTTTCTTTTGTATGTAGCTGGTAGAGACTCTATAATTCCTGTCTGATAGTACACAAATGGAGACAGGTCTGTTATATTATGTGGCTCTAGCAAAAAAGGGAACTTCTGTAGGGGCTTACATCTACTAGAACTGTCTATCTGCTCTTATTTTGTCTCAGATATGCCTGAAAAGAGATTGTCTTCTAAGATAACCAATAAATAAATTGGAAGATGTGTATTATTTCATAGGCGTCCTTTAAACTATGTGTCCTTTTATAATATATGATAAGAAGTCATATATGTTATAAAGTAGTTTATGACAAAATGTAATATTGAACTCAGTTTAGGAAAATATATCAATATACCAAGATGACACAATTTGTAGAATAAATGTTGCCATTAGAAGACAGAAACTTGTCAAGGTATCTTAGTTTCTGTAATGCAATTTTTTTACCAAATATTCACAGCACTCGCCATTTGTGGTACAATAGAAACCTCCATTATTGTAATTTAAACTAGACTTTTATGGGATACAAGATGATCAAGAACTATGTAGATAGTGCTACCTTCAACCTTTGTTAGAAACACTTGTTTTCTTCACTAAACATAAATGTAGACATGTCACAGTGCTAAGAATAAGTGACTTCAGCTCTCAAATAACATCCATATAACTTCCAATATCATAGAAAATAGCAGAGGAGGATGTAAGCAGAGAAAAATGTAAGGATCGTAGTGTGGAATATTGTTGTGAAATGCTTTCTTCTAAGCATCACATGGCAATTGCACACAGAAACTAAACTTAGTTTTGGTTACATAGACATGGACTAGACAAGAGTAGAACTATTAGAACTATTAACTTCCAGCAATAGATCAGCAAGGAGCTCATGTGGCCTATTAACTCCCCAGAAAACTGAATTGGCATAAATAGATACAGGAAAAGTGTCTTGTCTTCTGTGCTACAGCCAATAATGTAGTACTCGTGTTCCAGTTGACAGCTCTATACCTGTTCTTAAGTAAATGACTGAATAAACTCAGTGGGACAAAAATAAGGAAACAACAAAAACAAACATGTTAATAAGAACATTTGTTTAGAGAAGGAGGAAAATCGTGTAGAGGGAGAGAATAATATAATGTAGAGTTTTATGACCTTGGTGTGTGTGTGTGTGTGTGTGTGTGTGTGTATAAATGCATATAATACATAAGAATGTATTAAAGAGCTATGTGGAAAGTATTACAATAAACATAGAGTTACCTGAACTCCTAGAAATGATAAAGCCTTTATTTTGCAACTGTTCTCATGTAAAGAGAAAAATATGTCAGAATATTATCCTGATGTGAATGAGAATTAAAATTGTTCAGGTCAATTCCTGCACATACTTATATATTAGTTTTTTAAGTAAAATTTTTAGAATAACAATACTGCATCAAAGGATAAAATTATTCTATAGTTTAGCCTAATTTCTATTAATATCATTAGAAAATATCTATTAGCTCTGGTCAGCATGATCAAGAAATGAAGTATATGGCAGGAATCACTATTAATGCACTGCCTTCTAATTACTATAAATTTTCCCATAATTGATACTACAATTGTCTTAATTTCATGGACAAACATCAAGATTTGGGTGTTCATCTACTGTCTCTATGTAGTATATTAGACCTAATTTCAGAGCTCAGTAAATAAGAGGGAGGTTCCTATAAATATCTAATTACTAGTCGCATGAGGCATTGGTATATGGACAGAATAATTGTAGTAATTACAAAGTAGTTATGGTTTTATATGTGCCTTGAAGTTTATAGAGTCACAATATGACTGATAGAACAGAGGCATGTTAGTTTCCAAGGAGTGGTGTTAGGCACAAGGCAAATTTTTGTTATTTCCAAAATGTATCTAATTCCTACTCTCATGAGGGACATAGTTCAAATATAGATTTTCATTTCTTGTAGAACACTCCAGTGTAGAATTATTGAATTTTATGGAAAATTTAAATTATCCCAACTATTTTGAGAACAAAATTTTTAGTCATGTAAATTGATTATATTTTTCATATTGCAAGCAACATAAAAGTGGTCAAATTTTTCTGCCTTCTTGACATTTATTATTTTGTAATTTTAAATAAATTGGTATCATTATATAATTTTAGTGTTTACCTCATTAATCATTAATTATATCAAAGTTGTTTGAATGTGACATTACTGTTTGATATTTGTCCATATTCGTTTAATGGTTTTAAGTGCATTATTTGTTTTTGAATGATGAACACCCATCACAATATATCCATCTAACAGTAAAGAAATGACAACAAGAAGTAAAAATAACTTTTAAAGACTAATTACTGTGTCAGAAGAGAATTTTTTTCACAAAAAGTGAAATCTAAAGATTTATAGCTTGCCTACCCAGGTGGTGGTGGCACATACCTTTAATTCTCACACGTGCAAGCCAGAGACAGATAGACTTCTGTGAGTTCACGACCAGTCTATTGTACCGAAAAGTTCCAGGACACGCTCCAAAGCTAGAGAGAAACCTTGTCTCAAAAACAAAAAGAAAAAGAAAGAAAGATTTATAAGCTTGCAAGAAGCTCAAATTTTAGCCCGCAATGAAGAACATTTACTAATGGGGAGATAAGCAACTAATGTTTGATTATAGCAGATGGGTGTACACATCTGGAAAGAATGCACTGTTTAAGAATATGAGATTTTCCTTATTCAGGTCAGGAGTCTCTGTGTTTCTGTAGCCTGGTTTTGTCTTCCCTGTTTGCATCTGGATTCCAGTTCAGCTCAGTGTTTAACTGTGAGTTCCTGTCTCTGTTTCCATCAGCTACTAGATGATGGCTCTATGATGGTGGATAAGTTAGTCATCAAGCTCATTATCAGGAAAGGGCATTTATGGTAGCTTTTCCACGGTTGCTCAAATTGTTAGTTGTGGTTAGCCTTGTAGGTCGCAAGGAGGAGACAATGGGCACCAAGACTGATAGCTGGGAAACTAGCATTGGACCAACTCAGACCACCTGAACATGGCTGTCCATTAGAAGGGCTGGACAGTCTAAGAAACCTCTGACAGTGGAACCAGGATGTATCCCTGGTGCACAAAAGACTTTGGGAGCACATTCTTCATGTAAGGATACTCCTGTAACCCAAAAGCAGGAGGGAGAACCTAATCCCTACTCCAAGTGACTTAAAAGATCCTGTTTGACCCCTCTTGGAAGGCACCACCCTCTCTGTGGAGTTGGGAGGGAATGGGATGGGAGGGTGGTTGGAGAACCTAGGAGGGAGGGAGAGGAAATTGGAATAGGTATGTAAAATAAAAAAAATATGTGAGATTTTCAGGGGGAAGTGCTTCCTGAATTGTTGAGAGAATACTGGAGGGAACAGCAATGATCAATTAAAAAGTAAGATAATTGATTCTTTGTGGTTTGCACTGGACTGTGAAAATAAGAACTTCAATTGATACTTGCCAATTCTTTATTAAAAGAGCTAATGCATTTAAAAACCTTGCCTCTCCAAGAGGTGCACAAGGAATAATTGTTGATTAAATATTTAAGAAGTAGAAAAACCAATGTTTATTTGTTTATGAAGTAAATTTTTCCAAGACTTAATATGGTTGTTATTCATCATATTAAATTTATATTTGGGCAGGAACATATTTAAGTGGACATTTATACCATACTATTATCTTTCATAATATTTTTCTACATAAGTACAAAGGTGAGTTCTTCATTCTAGCTCATAATTTCAATATAGTAATTTCAAGTAGTGCCACTTGACAATCACAGAAATTTCTGTGGGGTTTTGTCCTTGCCAATCCCATGAGGTTTTGTTTTAATAGAAAGATAACATCTTGACTCTCTATACATCACAGATGTTTTATATTTTACCAAGAACAAAGTTTTATTTGATCTTGTTGCACTCAATAGAGAATCAGATTTACTTCAAAATGAGAGAAAATATTTCCAACCAGTATAATGAGCACTCGTTGTTCTTTAAATTAGCATTTATTTCCTTGTGAATTCTACATAAAATCACATGTTAATATGTTGATATGTGAAGCATGAGAAGTCATTTTGATAAAAACTAACCTTATTTTCACTGCCAATAATTCCAAAATATTTGATGAACTTGCCTTGTTGTTAAAAGGAATAATTTCACCATGGCTACAAAATTCTGCAAGTATACCTCCAAAGTTCAATTAAAATGCCAGCAACATTTTTTACAGCCCAATGCAAGTGCAAATAAAATTTCAATTTTTCACAATCCATTTAACTGTGTAATTGAGGAGCTCCCACCTAATCTTCCCTTGGAAGATATTGATCTGCATTGTGATAGCATGCTAAAATACACACATAAGGAGAAAAATTAATGTAAGTTTATAAATGTCATCCAAGTGATAAATATGTTCAATTAAATCATTTGCTCATAGGTGGATAACAGTTTGGCAGTATTTACATATGAACCAAGAAATATTCAAATATGACTTACATAAATTCAAAATAGAAATCAGCATTAACAGATAAGGTCTCTAATCAATTCCACTAATGGGAACACTAACTTTGAAACATAATTAAGAAATATATCCCTCAAAACAGTTTTATTCCTTTGATTAATTTTCCTGAATTACAAAACCAATATGAAGTTTTAACTTATGCATATAAAGTTTTATCCCTTGAAATTTGAGGACTTTTTTCCTATTAATTATAAGAACATGGGCATACTATGTTTCCTTTAACACTTATCTTACAAGCCTAACATGGTTATGATGTGACTCTTTCTGACCATGTTAGCTGACTTTCGATCTATAATTTTATATAAGTACAAGGAAAAATAGTAAATGTGCATGTATGTTCTGATGTTATATTAAAAGAGACATGTGGAATATAGTATAGACATGAATTAGATTTGTTGATTATAGAAGAGCTATATAAATGAGATGGAAAGTTATGGGGAATCAGGAAAGACAATCTTCTCTAATGTTGACTGCTTTTATTTCATTGCTGTTTGTAATTATATTAACATTTTACATAACAATATACAATAAATCAATAAACTTATAAACCAATAAACGCATAAGACAGATAGAACTGAAGAAAATTTTAGAAGTCTTTAAAATTAAGTATTAACTCAAATTAAGTTCATCAAGTTTTACATTAATAACATACACTTAGTGAACTACATAATGATGAAGAATCTAGATAAGTTTTAATAAATCATTCTGTATGCTTTGAACTAAAGGCAAAGACAATCCCTAGAAGATATGCAACTCTAGTTTATCAATTTCTTGTTTTTTTTTTCTTTTTCTTTGTTTTTTTGAAACAGGATTTCCCTGTGTAGCTTTGAAACTTGGCCTAGAACTAGTTCTTTTTTTTTATTTATTTTTATTTAATTTTATATAACAAAGTCCAATTAAATGAAAACAACCATTAATACACAATATTTGGGAATTTGGGCGTTGTTTTTTCCAAACTACTTCCTGCTGGTAAGGGGCAATGCCTTGGGGGATTCGAAGAAGATTCAGATATCCTAGCTGTAGTCTGCAGGGCTGTTTTGTCCAGCTGTTTGGAATGTAGGATCAGCTTGTACTCTGTTTCAGGCGGTCTGGCGTGATCAAACCACATTAGTCTGGAAGGAATCCACATCATTTCATTTTCTGTGGAAACAAAAATAGAAATACTTTTCCCCAGTAACTTGTTCTTCAACTTAAATTTTGGAGTCAAAGCGTTTTTTTATTTTTGTTTTTTCTCTATTTTATTTATTTATTTATTTATTTATTTATTTTTATTTAATTTTATATAACAAAGTCCAATTAAATGAAAACAAACATTTATATACAATAATTGGGAATTTGGGCATCGTTCTTTCCAAACTACTTCCTGCTGGTAAGGGGCGCTGTCTTGGGGGATTCGAAGAAGATTCAGATATCCTAGCTGTAGTCTGCAGGGCTGTTTTGTCCAGCTGTTTGGAATGTAGGATCAGCTTGTACTCTGTTTCAGGCGGTCTGGTGTGATGAAACCACATTAGTCTGGAAGGAATCCACATCTTTTCATTTTCTGTGGAAACAAAATTAGAAATACTTTTCCCCAGTAACTTGTTCTTCAACTTAAATTTTGGAGTCGAAGCGTTTTTTTTTTTTTTTTTTTTTTTTTTTAATTTATTATTTTACATGTCGATCCCAGTTCCCTCTCCCTCCCTCCCTCCCTCCCCTCCAGCCCTCCCTCCCTCCTTCCCTCCCTTTTACCCTCTCTGCCCTCTCACATGCACTCTAAACACCCTCCCCTCCCAACCCCCCGCCACAATACCATATGTAGGGGAATGCCATCCAGTTGGGGTCATGTAGATATGACAGGTCCTATGAAGTAGGGACTAGGGCTTCTCTCCTATCTCTAGAATAAGGCGCAGTTATCCCTCCATGGGGGATATGTTTGCAAAGTCCTTTTGTGCACCAGGGATACATCCTGGCTCCACTGTCTGAGGTCTCTTAGACTGCTCAGACCTTCTGGCTGAGACCCATATTCAGGGGGGTCCGAGTCAGTCCCCTGTTGGTTTCCCAGCTATCAGTCTAGTGGCCCTTAGCTCCTCCTTGTTCAGGTAAGCTGTCTCTATGTACTTCTACCGCATGGTCTTGTCCTCTCCATCTGCTTCTAGGTTCTAGTTCGACTCAGTGTTTATGTATGGGTGTTTGCTCCTGTTTTCAACAGGCATTAGTTGAGGACTCCATGGAGAAGTTAGTCGTTGATCTCACTCTCCGGGAAGGGCATTTATGATAGCCTTTCCACGGGAGCTGAGATTGTTAGTTGGGAGCAGTCTTGTAGTTCCCTCAACCTTTCTTTGTGTTCAACTTTATCTTCAAACCAATATTGGCTCCCTCTTTTATGTTCTCTCTCTGTCTCTCTCTCTCTCTCTCTCTCTCTCTCTCTCTCTCTCTCTCTCTCTCTCTTTCCTATTTTCCATTCCTAACCAGGCTCAATCCTCCTGGTCGCACATGCCTTCCTCTCATCCCTCTCATTTTCTCCTACTTCTCTCTCCATTAGCTGTCCTCCCCCACTTTACCTGAGGTCTGGGGGACTTGTCCCTTCCCAGTTCTTGAGGGACTTTATATGAATCTCTTAGAATACAACTTGTATCCTAGTTCCTCTGGTGATGTGAATTATAGGCTGGTGATCATTTGATCTAGTTCTAAAATCCATATATGAGTGAGTACATACTGTGTTTCTCTTTTTGTGACTGGGTTACCTCATTCAGGATGGTTTCTTCAAGTGCCATCCACTTGCCTGCGAATTTCAAGATACCATTATTTTTTTCTGCAGAGTAGTATTCCATTGTGTAGATGTGCCACATCTTCATTAACCATTCTTCAATTGAGGGGCATCTAGGGTGCTTCCAGGTTCTTGCTATTACAAATAGTGCTGCTATGAACATAGTTGAACAGATGGCTTTGTTGCATTGATGTGAATCCTTTGGGTATATGCCTAAGAGGGGGGATTGCCGGGTCCTGTGGTAAACTAATTCCCATTTTCCTGAGGAACCGCCATACTGATCTCCAAAATGGCTGTATGAGTTTGCACTCCCACCAGCAGTGGAGGAGTGTTCCACTTTCTCCACATCCTCTCCAACATAAGTCATCACTGGTGTTTCTAAATTTAGCCATTCTAGCAGGGGTAAGATGGTATCTGAAAGTTGTTTTGATTTGCATTTCCCTGATAGCTAAGGATGTGGAGCAGTTTCTTAAGTGTCTTTCAGCCTTTTTGTCCTTATCTTTATTCCATACATGAGAAGTACATTTCAGAACCCTTATCATAGGAAATTCTTTTTCCTGTAGACAATGATCAATATAGAGACCTGCAACTGGTCATTTTTCAGAGAATGAGAAATTGTGGAATTCTCAGCTTTAAATCAGACAGCTACATCATAATCACTCTCCCCCAAGGTTCAGTGATTACCACTGAAGATGGGAAGAAAGATTGTAAGGGTAAAAGATAGTGGATGACTGTACCAAATCAGAGGGTTACAGATATGAAATGGCCACCATACATGTGAGTTTGTATCAGTAACACTGTATGCTCAGCACTTCCACAATTCAAGACAACAAAAGTCCTAACGTAGATGGAAGAGGTGTTTATGCACTCCATCAAATTTGAGAATCTATTGCAACATGGTGACTTATTTTTAAAATTTAACACCTAGAAAGAGATCGTTTTGGACCAGTCAAAAAATAGTTTAGGAAAGTAGAATTCAGACGATATGAAAGGAAAAGGAGACTAATGGGGATGAAAGTTTCAGTGGGGAGAAGGATGAGATGAATGGGTTCAAGGGGATAGGAGAACAGACATAACTAGCAGTTAAGATATCTAAAGAGCCTAAATGACTGATATACATGTGCATATATATGTATATATATTCATATGAAAGAGTTAAAATGGATTATGTTACACAGGATATTATGCTAGGTGTTGGAAACTTTTCTCCAAGAATGTCAAACATTTTCTGAAGACATTCCTATAACTGAAGACAGTATTACCACCTCCTGCTATTGGCCTAGATTCCTACAAAGACAATAAAACCTTATTACTGAAGATACCACTTGTGTTAGATATAGGGCATAAAGACCAAATTGACATTAATCTGGAAATATCCTGATTTCTTGGTTTTGTAGTACTTGTAGGTGTTGCATTATAACCTAACTATGACACTTCTAACATGTAGTAATTACCTTCTTGGCATGATATATTCCTATGGACAATAGTCTTACAAATGTTACAGAGTAACCATCTGCTTTCCCACTTGATTTAAGGCTAGATCTGTATGAAGAAACCTGTCTGGTACCATAAATCTGTCCAACCACAAATGGTTGGCAAAGTACACAGACCTCATGGGTGAATCTACACTTCTATTCTCCTAAATAGACATAGTATCAAAATATCCTTTATATGTGTATCTATCTACTTCCAAATTTGTGTTCTCAGATCATATCAGAAAACTGACGTTGTACAGTAGGTGGCTATTAACATAGAAAGTCACAATTTTTCCAAAACCAGAGAGAAAGTTTTAGTTAAGATAGAGTTCATCTACAATGGGAGAACTATCAATTACTTTCCCAAATGCTTGAGTTCACTACAAAAGAAAGGGTTGAAGAAATGTGGAAGCAAGAAGTCATGTAAGACTGAAAGATAACTTTTATTCTGGACATTACAGGACTATCTATTACAGTCATTAACTATTAGAATCTGTGGTTGCTTTCATACAAACTTCAGAAGATCAATCTAGTAAACATTCTTAAGATTCTACCCCTAAATGAGGTATTATGGATAAGTAAAGACTTCTGAGGTAGAGTCAGTTTTCCTTTGGGTGTGCCTTCTGGTAGGGAGATCAGGTTGCAGTGGATAGTTCCGTATCCACTTGCACATGGGAGAAGTAATTGAATTCAGTGGGTTATTAAAATAAAATGAAGACCCAAAGCTGAGGGGTAGGAACTCAGGGTAAATCTTGGCAGTTAATATAGAAACTCATTGTATAATATTATCAAATAAATATTATAATATATATATATGTATGCATATATATATATATATATATTGCCCACATCAACTTCCTACTAAAAACTAAGCAATGCATATCAACAATTTATTAACTTTAAATAGCCTTCAATCTATAAACAGAATATATTAAATATGTAATAATTACTGGTAGTTATTTGGATGATTCCATTCTTTACACTTTTAAAGACCTCTGTGTACCTACCCAATTAATTCCCTAACATTTAAAATAATACTTGTTGTTTTGTTTGTTGAATATATTAGTAAGGTGAAACAATATTTTTTTGATATTGCATGTCCTTTTTATTTTCCTCAGTGCTGTCAAGATATTACATTAACAATTCTACCTTTTCTACCTTTTATGCAGACTTGTGAAAGCATAGAGGGAAAGACAAAAGCATTCCCTGTCTTTGTCTCTTTCTCTGTTTATACTGATATCTATGTATATTGTTTATGTTAACTAATTCTGACCATACAGATATTTTCTAATTTTCAAACAAATTCTGACCATATAGATATTTTCTAGTTTTCATGAGAGCATCACACTTCTTTTAATGTGTTTAGCTTTATGTTTTATAAATTCTTGATTTTTGCCCTTTCAACTAAAGGACTCCAAAAAATAAACTTGAATCCTGCTATTTTATAAGGATACTAGCTAAGCTACATTAGTATTGACTGGTTTACTTGATGTAAAATTAGAAAGCCCTCTACCAAGAAAGCAAGGAAGGAACTGGGTATTAGCATAACTTTCATTTTCTAGCATAATCTTGGGTACCAGAAGTAATTTTACAACTCATAGTAGTATTATGAAACCACTGTTCCACTTTGGTGGCTACAAATAGTCTCTGAAATATTTATAAAGGAAATGAATTACTAGAGAATTTTGACAGATTTAAAAGTTTAACCATAAAATGAATGTACAAAGTAATACACCCTTTTCATTACAGATATGGTTTACAATACTGGAAGCAATTAACCACTAAGGTTAACCAAATGTGTGTTGCAGCACAAATAGGTCTTCCTCTGCTATCCCATGTTGAAATGAGAATTCTCTGCATCATCAATATATTAAGAGTCATTGCATGCACAAATCATAGGAAGTTCAAATCAATAAATATGAATAGAGATCCTAGCCTGTGGGTAGATTGTTGGAAAAAATACAGTTTGTGAGTAGGACAACAGTGACCCTAAGCCATTTTCAGAAGACCTGACTGAAGAAAATCAGTATGTTATGAAAACGATGCGAAGACACTTATTAGCAATAATGAATATAATAAGACTTGTCTAGTATAACATGATATAAATTTCCAGATAAAGTCAGTTTATGTTTATGACAGTTAAATGCATTAATTAGCATGTCTGAAACATGAGTTCCGATGGTACTTGTGTTGTGTACAATTGCCTCTAAGATTGAAACATTCCATTTCCCAGGGAAAACCCTTCAAACAAAATTTAAACAACTCAAAATAGCTTCAGGAAGTCCAAGAAACTGATCAAAATCACTAGGCCTCTCTTCAAAAAATAAGATGGCCAAGAGTCACTCTCAGACAAGCCAATTGCAAAGAAAATAATTTTCCTAGATTACCTGCCCAGAAGAGGTTTAGACAAACTCTATCAATTGTTGAAGACATTCACCAATATACTGTGCTGTCTTCAGGCAGTTTTTTTTTTGATCCAGATTGTCAGCTTTGGTGAGCTACCACCCATCATTGTGTGGGCTTTGGTGGTGCAGATGTATTTGAGTCATTTCTGTTCTTGCAAAAAACCTGTTAACAATATGCTTGTAAATAGTCAAAATAAAACACACTGGTTCATTTAGTTTGAATTCAGAAGTATCCATACTTTCATATGTTGTGACCTCCCTATCTGGGGTGTTATACCACCCTAAGAAATCTTGTCACACAACAACTTGAAAACACTAACCAATTGAACCATATATCCTTATGTCCTTGGCTCTTCTTTTAAATATATACATAGATTCCAACATGCTGTTTCCACCAGATATAGATATCAATGAAAGTAAGTTTTCAAAAACCCTTAAATTTTTAAACCTCTGGTTTATAAAGTTACTTTATATAAAATGCAAACGCAGAACATGTCAGGTAAATCAGCTACCCACTCTTACAACTAGAAGGTTATATTCAGTTCAATTCAGAAAAGTCTCACTCTCTAAATACATTTTAAACCTCAGATGTATCTGTGTCAAATAGAATGATCAGAAAGATAAACTCTAATGATTGTTGTATTATGTTTGTTAACTGTGTGAATATGTTTTGCTGTGATTGGTATAAAAAAAAGGCTGAGCAGCCAATAACTAAGCAGGAGTCAAAAGTGGGTCTTCTGGACAGAAAAAGAGAGAAACAGAGGAGGAATCTAGGTATGTGGTTTCTGTTAGTAGAATCAGACCAAGTTGGATGTTCAATACGAAGAGATAACGTAGACCCATAATAAAATATAGATTAATTGAAAGAGGTTAATTAAGTTATACAATCTAACTCTTAAAAAGCCTAAGCTAAGGCTATGCTTTCATAATTAATAATAAGTCTCCATGCAACTACTTGTGAAATGACAACCCAAATAAAAATCTGTCTACACAGGATAACATTCCACAGACATTTAAGAAAGAAAAGAGATTGTTGGCATAACATCTGTATGAACAAAAATTAGAGTTCCAGAGCAATTAAACTGTGACAGGTATTATGGGAAGATGATGATCCAACCTGGTATGTACCTGTTCATTTTGATTTAAATACTTGCCCTTCTCCCAATCTATGATAGTTTGAATGATAAATGCATTCTCTACTGTAATCATGTATTTGAGTACTTGGTTCCAGTTTGTATTGCAGTTTGGGAATCTTATAAAGCAAAGCCTTGCTGGAAAAAAAAAAAATATGCAACCGGGGGTGATTTTTGAGAGTTCATAGCCTGTTGCTGCTGCTTCATTTACTACTTTGTGGTTGTAGTCAAAAATGTAATTTCTTCCAATGCTAGCCATGGCCCTCAGATGTAACAGTCACCAATACTTCAGGAACCAAGCAAAAATATACTCTTTCTTCTTTAAGTAGCTTTTGACCATGTTATTTTATCATAGCAACAGAAAATCTATCTAGTTCTGAGTAAAAGAGATTTGTTATATTTGTTAAAACAAAGGTTCTTTCATCTAAAATAATATGTTTCAAACAAAAATTTAAGGGAATAGGATAAAACAAAACAATAATATTAAAAATAACGTAGTTTCTGTAACACTGTGTAGTAAGATTCTTGGCAGACTATCTTTGGATCACCAGCCTACACATAATAACCTAAGACTAAGAATTAATCATGAAAGCTTGGCTTTAGCAAAGGCATTTTCACACATAGTTCTCATAACTTAATTACTATTTTTTTAACCTAATTTTCTGTCATGTGGCTTGGTTACCTCTTCTTAGTGTAGTACATCCCTCTTGCTCCAAGTGTGCTGGAAAAATCCATGCACCTAGATTGCTCCTCTCAGTTTCTCTCTTTTACTAGAAGTCCTGCCTATTCTTTTCTTCATAGCTATTGGATATTTAACTCTTCATTAATCCAATCAGAAAAACCCATAAGCAGAAACACATCTTTACAGTGTAAATAAATATTCTGCAGCATCACTGAATTTTAAATATGAGTAAACAAAAACAAAAATGTGAAAACAAAATAGTCATAGAATCCTTTTAATTAACCATAAATAGTGTACCTGCCTGGATGATAATTGAATTCATAATTCAAATATGTTATCTGTATTATTAATTAAAGACATTTAAATTCATGCATTAAATAGCTGTAACTAATATATCTATAGAACATTATAAAATAAATATCTGTATTTGTAGAATATGGTGGACAAGGAATATAAGCTATATGATGGTGAATAGAAATAAAAGTGGAAGTAACTCTGAGCCTTTAATACACACATTGCATTACAGTACATTACATCTGAATTTGAATATTATTCAAAGAGGGTTGTACATTGTATTCATCAGAAGATTGAGTTATAGGCAAGGTAAGCTTATTACCAGTACACCTATTGGATTATTTTCCTTAGATATTACTTTATTCATCTTTATTCACAAACCTTACAGTGAGACCCAAACATGGAATGTGGGTTGGAGTGAGTCAAAAATCAGTTGCCAGCACTTGCAGTTTATATTGGATAAACTTAGCAAGTTTGCAGAAAAATTATATCTTATTCAAGGCAATGACAAATAGAGAATTCAGAGCAAGTTACCTACTAGACCAATACAAAGAAGATTCACCTGTCTGAATAGTAAGTAAATAATAGAACTAATGAATGAATTATCTGTCATATTTAAATCTGTTTATATTTAACCTTATACTTGGAAGGTCAAATCTGTTGGATGCTGTAAAATAGGTAACATGCCACTGTAGGTTGAGAAATCTACAATATTTAATGCATGAATGTAAATTTTTCCATTAACAATAAAAACAACACATTTAAATTAAGCAGTTGTTATTAATCATTCAGGCAGGTAGCAGTCTATCAGGCTTCTATTCTATTTATTATATAACTATCAACTATATAACCTGATATTACTGCATAACTATTATCCACTTTTTTTCCTTCCTTGTTTTATTTACTAATTTGCAATTGATGCCCAGTTGTGATGCCTATACTGGCTTTGACATCAATATTCTTCTTCCTTAACCAGTCAAGATCTGGGATTATAAGCTTCTGCCTCAAACAAGGCTAAAACTATACTTGGTTTATTTGCTTGTTTGGTTTTGTTATTTCCCTGATTCAAGAAAATGAAGTTAAAATTACTGAATCATTTTCTTTTATAAGTTTTCTGACAGAATTGAAGATATTCTAAAGAGGACCTAGTTCCCCCTTCTTTTTAGCTGCCAGACTACTGAGTAAGCAGCTCACAGGAAGTTTTATTTTCAATAAGAATTACCAAGTGTGTAGAAAGTTATCTCTAAAGAAAAGATTTCACACAGTTCTGAAAACTTTTCCAAACAAATTATAGGAGAGACTGGGAAGAACTAACAAGTGTTCTATAATGGATAGGACAACATCAGGAACAGGAATAGCTTAGTTAGGCATAGTTTTTTTTCCTTTACTTAAACATCAAGGAAGGACCCTGAAGATGGACTTGGAAGATTAATAGAACTTTAAAATTTTTCTTCTCTCCAAAGTGGCTGCATTGAATGAAAGTCAACTTTACTTTTCGCTATTTCTTGCCTGTTTAATTAGCCTACAGAATACAGATGGCAGAATCCACATTTTTCGGGATGCCAAGACTTATACTCTCACTATAAACTGCAACAATACAAACAGGTTATGCTGAAGGCAAGTTACCTTAGAAATATGAGTTTATGTTTGGAAGAAAAGTAATAATAGTCAAGTTTTGTTAGGAAAACCCAAAATGATTTCATAATATGCTATAAGAAATAACCCTTTGGTTTTGGTTAATTCTACCTATTCTCTTAAAAACAAGCCTGCCAGTGAAACCACATAGTAATTCAATTTAATTTATGTTCATGGTATTAAAATTGCAAAAGATAATTTATGTTCTTGGTATTAAAATTGCAAAAGATAATGAAAGTATGTTGGACATAACATAGATTTCTCCTTTTCTATCCTTCAGTTGATAATACATTCGTAAAGAATAAAAAAATGTGCAATTCCAATGTACTGAATTGTTCCATCCTCAACCCAACATTATTTTTGAGGCTTCCTGAACAAAAATGATGGTTTTCCAGAGTTGAGAAATCTCTTATTTATTGCTCCAGTAACCTAAATCTAAGTAATGCCCCCTTCCAAATGTTTTGTCAATACTTTCATCATTCTTCACTTTCTTTTATCAGGAGTATCATGCCCCAAAATATTACAATACATTTCACAAGATATAAAAGTAAGGAACTAAAACATAAACTTTCTCATACATGTCACCTTGAGGTTAAATGGAAACTGAAAATGAAACTTAGGCTGGATGAATGGTTTTCTAACTGTCTTGATTTTATATTTCATGTTAGTGAGAGATTTCTAACTGAAATGTATTTCTCACTTCTGCATTCCTCATCAATGTAGAGCAAGTATGTTATTATGGGGAAAATCTGAGGAATTTTAAACTTTTATTTGTATATATTTGATAATATTCATTGATAACCTAATAATTACAAGATGCATGCTAATAAAGAGAAGTGGAAAAACTCCAACACTTTTTCCATAGATATTTAGTTTTGGAGAAGGAAAAACATGTTTATTATTAAATATTTCAAAATACGCCAGACAAAGGAACTTATGAATAAAAGTAACTTTTATGCGAATCTCTTTACTTTTTATTTTGTTAACATTTAAGTATCATTTTCTTGAGAATAAATTCTGAGAGTCAGGGAGTTTAGTGAGTATGCCTTAAGAAATATACTTTACCTTGAAATACTATTTTCATATTATGTCCCCGATATGCAAGATAGGACCCTAGGGCTTCTCAGGTTTCCAGATCTGAACTAGAGCTAAAGGAATTTATCTCCATATTATGGAGACATTCAGTGTATGTTCAGTTGGTACAGTTTTATTTCCATTATTTGTTTTCAGAATGAAGCTTCATGAAAGATAATAAAAGAATGCAAATAATTATTGAAGTTTCAGATATATTTGTATTTCCAGAAATAACTTAAATGATTGTTCCTAACTTAGAGCAACAACTATTGCTTTCTCAGAATAATTCCCAAATGGTAAAATTCAAAAAAAGGCATTTACTTACTCTATTTCTTAAAAAATTAGGCTGCTTTGTCCCTAGCAATGTTTTGTAAACACTTTAAAATTTGATCTTTTAAAATTATCATAGCATCCCTTTAGAGTATTATATTAGTCACTTTTCCACAGAATTGATAAAATATCATGACCAAAGTTACTTATAGACGGAAGGGTTTATTTGGTCTTCCAGTTTCAGAGAGGTATGTTTCCATTACGACAATGAGGTATGATAGCAAGCAGAAGGTAAGGCAGCTAGAGCAACATGTTAAGAGCTCACATTTTGCATTCAAGCATGAAGCAGAGAAAGCAAACTGGAATGACTTTAATCTTTAAACTCTAAAAGCCTACCTACATTCACATAATTCCTCACAAAATTTCACTGTCATTAAACCTCACGAAATAGTTCCACTAACTTCATTCAAACTACCAAGTACATAAAATTACTGAAAAGGAGACATAACCCTAGAAAAGCCAAGATTTAGCCTCACTAATCACTCAAGTAGAACAAAATGTTCACAACAAAGCTTGTTTACTGTTAAATTTGTGTCGTAGACTGATAGGAATGGCTGGGAGCTATATAGATTTCTCGTTTAAAATTAGGAAACCATGACTTTAAGAATGCTGTGCTGTTTCCAAATAGCACAACTTCTAAATAAAAAGTCCTAAATACAATTATAATAATTTAATAATATTTTTTTGTGTAAAATGCATGTGATTTTGAAGAGAGTTATTCAAAGTACAATCCTCTATGGCATTGTGTGATTTACGATAACTTTTTCCTTGAGAACTATGCAAATGAGTAAAACTAAAAAGGAGGGCCTTATATAACATAATCACTAGTAATATTCTTGAGTTTTCCAAAAACTTTTTTTAAAATGACATTATTAAGGATGTAGGGATGAGGTAAAGGAAATGACACCATCTTCTCTCAGTACTGAAGAAAATCAAGGTGACATAGATGTAAGATATCTCTATGAGAACAGTGCAGGTGCAGTGGATTTCCTAGTCCACTCGCTACCTTTCCTCTTGTGACTCAACTCTACTTATCTATTTTAACCTGTCATTTACTGACTTTGCAAGTATAGGATGGACATGACTGTTTTGTCTTGCTAAAGTGTTAGCTGACAATTATCATGACAGCTAAAGCCTATGGTGTTAGCTGACAAAATGTAAGGAACCAGAATCAGACTTCATGTGAATCAATAAAAGAATGCATTGAATTATTTTACATTTGAATCAAGGAGCTACAAAGAATCCTTCATTCCCCTTCATTTTCATGTCATTGTCTTTAGAATTTTTTTTCTTTATTCTGAATATTTGAGTAGGTCAACCTGAAGTATTAATATTTAAATCTATTTTTTTTTCATACTCAGTTCCTACATGAGTCTGTGAGAAGTATCAAATATCCCACCATAAAATAATGGGCATTACAGTGTGACATGGGAGAATATAATATTCCTATGTTATTTCTAGCAGAAATTAGTGAGCAACTAAAGACAGATGATTTCTTTACGATAGAAAATAGCTCTTATTGCTGTGATAAAAGCCCTGACAAAAGCAAAGCATTTTAAAAGAGAATTTTCTTTGATTCACACTGAAAGGTTCCTTCAGTGATGGTATTGAAGTTTAGCAGCAAGAGGCTGAACAAGCGGGCCACATTGGAATTCATAGCCAAAAAGCAAAGAGCAGTGATGCCACTCCTCAGGTAGGTTTCTCCATTATAATTATTCTAGGACTGTATTCTAAGGGTGTCACCACCAAGTTAAAATGGATTTTCCACCCTCTGTTAATCTAATAAAGACAGTCTGTCATAGCCACAATTGAGAGAAACTTACTATAGGTAATTCATCATAGAAATGTCAAGACTCTATGACAAAAAGTATAATCCACCCACCCAGTATGTCTACAGGCTATTCTCTTTCATGATTTTAGACTTTGTGAGCTAGAAAATCAAAATTAGCCATCCTTCCCTATTCTGGTTATTCAGAATTTGTACTATTAATTGCATGCATATGAATTAAACACTGAGCCCTTGATACTAGATATAATGCTAAAGCATTTGATGTCTGTCTTATTGGGTTTCAATGTTGCTGGGCCTCCACTCCTAACTTTTAGAATGGAAGTTTTCATTTTGTGCCTGTCTTAGTTATGTCTCTACTGCTATGATAAAACATCATGACAAAAGAAACTTATAAAAATAATTTAGTTGGCTTAAAGTTTCCTAATTAGTTCCCACGATAACAGGAAAACTGCATGACTGCAACAAACAGCTAAGACCATAATCAAGATATGCACGTGGGAGACACACACCTAGACACATGAGCACACTCGCAACACCATACACAGGAGAGAGAGATGATGATAATGTGACTGTTCTGAAAACTCAAGCCCACCTCCAATGACACTATGACACATCTCCTCCAAAAAGGCCATGCCTCCTATTTCTCCCCAAACAGTTATATTAACTGGGGGCCAATATAAAAATCATCTCATTCAAGCAACCACAGTGCCATATTTGGTGGCATATATTACTATTTTCTTAAGAAAATTGCCCATAAAAACTCAAATCCAGTGCCCCTGAGACATGACATATACTCTTCAAATAAGAAAACTTTTGAAATTGAATACTCAATAAGTATTGCATCCTTTATGACCATGAGAGTATAGGTGTAATGAGTCACTTATTATGACTATTAAATGATATGATTATAAATTTGTCAAAGGATAAACTTGTGTTGAATGTTATTGCTTTTCAACTTGATGGGATCTAGACTCCTGAAGAGAAGATAGCTACCCTTCACACATATTGCTGATATAAATCCAGATGAACTAATTAAGGTAGACATATTTCTCTTAAAAGTGGGTATTAAGATATCATAGACCAGTGTCTTTGGCAGAATGAAAAGGAGAGTGTAAGCTAAATGGCAAAATTCATTCATGCTATTTGTTGCAAATGCAATGAGATCAGAAGCATCACACATTCATTACATAAATTTTATCCCTGTTTGAACAGGAAGCCAAAGTATATTAGTATTAGTAGCTTTTATTTTTGAAGTTTCAAAATACCTGACAAAAGTAACTAAAATCAAACCATATTTATTTTATAGTTATTTTTGATCAATAAAGCCTATAAAATAGCTTCCTTTCTCCTTTTCATTAAAACCTGAATCCCAGTCCATTGAATAGTATTATCTAAAATAGAATATATTATCTATCTTCATTAACTTTACATAGAAAATACATTACAGACATACTCAGAGATTTGTTTCCACTATTGTTAGAAATTATGTTAATAATCTCGAAGAACCATCACCAATATTACACTCCAACACATTCCTTTTAAATCTTAATATGTTTCTATTTCATTTTTCCTGTAGGCTCATAGTTTTGCATAGTGTAAAATTTATTCATTCTACAGTTAAACAATCCCATATTCACTAACAATTTTAATCATATTCAGAAGTCGAAAGTCCAGTTCTCAACTGAAACTCTCACTGGAGTTCTAGTTTAAAAAGAAAAGTACTTTACATGCTTCTAGCACACAATGGCATAAAATAAACATTTACAATTTAAGAGAGAAGAAGAAATCACCAGGATCTTTGCAACTAAAGCAAGACTTAAACCCCACAGAACAACAAGTCCTACATCACCATATCCAGCATCTCAGTTTATGATGGGTTTGTTTGTACAACAAAAGTCTTAGTTATCCAATCCCTCTATTTCTGTATTGCAGCACACATAGGCACCCATTTAGATGGCTCCATTCCTTTTCTTTAGTTGCCCTAGTAGTTGCTCCATGGTCTTTGCATCTCCAACATTCTGAGGATACCATCAAACCTTAGGCTTTATATATTCTTAAGGCACTCATGGTGCTTCCATGAATGGACTCTGATACTCCCACATGTCTGTGGTGAATGGAGTTTAGGGACTGTTCTGCCTGGTTTTATGTTAACTGGACACAAGTTAAAGTCAACTGAGAGGAGGAAATCTCATTTAATTACATGATTCCATAAGATTGTTCTGTAAGCAAGTCGGTAAGCAACACTCGTAAGTGTCCAATTTATCAGCTGTGCCTGCAGATTCCTGCCCTGACTTGATTTGATGGGGAAGCATAAATCAAATAAATCCTTTTCTCCCCATCTTGCTTTTTTGTCATGGTATTTGTTTCACCACAGCAGTATAAATCTTAACTAATACAAATGGTGTCAGGATTATTAATATTGCTGTGACAGAGCTGATCATATGCTTTTGGAGAACATTGTGCCAGAACTTTGGAACCTGGTGCAACAAAAGCCACTGAGTGTTCCATGTTTGGGGGAGTATTCTGTAGGAACTTGGAAGATAAGAATATTAAGGTCAATATAAAAGATAGAGGAATAGATTATCAAGTTCAGAGAGTAGTTTAAAGACTATTGGGACAAGATATTACTTTTAATTAAGATTATATGGTTCTAGTTATTTGGGATTAAAGAATCAGCTATTATTTGTAAGATGCCAGAACTCACATAATAAAACATTTACTTTGTAAAATCCTTGGTATTGGTTGGCTGGAGCTTGGAAATTAGGGATGTCTAAGTCCAGCATCATTGAGGCAAAAACTTCATGATAGTGTTTCCTAAGAGTCAGCATACAGAAGCTGTTCTCCAGAGGGGCCAAGGTTGTACCTCATGCTGGTAGTTGAACTTAATAAGTGTCACCCATGTGGCACTGGTTCTGAAGGAATGAAGGGGTCATAGATAGCAGCTGAGACTTGACACTGTTAGAGGCCAGAGAGGCCACTGGTTAAGGTCCATCTTCAATGACATTTAAAGGTTCTAGACTGGAGGAGGTCATGCTCAGAAGCTTGAGCTTGGCACCCTGAAGTGACCTATTAAAGGCTATTGGTGAAAATGCAACCCAGTTGCATGAGAAAACGTCAGAATTTTGGAGATGCCAGTATAATCAGATGACAATAAGAACAGGTGGAGCCCAGATCATTGAGCCAGAGAAGGGGTCCAAGCATCTTGGAAGAGCCCAGAAGATTGTGAGTGAATCCCAGATAATTGGCACTTGGATATTTACAGTGTTTGAGTTTGGTTTTGCTTTGTTCAGATTGTAACTATGCCTTTGTTCTTGATATGAGAAAGTATTTAATTTGATTTACTGGAGTTTATAGTTGAGAGACTGAACATTTCAAGTTATTTTAGGTTTCATAAGAGATTTCATATTTTTATCAAGATGGAATTTTAACTTTTGGAATTTGTAATGACTGTAACACTCTTTAAATTTGTAAGTTTTTTATATTGTGATATCAAAATAATGTACAGTCTTGGGATTGAACAAAAAGGAAATGGTGTGACTTTGCAGTGTTTAGTTTATATGTAAAATTGAAAAGTGGCCAGACAGTGGTGGCTCATGCCTTTGAGAGGCAGAGGTAGGTAGATCTCTATGAGTTAGAGGCCAGCATGACTTACAGAGTGAGTGCCAGGAGGGGCTCTAAAGTTACATAGAGTAACCCTGTCTCAAAAAACAAAAACAAGACAAAACAAAACGACAAGGTATCAATGGCACTGGATAATTTTATGCCAACTTGACACAAGCTAAAGTAATTTGAAAAGTCAAATGAAAAGTCAGTTGAATGTCAAATGAAAAAATGCTGCCATATGATGGGGCTGTAAGCAAGTCAGCAAGCAGCACCCTCCATGCCCTCTGCATCAGCTTCTCCTTGTTTCTTGCCTTACTTGAATTCTTACCTTGCCTGAATTTTTATCCTAACTTGCATTTATGATAAACTGTGATGTGGAGGCATAAGCTGAATAAACCCTTGCATTGATAACTTTCTTTTTCGTCATTCTGAAGTAGTAGAAACCATCATGAAAGAAGGAAGACTCTTGCAAATCACCTTAACCTCCTCAATCTCCCTACTTTTAATCCTAAAAGAGCTGTAACATATGGAAAGGACCGACAGTGTCTGCTGCCAGCCTGATACACAGCCTAGACTCTTGGATAACATTTCAGTAGATTCTTCATGCTGACCCAGAATAAACACTTCCCTGGAGAGTTGATGTTTGAGTAGTCATCTCCTTCTTGGGCTTTATTTTCTTTTGAATGAATATGCATTTTTACAAGGTCCTTCAGTAGATGTGCTCTTAATTTCTAAGAACCTTTCCAATTATCTTAATGCAGAACCAAGGTTAGTTTCTAACATCATGAATTTAACAACTAGAGATTTTTTTTATGATAATAGTTTTATTTGAACTTGAAACAAGCTTGTTTTACATATCAATCCCAGTTCCTTCACCCTCCTATTTTCCCCTGTTCACCATACCAACCTCCTTCCCATCCCCTTTCTGCTCCCCAGGGAGCAGACTTCCATAGGGAGTCTTCAAAGTCTGTCATATCATTTGGAGTAGGGTCAACGCCTTCCTCCATGTGTCTAAGTTGAGAGAGTATCCATCTATATGGAATGGGCTCCCAAAGTCCATTTGTACAATAGGAATAAATACTGATCCACTACCAGAGGTTCCATGAACTGCCCAGTCTTCCTAACTAACACCACATTCAAGATGGTGTTTATGTCAGATGGCATATTCACTTTAGCATTAGTAAAGATAGCTGGAGTCATGTAGCTACTTATTAGCAAACTGGGAGCATGGGAAGGGGAAAAGGAATTAGGAGAAATAGAATGGGAGAAGAGGAGGGGATAAGAGGGCATGAGGGGGCAGGAAGATTGAGTAAGTGAAAGAATAGAGGAAATCAAGAAAAGAGATACCATAATATAGGGAGCCATTATAGGTTTAAAGAGAAATCTGGCAATCAGAGATGTTTTGTCCTTTGCATTGTCTTTTTAAAAATTTAAATTATTTCATTTAGCTTTCTCCCTGGAGATCTTCACATTTTTTTTTTTTTTTTTTTTTTTTTTTTTTTTGTGACTCCACATTCTGCTCCCTATCGTTTGGTCCAGTGGAACATATAAGGAAGAACAGACCACCAATGTCTGGAACAGAAGTAAACTTTATTTAAAAAAGAAAAAGATAAAAATCTATGTGTAAAGAGTATAGGAATTTTTTTTGGTTTTTATTTATTTATAATTTTATTTTTTATAACCAAGTCCATTTAAATGAAAACAAATATTTATACACAATATTTGGGAATTTGGGTGTTGTTCTTTCCAAACTACTTCCTGCAGGTAAGGGACACTGTCATAGGGATTCTAAGAAGTTGAAGAAATCCTGGCTGTAGTCTGCAAGGCTGCTTTGTCCAGCTATTTTTAATGTAGGATCACTTTGTACTCTGTTTCAGGCAGTCTGGCTTGATCAAACCACATTAGTCTGGAAGGAATCCACATCTTTTCATTTTCTGTGGAAACAAAAATAGAAATCCTTTCCCCCAGTAACTTGTCCTTCAACTTAAATTTTTGAGTCAGAGTATTTTTTTTTTAATTTATTATTTTACATGTTGATCCCAGTTCGCTCTCCCTCCCTCCCCCCTCCCCTTTACCCTCTCTGCACACTCACATGCATGCTAACCACCCTCCCTCCCATCCCCCCACACAAATTCAATATGTAGGGGAATGCCATCCAGTTGGGGTCATATAGATCTGACAGGTCATGGGGAGTAGGGACTAGGGCTTCTCTCCTGTCTCTAGGTTAAGGCAGTTATCACTTCATGGGAGATGTGTTAGCAAGGTCCTTTTGTGAACCAGGGATACATCCTGCCTCCACTGTCTGAGGTCCCTTAGAATGCTTAGTCCTTCTGGCTGAGACCCATATTCAGGGGGGCCTGAGTTAGTCCCATGCTGGCTTCCCAGCTATCAGTCTGGTAGCCTGTTAGCTCCTTCTTGCTGTCTCTATGTGTTTCTGCGGCCTCGCCTTGTCCTTTCCATCTGGGTTCTAGTTTAACTCAGTGTTAATGTATGGGTGTTTGATCCTGTTTTCAACAGGCATTAGTTGAGGGCTTCATGGATAAGTTAGTTGTTGATCTAACTCTCCGGGAAGGGTATTTATGCTAGCCTTTCCATGGAAGCTCAAATTGTTATTTGGCAGCAGTCCTGTAGTTTTCTAGACCTTTGTGTTCAATTTTATCAATAATGGCTCCCTCTTCTATTCCTAACCAGGCTTAATCTTCCTGGTTGCACGTGTTTTCCTTTCCTCTACCTTGTTTTCTCCTACTTCTCTCTCCATTTGCTGCCCCCCCCCCACTTCCCCTGTGCTCTGGAGGACTCGTCCCTTCCTGGTTCTGTGAGGGACTCTATATGAATCTCTTAGAATACACCTTGTATCCTAGTTCCTCTGGTGTTGTGAATTATAAGCTGGTGATCCTTTGATCTAGGTCTAAAATCCACATCTGAGTGAGTACATACTATGTTCCTCTTTTTGTGAGTGGGTTACCTCATTCAGGAGTACTGTTTTTCTACCTTTCTCCCTGGTCCTGCTGGTGTGCCAGCCCCAATTATCACACCAAGACCCTGTATTTGATACAATGTTGTTGGCCAGTTACTTATTTCTTATTGGCTAGCTCTGTCTTAATTCTTAACCCATTTCTGTTGATCTATGTATTTGCATGTGCTTTCATCTTACCCGGGAATGGGGCAGGCGTCTCCTCTCCCTAGTCTCTCCATTTTGACTCTACCTTAGTTATTACTCTTTCCTCCTTGTCTCTTAGTCCCTCCTCTCTTGCTTTCCTATTGGACAACAGTGCTTTATTCATTAACCAGTATGAGAAACATATTTACAGAATGACATCTCCCATCATCTATGAGCAAAGAAAGTTTATCAGTTAAGTGGGACCACAGCCCTAGATGGAGCTTCTGAAGCTAAGGCAATGGGCACTGGTTTGGGCCCTCTTTATAGTAAAATCAAGCACTAGGTGTGGGTCAAAGAGCTTTTATCAACTTAAGTTCAGGCTTAAAACACATTACATTTTAAGTTTTACAATTTTTGGTTATAAGATGCTGGCATGTTAACTTATAATGTTTGCAAAACCTGCAGCTGATACAGATGCTTTTCACTGTCCCTGAAAGAATGCAAAACAGAAAGTAGTATCATGTAGGAGGACAGTTAAGAACTAGGAATACAACACAAAGCATCCCATAGAGGCATTATTTAGAAGCCACGGTTTGTCTGCCATACCTGCCTTGCTGAGATGCTGGGAGGGAGAAGAAAATTGTTATCAGTTTATATCTGTACACAGTGACTGCCAGGATGTTTGCTCTTTAAGGCAGAAAATGGTTGTTGAAGGTTAAGAGTGGCTCCCAGGTATTTTTTTATTCTCTTCAAAATGTGTTTGGGTTTACAATTTTCTATTTCAATATTCCTAGACCCTTCATTTACATATTCCTATTTATGGACCCTTCATCTACTTCATGAGTCTTAAATAGGGCAGTAAGTTATAACCAAAACACACTTTTTTTTCCTGCATTCAAACCTCCTGCACAAATTAAACTAGTCTATTATCTTTAAATTCAAGTTCACTTAAGTTCTAAGCAAACAAGAATATGGTCAGAATGTAGCCAGGCATTTTGTTCAAATATCAAGTAAACATCCTTGCATTCCTTTCCTCACTCCATTCTAAGACATCAGTGTTGAGCTTGGAGGCCAGAACAAACTGATAAGGTGCCTAGTTAACATATCAAAGCAGACCTGGTCTCCAGTTTCTTCAAACATCCACCAGTCCCCTCTGGTAGAGGATAAGGCTGATATCCTCCACCTTCTTTCATGATCTCTCCAGTGTATAAGATAGGCTGCCAATCCCAAAGTGTCTCTTCCCTATATAATCCAGACATTTTGATTAAGAACCATTTTTGTGACTTTGGCCTCTTGGCTGCTGTACCTGGTTTCCTGCTTTCTCCTCTCTCTCACATCTATATCTTCTTTTCTCTCTCCTCACATGGCTGAGCTCAGTCTGGTCATGTGTACCTTGGACTTCTGCAGATGCCCCAGCCTCTACCTATGCTATTCCTTTCACCTATGAGAAACATTGTCTTCCACCATACCTGTTCTTTTTCTTTTCATTGAAGTTTCTTTTTCCTTCCTTCCTTTTTCTACTTGTCTTCCTTTCTTTCTTTTTCTTTTCATTCATCTCATGTTGAAAACTAAGAGTGGCTTAAACAAGTTTCCTGACTAAACTTGGTAAATCTGAACTAAGTTGCTGACTGACTCTCCTAATTTATGAATGGGTCATTTGTTTCTGCTACATTTGCCTCCCATCATATTTGAATTTTGAGTCTGCCTCTTCCCTCTACCTTGTCTAACTATCCATCTCTCCTCACCTGCTCAATAAATGCCTCATATCCCTACTACAAAAATTTTGGCTGGCTACTCCAGAAACATTTTTCTACAATGTTCTTTGGGGCCATGGTAAATGTAGCCATCTCCCTACTCTGTCCTTCAGGACCCTACCATGATGTGGGAAGTTCTACTTACTAAATCACTTATACCTGTCTGGCTAATTTTTTTCCTACCTGCGCTAATTACTTGTATCTCCTCTTCTATTGGGTAACATCACTGTGGAGCACTTTTTGTCTACCTTTACTTCAAAAGCCACAGTAATGGTCGAGGAAGAGTCTTCTCACCCTAATGATCCTGCATCACATGGAAATTAATGCCTCTCCTATATGACTTGGAACATTTCTTGCTGACAAGATTCTGTTTACTTGCTGATTCTCCAGATTGAAATTTTTGTTACTGGGACACTTAACCCGTTTGCTCCCTCATGTCTCTTCTCAGTGCCTTCCTGGAACTTCACACCTTCTCCTATACCAGCCTACCAAGTTTCACAGCTTTTCTACCTTCCTCTGTTACCCTTTATTGCCCAGTTTCACCTTCTCTTGTGGCCTCCTGGACCTGTATGTTTCAAGTTTTCTTGACTCCTCCCCTGGAGTGTTCACTAAGGCCCATGGATTCTCTATGCCCTCATTGCTTCTGCAGTATTAGAACCCTGTCTTGGGTGGAATTCCTGCTTGTTCCTCTCTGTCCCTAAGGGCTACACAATTCTATGTCTCTTATCTGCCTAACCCTCCCTACTGGAGAGTTCTTTTTGAGACTTTTCCTTCTTTTCTCCTTGGACTCAATTCTTGTCCCAGACACAGATATTTTCTTAACGCCCTGCTGTCTTATTGAAAACAGCCTGGCCTCAGTTTAACTCGATGATCAAAGATGTCACACTGCAGTTCCAAATTTTTACAGAATATTACTTCTGTCCCTGTATAAGCAAATGACCCCAAAGACTCTTGAATTTAAAGTTATACAATTTTCTGCTCTAAATCTTTTATTGATGTGATTTCTCTTTGCTCTAATCTCAAGAAATCATCACCCTCCATGTGTACTGGGGGGGGGGGGTGATGAAATGGGGGCCCGGGAGCATAGGATGGAGGGATGAAGAGGGAACTGGTATTAATATGTAAAATAAGACAAAACAATAAATGTATAAAAGATGACTATTGTGTAAATAGTCTTTATTTTAGGATTAGGTCATAAGTTCACTGGGTATGCTTAAAGAATATGTAAAATCTATAACAAAAGGCTTAAATTTTTGATTTTTTTGTTTTTTTTGTTTTTGGTTAATTTAAATAACAATATGTACATTTTGACACACTCTATATACATGTACAAAACTATAATTAATGATAAATTGTAGCTCCACATGGTTCAGTCATTTTAAGAGGTCTTACATTGAGATATACCTATTCATTCGACACTTTAAATGAGTTTCTTTGTCTCTCCAGAAGTGGAAAATATTTCAAATTTTATATTATTCTTCATTGTATTTATTTTTAGTTTCATTTGAGACATTTTCATTTACTCTTATATAATACTATTGTATATTACAATATATAAACATTCTAGAATTTTCTCATCTTGGTATATACAGTTGCGAATGATAAAATGTATTGTCCTTTGAGACATATTGTCCAGTGTTGTATATATGTGACATTGTGGATATGGAAAGGCCCTGGGGTCCTCAACCTTACAAAAAGTGCCATAGGAAACTGAGAATTTATATTTTTGCTCAGGGAAGGGCACACTGCTTGGTTATCCGATACCAAATGGTCATCCTTGAAAACATAAACACATGTATAAGTAGCATTAGATAGTCTGAGTAGGCTGAACTTATGTATACAAAGCACATCTGTAACAACACTTAATAAAAAAGGAGAACCTGAATTAAAAAAAAAAAGAAGAATAGATGGTATATGGTAGAAGGATAAGGTAGAAGAAATTATGTTATTATAATTTCAAAATAACATAAATAATTAAAATTATCATGATATAAAATTCTTTAGTTATGGAGTACTTTACTTCCAAATTGATGAGATTATTGGAATCTCATTACTTTTAGAAGAACACACAAATGCCTACATGGAAAAGAATCAATGACTTCCCAAGACATCGTAAGAGATAAAGAGGTAGTGACTATTGGATCAATAAATGAAATGCCAAAACTTAGCATCCCTAGTATTTTGAAAGTCTTTTAATGAACATGTTTAATTTTTATTCTATCTGGGGATAGATTATCATTATTATCTAATATAACATCTCTGCTCTGTAGAGAGTAGAGGAAACTGAGTGAGTAAAATCCTGAACTTCTGTGTATTTTGACATAGACAAGGCTTGTCAAGAACTCTCAGACAAATTGGCCAATGATAAATTGTAAATGTCATTACTCATATTGGCTAGTTCAAGAAGGATGATGGAGATTCTTGATGGTTTCAAGGATGAGTGCTTACAAACCATAAGTGCTTGCAATGACAAGAGCCTGAAGAATGAAATGATTATAGTTAAAATATACAAATGAATACACACAGTGGTGGCCTACACCTTTATTTCCAGAATTTGTGAGACAGAGTCAAGTTTATCTCTATGAGTTTGAGGCCAGAGTTCTAGGATATCCAGGAAACATAAAAGCCAGTCTTGAAAAACCAAAACAAACCAAAAGTAAGCAAAACAAAGAAAAAGAATAAAACTCTGTACATGGGCATAAATGAGATTAAACTCTTATCTACCAAATACAGTATATGTCACTTAGATTCAACTCTTATTTCAAAAATAGATCTACTAGGAAAACAAAATTTTTTAAAGAGGCACCATATGGGTCTTCTCCATCTTGGCTGATGACCTCATCAAATATAAGCAGCTGTATGACTGCAGCTATCTTTTCTGAAGTTAAAGACTATATGCCATGTTACTTAAACCACATCTTGAGATGACAATTTTAGAACATTTTACTCCTAATAATCTCTCCATTTATCATTGTATCTCTTCTTCAGATTAAGGAAGCAAAACAAGTCTCCAAAATACTTCAGATTGGTATGGATTTTTGTGTGATGTTAAAGATATATCCTGATATTTGCTACAACACACACTCAAATTAACAAAAGCAGATTTAAGATGTATGTCTAAATACCATTGTCTTTCTTATGTATTCAACAGCAAGCTTCTGAAAATGTAAATAAGCAAGAACATATGTCTGATGGATGAGATATATTTGACAAATAAGATTTATAAATATCTATAGGATCTACTTAGGTTCATAGTAGTCATGAAAAGTACTAGTGAAATTGATTCTAGAAATAACATGTATCTGGCCTCTTGTATATATTTTTAAAGTTAACCCTAAAACACATAGCAAAAAAAGTGAAATTTATTTTGTTTGGACATAATCAATACATAGATGACCTTAAAACTATTGAGAGATCTGCTGAATATGGCACTTCAGATGTATAATAATGATAATAATGATAATAATGATAATAATAATAATAATAATAATAATAATAATAATAAAGAAACTTCCCATGATAGAGAGAAGTGACAACTTCTAGAAGCACCCCTAA
This sequence comes from Phodopus roborovskii, assembly GCF_943737965.1. Lineage (NCBI taxonomy): Eukaryota > Metazoa > Chordata > Mammalia > Rodentia > Cricetidae > Phodopus > Phodopus roborovskii. The sequence goes on from NW_026126447.1 coordinate 13,588,797, forward strand.
GAAATCCTCAAAGGAGATGGTGGTAAACAGAAGAACTGCATGAGAAGCTTGCAATGCTTGCTTTATATGTGCCAAAGCCAGACACTGGGTACAAATCTGCTCTTTGCCTTACCCACTGCCAGGACCTTGTTGAAACTGTTGACAAGCAGAAAACTGGGGAGTTCATTACTTTGTTTTGCCTAGATAACATACTACAATTCCTCAAGTTCTAAATCCACAGAAAAGTCTGCTGGATTCTCTGGACATGTGCCCAAAGACTAACATTTCTGTGGGCCATCTCCTCAAATCAAGACTAGAACAGAGGGACCTAAAGTAGTTGTCCATAGCTGTAAACTCTCTTTCATTTTTAATAGATTTGGAAACTACTTGATCTATACATCCACTTACTCTTATGGAATTTACCTTCCTCATTTATCTGATGGTATTGGTGACTAAAATAATGATAGCTTTGTCAGTTAACAGGAACAACCAAGGTTCAGTTCTCTTCAAATATAGAATTTGGACTTCAAACTTCACTTCCCTAGGCCTCCAACTGAGAAAGACAGTTACCAGATTCTAAAAGGTGATAAAGTCACAAAAAGTGTATCAAAGTTACTTTGAACAACTACTCTATTTAAAATTACTTTGTTTACAATGATATCTGTAAGGAATAAGGTTTTTCTGCCCACTGCTGGACTTGGCCCCCTGCCACATAGGCCCCAATTAACGCACAGAGACTCTGTATTTGATACAATGCTATTGGCCTGGTACTAGTTTCTTATCCGCTTGCTCTGTCTTAAGTATTAACCCATTTCTGTTGATCTATGTATTTTCATGTGGTCTTCTCTTACTGGGGAGCCGGCCGGCATTCTTCTTTCTCCAGACTCTCCATCTTGACCCCTCCTTCCTACTTCTTCTTTCCTCCTTGTCTCCTAGTCCTGCCTATCTTACTTTTCTATTGGCCAACAGTGCTTTATTCATTAACCAGAATGAGAAACATATATACAAAATGGCATCTCCCATCATCTCCTCTTTTCTGTTTAAATAAAAAGAAGGGTTTTAACCTCAACATAGCAAAATATATCACACAATAGTTATCAAATAAGAATCACAGTTAACAATATCTAGTCCATTAACATTTAGCAAGATTTAAGAAAATATTCCATCATCTATCCTATCTTTGTGTGTCTAAAATATAAGTAACTTATCTTTATTCCTAACTAAGGAACACTATAACCATAACTATCAGCCCTCAACTCCTTCAAAGACTACAGAAGGAAAATATATAAACTCTAGAAATGACAGAGACTTTTTGCCTTGTCAGGTACCTGAAGTTCTTCTGTAATCTTCCATCTTCAGCTCATAGGAAATAGTGCATCTGGCAGACTCTTCAGCAATGCAGGAAACTTTAAACTGTCTTTTTGTATTGGCAGTTTGTCAGTCACATTTCTCTGTGTCCAGCAGACTGTCTGGCAGACACTTCCATGAAGCAGGAACTCTGTAGCAATGTCCATCTTGAATCATCAGTCACTTTTCTGTGGGTCCTGCATGTCCAGTTTATACAGCATAAAGTCAAACAGTCCAGACAAGAGCAGTATCTTGTCCAATTGGCTAGCCTTGACATATTGGAAGCAAACTCCATAACATGTTTCTTCAATGTCCATCTTCCTTTCTGATGCAGGATGTGTTGCCAGGAGCAGTTGTGCCTCATAGGTCAAGAAAAACCCTAAACCATTTTAAATGTCATATTCTGTAGGTCTTTGAAAGGTTTTAAGAATGTCTATTCATCTTAAATATATCTCTATATATCTAGAAAACCTAACACTATAAATTTTGTCTATTAATAGGTAACTATCTATAATCTATACTAAATTATACATTACATTTCTAAATGAGCTATATAAACACAATACCTAAACAAAAGAAGAAATATACCTATCACAAAATTGACCTTAAATTGTATCAATAAATGAAAATCCTTTCCAAAACAAAGTATTCATATCTATGCCATAATCCCCTTTTTACCTTTAAAAAGATATTGGTTGTGATTATTAACCATGTGTAACAAACCCCATTTAAATGATATCAAATGTTTATAAACACTATTTGGAAATTTGGGGTCATTCTTTCCAAACTGCTTCCTGATGATAGGGGGTGCTGTCATGGGGATCCTAAGAAGACTCAGAAATCCTAGCTGTAGCTGCAAGGCTGCTTTGTCTAAGCTGTTTTGAATGATCAATCACCAGGAACTCTGTTTCAGGGATCTGGCTTGATCAAACTACATTAGTCTGGAAGGAATTCACAGCTTTTCATTTTCTGTGGAAACAAAAATAGAAATCCTTTTCCCAGTAACTCGTCCTTGAACTTAAATTTTGGAGTCAAAGCATTTTTAAAATATATAATTTGAATTAATTCAGCAGCATTTGTTTTAACAGTTGTTTCCTTGGCAGTCAGACAATACAAAGACAATATAATACTGTACAGTATCCAGATTCTCTCCCTCTTTGGATTTTTTATTATTCTGTTTCTTTTCTATTTTTTTTGAGACAGGGTTTCTCTGTGTATCTCTTATCTGTCCTGGAATTTACTCTGCATTCTAGGTTTACTTTGAAATCACAAGATCTGCTTGCCTCTGTCTCTCAAGTGCTGGAATTAAAGGTGCGTGCCACCACACCCAGCTGTTCTCTGTCTTTTTAAAACCAACAAGCCTATATATATATATATATATATATTTTAAAACACACTGTAAAACTTTAGAGTTTTTTTTTATTTTTTATTTTTTAATATGAATCTGTCTTTACTGTAAATCTTTATCTTTTTCTGGCCATGAGTCTTTTATCTGGTAAACAACAACATTGCTAAAATGAAATTCATAGTTGTTTCTGCGGGAGTTTATCACACATGGCTGCAGCTATATTACCGCCAGCACTGATAGCTGTGCTCACCACCTTGGTCTGCTTGCTGCCATCCAGAAAGGATGATGCCGTCTTGGAGATGTGGTCACTGCCATTGCCAGCTCTCATACACACAAATAAATTGTTAGCAGTGCTTTTTTAAAGCCTTGTAGTTTTTTGCTGAGTCAGGAATCTTCCCTTAAAGGAGCCGTGCAAATATCTGCTTGTCTCTGGCAAAACAGAATCCAAAGAGAAAAATGCTGCTACCAAGAAACCTTGCTTGTCTCTGTTCTTTTGTTTTTAAAACCCTTTTTTCAAGCTTTTGTTAAATTTTAAGTGGAAATTCTTATTAGCCATGTGGGCGCCATATGTAAGTTCTAAGGTTTTTCTGCCTGCTGCTGGTCTTGTCCTGCTGCCACACCAGCCCCAGTTAACACACAGCAATGCTATTGGCCTGGTACTAGTTTCTAATCCGCTAGCTCTGTCTTAAGTATTAGCCCATTTCTGTTGATCTATGTATTTCTCTTATTGGGGAGCCGGCTGACATTCTTCTTTCTCCAGACTCTCCATCTGTACCCCTCCTTCCTACTTCCTCTTTCCTCCTTGTCTCCTGGTCCCGCCTATCTTCCTTTCCTATTGGCCAACAGTGCTTTATTCATTAACCAGTATGAGAAACATATATACATAATGGCATCTCCCATCAGATTTCTGTCATTGTCTTATAAATAATAATTGGGAAAAAGTAATTTAAAGTATATTAAAAAAGAAAAATGATTCTTAGTTCTTTCCTTTGCCATTCTTTTGCTATAGTGACTTCAAAAGTTCAGAATTTTAACAATCAAAAGTGTTCTTGTAAGCCATTAACATAGTTCTGGGAAAGCTCTGCTCTTACTATGCTAATGCTAAGCTCCTTGGATAGTCTTCTAAGTACAGACATAAAAAATGCTTCTCATTGTGCTAAAATATATCTTTCCAATCTATAAATACCCAATCTTCCAAATAGAGGAAAGAGTGTTAATGGTTTTAACTAAGTTCTGCTTTGGAATTCTAAACTTTTAGTAAAATTCGAAGACAAGAGTCTACTTCTTTGTTTATGATGTGGATTTCAGTCAAATTAAAAACAGAATGCTAATGTATCTAAAACTTATTTCTTTTTGTATACTTAAAAAGAAAAGAACCCAATAACCTTCAGGAACTCAGTATTGAGTTGTAGGGCAAATGGATTCCAGATAGGTACTGTCAATCAACAGCCTGATGCCCCACCTGCCTATTCCTTATGGTGGAGTCTTCTGTACTTTCCCTGGTCTTGAAACTCCCCTCCCACAACTATAAGCTTCATGGCCATAAAAGTTTAAATGAACACCTGCAAAATTTCTCACTAGACCCCTTAACTTTACCTTCTGTCCTCAATATTTAACTGTTTTATCAACCTCCAATCAATCAAAGACTGTAAAGTGCTTCAATTGCTGCCTGCATGTTCCTGCCCTACATAGTCTTACATACAACAATTGATTAAAAAAACCTGTTCTTCCTGGACTTAGCAAACTTTCTAGCTTTTGAGTCCCCAAAGATGCAACAATGCCAGTAGCAAATAGTTATAGATGACTAGATCACCATTGCCATTTATTATCAGGCTGGGATGTTAAGTCTCAAACCCAAGAAAAATGGCTGAGGTACCTACTTAGGATATAAAAATAGTCCATGCTTTCATTTTCTCTCATCATCCCTCTGTTCCTACCAGTTACTAGGTATGGCTGGCATACACCACTATTTACTCTGGACTCGCCAGCCAAGGGACTGGGCTGTACTTTCCCCAGAAGTTCTTCCCTATATAATCCAGATAATTTGCTTAGATGCCCTTTTTGTACATTTGTCCTGTTGGCTGCTGTACCTGGATCAGTTCCTTCCTCTCCTTTGCCTCACAACATGACCCAGCTCAGTCTGGTAATGTCTACTCTGTGCTCTCCCAAATGTCCCTGCCTCACCTATGCTCTACCCTACATGGGAGCAGTCATACCATCTCTCTGTCTCATTCTTCTTCATTCAATTAGAAGATTGACAACCATATTTCACATTCCCCTTCAGTATTTTTATTTTCTTAGCTTCTATAAGAATGACATATTTGACTTTGATTACATCATTCAAAACCTTTTCTAGACCCAAATTTTAAAACTCTCCCACATTATTTCCCCCAAATCCATTCCAGAGGATCCAAAATTGTATGTTCAGGTTTATTACAGCAAAAGACCAAGTTCTAATTACTAATTTTCTTCACTAATTACTATTTTTGTTGCAGTCTATGAAATGTGTGTCAAAAGAAACACAAATAAAGAAGGGTTTACTTTGTTTTAAGATATGCAAAAAATGAAATCCACCATTTTAAAAAAATACTGATAGCAACAACTTAGGGCAGCTGCTTATATCGCCTGTACTGTCAGGAAGCAGAGAAAGATGAATATCGCTATTTAGTTCCATGTTTCCTTTTTGTACAGTCTATTTGTCTTCCATTGGATGGTATGCTCATACTTAGTGTGAGTTTTCCCACCATAGGTAACCTAATGTAGATATATTGGCATGCACATGCCCAGGCTTTTGTTTGTTTGGATTTTTTGAGATATTTAAATCTTATCAAGCTGAAAATCAAGAGCAAGTATTATAAAACTTTTCATTCCTTACGTTGCTTTTTTTCCCAAGAGTAATTATAAAAATAGCTGATTTTACATACATACATACATACATACATATATATATATATATATATATATATGCAGATACATATACATATATATCAACAACTAGCAACAACTAGTATGGGAAATAAATATAATTGAATATGAGCCTAAGTTCACTAAACAGTAATCATTGTGTATATGAAAGTTATGCCTCCAGTTAAAGATTTTTGGGAGCATGATGCAAGAATATCAGAAGTTCAATTATTGCCTTAGCAGCATATTACAAGACCAGCAGGAATATCTCAACAATGTCCTATTTAAAATTTAAAATTTAAAATAATGAACTTGTATATATGTACTTCAGTGGTTGGACACCTGTCCATCATGTATGATATCCCAGGTCCAGTCTTCATTCCTGAAAACAAAAGACAGAGCTAATTAGAGAAATCACTAAACATTGAATGTGGAAAAAATTAATTGATATATTTTATTGGTAAGACAGAGGTAGAATGAGAGGGGAGACAGACAGACAGAGAGACAGACAGAGAGAGGTAGAGAGTGAGGAAGAGCAAGAGGAAAAAAGAAAGCAAAAGAAAGGAAGAGAGGAAGAGAGAATGAGGGTGGTGAGCTTGCTTTAAAAGGGAAACTGAGTCCCCTACACAGCCCCCTAATGAGTGAGGTAGCAATCACATGGCCATGCATGTCCTGCCAATCATCAGGGGGCATAGTCAGCAGACTGTTGGTTTCCAACACTAAAGACATTCATACTCTAAGATACTAAATGGTAGTCAGAAGGCATTATTTTAATCTATAAAACTATAAGTGCTTTGCTTAAAAATGGCTTATTACATTTAGGATATGACACTTTAGGCATAGACATAACCCTAACAAAGTTTTCAATAGTTATACATACTTTTAAATAAGGTCAAGAGAATTTCCTTAAAAAGTGTAAGAGAAAGCCTTGAGGCTTTATCAGGCATCCTAAGTATTACATTTTTCTAGTCTCCCTTTCTTCTATATTGCTATTTGGCCCCATTCCTAGCTTAAGAATTTTCTGCATTACTCCATTTCCTACTTCATATAACTTATATACTTGTATTACTCTCTGAACTCAACATCCATCTCTCATAGCCCCTATATACTTTTCTTCTTTAGTAATTTCTCTATGTTGTATACCTATAGATCAGGATTTGGAGCTAGGAATCCCTGATGAGATAAAGATGACAGGGATTGTTTTTTAAGGTGGGGGCATTTTGGTTTTCTAATGCAGAGTGCTCAGTCTTGAAACCAAATGCATGCCAACAAATGAGTGTGTAGCATTTCATCTTTGGCATAGAATGTTGGTGATATTTACTTTACTTTTCCCCTGCAGTCTCTATGACTTTTATACTGTGATGTAAGTTGGTTGTTATCAGTAAGGCTCATTTAAAATAATATTTTTTAAATTCTGTGTGAGGAGCTGTAGGAGAGGCTAGATGAAGGTTATGAGAGCCCATAAACGAATTAAACAACTGTTCCCAACTAGAGAAACAGAGGAAAATCTTTGAATATCTATGAAAAAAATTTAAAGGGTGGAAGAGAAGAGCATAAACAAAATTGTGCCACCATGTTTCAAAACAAATGGAACACATCACCTTCAATGTACAGTAGCGTAGATAATGTGTGCTGTATGAGTTTGGGCTCAAATGCTCCTTCCAGGTTAATAATCAAAAGAAAGATGCTGAACCTACACCCAGCTCTCTCAAGAGACTAAAATCCTAGTCTATCTAGAGTTAGTATGACAGCCACAACACAGCAACAGAGAAAAATCCCATTTTGTCACATTACGTGACTTAGGCATGAGTAGTCAGTCACCATTGTGAGAAACTATTGTGGAAAATAAATCTACTTTAGGGAATAGAACCCAAGATTATTTGCAGATTGGAGATTTTAAGTGTCAGGCAACAGTAAGTGGTCTGAGACACTGGCATGGAATGAACATATATAAGAAACCTCAAAGTTTGACCCAACAGTGACAAAATTGGTCCAACAAGGCCACAGCTACTCCAACAAAGCAACACCTCCAAATAATGCCACTCCCTTTGAGGGTCATTTTCTGTCAGACCACCATAATATCTTTGAACAAGTGAATGGATAATGAAAAGTAATGCATAAAAATAGGGTTCTTCAAGAGTATGTATGTGTGAGTATGTATGTTTCAACAGTAAAAGAGAATATCAACCTGAGGGTGAATAAGTATATGAGATATTGAAGGAAAAGTATCAGGGAAGGGTTAGAAGGAGCAAAGGAATGCGAGAAACAGAAGCAATTATATTTTAATTATATTATATTTTAAAATAATGATTAAAAGGCAAAGAAGAAAAGAAAAGGAAAGGAAACAAATAAAAAGAACCACTATATTATTTTTCTTTTCATGCAACAATAGTAATTTGGGGGTATATTGTGATATATATATAGCAACATTCACAGTGTTTCTGGCCAAGAGCCACTGTTGGAACCCTTGACAATAGAAATGTGTAATTTACATTCTTGTTAAACTTTATTATTAATTTACTAATATTATTATATATTGAATGAAATAAACATACTAGAATGCTATCTGTTTTATGAATATATGACATGAGTATATAATCAATATAAAATGAATATCAGTATGTTTTGCATCATTATCATTTTTATGACTGATAAAAATTAAACTTTATTATTGACATTTAATGTGTTTTTACTAGTGAATTAAGTCAGGGTTCTTGTAATTCTATGGTGGCTTACAAGTAAATAAAATACATGGTCCTCTATTAAAGTACACCATAATAAAATTTTAACCTAGTACAAGTAGTTACTCTTATTTGTGGATATTAGCCCAAGAAGCTAAGTAACTACGAAGGCTCAGTGAGGGACACATGAATCTCACTGTTAAGGAGAAATAGAATAGACATCACAATTGGGTGTGGAAGGGGTCTGGATGGGTTGTTTACACTGGAACTGCCGGGATCATGCAGGCAGGGAAGATGATAATGTGCAGCAGTTACTATTTTGAGTTTGTGTTATCTAGCTATGAATGATTATTTCAAGCTGCATCTATTTGCTTGTAAATTTCAGAATTTTGGTTTTCTTGATAGCTGAATAATAGTCTACACTTTTTATTATCGATTAATCATGTCATAGATGTAAAAGTTTCTTCCATTTCCTGGCTATTTTGAATAAAGCAGTAAAAATGTTGAATGAGAAGATATCTGTTGTATAAGATATTAAGTGTTTTGTATATATACACATTATAATTATAACTGGATGATGGAAAGAACAACTTTTAGTATTTTGAGGAACTTCTACATGGATCTTCTTAGTTATTTTCCTAGTTTCCCTGTTTGCAACCTTACCAATATAAATAAGTCTAATTTTACCCTGTACCCAAATTATTCTTTGTGTTGATTTCTTTTTATAAATTTAGCCATTCTGTCTAGGTGTTTTGAATTGATTGAGAGGGTCCTCATAGGTTCATATAGTTGAATACTGGATTCCATATTGGTAGAAGCTTATGGGAAGTTGTTGGAGGAGCTGTGTAGATGGATTTTTTTTTTTTTGGATGCCAGCTCACATAAAATGGCATGGACATTTACTATTAAGTACAAAACTTTGGCCTAGAGCTTAAGCTTGTGTTACTACCTCTTGTAACTTAAAGTAACTCATTTCTATCCATCTACATGTTGCTGCATGACTTGTGGCTTTTTTCCTTCCTCTTTCATGCCTGATACCTCTGCATCTGGCTGGTGAATATGCCTTATTTTCTTTTCAAGCATTCTATCTGCCATAAAAATCCTAAATGGCCTGATAATTGGTCCTTTAGCTTTTTATTCAACTAATCACAGTAACATCTTCACACAGTGTAAGTAAATATGCCACAACATTCCCCCTTTCTTTTTCTACATGAAAGAGGAAGATTTTAACTTTAACACAGTAAAACCATATACCATAAGAACAACTTCCTCTTATGAATTACATGCATAATTCCCACAACATCTGCATTTGGGATATTTGGAGAAAATACTCAAATGTCATGAAAACAAATTTTTATATGTAAATCACTTTTATTATAACTTTTATTACCATCCTAAAAATACCTTTTAGATCTTAAATCATTTTTACATGAATAACTTAAGCTTTTACCAATTTTTAAACATCTCATACAAAAGTTGATTTTATGAATTTGACCAGAAAAAATTATAAAACTATAATTATCTAGTTTTTCAATCCTCGTCAGAGACCCCAACAAAGATAAAATATTATTTGAGGAACAAGGAAGTGTAGAAAAAGCAACCTCCAAAACTTAGAAATGACTAAGATATCTGGCTGCCTGCCTGTACAGTCAGTCCAAGGTTCAAATTGGGGCATCTGTCTTCAACCTCTAGAATATTTGGCAGATTTCTTTCTGTGAAATTGGAATGTTTGAAAGATTGTCCTACTCTGTCTTTGAAAAGTTTGACAGTCGCTTTCTTTTGTGTCTTGCTTGTCTAGTTTGAACAGCACACTATCAGCAGTCAAGGCAAGGGCAGATTCTTGTGTAAAGGTCTAGCTTTTGCTACAAGAAAACAAAATCTATATGAAAGTACTTTGGTGTTCATCATCAATTTATAAAGAAGATTGATGTTTCCAGGGACAGATTTGTCTCACTGGCATGAAAGCCATATGTTATTAGAACATCTTAAATACCATTCTATACATTTCAGAGATGTTTGAACACCACCTGTCTATCCAAAATATACCTCTTTTAGATTTAAAAACATATCTAACATGGCTAAAAGTTCTGCTATTATAGAAGAGTAACTAATAACCAGCATTTCTTCTTTATTATCCTAAATAGTTTGTAATAAAAATTTTAAGGACTAGAAATTTATTTTATAATGTAAATGGACTGCATAGATAAAATATTAAATTGGAGTAAAAACATATCTATAGTATGTTGTAAAAATGGCCTTATATTTGGATAAATATACAAGAGTTCCTTAAGCAGGCATAGAAATGTATTTACAGTAAAACAAAAATAACCTTACATCTGTACCAATATACAAAATCCATATTAATGTATAATGTTTGAGACTAAATTATTTTTAACTCAAAATCAGATAAAATAAATTAGCCTTATATCCTATGATATTTATCTTTCCCTTTTTTTCAGAGATTCCCAAATCGAATCTTTTCTTAGTTTTTTCCATGACCATAACCAGTTACAACTTTAGACCAACTTCCCTAAACAATGACAAGCATCCATAATCCAATGAATGAATAAAATCCACACTCTGTCTCTTGGTAATATGAGTATTGTGTTCTCTAGATTTCTTCCTGTTGTCTAGGTGTGCTAGAATTCTTGCAGGACCCTGAGAAATACATGATAGTGACCAAGTCCTAGATAAAATACTCTGTGAACAGGGATCATCTCAGCCAGCAACCTCAAAGCTGTTTGGATGTAGAACCCTGAGGAAACTGCAACAGAGTCACTTGAGAGGACAGATCACCTGGGCCACCTATTTTTATTGGTGTTTGGTCCCGTTGCACTGAAAACAAATAAAATCTCAAATTTAACATACATATTTGCATATGGAAATGAGTTGAACACAAGCCAGCCCAAGATAATTTTCTATGTTATGTTTGAGCAAGTAAAATATATATCACCTGTCTTGTAGCTTTTCTAGGTTTATTTATTTATGTCTGTAGACAGGATTTTCAGGGGCTCTGATGATCAAATCTAATCACTAGCATGAACCCATAACCTTTCATTTTCTGTGGAAACAAAAGCATAAACTCTTCACCAATGTAACATTTTTGTGCTTCTATTTAGATGTTAATACATTTTTTTTATATATGTAGCTTGGTTTAATTTAATACTTTTAAAACCAATGTCTCTCAGCAGCCATTTTTTGCTTATTCAAAATCAAATAAAATTTAAAGAGAATACAAAACACAATAACATACAGTACAGGATACAGACTTCTTTTGTATTACCTATCTCTACAAAGTTTATTACTTTTTATTCATTTACTGTTTCCTTACAGCTTTATTAATTTTTTTGATTGATTTTTTCGAGACGGAGTTTCTCTTTTAGCTTTGAAGCAGATCTGGGCACTCACTTTGTAGCCCAGGCTGGCCTTGAAGTCAAAGATCTGCCTGCCTCTGCCTCCTGAGTGCTGCGATTAAAGAAGTACACCATCAATGGCTGTTTCAGACTTTGTTATTCTTAAAATATTTATTTTTTATGACTGTCTATTTATTCTTATTCTTTTCCTTTATTTTTGTTAATCCTACACACATTCTTACACATTGGTAAGACTACTGCACCTGTTCAGAATATATATATATATATATTCTGAACCTGATTTATAGCATATCTGTAATCTTTTCTGTCTGCATGAGCAAAACCAAGGAAAACTGAACAGCTTGAGCACAATTCATTGCTGGTAGCTCATGCCTACACTCAGTGGTATGGAAATGAGTCTCTGGACTGCAACCTTCATGAGAGACTGTGTTACTAGGAAGCCATGTTTGGTTTGGAACCTTTTTTAACCTTTCTCAGGTCTTTTGGAGAAATATATGCTGGGACTATTTATAGTGACCATGTAGCAACTACCTGCAATTGCCAATTCATAACATGGAGACTTCTTATTAATTATAAAAGCTCTGCCAAATAACTTAGGCATCTTTTTAACCATCTATTCTACCTTAAATAACCCATTTATATTAATTCACATGTGAACACATGGTTCATGGCTTGTTACTTCCTGTCTGTCATGCCTCATCTCTAGCTGGTGATGCCATCTTCTGGTTCTCAACATTCTCTCTGCTCCCAAAATGCTTCCTAGTTATTGGCCCTTTAGCTGTTTATTAAACCAGCCACAGTGACATTTCTTCACATAGTGTAAAGGAATATTCCACAACAGAGCTGTGTCACTAAGGGAGGGGTCATTTGAAGTTTCAAAAGCCTCCATGACTAACAATGCTTTTTCTTTCTCTTCATCATGGTTTTGGATCAAAATGTGTTCTTTCAGCTGTTCCTTAGCTCCTCAATCATGAACTCTAACACTCTGTCTCTACAAACCAATTTAATCTTTTTCTATCATAAATTGCTTTGGTCAAGACTATTTTTCATGACAATAGATATGGGATAAATGCAGAAGTTAGTAACAATTAGTCTACTGCTGTGGCAGAACTTACAGGTTAATTTTTACTGGAAAATATAAGACTTTGGGATCTTGGACAAGAAAAGTTGTCAGATGTGGTAAGCTAGGCTTAACTAGTCATCCTCTTAGAACATGGAAGAAAGTAGTGCTGAAAGCGATGCCAATGGTGGAAGCCTAAAGATCAAGAAGTTACATAGAGGAAAGAAATATTAGGAACAGGGCGATAATCAACATCATCATATTTTAAGAAAGAATGTGCATATTTTTTACTCCATGCTAAGAATATGCCTCAAGCTAATCTGCAAAGTAATAGACTAATTTTCTTGGCAGAGCAGATTTTAAGACAGCTCAATAGTCAGTCTCTCATGTGGCAAGTAGTAAGCACTGCTATGCAGGTTTATAATGTGAAAGAGTAAATGGAGCACAAAGAAATACAACATTTAAAGAGAAAAAAAGGCAACAGGAAAATTTCATGTTGGCAGTAAGGATTGCTAAAAGAGACTAGAGAAGAATAAGCAAAGGCATGATCTGAAATAAAATAGAGATAAAAGTAAACTCAGGGCAAGACTCCACCAAAATAAAACTCTGACTTGTAAAAATAAAAATTGTTATGAGTTTTATGGTATGAAAATGCAGCAACAGCAATAAGAAAAATCAAAATTTTTATGAATGTTAGTAAGGGATGCCAGAGTTTATACCAAGTTGATTATTTGGGTATGATATTATTATTCACATGGGACTCGCCTTAGTGACATGAAGGTTACATGACTATAGCAGCTGAAATGTCTTCCTTCAGTGTTAATGTGATCCATTGTTGCCAGATATGTGGCAGAGAAGCCATGGCATGGAAGTACTGAGAAGCCACTTCGTGAAGACTTGAAAGTGAAGCTGAGATTTGTTGAAGACGTCAAGCTTTTAGAAGTGCCAGAACTGTAGGATATCTCACAAAAAAAGCTTCACAAATGAAGAGGAATTGTCCACAGAGAAAGAAGTATATTGCAGGCAGCAAAGCCAGAAAGCGAATCAATTTAATCTCTTTAACACAAGACATGGAGCTATTGTATTTGAAATTTGTCTTCCTGTATTTTTGTCTTTCTTTAGACCAGTATTTCCTCACTAATCCTCCAGTCCTTGTTTTTGGGATATTTTTGAACTATGCCATGGTATATTGTAAGTATCTAATTTTATATTCCAATACATAGATTATGATTTAAGATATTGCAGTGAATCTCAGAAAAAGACTGGACTTTTAAACAGTGAGGCAATTAATAGACTATGGGGAATTCTGAAATTGGACTAATGGCATTTTGTATCATCATATGGATATACGTTTATGGGGGCAGAGAGTGAACTATGACATTTTGAATGAGAATGACCCTCATGTGCTCATTATATCAATATTTATTTCCTGGTTGGTGGAATTATATGAGAAGGATTAAGAACTATGGATGTTGTTGGAAGAGCTGTGTCACTAGGAGCGAGATCAGAGGTTTCAAATGCCTCCTGCATTTTTCAATGTGCTCTCTCTCTCTCTCTCTCTCTCTCTCTCTCTCTCTCTCTCTCTCTCTCTCTCTTACCTCCCACAATTATCTACCCCCACAAACAATGTTACCAACAGGAGAACCAGTTTTCAAATGTGCCAGACTTGGAGAGATATTTCTCATTCAAGCCACCACAAATAACTCAATGCATCAACATGTTACAAGTACAAATACTTTCCTTATTGTAGTTACGTGACTTAAAATTATCATTTACTCGCTGGACATTGGTGGCACATGCCTTTAATCCCAGCACTTGGGAGGCAGAGGCAGGTGGATCTCTGTGAGTTCGAGTCCAGCCTGGTCTACAGAGCTAGTTCCAGGACAGGCTCCAAAGCAATACAGAGAAATACTGTCTTGGAAAAAAATATTTACTTATATCTCCTTTTTTTAAGTTATCATGAAAATTTTATAAGTTCAGTCATATAGAGTATATTAATATCTCTGGAAAATTTGTTTATATCCCATCACATCTCTTCACTATCAATTTATTTGCCATACTCAATTAAATTCTTGTAAAAATTCCATTGATTTATGCATATAAATAAGCTACTTAATAAGCTACTCAAAAGAGATAAATATGGCTTTATGTATGTTACTATTTATAAAACTGCAACATCAAAATTATTGTCACAGACTAGCACAATAGATATATTAAAATGTAATTTTAATATATTCATTATTAAATACTACATCATCTTCTGAATATCATAAACTAGTGCAGAAATATTCATGGTAACTAATGTTATTTGTAAGGAAAAATATCAGTTGATGGGAGATGTCATTCTGTATATGTTTCTCATACTGGTTAATGAATAAAGCACTGTTTGCCAATAGGAAAGGAAGATAGGAGGCACTAGGAGACAAGGAGGAAAGAGGAAGGAGTAAGCAGGAGTCAAGATGGAGCGTTTGGAGAAGGCAGAATCGCCAGCTGCCTCTCTCTGGTAAGACAACGTGGAAATACATAGAAATGGGTTAATAATTAAGACAGAGCTAGTCAATAAGAAACTAGCACCTGGCCAACAGCATAATATCAAATACAGAGTCTCTGTGCATTATTTGGGACTGGCACAGCGGCGGGACAAGACCAGGTGGCGGGAAGAAAAGCCATACTCCTTACAATCAGTTAAATGTATGAGTTTATTTAGTGATCAGTCATAAAGTAGGGTAATTATTTCTAACAGTTGGGTATATCATTGTAGATTTCTAAATGCTATAATCTTGTTCATTATGGTAAAGTTCCTTTATTTCAATTTCACCTTTAAATTATATTGATGCATTCTTTTTCCTGCAGTATTATTCCCACTAGAAGCATCACTTGAAAGGATGCTGAAATATAACATCAGAGCAACTGAAACATGACTGTATTTGAATTTCTTTAACAACTATCAAGGCTTAAATACAGCATTATTCATTAACATGAATAGATGGACAAAATCATAAACTAAACAGTATATTCCCTGGTGTTCAGAATTTTGGGTCAGACACTGCACAGCAGGAAGCCAAGTAAAAGGGTTTGAAATTTACTCTCAAAATTAATCCATTAGTATTTTCTGAGAGCAAAAGTTAATATACACTTAGAAAGTAGACTTAAAAATTCTCAATTTAGCAACCTATATATTCAATACATTACCTATCAACATTTCAACACAATTCTTTACAGATCTTGAAAGGATAATATGAAGCTTCACATGGAAAAAAATTCCCAAGGTATCTAAAAAATATTGAACAACAACAGAACTTCTGGAGTATCACTATCCCTCCTTTCATGCTATACTACAGAGCTACAGTAATAAAATGGTATTTTGATTAAAAATTGACAAGTTGATCAATAAAATTGAATCAAAGACTCAGACCTACAATTTATGTGTCTATTGACACCTAATTTTTGATAAAAAAAAAAAAGCCAGAAGTACACAATGAGAAAAGGAAAGCATCTTCAAAAAATGGTGCTAGTCTAACCATGTCCTTGCATATAGAAGAACACAAATAGATCCATGCTACTATCATACATAAAAAGTCAAAGTGTGTCAAAGACCTCACCATAAAACCAGATACACTGAATTGAAAGGATTGAATAGTCTTGAACACATTAGTGCATAAGAAAACTTCCTTACTAGAATACCAGTATCTCAGCCACTAAGATCAGCAAATTATAATTGCGACATCATGAAACTAAAAAGCTCTGAAATACAATGGCACTGTCAATAGTACAAAATGTCATCCTAGAGACTAGAAAATAAGTTTTACCAACTCTGCATCCAATAAATGGCTAAGAATTCAAGAAATTAGGTATTAAGAAAACCTTCCAATTAAA
This sequence comes from Phodopus roborovskii, assembly GCF_943737965.1. Lineage (NCBI taxonomy): Eukaryota > Metazoa > Chordata > Mammalia > Rodentia > Cricetidae > Phodopus > Phodopus roborovskii. Next base: position 13,605,366 of record NW_026126447.1, read on the forward strand.
ATTGGGATAGAGATCTAAACAATGAATTCTCAATAGAGGAATCTAGATTTCTTAAAGAAATGTATAACATCTTTAGCCATTAAAAATGCAAAATAAACAACTTTGAGATTCATTCTTATATCTGTCAGAACGGCTAATATCAATAACACAAGTGACAGCTCATGTTGTCAAGGATGTAGAGCAAGGGGAATGCCCGTACAGTTTTGGTGGGAGTGTAAACTTGTACAGGAAATATGGAAACACATGTGATGGTTCCTCATAAAATTGGGAATCAATCTATCTGAGAATACAATTTAATTACTCTTGGGAAAATATCTAAAACAAGATCTGTCCTACTACAAGGATACTTGCTCAACTATGGTCATAGTGGGCTTATGCATAACACCCAGAACCTGCAAACAAACTAGATATGTGTCACTTAAAGAATGGATAAAGAAAATGTGGTATATTTACACAACAGATTATTAGCTGCTAAAAATCATGACATGGTGAAATTTACAGGCAAATGTATGGAAATATAAAAAAAAAAAATTCATCCTGAACAAGGTAACCTAGACATAGAAATAGAAAACCATCATGATATGTACTCACTTATAAATGGATATTAGACATTAAGGAAATGATAAAAAGATATAATCCACTGACCATGAGAGAATAAGTAACAAGGAGGGCTTTAGACTGGGATGCATAGATCTCCCTATGAAGGAAAAATAAGATATGTTATGAGTAAGGTTTTTCTGCCAGGCGCTCTTGTCCCTCCTCCATGCTAGCCCCAAATGACACATAGAAACTGTGTTTAATATAAAGTTGTTGGCCAGTTACTAGTTTCTTATCAGCTAGCTCTGTCTTAATTATTAACCAATTTCTATTCATCTAAGTATGTCCACGTGGTTTTATCTTGCTAGAGACTGGCCTTGACATTCGTCTCTCAGTCCACCATCTTGGATATCCTCCTTACTACTTCTGGAATCCTCCTTGCCTCCTAGTCCTACCTATCTTGCTTTCCTATTGGCCAACAGTGCTCTATTCATTAACCAATAAGAGAAACATATTTACAGGATGACATCTCCCATCAAGAATAGATTTTGCAGGTGAAGTAGGGGCAGATAGGGAAGGGATGAGGACAGATAAGGTCAGTGATGGAGGGACAGAGGTTGAAAGTATAGGGAGAGATGACCAGAATCAGGGGCAATGTAGAAAACTAGAGCAGTTGATAAATCTTGGAATCTCTGAGGGTGACCTTAGAGAGGACTCCTAGCAATAGAGGATAGAGATCCTAAACAGGCCTTCGACTATAACTATACAAAACTTCCAGCTGTAGTACTGGAATATTAACCCATGCACAAACTTTTTGATCTATAACCTGTCCTCCTGCAAGATACCCTGGGGCAATGTTGGCTCAGAGTTTGTGGGCGTAGCCAACCAATGACTGTAGTAGCATAAGGCTAAAACTACAAGAAAAAAACCATATCTGAAACTGCCTGGATATACAGGAATGGAAAGCTGGATGGCTCAGAGACATAGTGGAAAACCAAAGGCAACTAACAAATGAGTAAGCAAGCAAATAAATAATTTGACAAATAGATAATTATATATTATTGAAACGATCCTAATAATTTGCTATACTCATAGATCAGAGCTTTGCCCAAAACTCATCAGAGGATTCTTCCAATTAATAGGAACAGATGTAGAGACCCACAGCCAAAGATTACATATGGACTGGGGAACCTGCTGGAAGAGTAAGAGGAAAGATTGTAGGCATCAGATGTATATAGGACATCAGGCAATATGGCCCACATAATCAAATTGGCAGCGCTCACAGGGACTCATAGGCTGAACTGATAATCACAGAGTCTGCATGGTCTGTGCTAGGTCCCTGTATATTCCTTGTGGTTGTTTAGATTGGGGTTTTGTGAGATTCCTAGGAGTGGCAATGGGTGTATGTTTGATTTCCTTGGGACCCTTTTCCTCCCATTGGTTTTCTTTGTCCATCTTGTTAGGAGGGTTTATGACTATTCTTATTGTACCCTGTTACACTGTGTTTGTTTGATATCCCTGGGCAGCCTGTTCTTTTCTAAAGGGAAATTAGAGAAAGTGGTTCTGGGGGAGGTGGGAACAGGGAGGTGTGGAGGAAGGGAAAGCTGCTGTTGGGATATATTGGATAGCAGAAGAATAAATTTTAAAGTCACAATTTAATTAGTATTCTGATATTTTTATCTACCAATATTTATTATCTTTTACTTCTCCTTTTTATGTTGAAAGGGGATAGATAGCTCTTACAGAAAGATTAAAAGGAAAGGACTACATAATGTAATCTGCTGCAATAATTGAAAACTCTGAAGTAATACAAGAGAATAGAGCTTTAGGAGATGACCCTGACTAAATCTCATTGTCCCAGGGTCTGAATAACTAGAATGAGAAAACTAAGATGAGAAAAGGGCTAGTGGAAACATGTGCAATAAAAATGAAATACACAAGATATCAGCATGAAAATCCAACTTACTGTAAACAAATATCCTTTACAATGCAAGCTTTGCCATTCAGACATCAAAAGGCTTTATACCAATGGGAAATTGAATGGAATGAAAGTAACTCCCAAATAGAGAGTTTTGTTCAATTGAAAATTTTATATGTTCCTTTGATTCCTCTCACAAAAGTAATGTGGTGCAGAACAACATCAGATTCCCATTTCATCACAGGCTGTGCCTGAAGAGTACACTGCTGGTAGGAACACAGGTTTCACATGATGTCAGAGAAATATGCAGATAAAATGTCCATTCCAAATTTCCAGTTGTTTTTTTTTAATTAGATGCAGGTAACAACAAACAATAATAAAATAGGCATGGAAAGAGAATATTAAAGCAATTTTAACAACAAAAATAACAACCAAAAAAGATATATTACTGGATTGCAGATAAATGACAAGCCACAGAATTTGCGCATTATAATCAGCTTGATCACAGTTCTGATACATGTACCACAGGGATTGCTCTTTGCTCTCTTTTCACAGTGAGAAAAGAGTAACAGGAGGATCAGTTTTGAATCTCATGCTTCCTGGCAGATGGGTCTTATGGGACTTTTATTGGGATTCATCAAGGCAGAATTCAAATGGTCATATTTCATTTGACAGCCTAGTTAATGAACTGATTTTGGATTGGACCTGAACGATGCACACATGAGAAGAGTAAACATAGTTTTCATGCATCAGTCTATAGATAACAATGCATACCTCTTTCTTATGGAAGTAACTCACACAGACACACAGACACACACACACACACACACACACCACAGAAAAAGAGAGAGAGAAAGAGAGAGAGAGAGAGAGAGAGAGAGAGAGAGAGAGAGAGAACACTATTTTTTCTGGAATTAAAGAAAAGATAGAGATGCCAGATGCATCTTACCATTTAACCAAGCAATATTTCACACTGGAGAATTTCAAGGAGTAATAAGAAGAAAATATTTCAGAAGATGAAAACTTTCTAATGACTTAACTACTGGAATTGAATCTTCAACAAAGTACTCAGGACTTAACACAAAAATTCATTTCAGTATGATATCATACACCAATGTTTACAAGAACATTAGGTAATGACATGCCAAATTAAACTGCATTGAATATACAACAGAAAGAAAAAGCTAATTTAAACTTGAATTTTGAAAAAAAAAGCATAAAATTTTTTATTTCTGATGTACATATAATATTTTACATATGATTATTGCATATCTTACACAGTGTATTTTCATGATTATCCTCCTCATCTTCCATGTTCCTTTCAAATTTTCTTTAAACAGATGAAATTAATTAGAACTTCTCTAAACACCTACAAGTCATTGATAAATGGGTCTTTCTAACAATTTGGAAAGACATTTTTCTATGATCTAATGTTTCAAACAAATTAAAATTATTTTTTTAAATACCCCAGGTATTCCCATCAAACTCTTTACAATGCCGTCTCTCTGGAAGCATTCCCCTTGTCACTTTCCATAAAGGATAAATTGTCATTATGGAACTTGAGTAAATGTCCCCTCCTCAGATACCTGACAACCAACCATAATATTGCCTGCATAAGTTGTCATCTTGTGAGCCATTTGAAGATTATTCACAGACTTGATTGTTAGCTATGTCACCCACCCATTTACTGGGTTATTTTTTCTTTCCTTTTCTTTTTTGTGTGTCTTCTTTTTTTTTTTTTTTTAATCCACTTTACATACCAACCGCAATTTCCCTACCCTCCTCTCCTCCTATTCTCTTCCCCAGCTTCCATGAACAACCCTCCCCTCATTCACTCCTGCTCCACCTCCATTCAGATGGTATAAGGCTTCCCATGGAAATCAACAAAGAAAAGCATATCAAGTTGAGGAAGAGCCAAGTTCCTCCCACTTGCATCAAGACTGAAAAAGACACTCCAACACAGGGAATAGTTTTCAAGGAGCCAGTTCATGGATTTTGGCCAGGTCCAGGTTCCACAGTTAAAGGACTCGAAAAAGACCAAGATACTGGCACCCTAATGCAGAGGGTCTAGGTAAGTCCCATTCTTGATTTCTATCTGTCCTTCCAGAGTGTGTGATATCCCACAAGCTCAAGTCATCTGTCTTATACATTTTACATCATAAACTTAACCCATACACACTCTTCCTCATATAATGACTCAAACTTCTCTTCAACAGGAATCCTGGAGCTCAGTCCAGTGCTTCTCTGTCAATCTCTGCATCATCTTCTATCAGGTACTGAATGAAAGCTCTATGATGACAATTAGGGTAGTCACCAATCTGATTACAGGGGAAGGCCAATTCAGGCAGCCTCTCCACTATTACTAGGAGTCTTATCTGGGGTCATCTTGTAGGGTTCCTGGGAGTTTTCCTGGCACCAGGTTTCACCCTAATCTCATGATGGTCCCCTCTATCAAGATATCTCTTTCTTTACTCTCCCCCTCCATCCCACCGTCAACTATACCATCCTGATCACTCATGTTTTATCCCATCACCTGTACAACACAACTCCCAGTTTATCTGGCTATCTCATCTATTTCTCCTTCTCAGGGAGACCCATGCAATCCTCTTAGGGCCCTTCTTATTAAATAGCTTTTATGCGGTTGAAAATTGTAGCTTGATTATCCTTTGCCTTAAATCTAATATCCACTTATGAGTGAGTATATATCATGTTTGTCTTTCTGGATCTGGGTTACCTTACAATTTTTCATTTTTACCTTATTGCAAACTCCCACATTTAAAGAAGTAAGTAATGATTATATTTTAGAATTTCCCAAATTCCCGCATCTGAAAAATAGCAGATTTACAGTTGTCATTTAAAGTATTTAAAATATATAAAAATCAAAATTAAAAATAAATAATATGCCTAAAATACCAGAGAAAACACAGAGCTGTACCAAATTCAAGTAATGTGCCATATATGCTGTGTGAACAATTTTTACATAACCCCAAAACACATAATTTTTAAAATGCAATGTTATAAGTGTTAGACCAGGAAGTGGGACCCTTGGACATTTAAGCTATGAGAATTCAAGTTTAATGATTATCAATTTGTAGAAGAGATATTTTAGACACTCATATTACTCATGTGAGATAATCAAGCATAGGAGGCTGTCTGGAATGTTCTCTTTCAAGGCTTAAAGCTTGCCTGATACTTGACTTTAGGCCTTCAACTTTTCATAGGTCAGGAAAAATCATTATATGTTATTTATAAAGCACTGTGAAAAGGCTAAAACCATACACGGAGTTAGGATTTTATAAGGAAAAGTAGAAGACATCAAGGCAGAAAAAGCATTTTCAGAAGTGACAATCATGTATTTCACAACAAATACAATTCAGTAGGATGAAAACACTAGCAATATAAATAATTCACAAAGAGAAACACACACAGTGCCCATAAATATATATATATATATAATAACAAAATCCTTCATTTAAAATTTTAAGAAATCAAATATATTACAAATGGGTTGGTTGAGAAGAAATCCCCATCAAAATCACATGAGAAACAAACCAAGGAAGAATATACTTATATATGAAAATTTAACCTGAAAAAAAGAAAACCAAATTCTATACACGTGAATGTGGTAAAAGTAAATGAGCAAACGAAAATAAAAAACCTAGAAACAAACATTTCTGTCTAAAACACACAAGATTGTTCTCTGTCACATTATATCAAGGTAGCCTTGATAATAATACACGTACTCCTTAGGTAATTTTTATTTTTTTTCAAATGTACCATTTGTAAGTATATCAATGAGGAATGTAGAGACTGACTCTCCCGCTACAACCCCAGTGGAGTTCACTGAGTAGCTCCTGGCAAGGTAGAAACAATTCTATATTTCAGTGATTTTGAATTATTATAAACTCCAATACTCTTAAAATACAGACACTGCTCAAACATTGCTATGAGAAACAGACTAGAGCATTAATGTTTAGGGTTTACAAATGCTAAGTCTGTAAATGATACCACAAAACCTATTGCTTGATATTATGAACAAATTACACATCAGCAGGTTATATCATCTGGAGAAATAATTTTCTAAATTAACTCCCTCTATTTCTAAATTAAGCTTTTACAGACTGAGTGGTCATACATATCTTGGTTTGCTGAAGATGCCACTTATTTATTGTCCCGTCTACCTTGGCCAGCAAGGAAAACAACCAGGACTCTTCTTCAAGCAGTTTATTCAGGAACCTTCTACATCAGCTTCTGCCTCCCCCAGCCCCAGCAAGCCCTTAAATGTGCGCTCACTGCCCAATCAGCTCATGCCACCTAGCAATCCGGGATAGGCCACAGAAGGAGAAAGTGCACTAGATCCATCAAGCACTTCCAAATAAGACTTGTTTACAGCTAAGCCAGGCACCATCTTGGGGCTATGGCTTCCCACAATTCCCCCTTTTTTGTTTTAAAGGCAACAGGTAAGGAAAGAGGTTTGATCTCTGATGAACAAGGGACATTGTAATGGCCCCGGGTCCAGTTATCAGCCAAGCTGGTGCCACACCCGTCCGGTATCTTTTCTCAGAAATGGGATCATGATACCAACCCATATGCAATCAGACTTGCCCTCCATGAAGCCTCTAGAAGCTGGCCTCAAGTGCAGTACTTTGTCTCGCATCCTGAGTGTGACGACTGCTTAGCCTTTTAACATAGTTAACCAAGCCTCAGGTGATTGCCCTGCCTCCAGGGCTGTGAAGTCTTGTGCAATCATGGCATTACTTCTCTGCTGTGTAACCCTCATCCTACAGATACACCATAAGGCAATAAGACTGACTAGGATAAACATCCCTCCCAGGGTACCCATTCCCATTCATTCAGGTGGTTCATGGCTTGAGTGATCCATGTAGATAGTCCCTCTGCAACCAAGATGTCGACCTGGGTGGAATTCACATGCATGATGGAAAGTGTCAGGTCCTGAATTAACTTATCAAATTCACCGGACCAATTGCCTAAAAGATACTGAGAAAGCTGGTTAGACCAAATACTTTTGATATGGCACAGAGGTTACACATAGCCCGTCATCTTCCATTCACATCCTATTTGTGCCAACTGCCACAAAGTGTCAATCTGTTCCTGAACTGGATCAATTCTTTGATTCAGGACCATAATACCACCTTTTAATTGAGCAGTAAGGGAAGACTGTACGTCCAAAGCAGTGGCTACATTCGCTGACAGGTTATTTAAGGCAGCTGCAGTCTGCACAGTGGAATGCATGGCAATGGCAGCCGTGGTGGCTCCCACAGCTCCAGCTGTAATGGCAACCATGATAGCAGCAGTGATTCCAAAATCTCTCTTCTGTCTAAAGAGGGCCATGGTACTCGAGCTCTCTACCTGAATGAGAACATACTTGGGCATTCTGGTCATAAGGGCCAAAGGAAATTTTCCTCCATCCCAACCTAAAGAATAGAAGCATACTTGAGGTGTACAATTTAGCATTCTTTCACTAGACCTTGCAAAGGTGCTATAATCACAAACACAAAAGGATTAGAGGCTCCACGTTCACCTGGGTTTTGATTATAATAAGGAGCCCACCTGGGTTGCAGGGGAATAGTCCAGTTACCCCTCTCCAGGGCTTTAGGACATAAACCTCTAATCCAGGTGGCAATACTCTTCAAAATGGTTTCACCACTTGGCAATTAAGAGCTTCCACCTGAACTATTGCAAAAGCAGTAGTTATTTCAGGGGGTCTGGCTTACTCATACCACATTAATCTTGAAGGAATCCACAGCTTTTTATTTTCTGTGGAAACAAAAATAGAAATCATTTTCCCCAGTAACTTCTCCTGGAACTTAAATTTTGGAGTCAAAGCATTTTTAAAATAAATTGGATTGATCCAGTAGCATTTCCTTTAACAGATGTTGTTTCCTCAGTAGTCAAACAATACAAAGGCAATATAATACCATACAGTATCCAGATTCTCTCAGAATGCAACAGCTCCTAAAGAGCAAAATAAGTGAGTTGTGATGTCGAATTCCCCATACTTTCACTTTTGATTACTTTTACCTTGTCCTATGCCCGGAACTATATCGCTCCTACCGGAGAACTTATTGCCTCTTTAACAAGGTCCTTAACTTGGTCCCACCTTACATTGGACTTTACCAATCAACTACCCTGACTGCAGGAAGTTCTGAGCTGTTCACCCATGGAGAGAGGATCCCCATACAGGCCACTACTAGTCGCATCTACCTTGGCCAGCAAGGAAACAGGACCATGACTCTTCTTTAAGCAGTTTATTCAGGAACCTTGTACATCAGCTTCTGCCTCTCCCAGCCCCAGCAAGCCCTTAAATGTGTGCTCACTGCCAAATCAGCTCATGCCACCTGGAGATCCCAGATAGGCCACAGAAGGAGGAAGTGCACCAGATCCATCAAGCACTTCCAAATAAGGCTTGTTTATGCCTAAGCTCAGACTACCTGTCATCCAGCCAGGCACCATCTTGGGGCTGTGGCTTCCCACAATTTATTATTGCTAATTCACTATAATTATAAAAATCAAGTTCCCCGGAGCTCAGGTGAAGTGGGGGGGGGTAAGCAAATGCAGAGAGAAGTAGGAGAAAATGAGGGGGAGGAAAGGAAAACATGTGCGACCAGGAAGATTAAGCCTGGTTAGGAATAGAAGATAGGAAAGAGAGAGAGAGTGAGAGAGACAGAGACAGAGAGAGAGAACATAAAAGAGGGACCCAATATTGGTTTGAAGATAAAATTGAACACAAAGAAAGGTCTAGAGAACTACAAGACTGCTCCCAAATAACAATCTCAGCTTCCATGGAAAGGCTATCATAAATGCCCTTCCCAGAGAGTGAGATCAACAATTAACTTCTCCATGGAGCCCTCAACTAATGCCTGTTGAAAACAGGATCAAACACCCATACATAAACACTGAGTCAAAGTAGAACCCAGATGCAGATGGAGAGGACAAGACCATGCGGCAGAAACACATAGAGACAGCTTACCTGAACAAGGAGGAGCTAAGGGGCCACTAGACTGATAGCTGGGAAGCCAGCATGGGACTGACTCAGGCCCCCCTGAATATGGGTCTCACCAAGAAGGACAGAGCAGTGTAAGAGAACTCAGACAGTGGCGCCAGAATGTATCCCTGGTGCACAAAAGACTTTGCGAACATATCCCCCATGGAGGGATAACTGCCTTAATCTAGAGACAGGAGAGAAGCCCTAGTCCCTACTACACAGGACCTGTCAGATCTACATGACCCCAACTGGATGGCATTCCCCTACATATTGAATTTGTGTGGGGGGATGGGAGGGGAGGGTGGTTAGAGTGCATGTGAGAGGGCAGAGAGGATAAAAGGGAGGGAAGGAGGGAGGGAGAGGGAACTGGGATCAACATGTAAAATAATAAATTAAATTAAAAAAAGTGCTTTGACTCCATAATTTAAGTTGAAGGACAAGTTACTGGGGAAAAGGATTTCTATTTTTTTTTTTTCCACAGAAAATGAAAAGATGTGGATTCCTTCCAGACTAATGTGGTTTGATCACACCAGACCGCCTGAAACAGAGTACAAGGTGATCCTACATTCAAAACAGCTGGACAAAGCAGCCCTACAGACTAAAGCCAGGATTTCTGAATCTTCTTCGATTCCCCCATGACAGCACCCCTTACCAGCAGGAAGTAGTTTCAAAAAAACGACGCCCAAATTCCCAAATATTGTGTATAAATGTTTGTTTTCATTTAATTGGACTTTGTTATATAAAGTAAAAAAAATAATTTTGTAGTACAAAAATGCCTTACTATAGAAAATAAGTATATTTTCATCATGTATAGCAATTTATATATGAATATAAATAAAATACAATACATATATTCTGCTTAAAATATGCTATACTCTAATTAATAACTCATTTTTTTGCTGAAAAAAATGTCTTTATTTGGAAATAAAAATTTACTCTGTATTAGGTAAGATCACATGTCTTTCTTCTGCCATCACTGAATCACTGCATGGGTATCCATAATTTTCAGCATCTGAAGAAGTATGCAAGCATCATACATTATTTAGAAAATGAAAATAATTTTCAAATTAATATTTTTAAAATGCCATAATTCATTATCTTAGAATACAGGGCTATTTTTGTATAGCCAAAGAAAAATACTACCAACAAAACAATGAAATGAATCTGGTTTTGAGATACAACATATTTTCAGAGATGTTGTAAAGTAAATAAATATCTATCTTAATTAAATTGAGGAAATATACAATACAAGATAATATTTAGCTTCACATAGTAATGGGCAAGTTAAAAGAATTATGGACTACCATGGTAATTGACTATATATATATATACATATGTATATGTATATATATATATAGTTGTGGTGTTCCAAATATATATATACATATATATATGTATATATATTTGTGGTGTTCCAATTGTGTGTTGGATCACTGTCTTTCAGAAGTCATATTATCCTATTTTGTTAAATTATCACTTAATGTGTCGGGACAATATATAGCATATCTTCTATTAGCAATTTTTCATGTTATATGTTTATAACTCCTGTGTATCACTGTCAAAACAATTGCTAATGTCTTAACATCTCACTGGTATGTAGTGGGTGTGAATGGTGTTGGAATCTTTCTCAGAGATGATGTTCATCTACTTCTACTTGTAAAATTGTTTTTGATAAACCAGTTTCTGGATTTCAATAGTTAAATGATTCTATATGTATTTATTAACAATACCTATTTTTATAATTATATTTATTTTCACTTAGGATATTGTTGGCTGTAAAATTGAAATTGAATTTAAATTGAAATTATCTATGAAGCAAAAATGAATAATAGCCTTTATAAAAATATCTAAGCAGTTCTGCACATGTTATTGCAATGTTTTGCTTTCTGTTTGGTCATGTTAGCAACCTTCCTGTCTGAGGCCTCTCCCCTCTTTATGAAACATGTATGTGGGTTTAAACTGAACATGTACAATTGTTTAGTTCAGATTTTCTGAGATTATATGTTGTAGTCCTGATAGAGTTTTATTTTGATTAAGATTAATTTGATAGAAGATAATGTAGGAAAATATTCCACTCAAAATTTCTCACTTATGTGATCTTATTTCTTTTAAAGATTTGCTTTAATTTTATTGCCATAGGGTTACTGGATATTTTGTAGATGACAGGATTTCTTTACTATTTTATGAAAATATCCTATTACATGCATATCAGGTGATTACTACCCTAAATGTAGTTACATTCATTATATACTGTACTAACAATTTATAGTTAATACACAGTACAATTTTGTGAAATGATTTTGTATCCTGAAAGTTTTCTGTTTGTTAATCTTAATAGATTTTAGGTATACTTAATCTAGTATGTTCCATGAACTTCAGAAAAAGATGTTTTCTTTTCCTGATTCAAAGCCTTTACTCATTAGTTTAGTCTATTTTATTTGTACAGGATTCTTTTGAACATTTTGTTTTGTCACTGTTTCTAATGACTATGTCATTCATTATGGACTATGATACTAGCTCTTCATTTCTGATATCTGATTTTTTTGCATTTTCCCCATGATTTATTACAGAGATTTCTTATAATGTAAAACTGTTAATAGTTGTTTTCTATATTCATATCAAATGGTGATATTATTTTGTCCTTTATTTCTCAAGTGATGTAATATAGTCACAGCTAATTTTATTGCCAAGTTGATTGGACTGGAAAATTTCTAGGGAATATTATAAGTTGGTTATAAGGTGTAAGGTTTTTCTGCCCGCCACCTGGTCTTGTCCGGCCGCTGCGACAGCCCCAACTAATACACAGAGACTTTGTATTTGATATAATCCTGTTGGGCAGTTACTAGTTTCTTATCGGCTAGCTCTATCATAATTATTAACCCCTTTCTATGTATTTCCACGTGGTCTTACCGAGAGCGAAGGAACGGCGGTTCTTCTTTCTCCAGACTCTCAATCTTCCTTTCTGGTTCAGTTCGTGTTGCCAGGAGCATTTATGTCTCACTGTCAAGAAAAATCCTAAACCATTTTAAATGCCATATTCTGTAGGTCTTTGAAAGGTTTGAAGAATGCCTATTCATCTCAAATACATTTCTGTATATCTAGAAATCCTAACTCACCTAGCTATAAGTTTTGACTATTATAGGTAACTATCTAAAATATGTACTAAATTATATATTACATTTTTAAATGAGCTATATAAACACAATACCTAAACAAAAGGAGAAATATACATCTCACAAATTGACATTAAATTGTATCAATAAATGAAAATCCATTCCAAAATAAAGTATTCATATCTAGACCATAATCCCCTTTTTACCTTTAAAAAGAGATTGGTTGTGGTCATTAACCATTTATAACCAATCCCATTTAAATGAAAACAAACATTTATAAACAATATTTGGGAATTTGGGCATCATTCTTTCTAAACTACTTCCTGCTGAAAGGGGGCGCTGTTATTGGGATCTTAGAAGACCCAGAAATCCTGGTTGTAGTCTGCAAGGCTGCTTTGTCCAGCTGTTTTGAATTTAGGATCACCAGCGACTCTATTTCAGGGGGCCTGGCTTGATCAAACCACATTAGTCTGGAAGGAATCCACAGCTTTTAGATGTCATTATATATATATATATATATATATATATATATATATATATATATATGTGTGTGTGTGTGTTTCTCATACTGGTTAATGAATAAAGCACTGTTGGCCAATAGGAAAGCAAGAGAGGAGGGACTAGGAGACAAGGGGGAAAGAGGAAGTAGTGAGGAAGAGCCGAGATGGAGAGTCGGGAGAAAGCAGTATGCCGGCCGGCTCCCCAGTAAGAGAAATACATAGATCAGCAGAAATGGGTTAATACTTAAGACAGAGCTAGCCGATAAGAACCAAGTACCTGGCCAATAGCATTGTATCTCATACAGAGTCTCAGTGTGCATTATTTGGGCAGGCACGGCAGAGGGACAAGACCAGAGGCAGCGGGCAGAGAAAACTGTACTTGTTACAGATGGCGTCCAACGTGGCTAATAAGAACTTACACTTAAAATTTAACAAAAGCTTAAAATAGGGTTTTAAAAACAAAAGAACAGAGACAAGCAAGTTTTCTTGGTAACAGAATTTTTCTCGGTTGAACTCTGCTTTGCGAGAGACAAGCATATATTAGTGCAGCTCCTTTAAGGGAAGTTTCCTGACTCAGCATAAGCGGCAAAAAACCGCATGGCTTTTTAAGAAACTCTGCTAACAATTTATTGGTGTGTATGAGAGATGGCAATGGCAGGGACCACATCTCCAAGCCAGCAGCATGGGGCTGGATGGCAGCTCAGACCAAGGCAGTGAACACAGCTTTCACTGCTGGCGGTAAAATAGCTGCCGCCATCTTACATAGACCGCGGCTGACACACTATGACTTTCATTTTCACAGTGTTGTTGTTTACCTGATAAAAGAATCGTGGCTATAAAAAGATTTACAGTAAAGACAGATTCACATTAAGAAAAAGCACTAAAAGTTTACAGTGTATTGTAAAATATATGTAGGCTTGGGAGAGAAAAAAAATGAAATGGTTTTAAAAAGACAGAGGAGCTGGGTGTGGTGGCACATGCCTTTAATCCCAGCACTCAAGAGACAGAGGCAAGCAGATCTCTGTGATTTGCAAAGTAAACCTGGTATGCAGAGTAAATTCCAGGACAGATAAGAGTTACACGGTGAAACCCTGTCTCAAAAAATGAAAAAAATAGAAGAAAGAGAGTAATAATAAAGCCCTGTAAAAATGAAAAGCTCAGAGAGAATCTGTATACTGTATGGCATTATATTGTCTTTGTATTGTTTGACTGCTGAGGAAACAACAACTGTTAAAGAAATACTGCTGGATTGATTCAATTTATGCATTTTAAAAATGCTTTGACTCCAACATTTAAGTACAAGGACAAGTTAATGGGGAAAAGGATTTCCATTTTTGTTTCCACAGAAAATAAAAAGCTGTGGATTCCTTCCAGACTAATGTGGTTTGATCAAGCCAGACCCCCTGAAACAGAGTACCATGAGATCCTACAGCTTGGACAAAGCAGCCTTACAGACTACAACCCGGATTTCTGCATCTTCTTAGGATCCCCAATGACAGTGCCCCCTGTCAGCAGGAAGTAATTTGGAAAGTACGATGCCCAAATTCCCAAATATTGTTTATAAATGTTTGTTTTCATTTAAATGGACTTGATTATAAATGGTTAATGATCACAGCCAATTCTTTTTAAATGTAAAAAGGGAATTATGGTAAGATGTGAATACTTTGTTTTGGAATTGATTTTCATTTATTGATATAATTTAAGGTTAATTTTGTGATAGGTATATTTCTCCTCTTGTTTAGGTATTGTGTTTATATAGCTCATTTAGAAATGTAATGTATAATTTAGTACAGATTATAGATAGTTAGTTAGGTTTTCTAGATATACAGAGATGTATTTGAGATGAATAGGCCTTCTTCAAACCTTTCAAAGACCTACAGAATACGGCATTTAAAATGGTTTAGCGTTTTCGTGACAGTGAGACATAATTGCTCTTGGCAATACGACCTGCACCAGAAAGGAAGATGGACATTGAAGAAACTCATTATGGAGTTTGCTTCCAATATGGCAAGACTAGCCATTTGGACAAGATGCTGCTCTTGTCTGGACTGTTTGACTTTGTGATGTATAAACTGGACATGCAGGACCCACAGAAAAGTGACTGCTGATTCAAGATGGACGTTGCTACAGAGTTCCTGCTTCATGGAAGAGTCTACAAGACAGTCTGCAGGACACAGAGAAACGTGATTGACAAACTGCCAATACAAGAAGACAGTTTAAAGTTTCCTGCTTTGCTAAAGAATCTGCCAGACACACTATATCCTATGGGCTGAAGATGGAAGATTTCAGAAGAACTTTGGTTGACTAACCAGGCAAGATATATCTGTCATTTCTAGAGTTTACATACTATCCTTCTGTGGTCTTTGAAGGAGTTGAAGACAGATAGTTATGGTTATAGTTTTCCTTAGTTAAGCTTAAAGGTAAGTTACACATAGGACTTTATTCTCACAAATATAGGATAGATGATAGAATAGTTTCTTAAATCTTGCTAAATGTTAATGGACTAAATATTGTCAACTGTGATTCTTATTTGATAACTGTTATGTTATATATTTTGCTATGTTAAGGTTAAAACCTTGTTTTTATTTTAGACAGAAAAGAGGAGATGATGGGAGATGTCATTCTATAAATATGATTCTCATACTGGTTAATGAATAAAGCACTGTTGGCCAATAGGAAAGCAAGAGAGCAGGGACTAGGAGACAAGGGGGAAAGAGGAAGTAGTGAGGAAGAGCCGAGATGGAGAGTCTGGAGAAAGCAGTATGCCCGCCGGCTCCCGGGTAAGAGAAATACATAGATCAGCAGAAATGGGTTAATACTTAAGACAGAGCTAGCCGATAAGAAACAAGTACCTGGCCAATAGCATTGTATCTAATACAGAGTCTAGGTGTGCATTATTTGGGGCTGGCACGGAGGCGGGACAAGACCAGTGGCAGTGGGCGGAGAAAACTGTACTAGTTACAGTTGGGTACCACAACAAGGACATTTACAGAGAGCATTAAGGGAGGAAGGAATACCTGTCTTTCATGTGGTTAACAGAGTCCCATAAACTAGGAATTGTGGAGCAAATAAAGAGTAAGAAAAGAGAATACCATCTCCTGTCAGCATATCTTGTTCTTCTTTTTTCTTTTCTTTTCTTTTAGATTTTTAATTTTATTATTTTTTTTACATATTGATCACAGTTCCTACTCTCTCCCTCCCTCTCTTCCTACCTCTTACCCTCTCTCCTCTCTCCCATGCACCCTGACCACCCTCCCCTCTCATCCCGCCACCCCCATTCCTCATCTAGGGCTATGCCAGCCAGGTGGGTTCATATAAATCTGTCTAGTCATTTAAAGTAGGGACCATGACTTTTCTCCTGTCTCTAGGTTAAGGAAGTGTCTCTCCATGGGGGATGTGAACTCCAAATCCTTTTGTGCACCAGGAATACATCCTGGGTCCACTGTCTGAGGTCCCTTAGACTGCTCAGTCCTTCTAGCTGAGACCCATATTCAGGGGTCTGACTGAGTCCCATTCTGGATTCCCAGCTATCAGTCTGGGGGCCCCTTAGCTCCTCCTTGTTCAGGTCACCTGTCTCTATATGTTTCTGCAACCTGGTCTTGTCCTCTCCCTATTTTATGTTCTCTTTCTCCCCCCCTCCTTCTGTCTTCTATTCCTACCCTGACTCAATCTTTTCTTTCTAAACAACGGAGAAGTGTCAAACCAGTGCACCAGTGCAGTGTGGTTTCAACACTGGGAACACTCTTAGACCTTTGCTGCTACAATGGACATTTTCCTTTTAAAATGTAAATTATTAAAATAAATTCTTTCTTAATGTTGTCTTTCCTAAATATTCTGTCACATTACTTAGAAATTTAGCTAATTATACTTAGAAATGTAGTATGTTGAGCCATCGTTGAATCTATGGATTGATGATTTTAGAACTCTTAACAGAGTTACTGGTTTGTAATTTTTTTATGTAAGAAAATTTTCTGGATATTCTATTAGAATTTTTTTCCTATAATGAATTCTGTACGTCTTACTTCTCTTCAGTTTTTGAAGTTGATTGCACAAGATGAATTTAACTTTGGAAATGTCACTAAAATTCACTAGGGAAGCCATCTGGCCCTCTGTTTTACTTTGTTTGGAGATTTGGATAATTAATTCAATCTTCTTTATTATTATTTTCAGGTGCTTATTTTTCATAATTTAATCATGTTTGTATATATCTAGGAACTAATGCATTTGTTTTAATTATCCAATTGGTTTCAAAAGAAGAAAATTATTAAAGTGAACATGCAATTACTGGTAGGGAAGCAAGAAAAACAATAGATGTAACTAAAGGAAGACTACAAAAAAAAGTAATATAAAACATACTTACCAATTCATGCTTTCACCATCTAAGTAAATATCTTTGAAAATTGACAAAATAAACTTCATTAAGAAATACTATATAGTACATCTCAAGCAGCCTCAGGAAAATTAAGATACTCATTTGGTGAAAACTGTTATTCCATTTTACAGCAGATATCAATGTAAATAAATTCTTAAGCTTTTTCTCCCTGAGACAGGGTTTCATTGTGTAACAACCCTAGCTGTCCTGAAATTTGGAGACCAGGCTAGCCTCAAATTTACAGAGATTTATCTGCCTCTGCCTCCCAAGTTCTGGGATTAAAATTGTATGCCACCACTGCCCAGCTTGGCAAATACACTTTTGTTTAATAGTGGGTCCATTTGTCCATTTCCCTTTCTCAGTGGTGATATTTCTTTTTTATTTATTTATTTTTTTCTGTGTTGAATCTTGTGGATGTTCTGTATGCAGTAATCATCTCTGTCTAGTTAATACATATATCAGACCAATTGTATCTAGAAATTATTTTTTTCCTTGCAGTTGCCTTTTCTGGCCTTTATAAGCTTTCTACCTCCTCTTCTGCATAGCTCTTTGAACCTTGATGGAAAGAGGAGGTTGATGAAGACATCCTATTTATAGCTGACTGCTCTAAAGTCTCTCATAGATATTAACTAGTTTTTTGTATATTCTGTTAATTACCATTTGAGAAAAAATAGTGTCTCTAATTATGGTTGAAAGCTATTCTGCTCTGTGGATATAACAATATGCTGTTAGGATTCATTTTATTACTATGTTTCTTTATCTGAATAAAGTAAGAGGTTTTTCCCTTGGTCCATGACCTATCTAGTCTCAGGATCCTGGCCAGTTTTGCAATACCAGGTATGGGTTCCAACTTATAGAATAACTTTAAATAATATAATATAATTAAAGGAATTAAATGGAATCATCATATAACAGGGGAGATAGGCACAAACTAGACACCTCATACCATCAAGTAAAGCATCCAGTGCCAGGAATAGTTTACTTTCCATTGAGTGATTGGTCAAATAATTTTTTGCTTGATTGTACTTAGTATACTAGTACACTACCTGAGAAGTAATAACTTAATTTAGATTAAACTAACAGAGAAAAACATTAATCATCAATTTCAACAAACAACAAACCCTGTTATCTATAACAGAGACTTGTTCATTAGGAAGGACAGTACTTTTGATAAAATAGTGCCAAGAGAAACTTAAAATCCTTATGAAAGTATGTTTTGATTTATACCATACATTTGCTATAAAGATCATTTATCTTTGTTTTTTTTTTTTTTACATGTCGATCCAGTTCCCTCTCCCCCCTACCTCCATCACTCCCTCCACCACTCCCTACCTCTCTCCCTTTCTCCGTTCCTCTCATGCCCCCATCCCACCCTCCCATCCCACCCCCCCTTATACTCCACAGGGAGAGTGGTGCCTTCCAGAGGGGTCAACAAAATCTGACAAGTCATTTGGAGTAGAGACTAGGTAGGCCCTCCCTCCTGCCTCTAGGTAAATGGAGTATCCCTCCATGGGGAATATGGTCCCAAAGTTCTTTTGTGCACCAGGGATACATTCTGATTCCACTGTCAGAGGTCCCTTAGACTGCACAGGCCTTCTAACTGAGACCCATGTTCATCTTAATATAAGACTATAACTCTAAAACTCTAAAACCAAAGTATGCCATATTTGATTAAGAAAATGTAACTTATTTGTTTAAATCTCAAACTCCAAATCAATATATAGTATGAAAAATAATTTAAATAAACCTTTGGATTTAAAATAGAAAAATAATTGAATTTCTTCAGTATTATTACAGTACCTTATAAAATGTTCCAAATTAAGTTTAAAATGACAGACAAAGAAGCTGATTGTTAGGGAGTCTTACTCCAAAATTGCTCCGATGACATGGGATAGATGTGTAAAGCCTGTGTAATATAGAAACTGTGACCACTTGTTTCAAGCAAGTTATGAGATAACATGGGCCCTTTTAATTTATACTGTTTCAATAGTTTTCACAAACAGTTTTCCAATCAAATTTGTTTCTTCTTGTGTCTAATAATGGTTATATTCATTTTTCTAGTTTTTTCTTTTTCCTTAGTCCCTTCTTCTGTAGCTCAACTTTCCCAACAATAACCATTACGTATGTGATTCATAGCTGTGTTAAAAGCATAAGCATTATTGCAAACATCAAAGGAAGTTTTTTTTTTTTTAACTAAACACTGCTACAGGTAGAACAGTGTGCCTGTTGGCATATTTTGTGGTTACAGAATCATGCAGACTAAATGAAAGTTTTTCCTCTAATGGTTATTGTTTACCTCTGGCGAAATCTAAGTTCTCAGAGTCAACACAGCCAAGATTGAATCAATTCATTCTTTATTCTACAGTACACTATTTTCTATAGGGAAGATAGGAGGTTTTTTTTTCCCTAACATCATGTAATCAGCATCACTAAAAAACTTAGTTATAATAAGGGGCAGTGTTTATTCCGTGTTCTCAAGCCCCTTCCTCTCAGTATTGGCACAACTAGTAGAAATGAGGGCATTGTGGATTTCTATGATTCTGTTTCATTTTCTTTTCTTAGACTGTTCCCATTAACTTCCAATATCATCTATTTATTAGCATTTCTTCTAGACTCTTGTGGTTAAATCATTTTCTTTAGAACAGTCATGCAAATCTGTAATATTGTCCTGAACTTCTGTGACATTTCATGCCAATCACATGGTGCATTGGAAAGGCAACATCCTGTTCTTGAGAAGCGTGAATCCATGGTCACAAATGAAACATCATAGGCTTTAGGGGCTGAATCAGATCCACTGTTAATTTTTCACAATATCCTCTCTGGTTCACCTAGAAGAGAGTCATTGGATGGTCGTTGGGGATCCTTATGCAATGTCCATTTTATCCCTAACTCTAAGAAAGTAAAACTAGAAGCAGCAAGCAATATGATGTGTAAAAAGAAAGCAAGCAGAGCAGGTAACACATATGTTCCCAGTGTCATGTCCAGAAGTCTGCAGTATATTATCCATCAGCCTTGCCAAAATTGGTCAGATTCTCCAGAGCCTTGCCACAAGGAGAATTTGTTCATTCTATTCTCAGGCTTTATCCACCAAAGAAATCACATGGTTCCTGACATTTCTTAATATTAATAATGTAAAATACAAGCAGATAATGAATAACACATAAGAGAAAAACAACATGTGAACTTGTCTATTCTCCCTTCATATAAGATGAGAGACCTTATATGAATCTCTTAGAGAAAAACAACATGTGTATGATCAAACAAATACATGTTTGTAAACAGCAGAGGAAAATATGCTTAAATTGTTACTTCTTTGGTTAATAAAAATTTTAAAAAATGAGTATGTTCATATACTTGTTATGCCCACAAAGTTTATGATTTTGGGAATACTTAATTATGGACAAAAAGTGTGTGACTGAAATTCTTATATATTCTTAACAAAATCTTAAATGCCACACTTAGAAATAATTTTGTAATTTATTTGAAATGTTTAAATATTCCTCATGTATAAGTCAGTAATTCTATTTATAAGTACTAATCTATGAGAAATGAAGAAATACCCATATAATAATCCTGTAAGTTTAGAGTGATGGCATCACTTTTAGAAATTACATATGGCATGTATGCTCTCATTCAGGAATAACTAATATCCATAAATATGTTGTCATAGAAATCTACTGATATGCAATCAATGGACATGAAAATAATTATGTTTAAAAATCCAGACCAAAAAATTGTAATATAAAACATCAATTTGTATATAATTCATGAATATGCAAATTAACACAACAAGCAGTGGATAAGAGGCAGAAGAAACATGGAGTTTTCAGAGGGAACTTCATGCCTGGTTTCTCAGACATATAACCAGTAAGCCTGGGATCAGCTGAGGAAATGAGTGTAACACTGGAATGGGTACTTTACAGGTACTAGAAGAAGAACAACTTTACCAATGTGGGGAACTAATTCCTACCATCTCTAACCTAACCAGGACACATCGTCAGTTAATCTTTTACAGATTTACAAAACGTACGTTGAGATCGCTATTGGTTATTGTTCCTATCTATGACTACCATCATCCTTTGTCCATTGCTGAATTCAAGAAGATGAAGACTTGCAGTTGCATACTACAGCCTTTTATAGCAGCCTGAGTTAAAGAAGAGTGCAAGCTGTGAGGCACAAGATTGTCATGTGATAAATATATGTACCTACCTTTAGTTGCTAGATCCTGGCTGTACCTCAACATATTTAATAATCCATAATATTAGGATTCCTTGGGATGTCCGTGCATGAGAGCTATATAAGTGAATCCTCAAGAAAGTAGTTTTATTTTCCATTTTAGGCAGGGATTCCATGGTTTCACCATGCTTTCATTCCTGAAATGTTCAAGGTGCCCTTTGAATAGGTGTGCAACTTTTATACGTCACTTTCTCAGTTGTAGCAAGAATTTCTTGAGTGAATTCTTCTGTATAACTTGGAAAATAAATGATGTATACTTTCAAATGTTTGTAATGCAAGATAATAGAGCTTTTGTAAGAACAGCCTGTGAAACAATCAAACACATAACAAGGAAACAATCACTAAGCATATTGTACATTAGCACAAAATGATGTGTTGATAAGATTAGCTTTTGTTTATATCAGAAAACAAATAAGGTCATATTGGTAATTATTTCAATACCTTAAAGAGAATTCTTTTAGCTGGAAGCTGTTTAATATCAAAATAAGTGAACTAGCAAACTATGTAGAAAATAGTCATTGTTTCTTTGAAAAAATAACTCAAGGTCATTATATTTATGAACATCTACGATATTGAACTCTTGAAGTTTATCCCTCTTACCTATTTAACAGGAAGCATAAATTAACAAAAATAGGTACACTTATTTCAACTGTTTTATTTCCTGCTGTTAAGACTGGTCTTCAAGCTCAGAGGTCAGGAAGTTCTCTTTATAGCACAACATTGAAGTTATCAAGGCATTACTACTGTAACAAAGAAACTTGATAAAATTGAAACAGCCATTAAAAAGAAGAAACAAGCCCTGCCCCAAATGATGTGACAGACTTTGACGATTTCCCATGGGAGGCTTCATCCTCCCTGGTGATTCCACTAAGGGAAATTCGTAGTGGGGTTGGGGCACATGGGAGCATGGAAGAGAGAGGGAACCAAGGTTGGTATCTAAAATAAGATTGTTTTTAATTTAAATAAAAAGAAAGAAAAAAGAAGAAACAGTTCATCAAGCCCTCAGGCATGACAGCATAGCCAAGTGGAAAATAATAAAGATGTGTAGATATGAATTATTATTTTTATCTAAGCAGCATTTTCATGGTTGGTAAGCACTGTAAAATATATTTTGCTTAATCTCAGGAGATTATATATGTATACATATGTGTGTGTGTGTGTGTGTGTGTGTGTGTATTATATAATCCATCAAAAAGAAGTAACAAATGACATTATTCTGATAATCAGATAATCACCATGAGATACATTAAAATTATAATACATACAGTAAAACTTACATTAAATCTGATCACATGTATCAAATTCATAAAAATACTCATATAAAATTTATACAATTATATTTCTTAAGATAGCTTTGCATTGAAAATAGACTTTTATAAATTATATGCCAGTTATACTTTTACCCCCAAAATACCTTCTAGATACTTCCCATTCCTGGCCCACCCAAGTACCTACACTTTCATTCACTCTCCTTGTAGGATACAAACAGATCTTTAAAATTATAAAAATAATAAAAAGTAGTAAAGATAAGACAAGATGAAAACAAACCAGAATAAGACAAAATAAAAAAATATCACCAAAATTAACAGAAGAAAAAGAGCCAAAAACAGTGCAAGAAGCCCATGATACAGAGACATGCCACATTATGTGAAGTGGACACAGACAGACATCCCCAACTCTAATGCAGAAGCTTTCTCCAACTGATAACCACTATAGATACAAAATTAGTTTTCTCCAGTGGACTCTCACTAGTATACAAAGCACACCATGGTCAGGCCCCATGCCCAGAAGTAGCTAGTAAACAGAAAATGAACTCAAAGGCAGTTTCAGAGGTTCTTTAACTCATAAAATGTTTATTTTTTACAAGCATCTTAAAATGGTAACAGATCAAAGAATCTACAATGGCATTTATGTTTTAAATATTTTATGATGAAAACATTCACATTTAATGCACGTGAAACTGATTTTCAAAATTATGCAGGGATTTGTGTGTGAAGAAATGTTAAATAATATTTAACAGGGGTTACACACATTAGAATCTTCTACAGTAGAGAGTTTTGTATACGGACCGAGATGAATAAGTGTGAACCTTTGACAGAGGTAATATGCAAGTACAAATGAAAGACTTATTAATGATGCTGGCTTAGCATCCTAACCAAAATGGAAACTAAAAAACAGAAAAAGCTTACATAAATAAATAGAGGTTCATTTCTGAAGACTAAGAGTCTATTTTCAAAAAGACATTTATGTCCTGCTCTGGCTGTTTAATGTAACTTGTATGTATGCTTACCGGACTTACTTCATTTTACTGGACAACCAGTTCGTGTGCTCTTTCCTGGGGAAGACAATTTCTCCTACTGGCACCATTCATCAATAGCCCACATCCTCTGTTTAAGGTTGAGGCCTTGTGGATTTTCCCCGATCTACTTAGACATGTCAGGTGTTGTAGTCCTTGTTCAGAAAATGATTAGGCAGTCATGTTGTTGTGATTTTACAGGTGTAGCTTCTAATATTAATAGTAGACAAGGTCCCACAGCAAACACCCAGAACTTCCAGATTTTACATTCTTTCACCCTCCTCTTCCTTGGTGTTCTATAAAGCTTAAGTGTAAGGAGTATGGTTTTTCCTCCTGCCGCTGGTCTTGTTCCCCTGCAGCACCAGACCCAAATAACACACTGAGACTCTGTATTTGATATAATGCTGTTGGCCAGGTACTAGTTTCTTATCTGCTAGCTCTGTCTTAATTATTAACCCATTTCTATGTATTTCCACGTGGTCTCCTTACTGGGGAGTGGGGCAAGCATCTAGACTCCCCAGTGTCTCCATCTTGACTCCTCCTTACTCCTTACTCTTTGTCTCCTTGTCCCTCCTATCTTCCTTTCCTATTGGCCAACAGTGCTTTTTTCATTAACCAGTATGAGAAACATATATACATAATGGCATCTCCCATCACTTAAGTGTACCAGTTGTTTTTTAAGATGTATTCATAGGGTTGCTCTCTACTAGATTGCGTTTTTATTGGTGTTGGTTTTCTTGGTCACTTTGCCAGGTTTCCTAAAGCAAGCCATGCTAGGAGTTGCAATTTATGACTTAGTTCTTGTTTTGATATTCCATTTCATTAAACATAGCGAAGCAAGATGGTTCAGCAGATAAAGGTGCTGATTATCAAGCCTGACTACTTAAGTTCCTTCCTGTTGGGAATCCATCCACACAGTGGAATGAAAATAAACTCACATCAGCTATTCTCTGATTCCCCTACTCATGTTGTCTCTCATACACGTGCACACATTCTCTCAGTAATTTCTGAAGCAATTTCTAAAACTTCATTCTTCAAACAGAAGGTAGTGTAGAACATTTTTAAGGCCAAACTGGACTGCTGAGAAGTCTTTAAGGATGATTATTGCTGTTTCTTTGCTTGGGGCTCATAACTTAAATATTTCACTAGATCTTAAAATAGATCAAAGTGAAAATCGGTGAAGCTCATCCAAATGTCAGAATTGGTTGAACTTGTAGTTAACATGAGAAAATGAACAGAGCTACATGATGTTATCACCAGGATATCAATTTAAATTCTGCTTATGACTGCATACAACATCAGAAGTCTAAAATCATTTAATCTGAACACCTTTTATATTTTTAATCCACATGTAGAGAACTCACATGGGTATAATGTTTTATAAATCCAACAATTCTTATGCATTCTCACTATATGTGTATGCTGCAATGTGAAACTAATAGATCACTAGAAGTTACATGTAAATTGAAAATATTAAATTGATTTCATGCCCACAACAGTGGGCCTTTCTCATGATAAAGCAGCAGGAGAGGTTATTACTGTGCTGTGAGATGATCTAAATCCATGATAGCTTCTATTTGTCAATTAAACCACAAGATCACTTCAAGGAGTCTATGGGGTATGATTTTTCTGCCAGAAACTGCTGTTTTAATAACGAGATTAATGAAATTGGAACAAAGGAGAAACTGGATATTTTTCAAAATTAGATAATTAAAAGCATATTTACTTAGGTAATAAAATTGCTTGATTTCAGGTTTTCATACCTTTTGATAACCTTAAATTATGATGCCAAATAAACAATGATGATGGTCAGCAAGTGATTTCTCAGTAAATATTTCCCATGGAAAATAATTAAACACATAATGATTACTGCATTACATATAAGAATCTGTGACATTTAAAAAACATATTCATAAAAGAAGCACATATTTCTGAGTTTTAATATGAAAACATTATATCACCATGATGTTTTATAGTACATTAATAATTTCTCTTTATGATGACAAAAGTTAAGATCCAAAAGTGGAAACTATTTATAGAAACCATTGGATGTCTTAGAATAATAGTAACCTTAAAGGCAAAATGATGCATATAACAACCATATTATATTGCTGATACTTAATCTTTGCTGAAGACAAAATGAAAAATCCAGTCACATTAATGAATGAACAAGTTCCAAGCCAAAGGGAAGGTGGAGATCAATGCCAACACAGAAATTAGATATATACAGCCCTATTAAAGAGTTAGAGTATTGTATTCAAAATGTATTTTAGAGTAGTTCAAATCTTCATTTTTAAAGTAATAATTAATAAGGAGTGACCTATATTTTGAATAAAAGTAAAAACCATCATAAAAAAACAATCAAACAATAAAAGAAACAGCAACACAAACAAAATAGTGATTTGTGTTAAAGAGAACAATGAATCCAACAGTGATCTCAGCTCAATACTATAAAGTTCCTTGGGCTGAAGGCAGTTGAAATAGTTTGGGTTTCAATTATAAATTTTCCAGTGTCTTGGTGAACATATTGAAGACTTTATTGTTTCTGAACATTGGTGTATCTCTCCATCCTACATTTTTCCCATATCAATAAAGGATATCCTTGCAGAAGATCAACACCTCTCAGCAAGAACATTTTGAAAATCATGGCTTCTTAGTATGGCAAACACTTTCCACAGAGTAGATCATTAAAAAAAATTATGTTTATGGAGAAAGAAGGTAAAATTGTGATATCACATTTATAAAACCTTTTATATATATCATAAGTGTGCACAATAAGGAAATATTCATTTATTGAAGACTTAGAGGGCGCACATGTGCAAATATCTGTCTAATAATGGCGTACTCTTTTATTTACTTGATGCTTAATTTGATGACCTAAGAAGCTCAGCAGGGATGTTTGTTGCATGAATCCTCAATGATGGCAAGTTCCAAAGTGCATTTGCATTCTAATTGAAGAAGTCAAGTAACCTAGATTTTGAAACATTTAATATCTTACTGATAACAGCCCTCATTTCTAGGTATTTGTACCCCCAATTTTTTTTTTTTTTTACCAAAAATCATAATTGAGAAGGTTCTTCTTACTTATAGTTTGCATTTCTTGACCTTACTATGGCCAAGGAGGGCACAGATTTCTGAGATGTCACTGAGCATTTTGGCAGCAATAGACAAAGTGCTTTCATTACCACAGGCTGTTTTCTCTTGTGAGGTATTATGCAATTATTTTATAGTCCTTATTGCAGTCAGTTTGTTATTTGGACCATTTTACACTGAAGCCATATTGTTTCGTTTAGTTCCTTGGTCTATCCTGAGTCTCAAGGCTCACTTTAACCTAAAAGTCTGTGATGTGTCTGAGATACGAATTCCTCTCAAAATCAATTTGAAACTGGTAAAAAATATCTACTGTAGGATTTGGAATAAATATTACTTGAATCAAAAACAACCATCCCTGAAGGGAAAAATCTAATATTCTCTAAGCAACCTGCACTTGGTAGTTCTTAAATAAAAACTGCATCTCAGTTTTGAAAGGCATATTGTTCAAGCTTCACAATAACACAGCATCTTGTCTCAGAAACAAGAATGATGAACTTCTGTCCAGAAACACCATTTCACAAATTTTTGGTATATGTGCAATGTATCTTGCTATTTTTGTAATAAAGCATGTTTATTTACCCAGGATTTTACAATCTAACATTGAGGCCTGATCTTTCTTTTGTGAAAGAGCACTGTCTAAGCTGAGGTAAATACTGGTGTGTGAGTGTGTGTGTGTGTGTGTGTGTGTGTGTGTGTGTGTGTGTGTGTAAATTTTGCCTGCGATCTGAGATTCATAAAACTTTTTAGTATTAACTTATTCCTTATTTTTCATATAGAGATAATTTTTTAATATACTAATATGGAGAAAGCATCCACACAGAAAACAACAAACCTTAGATATTGTTTCTGGGAAAGGAGAAAACTACTGAGCTTCTAAGGTACACCAGTAATGGCCAGCCATTAGGATATCATGTACTTGTTTGGGAAGAATTAATTCTGGACATTGTTTCTAATGACTAAAACCACTCAGTCACAAGACCATCTGGAAGAAAATTTACTCTCAAACACATTTTCTCTCTCTTAGCATTTATCTAATTGTGACTTCAAATAATTTTCACATTTTTGTTGTTTTGTATCTGAATTTCAATAAGTTGATCTCTTCCACATTGACCCCAAGTACATATTCAATCTCCCTTATACTCTAATGGAAAGAATTAAACACTGATAATAGCAAGAATTATAAGTAGTTGTTCAGATTTTAAATTATCTTTCTCTAGATTCACCTTTACAAGTGTAAATTAATTGCCTTATATTAATTACCAGCCCATCTAATGTTGCCCCTGATGTAGGTGGTACTCTAATTCCATTATAAGAAATGAAGCATATTTTATAAATAATACCATAAATGACACATTCTTATTAAGCCCAGAAAATTGAACCAGTTGTTGGCTAAAAACTGTGCTTGTTTCTTTTTTTCTTTTTCTTTTCTTTTCTTTTCTTTCTTTCTTTTTTGGCTCATTGTCTAGGAAAAAATTATGACAAACATTTAATGACAAAAATTATAGCTATGATCCATATCCCCACTACTCCAAACTTCACATCACTTTAAACAATCTTCCAGTTGTAAAACAAGCACACATAATTAACTTATGTGAGGTGCTTGTTATCCTTTTTAGTTTTTTTTTCTTTTTAATAAAAAATGCTATTTTATTGATCCCTCCTGGAAGGAATTAACCTCCCTGTGGAGTGAGGGGACAGATGGGATGGAAGAGTGGTTGGGGGACAGGGGAGAGAGTGAGGAATGGAAAGAAGAGAGGAAGGAAGAGAGGGAAAGAGGCAAAGGGAACTAGGATCAATATGTAAAATAAGAAAATAATACAGATTTATGTATTATCTCTCTCTCAAAAAACAAAGGAAAGGTATGCATTTTTTCATTTTACAAACCAAAAAACACAAGACCTGTGACAAGGTGGGTATTTGCAAGGAATACATAAAGTTGGGTTATGTTGTTCTATTTTTTTACTATGAATAACATTGTTTTATTGGAACCATTCTTCATTTTCTTAGCATAAATTTGCTGTTTTACATAGATCCATATGGTTGAAAATTCTAGCTCATCCTTTAAATTCTTACATGATTTTCTTTTGTTTGCATACTTTTGGTAACGAATATTGTAAATAGTTTACTGGATTCTAGAATCAAAAGGAGGTTGTTGAAATAACTACATCTTTTCTTGTCTCCTTTTAACACTTGAAGAGGTCTGTGTAATTATGGTGAAATGAATTTCCAGTTTTACCTCCATGCATTTCAGTGCATTAATATTCTAATATTCATTGACATCTTTATATAATATACAGTATTCTCTTATCTGGTTCATTTATTTTGAAATAATAAAAATATAAATGTTAAAGCAGAATCCAATGAATTTACATCTCAGTAAAAAATAATCCTTGACATAACACTTCTCCTATAGAATATCCAGAAAAGGTGTAAGAGTTATCTTAAGCACAGTGACATTAAAAATTATTGAAAACACTTCACACTTTTGTAATCTTTTTTTCATTTGTTGCTTTGTTCCTTTGTTTCTTTATTCTTTAGTTCCCTTCTTCCTTTCTTTATGTCACATTTTTAGACAAGGTCTTATGTATCCCTGATTGGATTCAAACTCATATTTTCAGGGAAAACTGACAACTCCAGAGCATTACAAAGACTGGAATCAAAGGTGTCTACCACCTATCTTTGTGACATCAACTCAATGAATTAAATAAGCAAATCTTTCTCAGGAAAAATATATAGTTAGTCTCAGCTGATGAAGTGTTTTATTTTTATGTTAATGTATAAATTTTATTTTCATACTAAAAGCAACAACATATGTATTTGCAACTCCTTAAAGCTTTTTTATAATGTCAAAACCAGTATCAACAAAATGAGTTTCTCTCAAAAACATTAAATTTCTCCTCATTTTACCAATAAAAGAGGAAATTCATTGCAAGACTAGCCAATCTGAGACAAAAAACATGGTGCTAACATTAATCTTAATCTAATACTTCTTTTTAGATATAATGCTGTTGGCCTGTTCCTTGCATTTCTTATTGACTAGCTCTGTCTTAAATATAAGCCCAGTTCTATTAATCTAAGTATTTCCACGTGGTTGATCATACTGGAGAGAGGTCCTGGACTTCTGTTCCTTGGTCTTACATGTTGACTCCTCCTGTCCTCTCCCCGTATTCTACTTCTCTCCTAGTCTCGTCTATCTTGCCTTCTTATTGGCCAACAGTGCTTTATTCATTAACCAATACAAGAAATGTATTTACAAAAGGACATCTCCCATCATCTCCTCTTTTCTGTCTAAAGTAAAAAGAATGGTTTTAACCTTAACCTAGCAAAATATATAACAAAACAGTTACTAAATAAAAACCACACTTAACAATATTTAGTTCATTAACATTTAGAAAGATTTAAAAAAAATTATGATCTATCCTATTTTCGTGAGTCTAAAGTCCTACAAGTAACTTATCTTTAATCCTAACTAAGGAAATCTATAACCATAACTATCTGTCTTCAACTCCTTCAAAGACCACAGAAGGATTATATATAAACTCTAGAAATGACAGAGACAACTCAATACCTGGTCAATCGAAGTTCTTTCATAATGTTTCACCTTCAGCCTATAGGCCATAGTGTGTCTGGCAGATTCCTCAGCAAAGCAGGAAAGTTAAACTGTCCCTTTGTATTGGAATTTTGTCAGTCACTTTTCTCAGTGTCCTGCAGATTGTCTGGCAGACTCTTCTATGAAGTAGGAATCCTGTAGCAATGTCCATCTTGTATCAGCAGTCACTTTCCTATGGGTCCTGCATGTCCACTTTATATAGCATAAAGTCAAACAGTCCAGACAAGAGAAGTATCATGACCAAATGGCTAGTCTAGCCTAATTGGAAGTAAACTTTATAACATGTTTCTTCGATGTCAATCTTCCTTTTTGATGCAGGTGGTGTTGCCAGGAGCAGTTGTGCCTCACAGTTAAGAAAAACCTAAACGATTTTAAATGCCATATTCTGTAAATCTTTGAAGAATGCCTATTCATCTCAAATACATCTATGTATAGCTAGAAATCCTAACTAATTCAACTATAAATTTTGACTATTATAGTAACTGCACTCTGTACTAAATTATACTAAATTACCTTTAAAGAGATTGGCGGTGGTATTAACCATTTATAACCAACCCCATGTAAATGAAAACATATATTTATAACAATATTTGGGAATTTGGGCATTGTTCTTTTCAAACTGCTTCTTGCTGTAGAGGGCACTGTCATGGAGATCATAAGAACATGCAGAAATCCTGGCTGTAGTGGTCTGTAAGGCTGCCTTGTCCCAGTTGTTTTGAATGTTGGATCACCTGGGATGTTGTTTCAGGGGATCTTGCTTGACTAAAACACGTTAGTCTGGAAGGAATCTACAGCTTTTAATTTTCTGTGGAAACAAAAAATAGAAATCCTTTTCTCCTGTATCCTGTCCTTAGACTTAAATTTTGGAGTCAAGGCATTTTTAAATTATAGTTTGGATTAATTTAGCAGCATTGATAATTAAGTGTATTGTAGTAATTATTTTGTCCTTAGTAACACTGTAATTTAAAGACAACATCATAGAATACAGTATCCAGACTCTTTTGTGTTTTCCATCTTTACATGGCTTATTTTTTGTTCACAGCACTTCTTAAAAGCCATGCAGTTTTTTTTTCCCCCGCACATGTTGAGTCAGGAAACTTCCCTTAAAGGACCTGCACAAATCTCTGCTTGTTTCTAGAAATACAGAACCCAACTGAGAAAAATGGTGATACTAAGGGACCTTGTTTGTCTCTGTTCTTTTGTTTTTAAAACCCCTTTGAAACTTTTGTTAAATTTTAAGTGTAAGTTCTTAGTAACCACTTAGCAGGCACCATTTTGTTATGAGTAGGTTTTCCTGCCAGCCTGGTTCCACAGATGGGACAACCCCAAATAACACACAGAGATGCTGAATTAGATATAAAGGTGTTGGCCTGATACTTGTATTACTTATTGGCTAGCTCTTTCTTAAATATAAACCCATTTCTATTAGTCCAAGTATTTCCATGTGGTCTATCTTACCAGAGAGTGGGCTCTGACTTCATATTACATTTAGAAAGAAGAAAAAAAATCTCCATGATTCCTACTCCAGATGCCCTATTCCTACTCCAGATGCCCTATTCTTAGAATCTTGCCTTGTCTTTTTGATCTTTAAACTCTCATACCTGCACAAAGAAAATTGCTGTATTTTCCTGGCTCCACATCTCTACTTTATGGATATTTTTGTTTGTTTTATTTTATGTCAATAGATATTAATGCAAATAATTGGATAGATTCCTTCCAAAATACTTGAACTATTTTTTAAACATTTCACAAAACGTCTACATCACTCCTGGAAGCACATTATGCGTTCATCATGTAATAATGAGATGGACATGATGGCTGTATGAAGCTGGAGGTGCTGCTTAGAATGGAGGCAAATGGATTTTTCAAAGTTATACATCTTACTGAAGCTATCTAGGTCACAAAATAATGAAGGCTCAGGTTTCAATTTTTCACATACTGTTTTTGATGTTGAAAATCACATTTATTAAAACACTTATATTGTTGAGATTGCTCAGAGAGCAAAGAATCTTATAGGATCTTATAGGAAACCTGATATCCTGAGTCTCATCCTGGAGATGCCTACACTTGTGTTGTGACATATGCATGTTCACACATACAACCATATGTACACACACACACACACACACACACACACACACAGAGAGAGAGAGGGTGGGGATAGATATGTAATAAAATATTATTTATATCTGCAATTAAGGATCTGCATGTTTTCCATTTAAGGCCCAGAATAAAATTATCAAAAAGGCTTTCATTTATGAAGCATAAATATAGTAGCAATCATATAATCAAACTATACTTATGTATCTCATACAGGTGATCATTCATTAGTTTGTAGGTGGTTACATGAAAAGTATTTGCAAATGATTTTAAGATATATAACATGCACATATTTTTTTCTAAGAGAGATCTTTATGATTATAGTAGAATGAATTGAAGAATGGAAAACTCAGGTGAAGGTGTAAGTATGAACATAAGAATGAACATATGTTGAGGATTTATATGACAATACAAGTGTTTTCAATAATGGAAGGAAAGGAGGACAGAGGCAGAAAATGAAATACACACAAGCGGGTGACAGCACTTGTTGTTTACAATTTCTATTTTACACTTACTGTAGATGTGATCACACACATGTGATGGGAGAAAACAGTGTGGTTTTATTAAAATGGAAGCTGCAGATTAAAATTAGAGCCTGATTACATAATCTACATAATCTAAAACAGTGGTTTAAAAGTTTTCAATTTTTAAATTATTACTATTGTTTAAAACTGCATCCCATTTTGAGCCTTTATACAATTGTGTAGAGAAACTTTTCGATATTCTCAAATATTTTCTCTTAAATTCCTCTGCATTTCAAATTTTCTTAATATAGCATAATGAGTTAAGAATTGTTTATAACACAAACTAAATTTTCTATGAATAGAATACAAACAAAATTAAAAGAGAACAGCAAAAATATTTCATTATCAGTCCAACCTCATATATAACAGAACTTATGTGTTTTAAAATATAGAAATTATTATATTTTCTTAAATCTATGATGTTCTATCATTAAGTATATTTTATCATTAATATGATATAAATTATATCATATGAGGGATTGTTCAGAAGTATTGTTGAACCAAATTCTAGTCTTTCTGGAACACATTGACTGATATTACTTATTTATTTTGTATGTATATGTATCCTTAGGTACAATGTGAACTATCAGTTAATAGGCATACTGTGTAGTGATCAGGTGAGGGCAATTTGTGATACCATCAGAATAAAATTTACTGTTCCTTATGGTAAGATCATTAAATTTGTTTATTCCCAATACTTTTAAATGTCTGATATGAAGATAACTGAAGCAAGACAGAATGTATGGTATCAAAGATATGAAGAACAGAAAAGGAACACTGCTGTCCAGACAAGAGCAAGAAGTTCTTTCATCCCTTCTCCGATGTTAGAATAAGATTTTATTCTGAAATTTACAGAAATCAAGGAAATGAAGAACAATGTTTTCTGGTTCTCTATCTCTCTCTGTTCTTTCTCTCCCTTTTCTCGTCTTCTTTTTATTTCTCCCAAAACCAATATCTTTGCTTTATACCACTATTGCTATGTTTTTTGTGTGATATGATTACCCATATATTTGTTTAATAAGAAGTTGATTTAGTATTAAACAGAACTATAATTATTTATTTTCAAACGTTGCTCATTGTTATGAGAAATATATATGAGAAAGATATGTTTATATGTTTAATATTTTATTATTATAGATCATGAAAATCTGGAAGGATGTACTGAAACAAATTCCATCCAGGAAGCAATGGGATGCTGATAGTGGTGGGGAACAGAAGATACTGGTGATTGTCGTGTTGGAAGAAACCTTGAAGTTTAAACTGCTACTGCACACAGCAGCTCGCCTTGTCAGGATTCTCTTGGGCACAGTCCAGTACACTGCACTTCAAATTATTTAATCCCTCCTTTTTTATTAATTTATTTTATTTTATTATATAACAAAGTCCAATTAAATGAAAACAAACATTTATACACAATATTTGGGAATTTGGGCGTTGTTCTTTCTATTGTTAGGTTTTGAAAGCAAGAAAAAGTTTGAAATTTTAGACCATTAATATTTTAAATTTTTCTTTCTCATTTCAAACTATTAAAACTGCCCTTTTACTTACTCTTAGCAGTGTAGGAATCCAGTTGAAATTTCTGATTCCTGGTAGGTATCACTTTTGCATTCTACATTTGTGCACTAACAGGAAAATTGATACTCATATCAAAACAGTGTTGCAACTTTTATCTTTGGGAAGTGTCTCCTGTTCATTCTCAACCAAAAATGTTCCAGTGGCTCACCCAGGCCCAAAACTTTAATTTTCCAGATTTGAAATTCTTACATGTGGCATCTCAGATATTTTGATTATTTATTTATTTATTTGTGGCTGATAAATACTAAGAGAGTAAAATATGAAATCTCTTGGGAGAGAATTGGCTATACTTTGTCACTTTGAATCTTGAGGTTTCTAAAATTTAAGTTAATAGTTTTAGAGTTAAAAAAACATTCAGGAAAATTGCTATTCTCACTTTACTGTCTGTGATTAGCTCACAGTGAAAAATTACTCGTGAATGACTTCAAACTAAGTGAAAAAAAATTATGTTACAGAATTTCTTAGCTAGACAGAATCAAAAATCAAAAATCAAATTTTAATACTTTTTATATAATGATAAACTTAACAATGTCTAAATTTGCCTTACATCTATTTATTTCTGTAGGATATAAAAGTTCTTTAATCTCTTTTCAAATACCAACTATTCCTTTAGTATAATAAATGTGTTTATTGAATTTAATTATATACTTACTCATATATATATAAATATATATATTTATATATATATGTCACAAGTTTGAAGTTTTGCTTAAATGCATGTCTTTGCACACCAGACCAGAAGAGCACACTGGAGATCCTGGAATTGGAGTTAGAGACACTTGTCAGTCAGTACATGAGTGCTTGGAAATATACCTTGGTACTTTGTGTGCAGGGAGAGCACTGAATTGCTGACACATCTGTCCAAGCCTGTTATAGGTACTTTTTAATATCTATTTGTATTTCCCTTTTTGAAATAGGTCATTAAATATTATTTACATTTTATTTATTATTCTCTGTTAGTTTAAAAATTTGTTCCAATCTAATCAAACTGTTTAGTCTTTTTTCCTAAGTATAATCCAATATTTCTAATTAGTACACTGATTATTTTATCAGCTTGCAACTTTTCATTTCTCAACACTTCATGTAGACTATGTTATAGACTCAAAAATGTAGGGACAGATAAAAAAAAATAGAAGTTTAAGCAATAGGGTTGCAAGTGTAGGGCAGGGATTCTATACAGCCATGTGTCTTGTGCAAAACAGTCACCTAGAGATTACTCATACATATTCTTATGCTTTTGTACACATTCATACATGAATGAAGATCAGGTAGAAGCTTGCTGGGAATTGTATAACAGGACGCTTTTATTTTGAAATGTAATTATGTTAAATATTATTTTAAAAGATTTGTTTGTTTGTTTTATACCTTGGCTGCAGTTTCCACTGTCTGCACTCCTCCCAGTCTTTTCCCCACACCTACCCTCTGCTCACCTCCCCCATTTCTATTTAGAAAAGTGCAGGCCTCCCATGAATATAAAAAAAAAAAAAAATGGCACATCATCAAGTTGCAGTTAACTAAGTACTTCCCCATATATTAAGGCTGGGAAAGGTGACCCAGTGTGAGGAAGAGGGTTTCAAAGTTAGTAAAGCAGTCAGAGATAGCTCCTTCTCCCACTGTTAGAAGTACCACAAGTAAACCGAGCTAAAATAAACTATCAAATATGTGCACAGTGACAAGGTCAGTCCCATATAGACTCCCTGGTTGTCATTTCGGTCTCTGTGAGTCCCTATGAGCCCAGGTTATTTGATTGTGAGTTTTCTCCCTCTTGTCTGCATGATTCCATTAACTGCCTAATTTTTGGCTGAGGGTCTGCATCTGTTTCTGTTAGTTACTAGATGAAGCCTCTCTGATGACAATTGTGCTATGCAGTAATCTGTTCAGTTGAGGTGGTTACTTCAGGCTGTGTATCTGCTATTGATAGGAGTTAAAATGGACTTCTCCTCAGAGTAAAGGGTTAGGAAAAGATCTTCCAATCAAATAGACATAAGAAGCAATCTGTCATGACTGCCTTAATATTTTAAAAGATATACTTCAAATCAAAATTACTCTAAAAAATATGTAGGTGAAATCCACAGAAAGAGTTGACCTGAACAAGGGGAAACTCATGGACCCCAAACTGATAGCTGGGAAACAAACATAGGACTGACCTAAACACCATGAACATGGGGGTTAGTTATGAGGAGTGGGTAGAATATGTGGCCTCTGGCAGTGGATCAATATTTATCAATAGAATAGGAGCAGATTTTGGGAGCCCATTCCACATAGAGGGATACTCTCTCAGTCTACACACATAGGGTAGAGCCTAGGCCTTGCTCCAAATGATATGACAGATTTGGAAGATCCCCTATGGAATGCCTCACCCTCCCTTGGGAGCAGAAAGGGGTTGGGATGTGGGTTGCTAGGGGACAGGGGTGGAAGGAAGAGAGAAAGAACTTGGATTGACATGTAAAACAAGCTTGTTTCAAATTTAAGTTTATAAAAAGAGGGAAAAAGATGAAGGAAGATATTTCATATTTATCAAAGAAAAAAATTCACAAAGATGATCTCCCAATTATGAGTATCCATGTCCTTATTGTAAAGGCACACATGTTTGTAAAAAAAAAAAAAAAACATTTCTAAAGCTTAAATCACACATAGATCTCCACATGGTAATAATGGGAGATATTAGCACCCCCACTCTCATCAATGGACAATTCATCCAGACATAAACCAAACAGAGATATTTTGGAACTAACATGTCAAGATAATAGATATTTTCAGAACGCTTTACCCAAACAAATAAAAAATAATATACCTTCTCAGCACCACAAGACCTTTTCCAAAATTTTAAAATATTTTATAAGTTCTATGAAAATTTAATATAATAGATTTTGGGTCACATTTACTTACTGTATTACAATTTTTGTGTTGTGGTTAAACAACACAAACACAAGCAATTTGAGGAGGAAAGGTTTTATTTCTTTAAACTTCATTGTTAATGCCAATTTCCAAATGGAGTCAGGGCAGGAACTCAAAGCAAAACTTCATGTCAGGAACTAAGGTAGACAGTATAGAAATTGTGCTTACTGATTTGCTCAGGCTGTATCCTTACATACTCCAGGACCACGTACCCAGGAATAGCACCCTGTATACCACTCAGAATGGGTTGGGACCTTTCACATCATTCACCACTTAAAATAATAGTCCACTGACTTATTTATAGGACAAGCTTAAGATGGCATCATTTGAGTTAAGATTCATTCTTTCCAGAAATATCTACCCTGCATCAGGTTCACCTAAAACAAGCCAGCATCCCTATGCAATGCCAAAAGTACCATACATACCATTTCTTCCTTTCCTTTCTTGCTCACTCCACTATGAGTTTTCTTCTTTATTCTATCACCTCACTTACAGTTCAATTTGTGTTGTTCAACTATTCTTGGTAGTAGGGCCTCCTCTGACATGCCATACAGTTACTAAAGATCATTGTTGGAAAATAGCAATTCCCTGAGCCCCCCCCCAAAAGAAAAATACAGGTCATTATCAATGCACTTGGTTAACCTCTATAATCTGATGTTAAGATGCTATTGCTGAAGATATAACATACTTTGCCTATTAAACATGGAGAAATAAAGCTGAGGCTCAGAAAGTTACAGTTTGTTTATGATACTGGCGTTGTTAATTTCTACAGCGTAATGTCAAATTGGGGTACTCCTTTTGTAATATTGCAGTATTAAAACTTTTTACATATCTCTAGGTAAATATTTTATGAAGCATTAACAGTGGTATGTTTTCAAATGCTTATTTCAAAGGTCTTTAGTGTTAATTGTCGATCATACACTCTGAACTCTTTTCTCTCACCACAATATCCCTTTCCATTCCATCATTTCTCTTTAACCCTATTTGCCACTGTATCTCTCCTTTTTTGTACACACCATTCTCCATAGTTCATTATTAATTTCCTGACAAATTCAAATATTCACAAATACATGAATTTGCAATATCAGCATCAAAATGTGATAGACAAATAACATTTAGCATCTGGGCCTTGATTACCTCACCTAGCATGATTTTCTTTTTGAACTTCATATGTTTACTTGGGTATTTCATTTCTTCAAGAGATAACTAATATTGTATTATGTAATGTAATATGTATTTATCATCCATTTACCAGTTGGTGGATATCTAGGTTATTTTCATTTCTTTTCTATTATAAATAGAATGTGGGGAAATGAACTTATATGAACAAATCTTTCTATCTTGGGAAACAGAGTACTTTTGGTACCTGCCCATGTTAGTAGAGCTAGAACATGTGGCAAATTAATATGCAGCTCATTAGTGACCTTCATCAAGGACCTTGAAATATACCCCAAACCTTGAATCTAATAGAAGAGAAAGTAGGGGATGCGTTTGAACTCACACAAACAGGGAAGAACTATCTAAACAGGGCCTTGGTAACCTAGATATAAAGAAAATTGGCTAATTGGACCATAATAAACTAAAAGGTTTCTGTACAACAAAGAAAATCATCATTCAGGTAAAGAAGCAACCTATAGACAGAGAAGAAAACTTTCCCAGATATTCATTTGACAGAGTGTTAGTACCTAGAGTACTGAAGAATTCAAGAAATAAACATCAAGAAAAGAAATAATTCATTTAGAAAATGAGACATGACACTAAACAGAGATCACAAAAACAAAATACAAATAGCTAAGAACCCTTTGATAAAATGTACACCATCTATCTTTGAGCCTTCATAGACATAAAATTACAGCT